>NC_084556.2:31777500-32390000 GCF_033978685.3 Nerophis lumbriciformis
AGACTCGAAGTTGCGACCTGAGCTGCTTATTACTCTGACTCTGTTGGATAAATGTGAAAAAAATAGGCAGCGCATGTGTGGAACGAAGGTAAATGACATCAAATATTAACTATTCACTTTATTACATGTTGTAAAAGTAGCCAATGACACTCAAATTGTGTAGTTATTAGCCTCAACCCAAGTGAACAGAATGCTAATGCTAACAAGCTAACGCTAAAGCCGATGTGTTTGTGCTGTCGACATGAGATAAACGATGACAGTTAATTATTTATGTATTGTTATTTACAGCTGAAATGGACCAGAAGGGATCGCCTGACTTTCATGAATTCATCATTTACCAAGAGGACAACTTTCTGACTGTTGGCCATTGCGGACAAAGCCTGACTTTTTATCAACAATTTTGAACACTTTATTTTTTGAATCATCTAATTTTGTATGTGATTGCTTTGTATTTCATTTACTTACTTTTAAGTAAAAGAACTGTGACTTACATGCTATCAGGATAGAAATATAGTAAACCACTCCTCCATTAGGCATCAGCCTGATTTGTATAAACTACCCTGAACTGTGAAATGCGGTGGAAACACAAACCACACACTTCTACAAGAACCTATAGATTCAGGAACCACAATTTCCTGAACTTGTGATGGAAAAGGGCCTATTGTTAACGTTTGTATCAGGTGTAGGTTTTTATAGACATTGACTAGAGGTGGAAATATTTGTGCAACTCACGATTTAATTCTAAATCTTCAGGTGACGATTAAATTTAATATCGATTCTCGATTCAATACAATTCTTGTACTATTGTTTAGTTTTCAATGATGTCACGTCCGGCCCACATCCAACTCATTGAGTATGCATGATGGTTGAGCAACGCTTGTTCACAATGAGTACTAGGTGCCATTTAGCCTTTCTCGAAGAAAAATGCCTCTATGCTTGCGTTGTTTTCGGCTGTATGAACCTTTGAAATCGCGAAAGGTTCGTTAAAGTTTTTTTAAATATATTTTTAATATACTTTACTCGTTTCGTATTTCCCATTGAAGTATTCTCTTGATATTATTTGTATTTTAATTTTCAACAAACAGAAACCAGAAAGTCAGGGTCAATGATACTTTGTCAGGAAAGGTACTTCGATGTCTTCCCACTTGTTTATTTTGTCCACAAACGTGTCAAAGTACATATGATAACAAGAGAAAAATCAAATATGGTGATGATTCAGTAATTGTTAGTTTGTTAAATGGATATGCAGTCACGGGTGTCGAGCTGTTGAGTGCTAGTTTGTTTACATGGACGCGTCTTCGCAAACGCAAAATTAAACCATGAAATGAAACATTACCCGAGCAAAAACGATGCATATCCGGGAGAGTCTTGATACCAATTTCCTTGACCTAACCACACAGAAAGAAGTTATGGAGCTCCATGCGTTTCCAAGTTTTTATCTGTTTTGTCGTGTAAAATGACATTGGAGCACAAGATAGTTCGACATGTCTGGGAACTCCACCGACAAATAACACTTGATATCACCCAACAAATCTTTTTCTGAAAAGTATAGGGATCTATTCCATTGCATAGTTAGATTTTTTTTTGCTCGTATCTGCTTTTTGCAGGAAGGTCTAGGCGCCTTGCATACTCCGTTCACGCGCTGCTTGCTGCACAACAGCTATCTTGGCTGCTCGAACACCAGTTTTTTACTTCCGGGAAGAAGTGACGTGACAGAATACAAGCAATAAAATTTGGTATATGAATTATAATAAAACATTTTCAAAGCAGGTTACAAAATATCTTCTAAGCTGCTGACATGTGACTTATACGCTTGTGTGTTGGCCTAAAATACAGATTTTTAATTTATTTATTGTATTTACAAAAATCACAGAATGTTAATCTAATAAAAGAAAAGCGCAACTCCAACTGCAAACCAATCCTAGTTTACAATACTTGGGATATTAATTTACAAAGCAATTAAGAAGACATACACATTAATATAACACCAAAAACAGGACATCTAAACATTAACAAAAGCAACAGTATCAATAATAATATTAATATTAACAATAGTTGTTTATGTTTTTAATCCAAAAATAGATTCAAATGTTTTAATATATATATATATATATATATATATATATATATATATATATATATATATATATATAGTTAAAAAAAAAACCCGAATCTTGAAAAATATGAGTCGATTTATAATCGGAATAAATAAAAATTGTGATTTGGATGTGAATCGATTTTTTGAGCTCTCTTAATATTAATGTAATGATTTACTTTACTATGACCCTCTACCCTCCAGCTGTCAATGAACCAGCGCTATCAGGTGACCGGGAAAACATAAATATTTATCTAATACATAAATCAGAATACTCACGTTTTAATGTTGTCATGGTAAACTTTTGTGTCTGATGGCTGATTGTAAAGAGGCTAAGAGATGGAAACAAAAAGGGGCACCAGAGGAAGTGAATGGTTATTAACTAGCTATGAACAAAGTACTTTTCTGCTTTCTAATGAGTTAGGAACTATAAAATTAAATAAAAGTCACTCAAAAACATACCAACTCGACTTTGGGACCAAGGCCTTCAAGTACTTTATGGGCCTCTTCAGCTTTTTTCTGGAAAACAAAAGAACAAAAATGTAATATTAAAATTAAATAAGAAATGTTAATGAGAACTACAAACCTACGTCACATCTAAAAAACCAAAAGGAAATAATCACACAGACAACGACAGCACAAAAGGCAAGTTAAGACAACAAGCGGACAATATAAATATGCTCATCTACTCATTCTAAAAGAATATTTCAAACATGTCTTTAGAAACCAAATAAAACATTCTGCACAGACTTTAGGGGGCTGAAGGGTTAACTGCCGACAGGGTGGGAAGGCGTGTCTCCACTGACATGAACTATAGTAACCTTCCCCGTTGTTCATAGTGAAACACGTCGCCAGGACTTTCCCTGCACTTGACTTTAAACTTCCTAATGAGTAACAAAGCTAAAATAAAGAAATATAAAGTGTGTGCATACACAAACTAACAAAAAAAAAATTCAGTCATGCATGAAATGGTTGTTAGTGAAATAAGTTGGCACTATTTGCAGAAGAGCCATTCAGTACAATTATTTCTATACTGTAGAGAGTTCATACTAGAATGTTTTGGAATTGAAAAGCAGAAAACTCACTCAATGTTTTGGAATTGAAAAGCAGAAAACTCACTCTGTTCTCATCATAGATGATTTGTACTATGCTGCGGTGCTTGTGTTCAACCGGGGGAGGGGTCACCGGTTTTTCTGGCTCCACTGGCTTTGCTGCTTCCTCCTCTAGTTGTTGCTAGGAGACAACACCAGCAATTAAATCCCGTTAGGAAGAGTACACCAAATAAAAGACACAGGACTAATGCGGGCACGCACTTTTTTATCTATTCAGCAACAAATTGTATTTGATTCTCACTCTGTCATGTGGTTATCTGATTAAATCTTCTGATGGGAAACACTCAGACATAATCAGTTTTGTGGATATATCAGTTCAAGTATAAAACATGAGAACTCCAGCTGTGGCACTGGGGTCATGCGGATGACTCCAGACAAGTCGAACTGGTCAATGTTTGCCTTGTCAATGTTTACAAGCTAAAGGTTATGTCAACCACCAAGTTACAGAGATAGATTAGGAGTTCCTGAAATGCCTCAAACAAATAAATCCCTAGAAATCTTAGGAAAAAAGGGGAAAAAAAAAATATATATATATATATATATATATATATATATATATATATATATATATATATATATATATATATGTTTTCTCTAGCAGCAAAGCTGAGCTTGCATTCCTGGCTAATGAGGGAGAATTCCAAAACAAATAGCAGGACTAAAATAAACAAATTAAATTAAAAACAAACAGGAAGGTTAACTGATAATTAAAAAATACTGTCAGTCTTCAGCTCTATTAACTGTTTTTTTGTGTGAACATTATTCAAATTTATAAGCGATATGTTTGAAATCATTATACTACGTAAATGTACAGTTCCCCCATACCAATGGCTTACTTTGTCACAATTAAATGTTTCAGATCATCAAAAAGACCTAAATATTTTAAAAAGAGAGACCAAATAAACACAAAATGCAGTTTTATTTATAAAAGAAAACATATCCAACATGACCCCACATGAAAAGGTAATTGCCACTAAACTTAATAACTGGTTGCATTTAGCAGCAACAGCAACAATCAAACATTTGCAATAGCTGGCAATGAGTCTTTTACATCACTGTGGAGGAATTTTGGCCCACTGTTTTTTAAATCCGGTTTCCGAGCATGAGCCGCCTTTTTAAGGTCATACCACAGCAGCTCAATGGAATTCAAGTCTTGACTCCAACTAGACGACCCCAAAACCCTAATTTTTGTTTAAAAGGGGAACCACACTTTTTCATAATTTTGCTTTTCGTTCACAATAATTTTAAGAGATAAAAAAACATAAGGTTTTGTTTTTTTTTTGCATTCTAACTTGTAAAAATCGTCTCTTTCTAGGTAGCTAGCAATGCAGCTAATGGGAGCAATCAATTCTACCTCTAAATCACTTTAAAAATACATTAAAAAACCCCATCACCAATACTTATTTAATGTTACGCAACATGTATTATAACCAAGCTGTAGCGACATTGTTATTATAAGAGCGAACACTGAGTAACTCTCTTTCTAGCGTAATAACATCGACATGCTTCGGTATTAGCCGTAAAATCTAGCTTCGGAAAGAGATAAGCTACCTACTATGTCAGCACGAAACGCGTTTGTGTGTGTAATGCACAACACAATGCAATAAGACACCTACGTATCTGTACTGAATGTAAAACATGAACAATCATTTAACAGTATCTGTAAAGTATTGGCCCACATTTCATGTTTTGTCTGTACACAGCTAGCCGGACAGCATATGCACTGTAATTGTAATAACACGCACGATGTGCTGTGTGTATCATTATCGATATATACTGACTTAGTTGATGGACAGTTGTCTGTTTGGTCCACTAGGGACGTTTTTAATGGTTTATTTAGGGTAAGCACGCCATTTATGTCAATATAGCTTGTCACCAAATTCCATATTTGCAGCTTTGTATCACGCCGACCTCACTCTCTCGGCTTCCGTCTGCTCCAACGTCTCACCCTCTTCTTCGTGCTCGCTTCTATAAGCAGCAGTTCATTCAGCTTCAAAAAGATAAGGTTGTGAATTCTCATTTGTCCAAAAATAGTCATGTTCGTTGTCTATTCCCAAGGCTGCCATGATTAGAAAACACACACGCATTTGTTTCCAGATGTAGGACACACATTTGTTGGCAGATGTCGGAAGTGCGGTGCTATTGAAACGGAAATCAAGGCGCGGAAAAAGTAAATCCCGGCATTGATTAACATGACTAAAATATGGTAAATATAGTACATATTATATATTGTTATGAACTTGTCTGTATACAAAACATTGATGGAGGGTTTTGAAGTTGTTTTGGAGGGCTTGGAAGGCTACAACGGTGACTCCCATTAACCGCATCTACCAAGCATTTTTTATCATCTTTAAAATCCACATATTAAAAAAAGACGTGTGTTCTTGTCTCTCATAACGATTGTGAACGATAAACAAAATGAAAAAAAAAGCAATTCCCCTTTAAGCTCCTCAGTGATAGATGAAGTCGTTCAAATTAAACTTCATATACATGATATAGATTCACCCAGTCTGATAACCTGAAACATGGTCTTTTAAGATGTAATTGTAATACATTTTGAGATTTTAAAATGTGTATGACTTTCTTCACAAGCTTTAATGACACTTTTTTTTTTGACAAATTATGCCAATATTACACACCAACGCTTAGTTTAAATTCAACAAAAATAATAGAAGAATAGCACAACCATTTTGCTGAAGATTTTGGTGGATAACTTACTTGCTTTTTCTTTAGTTTGGAAATCTGCTGCTCCACTTTAGCAATCTCTCTGTCCACACGGTCCATACTCTGAATCAGCTCCTCTTTTGACAGCTTCGAAGGGGAAGTGTCAGGTTCTTCCCCGATGTGTAATGCAGGTCCACCTGAGCATTCCAATTTTACAGTGAATGGTGACTCCTAAAAAAACAGATTATCATTATTAAACTATAAAATAACACCTTGACACAACAATGCAACAGTAAATCAATGATTTAAACAGAGTTTGCATTATATTCACTTTTGGGGTACCAATCATTACCTGTTCAACAAGTGAATGTGCATGCAATGGCTAGTTTCGGTTTCGATTTTTAGTTACCATATTTTTCTATAAATTAAGAAATACATTCTTGAAATACTTCATTGTGTGTTGTAAATCTTTAGAATTAAAGAGTTTCACTATTTTAAATTGAACTACCGAAATAAATTAGCTTTAAAAAAAAAAATCTAATTTATTGAGAATGAGATTCGCCTTTGTATGAATGCCAAAGAAAGGAAGTGTTCTTTCTTAACAGCTTTGGCATGACATAAATAATGAATGCTGTCGCAAAATACAGCTTCAAGAGTATTCAATTGAGAGAGAAAATACATAAAAATGAACATAATTAATCAGGCTCCTCCACATCGAGAGGAGCCAGATGAAGTGGTTCGGGCATCTGGTCAGGATGCCACCCGAACGCCTCCCTAGGGAGGTGTTTAAGGCACGTCCGACCGGTAGGAGGCCACGGGGAAGACCCAGGACACGTTGGGAAGATTATGTCTCCCGGCTGGCCTGGGAACGCCTCAGGATCCCCCGGGAAGAGCTGGACGAAGTGGCTGGGGAGAGGGAAGTATGGGCTTCCCTGCTTAGGCTGCTGCCCACGCGACCCGACCTCGGATAAGCGGTAGAAGATGGATGGATGGATGGATGGATGGATAATCAATCAGGGGCACAGTTCTTTACAATGTATTTGTGGGGAAAAAAACAATGGAACTTACCTTTTTGACCTCCACAGTGGCTCTCAGGCTGTCCTGTAATGTATGGTGCATGGGCATGAGAATACCCCCAGAAGGAGGGGTGCGGGCAATGTGAGCCTCGGCAATAGACTCCATGCGTGGGCGCTTAGACTCCAGTGCCTCATGTTCAGGCTGAGTTGAGATGGTGTGAAACTGCTGCTCATAACCATGGCGTCTCTCTGGAGGCCTGCAGAACCAAAATAGCCCAAACAAATACACTCCTGAACAAAATCTTGAGACTAAAGGAAAAATACAAGTATTCACATTTTGCATGGGTGGATTGCAACCAAATTATAGGAGAATACATGTAACAAAAGAAACAAGAGACAAAAAATAGAGTTTAAAATTTATTAAAAACTGCATTTTAGGGATGTAACAATGTGGAAATTTCATATCAGTTTTATAGTGACCAAAATTATCACAATTATAATTATCATCGCGGTATTGAATGTGCTCATAAAGTACTAATTGCTGGGTTGAGATCATGTGACCTAAAGGCATTTCTAGGTTTCAGGCGATGGTCTGGAGCAGGGGTGGGCAAACTTTTTGGCTCACGGGCCACATTCATTTTTATAATTTGACAAATGGGCTGGGCGAGCACATGATGCATTTCAAAGCATATCATATCTTGGACCTAAGAGTAAACTTCCCAAACATGGGCTATACATCTATTTTCAACAATATCATATCAGAACCTCAAAGAAACACAGAAATGGTATTACAGGGTTGCCACCTACATTTTCTTTCAGTGGGAACAGTGTTGTTGATCACCCTTTTTTGCCAGTGCGTCAAAGTCTAGTATCAGTTTTGTTGTGGCAATCCTCAAAACAGATCTTTGCTGAATTTTGTCCTATTATTTGACGGGCCGGATTAAAAAGACCAATAGGACGGATGTAGCCCGCGGGTCGTAGTTTTTGCCCATCCCTGGTCTAGAGTCCCATTAGGCTACTGTTTATTTACCTGCAGCCGTACAAATTTGGGCATATTTTGAAAGGTTTAGAGGCAAATTTACAAGCAATCATGAAAAAATATTTAAAATGGTATGGAGTGGATTTATACACTCTTATGAAAAATTATTATTGAAAGATTTAAACCAGGGGTGCCCATTAGGTCGATCGCAAGCTACCAGTCGATTGCGAAGGGTGTGTCAGTCTATAGCTAGCCAGGCATAAAAAAAAAAAAAAATCTAAAATTAGCAATCATCAATCTTCACTATGACGTCCCTTTTGTTATTTGATTGACATTCATGGCACCCGAGAATCTTGTCAGATGACGCTGGCTGCTGCGAGCTCTATATTAAGAAAAATACAAACGACAGGAAGACGAGAAACACTTTTTATTTCAACAGACTCTCACACCAAACCAGCTGTCAAAAGCCTAAAGACCAACCGCACAGTTCCTGTCTTCACAATAAAAGCACTCTGCCATCCTGCCTGCGCTAACAAATTTAGAGTCTCAGAAAGCTAGCGCACACAAGCTAGCAAGCTACGGAGTTTGGTGTCAATGTATTTCTTGTAAAGTGTATAAAAACGAGTATGGAAGCTGGGCAAATAAGATACCAAAAACAACCACCTTCATGTGGTATTAGACAGAAAGGAGGACTTTTTTTCTCCTCGACAATGTAAATTCGAAAATGTTGAAGTTATCAGCACTACTGTGAATCCTGTCTGATTCCAATCAATGCATGTCATCAGAATCAGGTAATACACCAACTTAAATAGTCTTCATGAAAGAAAGGAATCCATATTTGTTAAACATGCTTGTATTTTTATTAAACACCTTAAACATGTTAACAAAAAACGTTTGTTTCATAAATAAATAAATAAAATAATTAATTTAATTCACTATAATATATTCTTTAAAAAAGGGATGTAAATAAACATTTAAAAACAAGTGTTATTATTTAGTATAGTATTAACATAAATATTTTTCTTACCTAATATTGTTTTGTTCTATTTTAAATTGTTGCTGCTTATTGTACAATGTACTTTGTTGAGATTAATATCATATATATATTTTTAAGAGATTTCGCCAATCCTTTTAGTCACTTTTTTTTTTTTGTCGGGGCGGTATAGCTCGGTTGGTAGAGTGGCCATGCCAGCAACTTGAGGGTTGCAGGTTCGATCCCCGCTTCCGCCATTCTAGTCACTGCTGTTGTGTCCTTGGGGAAGACACTTTACCCACCTGCTCCCAGTGCCACCCACACTGGTTTAAATGTAACTTAGATATTGGGTTTCACTATGTAAAGCGCTTTGAGTCACTTGAGAAAAAGCGCTATATAAAATGTAATTCACTTCACTTCACTTTTTCTGTAATAAAAACGATTGGCAACAAATCTAGCATCTAGCTCGGGTGTTACTGGTGATTGTACTCGTGTTTAGATTCTGTCGCGCCATGTCTTGCTTTGTGTCGCTGGGAGCCTTTCTCTCTATAAAAAACGCCAGTGTCCTCATAAATTGTGAAGATCGCTGTCCACGGGTATATCTCGAATATATTAAATTAAGTCCACAGCGTGGACACGCTGCCTCCGCTCCAGACAATCCTGTGCGTATGGCTGGTGTTAATGTGTATGTAAGTGTGTTATGGTGGTCATTTTACCCATGGTCTTTGAACACACCATGTTGGCAAAGAATGAACAAGTGTTGTGTGTCTAGGAATGAAGCACAGGGGCAGACGTGTGTGCATGGAGGAAATACTTGCTGGAATTTAGAATCAGAATCAGAAGAGTTTTTATTGTCATTGTTTGAGAACGGGTTCACAAACTAGGAATTTTACTTGGCGCAATCGTGCAACATAAAACACATAACACAGAATAGAATAACATGAGCTGTAACTGAGCTATCAGATCTTGTTATTGTTCATGTGCCTGATGGCCGAAAGGAAAAAACTGTTCAGGTGGCGGGAGGTGTGGGTCTGGATGGACCATAGTCTCCTGCCTGAGGGGAGAGGGGTTAGCATAAAATTGGCCATAAAAGCTAAAAAGAGTGTCAGACTTTGTTTGTTTTCTTCTGGACGCAACAATACATTATATTACTGAATTTTGTTAGGTGTGGCGGCTAATATGAACATAAAGGAGAAAACCTAAATGTTGTTAAACAGGATGTATAGCGTAGCGCTTTTATTTTGAAGCCGGAAAAGTGTGTGATTGGTTTGAGAAAGTGTCTTGACATGTTTTGATGTTGTATCGACAGTTTGCAATTAAAAAAAAAGTCTCCTTTCGACATCCTGCCGACAGTCTTTTATTTTTCGTGAGCTTTTATGTCATTTTACGTACTAAATTAGTAAAATTAACAATCTAAGTGTTATGTTTTTACTGCACCTTAATCGTAATCTGAACACGGAAGTGAAGCACCACCCACCTCTGGAACGAAGCGCGCAGCAGGCGTTTGCTGCAGGGATGTCGCTCTTCTCACTGCGAAAAATAGTCCTTTCTTGTTGGGAGAACAACTTGCTATGGCTTTGAACCTGATATTTCGATAATGTTCCCTTTTCTTTTTCCATTTCTGTTTGCTTGTGACTCATCAATAAGTGAACTGCAGCTAAGTTCCCCCTGCTACGACACAGCAGGAGGGTCAAAAAAGAAGTGTTTGCGTTAATCGCCGTTATTGAAATTTATAGTTAAAGCGTTATTAGCGCGTTAACTTTGACAGCCTTAATATTTTATATAAAAAGGCTATATATCCGTATATATAAGGCTATATATACACATTCACACATTACCAGCTGCTGATTGATGCCACTGCTCAACCTGAAGCTGCTTTAAGCCTCTCCCTGGCAGATGTCATCTTACGGTTTTTGGGCGGCCGTCAGCATTAGTAAGGACCTTAATTTAGGTCGTGGAACGGCCTGTGTAATTTTATTTAGGGCATATCACTTGCCCTTTTTGCCACAATAACTATAGGCACTTTTAAATCTAAAATGACTGTCTTACTGCATCCAACTATTGCTGAAGTGGTGCATTGCATTGAAGCCTTGCTTGTACAGTTCAACAATCCTGCCACGTTCAAAGCCTTTTTGCCATCAGGAGGCCATGACAATGAAATTGTTACTCAATAGAATTTGTGTCTTGCACCTACGTTTTTGTTTTACATTCTGATGCACTAAATACATTAAAGCAATCCACCAAGCCAACATTCAAATACTTGTAATGTTATGCTGGTCTTAAAAGAAAACTTCACTTCTTTTGAATTTTACTCATCACCCAGAATGCTTATGTGAGACAATAATACATATTTCCCTTTTCTGTGCACTCTAAATAATAAAAAAAAACTGCTTGTACCGGGCGGCTTACAATGCAAGTGATGAAAAGTGAACTGTTCTGCCTATAAAGCCCTTCAAAATACCTCTGTAAGTATGTATGTAATATTGTAACAGGCTCATTCATGATAATATATAATATTTATGTATTTTGGTCATTTTAAGCATTACCGGAACTTTTTTCCTGGGCCCATTAATTTAACAGAGCGCATTGCAACAACAACAACAGCATAGCGAGCATGTTCTGTGTTTGCAACCAATAACTATGGCAGACTTCGGGAGAGCCTTGGAGTGTTATCATGTAGGACTATGGCTAAACGTTCTATGGGCAAAATAAGAATAAAACAAAACAGTCACTAACAATGTCCACTCTCACTGGGATTGTTGTATCTTTCAGCACTAAACTTGCACTCTACTTGAGCTGGAAAATTCAGCATATCCTTACCCCTCAGATTGAAAATGCGGGGAGCACATGCGCATTTGCTGAGTCTTCAGGTCTTATGCTATGTTCTATTTGGTAAGAGCCAGTCAAGTTCAGAGTAAGTATCCACTGCTTGAGTCAGTCCGGATTTTTACAGTGTGTGGAATTTCAAATTCAAATTTGATTTTTAACCTAGCATTAACTTTTACTGACTCAAAGACAACACAGCGGCAGCAGAAGAAGTTCAAGTAGCTAGATTATCTCTAGCTAGTGGCCGGAGGAGAACAGTGAGCATGGTGATGTCTTACTAAGCCAGAAAAGTAGTTCTTAGTTCTTACAATAACAATGTCGCTTCAGCTTGGGAAATATGCAGGTCACAGCATGTAAATGGGGTGTTGTTGACATTTTAAGAGAGTTTTATAAGCAGACCAGATCACCGTCTAATGTTAGGAATTTTTTACTATTTAGAACGCACAGAAAAGGGAAAGACGTGTTCGTGTCTCAATTATGGAGTGGATCATGGGCAAAATTTACTTTAATCAATTTTGTATTTTCTTTTTATCACTCCTGAACAAATGCGTCAATGCTGTTACAATCCAACAGGTTAGTAATTTGAGGAAACATGTGTTACCTTTCAGTCCCAGGGTGGAATTCAGATAGTAAAGACGGTCTTCTTCGACCCTGTGGATCCTGCAAGTGAGACCGGTAATCCTGGACAGTGAAATCCTGAAAGACAAGATAAGTAAATCACATATAATATTTTCAAACAATATTAACAAGGTAGTGATTTGTATTAGCAAAATGTTTTATATTTCAACCACATTTTGTAAATGCCACTAAAGGCGAACTTGTTTAAGTCACCAATTCGTAGAGAAGGTAATTGTGTTTGTTACACTATTCAAGTAAATAATAAATTACATGCAAAAATACTACTTATGTCGACACCATCCCATCTCTGTTATTCTTTTAACTAAAACATTTTTTTCTTAAGTTTTGATGTACTGTATAAAGTCAAATGTTAAAACTTAAATTTTTAAATCAAAAATAAAATTTGAGATGGAAAAAAGTTAGCTCTATGAAATTTTTTTTGATGTTGACATGTGTTGTGTTATTGTCAAGTTCCTTATTATCACTAAGCAGTGTGAAAAACCAACAGTGACATCAATACTGTCTAGTAAATTTAAAATTAAAAGCTTAGCAGTAGTAACCTGCATTCTACCACAACAACAGGGGCTCAGGTTGTCAACCTCAGCGTGGTGAGCCCTGGAAACTCAAGCAAACTAGGCCAACAACAACACACAGCCACAAATCAAAGGTACCATGGTGTAATCCACTATGGCATTGGTGTAGCAGACTTTCAGGCTTCAGCCTGATTGGTTAACCTTTGTGCCCCAAGCAGGCTGCAGCTCTCCATCCTTTTAAGCCACCGTTTACGGAATGAGGACAACAACGAAGCTTTTGCGCCCGTGCAACCGCTATACTATTGCGTGTGGTGAATGGATCTGGAGCTACGCGCAACTTGGTAGCTAAGACTTAAGATACTCGGGCCGAGCAGAAGCTTATTCTTAGCAATATTGCCATTTCATGAATTTTGTTTTAACAACCACAGCAACTAACAAAATGCACCCACTAAAATGTAATTTGTTTTGGCTTGTTCACAAGAAAGATTCCCACATGCCCAAATGTTTTATTTTTAACAAAAATTACCGCAAGAGCTCTGTTAGATAAAAATATAAAGAATCAAAGAAAAAAATATGTACATATTGCCGTTGGTCAAAGCATCCTATATCATCACTAATTTTCATTGTGTCTCCACCCAAAGTCATTAGTAAATGTGTAACAAATGGCAGGTGTCATTTTGGATTACGGTTGTGTTAACCATTTGGCACTTAGGTCAACATTCGGCAGCCAATCCGAAGGGCTTCGACATAAACAGTTACCACTATTTTACTTTTTGGAAGTCAATAATGGTATACAGTATGCCACAATATATTATTTGACAAATAAATTATATATATCTAATGGGGTTGTATAGGCTTAGATTGGGGTAGGTTGTTTCTTACTGGAGAAAGACGTCAATGTATTTTTGTGTCCTACCTTCCCTTTAGCTCGAAAATCCTCCAAAGAATTGTTGCACAGCAGCTAAACGAACACTTAGCGTCTAAGAATCTCTGTGAACCCTTTCAGTCTGGTTTCAGGGCAAATCACTACGCACAAATGACTAATGATCTATTGTTAACTATGGATGCTGATGCGTCATTCATGTTGCTGTTACTTGATCTTAACGCTACTTTTGATACCGTTGATCATAACGTATCAAAACACGTATTGGTATGTCAGACTTAACCTTTTCTTGGTTCAACTCTTATCTTACTGACAGGATGCAGTGCATCTCACATAATGTGACCTCGGAGTATGTTAAGGTAACGTGCAGTGTTCCACATGATTCGGTTCTTGGCCCTGCACTCTTCAGCATTTACATGCTGCGACTCGGTTACATCATACGCAAATACGGTGTTGGCTTTCACTGTTATGCTGATGACTCCCAACTCTACATGCCCCTAAAGCTGACCAACACACCAGATTGTAGTCACCTGGAAGCGTGTCTAAATGAAATTAAACAATGGATGTCCAGCAACATCCAATGTCCGGTCGATCTACGTTCCCATCCTCACCTATGGTCATGAGATTTGGGTTATGACCGAAAGGACAAGATCACGGGTACAAGCGGCCGAAATGAGTTTCCTTCGCCGGGTGGCGGGGCTCTCCCTTAGAGATAGGGTGAGAAGCTCTGCCATCCGGGGGGAGCTCAAAGTAAAGCCGCTGCTCCTCCACATCGAGAGGAGCCAGATGAGGTGGTTCGGGCATCTGGTCAGGACGCCACCCGAGCGCCTCCCTAGGGAGGTGTTTAGGGCACGTCCGACCGGTAGGAGGCCGCGGGGAAGACCCAGGACACGTTGGGAAGACTATGTCTCCCGGCTGGCCTGGGAACGCCTCGGGGTCCCACAGGAAGAGCTGGACGAAGTGGCTGGGGAGAGGGAAGTCTGGGCTTCCCTGCTTAGGCTACTGCCCCCGCGACCCGACCTCGGATAAGCGGAAGAAGATGGATGGATGGATGGATGGATGGATGTCCAGCAACGTTTTGCCACTTAATGCTAAGAAAACGGAAAAGCTGATTATTGGTCCTGCTAGACACCGGCCTAATATAAAACCACCTTAACATTTGACAACAAACCAATTACACAACGCGACTCGGTAAAGAATCCCGGTATTATCTTCGACCCGACTCTCTCATTTGAGTCACACATTAGGAGTGTTACTAAAACAGCCTTCTTTCATCTCCGTAATATCACATCATACCACCACCGACACTGAGATCAAAATTCATGCGTTCGTTACGTCTCATCTCAATTCCTGTAACATATCATTTTCGGGTCTACCTGCGTCTAGCATTAAAAGATTACAGCTGGTACAAAATGCGGCTGCTAGACTTTTGACAAGAACAACAAAGTTTAATCATATTATGCCTATACTGGCTCACCTGCACTGGCTTCCTGTGCACTAAAGATTTGTTAAGGTTTTACTACTTATGTATAAAATATTAAACTGTCTAGCTCCATCCTATATTGCTGATTGTATTGTACTATATGTCCTGGCCAGAAATCTGCATTCAAAGAACTCCGGCTTATTAGTAAATCCCAGAGCCCAAAAAAAGTCTGCAGGCTATAGAGTGTTTTCTGTTCGGGCTTCAATTCTCTGGAATGCCCTACCGGTAACAGTTGGAGATGCCACCTCATGAGAAGCATTTAAGTCCCATCTTAAAACTAGTTTGTTTACTCTAGCCTTTGAATAAACCCCTTATAGACCAGTTGATCTGCTGTCTCTCTTTTCTGCTCTGCCCCCCTCTCCTGCATGGAGAGGTTATCAGGTGACCATGGATAACCTAGCTGTTCCAAGTCGGGACCCAGAAAGGACCAATCCTCTTTGCATCAGTTGGTGACGTCTCTGCGCTGCTGACTTGTCTTTATTCAACATGATCCCCTGCTGGCCTCCCAATGGACTGGACTTTCACATGAAGTCGGGACCGGGGGTGGACCACTCCTTATGCATCAGTCGGTGACGTCTCTGCGCCCCGAAGTGTCTACATGCAAGAGGATCCCCTGCTGGCCCCACTATGGACTGAACTCTCACATTATTAATCCATTGCACCGGTCACCCTTTCTTAAGCATTATATAAATTAACTTTAATCATTTATTTTTCATTTTAGCATTTAAACTAGTGAGCTGGGCCAGTCTGTCTGTGAGTTTATCAAAGTGCAGTTATCAATTACGTTTTGATCATTTTAATTTAAAACAGCAATACTAACCGTCGGGAGTTTTACAGCTGTTATCATTAATACCGTTTATCATTACATCCTTAACTCACTTTTATAGAAAGGTTGTTTGCAAATACTTCTTAATCACGTGTATAGGTGTTCTCATAGACATAGACAATCACATGTATCTGCTTTTATTGGGTTCTATATTGCACAACCTATTACACAGTCAAAAAAATGCATTTGCCGGCTATTATAAGCTGTGGTCAGCGCCAGGTGTGCCGTGTCAAATATTTGTCAGCAAAATACTTTCAACACAACATGGCAGGATTAGTACCCTGTCTTGGCATAATAGTGCCTATACCACCTAAATAACATTGCTGGGACGATATTAGGAAAAAAAATACCAGTCATTCTGTGTCGGTGTCATTTATGCAAAACCGCGACACACAAAAAAGGTGGAAAAGTGGCGTCAATGTAAAAAAGGGCTGTTGGTATTTGACTCAAAGCTATTCACATGTTCTCTCTACGTTTGCATGCTATCTAATTGTTGCCTGTGGTTGTTCTTCATGGGTCGTTATAAAAAGGTTGTTTGCTACCAACTGTGTGCATTTCTGCAACGGGACAAGTGGGCTACAACACTGTTTGAGTGTTCAACCTTTTTTGGTTATCATTCCTTGCCCTGTAGATTTTCCAGCCCAATAATCCCTGAAAAACTAAGGAGGAAAACTGAGACAATGATAACCAAAATACAGAAGTGGCGGATGCGGTTACAGAAAGACCAGGGCCAAATGCAATCTAAGCCCATCATTTTGTGGCGAGGACAACTACAAAAGAGGAAATCAAAAGAGACCACACTGGGCTGTGTTTCATAAACTACGGTGCCAAAAAGTCAAAAACATTTCTGATACATCTTCAAACATCTGTGGGGAAAAAAGTGTTAACTGGTCCTAGGTTTTTGCAGTTTTGACAATATTATGGTATAATGTATCAGTATTTTTTGGCTGAATAACAATTTAAGATATATAAGTATTTTCTGTTGTTGTTGGAACGTGTTAAAAATAAAGTCAAAACAACATGTAAGAACACTTCGTTCTATTCAACATTCAGTCTTGGAAAATAAATGACTATTTTAAGAAATAAGAACTATCAGACATGATATATAAATACAAGTGCTTTTAGTTATACCTATTATAAGATAGTATTTTGCCAAGTTTGTGCAAGGATCCCTGTTTGAAAGATTAGAAGGTAAATACACCTTTGGAGGCGTATTTTACGAAACAACAAAATATTAGTAATTCAAGCTAAAAAAATAAGCTCAGTCATGTGCATTTTCAGACACGTTGTTGTGATTCTTATGATTTAGTTTGGTTTGTTACGTAGACTGATTTAGATCGTTTCTGAATTATTATTATTAAGTATCCCTGATTGGAACATTCCTATCAATAACACACTGTTTGGTTTGATTGAAATGAATGACAACACAGACACAGAATTTCAACATAAGAGATGTAACGATACAAAAATATCATATTACAGTAACTGAGAAGAATTATCACAATTATCATTGTTACCACAATATGGGCTCAAAACTAATATACACACACTGAAATGTTTTGATTTCTTAAAGTACCTAAAATATATAGACACACCTTTTTTTTGAATGTTTAGTGTTTCTTATGCATAAAATGATCACTCTGTTCAAAGAGAGCACAGCTTGTAGGTTCAATGTGCACAATTGAATAGCTTACCGGTAGTTGCTCAGAGAGTAATGTGTTTATATAATAACAAGAACACACATGTCTTTTTTTTGGGGGGGGGTTCAAGATGATTAAAAAAAAACCTTGGAAGATGCGGCTAATGGGAGTCACCGTTGTAGCATTCAAAGCCCTCTAAAACAACTTCAAAACCCTCCATTAATGTTTTGTATACACACTGCAAGTCTATATATAGTGTACTAACACACATGTTCATAACAATATGTAATATGCACAAGATTGTCCGTATTTTGGTCATTTTAATAATCACTCATTTTTTGGCGCATTTAATTTCGTTTCCATAGCAGCGAACATCTGACTTCCAGTGTGTTCCAACTTCCGGATACAAAATGCGTGGGTGTGTTCTAATCAGGGCAGACTTGGTAACAAACAACGAAGACGACTATTTTTGGACAAATGAGGATTCACAACCTTATACTTTTGAATCTGAATGTTATTGGAGGATTAACTACGGCTTCTAGAAGCCAGTATGAATGAAGAGTGAGACGTTGAAGCAGATGGAAGCCGAGAGAGCGAGGTGAAAGTGAATCAAAGCTGCAAAATGTTGAACTTGAAGCCATGCTATGTCGACATAAACGGATTACTTACCCAAAATCAACAGGAAACATCTCCGGCCAGCTCGACTAAACAAACAACTGTCCATCCAGAGAGTCACACTTTAATATTGGTCATGATACACCCAGGACGTCATGTGTGTTGTGACAACTACTGTGCATACGCTCTATGGCTCGCTGTGTGCAAACAAAAAATTAAATGTGAGCAAATACTTTACAGATACTGTAATATGATTGCTAATGTTTTCAGTCAATACAGATTGGTGTCCTAAGGCAGTGTTGTGTATTACAAACTCAAACACGTTTCATGTTGATGTAAAAGCTAGCTTATCCCTTTCCGTAGTTAGCTTCTACGGCTAATACCGTAGCACACCGATGTGTTACTACGCTAGAAAATGAGTTCCTCAGTGTTCGCTCTTACAATATCAATGTCGCTACAACTTGGTTATTATACAGGTTACGGAACGTAAATAAAGTGTTGATGGTTTTTGAATGCAATTTTAAAGTGATTTAATGGTAGAATTGATTGCTCCCATTTGCTGCATTGCTAGCCACCAAGAATGAGCCGATTTTTATGTGTCAGAAAGCAAAAAAAAAACTATAGGCAAAATAAAAAATAAAAAACTGCAGTCCTCCTTTAAATTGGGGTATGTAATTTATTCATGGAGAAAGGAGTTGATGTCTCTTGTTTTTCTGTTGGCATTTAAAGTAGCGACCTGGCGCCAGTCAGTCCGTGAATTTATCAAAGTGTGGTTATCAATTGCCATTTTTTGATTATTTCAATTTAAAATGGTGCTACTAAATGTCGGAAGTTTTACCGCAGTTATCATTATTACCGTTAATGGTTACATCCTTAGTTAACAGTAAAGCTAACTATCGCAACTGCAAGTGTCAAGTTGACCAAGTTTTTGCAAAACAACATATGCCGGTGCTTTTACACATGGAAGCCTACTTCTAACTCAGAAGAATTACCCAGGATGTGACAAAATATTTCCAGTTGAAATCATCCGGACTACCGGTAACTACTGCAATCTGCAATGGAGCGAACTCTATCCTATTATACTGAAACAATTGTAAAGGTGACTATATGGGTTTTAGTTCAAGTTTAAAGGGTTCCAATAACGTTAGGAAAATGTATTTAGAAGGTTATAAAAAAATTTTTTTAGCTCTACCCTCCAACTATGGAAATATTTTATGAATAATTTATTAATAATTCATACGCACGCACAAACTCATATACATATATCATATACATATATACACATATATATAAATATACATATGTACACATTAGGGCTGGGCGATGTACCGAGTTTGTAAGATATATCGATATATTTTTAAACGAGATATGAATTAAGAATATATCTTAATATCGATATAATTTGTTTCATGTTAAAATAACCAAACGCCGCTTATTTGTTGTGTTCCTTAATTCTGCCCCGCTTTCCATTGCCTCTCAACACTCCATGGGCTATTAAACCCCTCCCCTTGATCCTTCCAAGACATGCTTGCACTCTCTCACCCACTGCACTGACGCACAACAACACACTAGCAAATATTTGCTGCGTAGCTAAACTACATTACTTTTTAAACAAGTAGCGATTTCCGTAGATTATCTATTTTCAGACCCATGTAGCGGTTATAAGCTACATGCTACAATAGAAGAGAGAGGGATAAGAGAAAGAAATTAGTGGACTAGTGTAACTCCACGGGCAGAGGACAACATATACGGGAAACATCAATGATAATTGGTTGGTTTACGTATAAGAACATCCATGATTGGTTAGTTGGTTTACTATGATGAGTCACAATTGGTTAAGATTAGGGCAAAACATTACGGACAGGCCAATCAGAGTCGACGAGAGTCGGAAAAGAGAAGAGGGAATTTTCAAAAGGGCGATTTATATATTTTTTAAAATTAGTGGAAAATGGCAGAGGGATTCTCTTACACACTATGCGTCTACTTGGCCACATTTGGACAAATGTATGCGTCTGGATAAAACAATGCCCAACACATTATTTTTAGTTGTTTACCATGTAAGCCCAAATTAAAACTGCTGTCGACATGGAAGATGTGGAATACACATTTAAGAACACACACAAATGCAGCTGAGATAGGCTCCAGCACCCCCCGCGACCCCGAAAGGGACAGTCGGTAGAAAATGGATGGATGATTGTGGCAGACATGTGATGACTTTTGCTACAGTGTACAGCTCTGGTAATGGGTACATTCGCACCCACCTGCACAAATGTACTTCAAAACGTAACAATCAAAATAAATATGACTCTTTTTTTGTTCACTAGGGCATGCATATATAATATGCAATAGTTTGACCATTTAAAATCAACGATAATAAAAAGGAGATGCTTGGAAATAGCATAAAAATGCCCCAAAAACTAATCAACGGATAGTTTTGCCGGTAAGTGAATACTTTTATATAAATTTTCTATCGATGCGTTCACCTCTTGTTTTAGTCACTAAAGAAAATGTGTACTTTGATTGAATCAAAGTTGGGTACCCACGCTAACAATTTTCAATTTCTTTATTTTTTCAGCTTGTTTCTTGTCGCTGCTTTTAGTTGCATATTTTACATTACTCACATTCAAATTGGTTTTAATAGTACTTTTTAAATATTCCATGCTCTTGCAAAAGCTTAAGTGTATTTAGTGTAACACTAAGTGTAACACTAAGCTTCATCACTTTGACTTGTAATATCTCTAATTCTGGTGGTGTTTTATGCTTTTTTCTTTTTGGAACATGTACTATACATATAATACAATAAGGTCCCATATAAAATTATGTTTCTAGCAATACTTGAATTTTGCCTTTGAAAGTAACACTCCAATGTCCAATAGTGGAGCTGTACACTACAGTATAGCCTGTCTAAATGCTACATTTAATTTTCATTGGTGTTTTAGAACGAGACAGTAGCTGACATTTTGTTCATTATTTCTACTGTTTATATTTTGACATTGAATTGTTAAATCATTTTGAAACGAACAACATGACTGCAAGATATTTGTCATTTAATGCTATCAATCACAAATGGCTATTCAGATAAAGGAAGTTAGCTAATATAATTAACATTGTTTGTACGCTTTATGATTTTTGCAGTTGTTTTGTGTGTCAAAAGTTGCCTCTGATGATGATGATAAATGTGAAGGTTTAAGCCATAATCTAACCTGTCTGAATGCTGAAATTATTTGACTTTGTCCTGGACCTACAGGGGCCTAAGGCCCCTGGACCCTGTCAACTAGGCTTTTTGAGCGGCCATATTTCGCACGAAAAATGCTGCCAAAAATGTGTGCTGAAGTGAGGAAGATTATAGCCGCACAATTAGGTAAAGTCACTTACTTGGCGCTGACCACACACATGTGGTCTAGTAGGACAACGGAACCGTACGTGTGTGACAGTCCATTACATTGTTGACTGGGAATTAAAAAGTGCCTGCCTGCATATTTAGATTTTATCTGAGTTTGATACATTTTGTATTATTTGCACAGCTATGTTATATATTTAACGTAGAAAGAATATTTGTATTTTATGTATACATTCTTTGTTTTTCTATTTTATTTATGTTATGTAATTCTGTGCTACATAAACAGTTTATTTTCTGTGCTGTTATTACCCATCTTGACTAACTGGGTTAATAAAAGTGCCACTGACTGTTCACAGTACAGATGTCATTCAGTTAAATTTCAGTGAATTTTGCTCAAAAATAAATATCTTTAAATGTATACTTTCACCGGAAAATATATCGAGATTAGAGCTGAAACGATTCCTCGAGTAACTTGAGTAATTCGATTACAAAATATATTAGAGGAATTTTCACTGGCTCGAGGCGTCGTAAAGTTGTTTTTTTTGGTTTTTGTAAGGCATTTTGCCTCGTTTAGTAGTCAAAGCTCACGTATCGCACGGACTGTTTAGGTATTGCACATCGTAATTACGTGAGATCATACGCCCCCCTTCACTGCACAACACCGCTCCTTTAAATGCACTTGAGTTTAGTAAACTTTTTCGCCGACATAATGGCAATGGCAGACGCCGCATAAAGCAGTGGACAAGAGCCGTAGCAAAACGAGGGAGACGTCCCTGTTCACTGCCCCGCCACCAGGAGATGTTCTGGGCTAAGGGGCGAAACATCAATGAGAGGTGGTCCCCAGCTGAAGACCCTGCAGCAAAACCTTTTCTGATATGCGGTCAGGTTTAGGCTTGCCTCAGGGAAGAGGACGTCCCAGCCATGCACAGTCCACCACAGGCACCGGTGGAGGTGCGACAGGCCTAAGGCCCAGCGGCAAGACCACCTCGCTGTAATTAAAATACACACACGTATACAGGTATATGCACACATACATATATACACACACATACATATATGTATTTACGCACGCACACACATATAGGCCGAACATTGCCGCAAGACAGAACTGTAGCTTTAAAGACGTTCCGCGGCCAGGATTGGGGACTTTGGCCGTAGTTTGTCCATCCCTGTTCGAGAACAATGGCCTCCAGAATTATCGCATGTGGCACATTACAAGAGACAAGTGATGATTCTATTCAAATTGAATGATGCTATTTTAAAAAAGCACGTCGCTTCTTAAATAAAAACTACATGGAAAAGCACATAAAAGGTATTAGCATGCAATAGCCTCAACAAAACCCTGTAGAAGCAAATGCAGTTACAGGAAAATATTTCCAAACTCCAGTTTTGTTCCAGATCAAAACAAACAATTCAAATGCCCAGAAATTAACCACTGAAACATTCTGTGTAAGTCAGCTTCTGAGAAATTTGGCTTCCAAAGTAGTGGGGAATCAATGTCATCTACTCACTACACTGCAAAAACTGAAATCTAAGTAAGATTAAATATCTCAAATAAGGGTGATATTTGCTTATTTTCTGTCTGACAAGATAATTCTTCTCACTAAACAGATTTTATGTTAGAGTGTTTTATTTGTTTTAAGTTTTTTGGTCCTAAATGATCTCAGTAAGATATTACAGTTTGTTGCTGAGATTGTATGACCTTTATTGAGTAAAACATGCTTGAAACTAGAATATCAACTGTTGCAAAGCTGTGTCATCAACACTCACAAGTATAAAACTACTTTTTTAAAGTAATAAATTCTTACTTCAAGCATGAAAAAAAATCATGATTTTGACACAAATGTGTCTCATAATTAAAACAGATGACAGCCAAATGGACTTTGCGGTTTTATTTTCAATGAAACAATAGAAAATACGTACTCATATAGTAGTACATTTGGCACAGTACAGTAAACTGACAGTTAATATTTAAACATTTAACATGTGACATTTCAAACAATTTTGAACAGAAATAGTTCATGCACATTCAGATAAATTCTTCAAAATTACATTAAAAAAAAAATTTGGCCGGGGGCCGGGCCGTATATATATATATATATATATATATATATATATATATATATATATATATATATATATATATATATATACGCACTAATTGACTGAAAGAGCACGCACTTGGCGCGATGATGTCATGTTATCGATGGAAAAATGCATTTTTAGACCATATGATTTGCCTGAGCGGCAAGGAGACCCCGAGAGTAACAAGCAGTTGCCTTGTTGCCTTTCCATTAAGAAAAATAAATTAGTTTTTAGTATAAGTTTGCTGGTTTCAAGAAATGTAATGCCGAGCGCATATCATTATGTCAAGATAATGGCACTAGCATTTACTTAATTTAAGAATCTTTTTCAACATATTGAGCAAAAAGGTCTCTTTTTTTTCTACCAAGAAAAGTGCTCTTATTATTAGTGAGAATATACTTATTTTAAGGTATTTTTGGGTTCATTGAGGTTAACTAATTTTACTTGTTTTGGAAAGTCTTGACAAGCCAAGTTTTCTTGTTCTATTGGCAGATAATTTTGGTTAGTTCAAACAAAATACCCCTAACTTTTGTATTTTTTTTCTTGTTTTTGAACACTGACTTTTTGCAGTGTATATTTAAACAAATATAAGATCTGTGGAGTACTGGATTCAAAATATTTTAAATAGCAATCACTCTTTTCACTGGAAAAATGCATCCTAAACTTAAAATGATGTGCTTTGCCAAAAAAAAAAAAAAAAAAGTCAAAAAGTTTTCCCAAAACAGGAACAGTAATTACTGTGCTTTCGAGATAAAGAATTCAGGCCACCAAGAAAGGTGATGCAATTTGAACTTTACTTTGTAAAAGAGGTTTTTGAAAAACTTTAATAACACGGCAGATTAAATGTGGTGAACTGGATCTGCTGACTGCTAACTCAACTTTTCATTTAAAATAGATCATTTACTGCAGGCCATTAGCAAAGGTGTGATACCTGTTTATGGTGCATCCCAGATGTTGACTATTCCTAGAGCTTCACAACATCATACATTTCATCACAATCTGCTCACAACTTTTTGAGTTTAGACATTGTTAAATAAAGGTTCCGAGATATTAATTATTTAATTCTGTAAATGGTATGGAAGTGATGGTTCATTGCATGCGTCTTGAAGAGATAATTTACGCAAAATAGATTGAACTACTTGGCTATAACCAGCAGAGGTGTTGTTGATTCAGTCTCAACAATTATGTGGTCTAAAGATGAACACGTCACCAATGTTTTGAGCTAAATCCATGCAGACCTCCAATATGGCACAAACCCACCTCGTAGAACTACAACTATAATCAGATTGCTAAAAACTAGGGCAACCACGATTAAATGTATCATAAAAAAAAGCTTGAATTTATGTTTTGTTCTGAGATATAGTGAAGAAGATAGATGTGCAAAGCTTGTGGCATCTATTCAAAAAGACTTGAGGCTGTAATTGCTGCTAAAGGTGCATCAACAAAGTATTGAGCAAATGCTGTTAATACTTATGTACAAGTACTTTTTTTTTCTTAACGTTTGCAAAATAAATAAATAAATTTTTACGTTGTCAATATGGGGTATTGTGTGCAGAATTTTGAGGACAAAAAGAATGTATTCCCTTTTAAAATAAGGCTGTAAAATAACAACATTTGAAAAGGTGAAGCGCTGTGAATACTTTCTGGATGCGACTGGCTATAAGGTTTAAGAAGTGGCCGGTTTGCCTACACAAACTACAGACCCCTCAATCGATAGGATTCAGCGGCGCATCCTGAGGTTAATCGAGTGTACCGTATTTCCTTGAATTGCCGGCGGGTTTATAGTATGCGCCTGCCTAGAATTACCGCCGGGTCAAACTCGTTTTGCAAAATAATTAGCGCATGCCTAGCATTACCGCCGGCTCAGGATTAACGCCGGGTCAAACTCGTTTCGTAAAATATTATTTTTATTAGCGCATGTCTAGAATTTCCGCCGGGTCAAACTCGTTTCACAAAATGATTAGCATTTGCCTAGAATTTCCGCCGGGTCAAACTCGTCACGTCACGAGTGACACTTCACCTGTCATCATTTTCAAAATGGAGGAGGCCGATTTCAATAATTTTAAATTGCATAAAGGGAAGAAGATTAAGAGCTATTCAGTAGGATTTAAGGTCCAAGCTATTGAATATGCTAAAAAGAACAGTAAGCAGCTATGTTTTATTAATATACCGTACCTGCGTGTGTCAAATATGAGTCATTAAATGACTCCCGCCTCCTGGTGGTAGAGGGCGCTAGTGATCTTTCTTGCGACTACTCGGCTGCAGAAGAAGTGACAACAAGCAGCAACAGTGAGCAGCGATCATTTATTTTTTTCCTCTTGCTTGCACTTTTAACATGGAGGATTACATATCTAAAATAAAACAGTTTTCTAAACTGGACTTTCAATCGAAGCAGGAGGTAATAATTAAAGGAATATCTCCATCGAGACAGAGAGACTTTTAAAACTGAAGAAAGATAAGGAAGACTTCTATAAACAAGTTATCGATGCTTTTGTTCAGAAGGAGCTGCGCATGGACTTCATTTATAAGTAAAGGTAAGACCATAATAACGTTTTTTTTATTAAATGTGCTTCTCATGATGGTATCCTTACATCACACTCAAATTTATAGGCGCAGGCCTAAATTTACTGCATGCCTTTTAAAAAAGATGGGAGTGAATTTATACACTGTTAGGAAAAACTTTTTTTTTTGAAGATTTAAACGATTTATCATGACTAAGAGGTTACTGCTAACTCACTTCACTATACACTTACGGTATTTGCAGAATATATATATTCCCTATTTGTAATTATTCCAAGTTGATATTCAGCTACCCGTGTCTTTATTTATGCGAAGCAGCGGCACTTGAACTAAATGTGTCATAATTACGACGGTCAACTGGATAAAAAAAAATACTGATAGCCGTATGATTAGTCCAGAAGCTTAACAGTCTTCCTGGACCAACCCTATTAGGAACGGGTACCAAAAAATACCGGTACACAATACACATCCCTAATCAACATAGGCGTTTCTGATACACTTTAAACACAAAAGACTGTAGATGGTTGTACCATTTCTCAAGGATCATAACATGCAAAGCCTTTGTGACATACAAAGTCTTTATCAGTGAAAGATGGAAGTAAAACTTTACCTGATGGTGCCTCGAGCCACTGAATGTGTACTGCACAGAATGGGATGGGTACCGGCTCTGCTCACTACTGAAGCTCCCCTGGGTAGGGGGGTAGCTGGAGCTACTGGACATCCTAGCTCAGTGCAAGTGGGCTGCTGCTGCTTCACTGATGATTGATATTTAACATGTTTCAGGATACAAACCACCTGTAAGAAGACAGTGGCAAAAACACAGGTTACAAACGCATGGATATGTGTTTGATAAATTAATAAGGCAAGTTAATTACAGATGCACAATAATACAATGAATGTAATGTAATGAATGAATGAATGCTACTGAAAAATCTACAAATCAAATGAGCCTACAATAATGATAGGTTATTATCTTCATGTTTGTTGGTCTCTCTGTTGTGGCTTCTTCTCCTGAATGTCCCACACTTGACCTATATATTTAGTCTGCTAAACATTCTGTAATTGTGGACTATAAATCAGAACAGTTTATAAAACAATATACACTTCATTTCAATCTGCCATAAAACATTTATTCAGATAGAAATATCACAAATTACATTATAAAACATCTTTGATAAAGCATGATTGTAATGCAAGAAGATTTTGTATTGTTTTGCGAGTTACACCGAATGTGATGCGTGGCCCTATTATTGTGAAGCTGGAAGTGTGTGATTGGAATGAGACGGTGTCTTGACATGTTTTGACAAAAGTCTCCGATAAAAGTGACCCTAGACTTTCTCTCTACTGTTTTTTTCCCATTGAGCTTTCATTCAATCCTACTAAAGGAGTTAGAGTAACAATCTACATTTTATGTTATTACTACACCGAACTATAATGTGAACACAGACTTGAAGCTCCTCCTCTACAAGCTGCAGTGCGCCAGCAGGTGTTACCTCCAACGTTGTCGTCTCAGGGCGATGGAAGATTAAATAGTCTTATCTTGTTGGGAGAACGACTTGCCATGGCTTTGGATCTGACATTTTCATTATGTACCCTTTTCTTTATGCATTTCTGCTCGCTATTTTCGAGCTTGTGGCTCAACAATAATTGAAAGCCATTACATTTCCCCTTTCTACGGAATGGACCAAGGGTCAAAAAAGAGTTAGGACACATGCACCTAAATCCAGTTTTAAAACAATGATTGCTGTTAAGGGGACTTAAAAATAGCGCGTTATTATCGCGTTAACTTTGACAGCGCTAATGAAAATTTTTAAATGTTTTTCTATGAGCCATGTTAAAGCATCTGTTACATTCTGTCACTGAATGTCATACATGTCACAATACAGACAACAGAAACTAGGACACTCTAAGCCAGCATCAAGCCGTGCATAGTTAAAAAAACAATCATGCATTTTCATACTAAAATGTAATGTTACGGCACTCAGGAAAAGACTCTAAGATCTTATGCTATTTGATATGCATTCGAATTATCAACTTAACCATGTGGACACTGACATCAGACAACTCGTGTACACATTACACGACTGCCAACCATCTGTTGTACACAAAAACTAACAACACATTCACCTAGTTGTATTGAATGTAATGTAAAATCTACACCATACATATGAGCTTCATTTCAGTTGTATGTGCACTGATCTTGTGGCAGACTATCTAGAGCTGGCAGTTACACACACAGTCTGCTGATGTGAGGTCTGTGGTGGAAAAATAACCATCTCAGACTCTGCAGGACATTACTGCGGTCAGCAAGCAAAGTTGTATGATGATCTCTTCATTTTTCAGGCGCCTGTGTCGTGAAGGTCTAGTATTAGAAATGTACACAAACATTTGTACCAAGCGCTCATGAAGAACCTTCATCATCAACATCATCTTGAAATGTCACGTGTGTGCAAGATAAGGATTATTTTAAGATTACTATCTGATACATCTGGTGCAGTTTTATATCCTATACAGTATTTGCAAGTCTTTAAAAGAGTTGTAAACCTAAGTCAACTTAAAAATCCTTCCCCTGCCAGCTGGACCAAACAGACAACTGTCCATTGAGTGAGTCTACATACAATGTCGAGCTAGCAGTGTACAAACAAAAGATGAAATGTTGGCTAATACTTTACAGATACAGTTATATGATTTTTGAAAAGTTTTTCAGTCAATACAAATTGGTGTCCTATCGCATTGTGTAATGATTTACAAACTGACGCAAAAGCTAACTTACCTCTTTCCGTAGGTAGCTCAAAGGTAATGCCTTAGCAAGCCGTCGCAAGACAATGTATTACTACAAACCCCGTTTCCATATGAGTTGGGAAATTGTGTTAGATGTAAATATAAACGAAATACAATGATTTGCAAATCATGTTCAACCCATTTTCAGTTGAATATGCTACAAAGACAACATATTTGATGTTCAAACTGATAAACTTTTTTTTTTTGCAAATAATCATTCACTTTAGAATTTGATGCCAGCAACACGTGACAAAGAAATTGGGAAAGGTGGCAATAAATACTGATAAAGTTGAGGAATGCTCATCAAACATTTATTTGGAACATCCCACAGGTGAACAGGCAAATTGGGAACAGGTGGGTGCCATGATTGGGTATTATAGTAGATTCCATGAAATGCTCAGTCATTCACAAACAAGGATGGGGCGAGGGTCACCACTTGTCAACAAATGCGTGAGCAAATTGTTGAACAGTTTAAGAAAAACCTTTCTCAACCAGCTATTGCAAGGAATTTAGGGATTTCACCTTCTACAGTCCGTAATATCATCAAAGGATTCACAGAATCTGGAGAAATCACTGCACGTAAGCAGCTAAGCCTGTGACCTTCGATCCCTCAGGCTGTACTGCATCAACAAGCGACATCAGTGTGTAAATGATATCACCACATGGGCTCAGGAACACTTTGGAAAACCACTGTCAGTAACTACAGTTGGTCGCTACATCTGTAAGTGCAAGTTAAAACTCTCCTATGCAAGGCGAAAACCGTTTATCAACAACATCCAGAAACGCCGTCGGCTTCGCTGGGCCTGAGCTCATCTAAGATGGACTGATACAAAGTGGAAAAGTGTTCTGTGGTCTGACAAGTCCACATTTCAAATTGTTTTTAGAAACTGTGGACGTCGACTCTTCCGGACCAAAGAAGAAAAGAACCATCCGGATTATTATAGGCGCAAAGTTGAAAAGCCAGCATCTGTGATGGTATGGTGGTGTATTAATGCCCAAGACATGGGTAACTTACACATCTGTGAAGGCGCCATTAATGCTAAAAGGTACATACAGGTTTTGGAACAACATATGTTGCCCTCCAAGCAACGTTACCATGGACGCCCCTGCTTATTTGAGCAAGACAATGCCAAGCCACGTGTTACATCAACGTGGCTTCATAGTAAAAGAGTGCGGGTACTAGACTGGCCTGCCTGTAGTCCAGACCTGTCTCCCATTGAAAATGTGTGGCGCACTATGAAGCCTAAAATACCACAACGGAGACCCCCAGACTGTTGAACAACTTAAGCTGTACATCAAGCAAGAATGGGAAAGAATTCCACCTGAGAAGCTTAAAAAATGTGTCTCCTCAGTTCCCAAACGTTTACTGAGTGTTGTTAAAAGGAAAGTAAAAGGAAAGGCCATGTAACACAGTGGTGAACATGCCCTTTTCCAACTACTTTGGCACATGTTGCAGCCATGAAATTCTAAGTTAATTATTATTTGCAAAAAAAAAATAAAGTTTATGAGTTTGAACATCAAATATCTTGTCTTTGTGGTGTATTCAACTGAATATTGGTTGAAAATGATATGCAAATCATTGTATTCCGTTTATATTTACATCTAACACAATTTCCCAACTCATATGGAAACGGGGTTTGTACATTAGAAAAACAGTTCCTCAGTGTCCGCTCTTACAATATAAATGTTGCTGCAGCTTGGTTATTATACAGGTTATGGAGCGCAAATGAAATATTGTTGACGATTTTTGGATACAATTTTAAAGTGATTTAGCGGAAGAATGGATTGCTCTTATTAGCTGCATTGCTAGCCACCAAGAACAAGCCAATTTATTAGAATGCAAAGGGAAAAAAAACTTGTCTTCTTGTCTCTCATTAGGATTGTGAACGACAAAGTTCCAAAAAAAGTGAAGTTCCTCTTTAATAAACATTACTTTTTTAGACTGTACCAGCAAAGATCAATTTGCCTGAAACTAAGAAAAAAATGTTCCTTATTTTAACTATAAACATTTTTTTACCAACTTGAACCATTTGATACTGAGAAATTAAACTAAATAAACTCAATAAGTAATAATACATTCAAATTGATCAGCAATATTAACTCAGTAAGCACAATATATAAAACACTAACCTACGAAACAAAAAATTGTGCTGATTTTTTTTTTTTTTTAATCAAAGTGAGGAAGTCAGGATTATTGGCTACAATGAGCACATTTTGTAGTGCACATCTTGTTTGAAGCATGATACGGCATGATACTAATAAAGCATGTTCCCCGTGGAGATACGCACTCCCCATGGGATCGCACCGCACTCTTAACTGAACAAACATTACAACTGTAATAATAATTTTTTAACATTAGGTCTGGTATGATAATATATTTATTTTGTATTTTTTGCATTCATTCATCAGCTCACAGGGGAAACAATAATATTAATTAATAGATGTTTTTTTTTACTTTCCTTATTATGTACATTTTTAGGGATTTAACAATAAACGGTAATAATGATAACCGTGGTAAAACTCCCAACGGTTAGTATGACCATGTCAAATTAAAATAGTCGAAAAAACGTATTGATAATCACACTTTGATAAAATTATGGACTTTAGCTCGCAAGCTAGGTTAACTGTTAACATGATAAACAGAGACATTAAGAAACATCATATCCCAATCTAAACTTATACACATTACCCATATTTTCCAGACTATAGAACGCACGCACTAAATTTTAAGAGAAAAAATATTTTCCATATATTAGCCGCAGATACGTACATTGCGAAATTAGTTATTCAAACAGAAATATTTTGTAAATGTTTATTTAGATACCAAATTGTTTCCAAACGGTGCCTGCAACACGGCAGTAAAACAGCTGATCAAGCAAAACAAAAGGCTGGCTGTTGAACTTCACTCTCCAAACAGCTAAACAGACTCAATAAATCCACAGTGAAGTCTTGGTGAATTTACTAAATCATTTGTGAAACTGAAACAATACAAAAGAATGCCGTTTTTAAGTTAATAATACTAACACAGACAGCCGTAAACGTGTTAGCATACTAGCTAATGCTAACGACGCTAGCGTCATTACATTGGGATAGCATGTACAAATATGCACGAAACCACTACTACAGACATCACACATAGGAAGGTTTGGAAAGTATAAACAGTTTAAGTTATATTGTAAAACTTACAAATGTTGCTTGTAGTGATTAATGGAGAAGCCATACAAGTTATGGACAGCTAGAAAGGTAACTGCAGCACCTGCAGTGAGCCATAGCACGAACAATAACACACCTTATCAGTGTGTTTGCTTTTAAACTATTGCATTATGGCCGTCAGCAAAGAAAATTCCGTAAATTAGCCGTATTATTTTATAAGCCGCAGGGTTCAAAACGTAGGAAAAAGGTAGCAGCTTACAGTGTTCACATTGAACAGAAAGGCTGTGCTGTCCTGGAACAGACGGTATAGCTCGGTTGGTAGAGCGGCCGTGCCATCAACTTGAGGGTTGCAGGTTCGATCCCCGCTTCCGCCATCCTAGTCACTGCCGTTGTGTCCTTGGGCAAGACACTTTACCCACCTGCTCCCAGTGCCACCCACACTGGTTTAAATGTAACTTAGATATTGGGTTTCACTATGTAAAGCGCTTTGAGTCACTTGAGAAAAAGCGCTATATAAATATACTTCACTTCACTAACAGAGTGATTGATCTATACTCGACAGTTTGAGTTCAAACAGACAAAGGTGTCTTCAACAGGAAGTGAACATGCGTGGCGGCACATAAACCGGAAGTAAAGCAAAGTGATCAACCAATTTGAAATTAATTTATCACCGGATAAAATGCTTACAAATTAAAAATGGAAAAAGATACACATTTAAACACACAAATAAAAATAATATGGCTCTTATGAAGACAAGACAACATTTAATGTTTCCTCTGCCAAGAAAGTATATTTTTATGTATTTTAGTTAATTAAAAATATTAACAAAACTTCAGGGATATGAGCACCCTTTAAGAAAAAAAGAGGAAAATTGAGAAGAAAAAAAGAGGAAAATTAGCACCAAGTGCTGCCACGCAAACCCCAAAAGAACATTTTGAAAATAACTACATTTCCTGCAATTGGGTGCATTTCTCCACTATAATTTATCTTTAAATATATTCTCATCTACCAGTTTCCATTGGCTGTCATTTTGACAGCCGCATGTTACATGTAATGTACCACTGAATTGTATTTTTAGTAGATAATTTACTTACATTATTATCATTGATAAAGGAAATGTAAAATGATATAACATGCATGCAAAAAAGTCAGAAAACGTTTCCCATTTGGCAACTCTATCCTGTAGTAATATCTTTCCGGTATTGTGACATCTGTTTACAATCCGTCACATCAAAAATATACCTTCTCGCTAGCTATTAATAAATACTATCGAACTACAACTGATTTGGAACTAACATATATCTCTATATGTAGTATAGTTTTACCCGTAGAGCTGTGCGCGAGTCCGCCATTGTAGTGAATACGTTACTTATTTTTCTCTATCATCCTGTTGTGGGGCAGACTGGCTCATACATGCACATGCTGCCGTGCCAGCAACTTGAGGGTTCCTGGTTCGATCCCCGGCTTCTGCCATACTAGTCACGTGCGTTGTGTCCTTGAGCAAGACACTTCACCCTTTTAGTAGATCATTTACTAATATTATTATAATTGAAAATTGTATGTAAAATTCTATAACATGCATGCAAGGAACTCAGAAAACGTTTCCCATTTGGCAACTCTATCCTGTACTGTTTACAATCAGTCACGTCAAAAATATATCTTCTCCCTCGCTACTAAAACATACTCTAGAACAGTGGTTCTTAACCTTGTTGGAGGTACCGAACCCCACCAGTTTCATATGCGCATTCACCCAACCCTTCTTTAGTGAAAAATACAATGTTGTTGTTTTTTTCAAATTCAAGACAAAGTTATATGTTTTTGGTAACACTTTAGTATGGAGAACATATTATAAGTAACAAAGACTTAATTTAGAGTTTTTTGGACACTAGGGGAACATATTCCAAGTAACAAAGACTTAATTTAGAGTTATTTGGTTAGGGTTAGGGTTAGAGGGTTTGGGCCAGGGTTAGAGGGTTAGGGTTATAATAAGGCCATGCCGAATAAGGCATTAATAAGTACTTAATAATGACTAGTTAAGAGCCAATATGTTACTAATTTGCATGTTAATAAGCAACTAATTAATGGTGAATATGTTCCCCATACTAAAGTGTTACCATGTTTTTTTTACTGGTGCACAAAATGAACCGTGCATGAACATCACCTTGTTCAAAGAACAAAACCAACACAGTGCATAAACTCACAACAAATTACACACCTGCAAATCAGTGTGACTTCTGCTGTTGCCGTATCCATAATACGCCGATAAGGAAAAGTTTTTATTTACACGATGAGTCGGGTGTGTCTTGACCTCCGCCGAACCCCTGAGCCCGACTCACCGAACCCCTAGGGTTCGATCGAACCCAGGTTAAGAACCACTGCTCTAGAACTACAACTTGTTCAGAACTAACAGTGTTCAGATTGTAATCTTCCAAATATAAATAGAAGCAAAGTAGACAGCTGTCAACTTTGTGGCTCAGAGAGCGAACACAGGCGAAAACAAGTAAGCTAGCTAGATGATGCTAACTATGCTAGCTAGCAAGCTTGTTTCGATGCACCTGATCGTCCCCACTGTCCTGCCAATCAGTGTGCCGAGCAGACAAGAGGAACAGCAAGTACTTACAGCTGAGGCGAGCGTTGAACAAATTTTTGTTACTGAAACAATTGCAAACATTGCAATGTGTGCTGTCAAATCAATGCACCGCCAAAATGTTCTGCCATTGCTTAAAATTACCAAGGTACTGTAACTATCACATGTCATTTTGAATGTGCCATTACATATGTACTTACAGCATGTATGGAAAGTGTTGATGGAGATTTTTGGATGTTTTTAAAAGGGCTTTATAGGCAAACTAGCTCGAATCCTAATCGTTAGCTACCTCTTGCGAGCGTTTATTTACAATTTAGAATGCACAAAAAAGAAAAATACATTTGTTCTTGTCTCACATGGGGATTGTGAATGCTGTGCAAATTCCAAAAAAGTGTGATGCCTCATTAAAATGCCCCATGTTGCCCTGATGATATTATTATTGTCTTGTATTGTACCATAGTATTATTTCCTACAAACCCATAAGTTAGATAGTTTTTACAATAATATTGTCATTCAAGGTTGTTCTATGTTCTTTAGCATAGGAAGACAACTTTTTAAATCATGTAGTCATGTTAAACCTTACACTTGTCTGAGCAGTAGACTTGTGTGTGACAGAATGAGTGCCTGATAAAACAGGAAACACAAATGTTGACGATGCAGCTATGTCTACACTAAGCCAGATAACCCCTTAAACGAATAATTATTTAGCCTAAGCCCCGTTTCAGCCACACTAAACTAGCGTTTAAGGTCCCCCTCCTTGGATATTTTTTTACACGGGTAAGTGCGCCGTGTATTTCTTGAATCTCCGGCTCTTAGCTTTGTACGGACTCATTGATCGTTTACAAACTGAGTTCAGAGAGGAAGTGACACCAGAAAGACCGCGCCCCACACAGGAAGTGACGTCAGAAAGAACGCGCCACAGCCAGCTTCATAATAAAGAGGTTTCGTAACTTGGAGCTAAACACTGGAATTATGTAGGCGAGTCATTCAGACATGCTCGTGTTTCTCCTTCCGTCTGTACAGACGCTTGTGGAAATCACACATGAATACCTTAAGAGAAAGCGATTGCAGCTATTTCGGATACAACACTTCTCAGACGGCAAGATAACTTTTGAAGGTCGAGGTCAGCTGTGATTCTACTTACCGAAAATATTCGTCCATTTGTCAAAAGAAACTCAACGAGAATGCGGGCTACCGTGGATGTGACAAAAAGGTGGCAAAGTGTGCTTTGTATTACCTGGCTGTCGAGGGAAGACTACGGAAAACGGCGAATGATTTTGGACTGGCAAAGCAGACTGTATCAGTTATTGTCTGCCATGAATGTCGCGGACTCAACGTCTAGGTCCAGAGTATATAAAGTCACCAAAAACAAATGGACAATGACGGTTAAGTCAAAGGAGTGAGGACTGTCGTAACCAGATATCGAGATCCCAAGATTGATTGTTGTAAAATGTTCTTTGTCACATTGTGTACTTTCACGTGTTTATTAAAGATTGTATTACCGGTAATTTATGACAGCTCAGGTGAGATTCACTACAATAGGGCCCCACAGCACACTGGATTCCAGTTAATTGAAATACCACAACACTGGATATTGTTCAGATAAGTTAAATTTAAGAACTTGCACATAAAGCAACACTGGAGGTGACTATGACGTCCGCATTTTGCACGCATGCGTATTAGGTCGCGTTGCGCCGGCGGACGGAGAAGGTCTTAAACGGTGGCATTGTTGTGTGTGGACACGGATAAGGTTAGGTGGGATTTACCTTGGATAACCTTATCCAGCTTAGTGTAAATGGGGCCTAATAGCTCATCTTTGCAACTCCGCTACATTTTGGCCTCAAGCAATACACATTTTTTGTTATTCCTTACATCTTAGTGACTTAGTGGCTGCTTATTTAGACTTAGACAAACTTTATTGATCCACAAGGGAAATTGTTCCACACAGTAGCTCAGTAACAAAGAATGGAAAGTGTAAGGATGGAAAGGATAATGCAGGTACAAAGTAGACTAAAAATGTAGTAGCAATATAAAATATAACATATATGTAATATTTACATATTATACATGCAGTATATAATATATACTGATGTATTATATTTGTATATAATATATACAATATATAACAAATCCCAATTACCATGTACAAATACTACAGTATATGTAACAGCTGCAGCAAAAAAAAAAAGGGCAGCATATATTAAAGAGTAGACCCAGCAGAAAAAATACATTATAAACAAAGAGAGGTAGCTAACATAGAATGTTACGAAATGCAACATACAAATGGACATGCAATCAGCTGTTAGCCTTCCACTTTTGTGTAACCGGAAGTAGTGATGACGGTCAAACAATCAATCATGTAACAAAAGTTCACAATTAGCATTTAGGAAGTCGATTCGTGTAGTGTTGTGGTAAAAAATTCACTGAAGTTATCGCTTCAGAGATGTTTTGGTCAGTATTTCCAATTGCATGGATACAATTCCAAGGCATAGAGGCAGTTATCTCACATTTGTGCTGCAAATGTGTGTCGTTCCTGTAAAAGAATACATATCATTTATATTCTTTGTCGCCAATTTGGGGGGATGGCCCTGCTCCAACCTACGCATTGCTAGGAAAGTTAAACACGCACTTCAATACAACCGTGAACAGTAACACGGTAATACAGAACCTGCCACTACACAACGCTGCTGTAGGACAACATTTAGATGTTGTTGTTGTCGGTAGCAAGTCTGTATTTCACCTTTGAATTCGCAACCGCGTCGCCATCTTGCAAAGCAGATTCTCAGGGTACATTAGATCACTTGTATAGCATAGCGCAACGCGTGTATTTTGTTGGATTAGCACTCACCTCATATTTAGAGATACTACGGAATAGAGATGGGTATCTCTAAGCAGAAATGTGAGCAATGGTTTGGTGGAAATCCGCGGGTAACAAGCTGTGGACGACTGGGTTGACTAAAGGCTGCGCCGCATTTGTCAGTCCATGTCCTTAAAGGTAAACTGTCCTCCTTTAGTTAAATCCACAATTTTGGTATAACTTAACATACACGCACCAATAAATAGTTTTTAATAATATATTGTGATACATTATTTAATAAAACATTTTTTTTGTAAGAAACTGAATAATATCTATTAGTGGATACTTATGTACCTGCAAGGACAGTTATGTGTGCTCGGTAAATCTTCCCCTCAAACACGGTATTGTTTTTAAATTGTGTTTGTCCTAACATCAATATAGAAGTATAATATAATGTATATTTTCACTTCATTACACAGTTATTTTCCTAATTATTAAAATCGTAGATCCCTAAGAATCATCCTCATTTTTCTTACAATGTTTACATCACTGTATTATCTCAGAAAATTTGGTGGGCAAATTTCTTAATAGCAATAATTTTTGACAAAAAAGGTTCTGCATAAATTGAACTGTTCCATAAGTAGTTTGCGCATAACTACGTTTGTTTTATATGCGGAACTATTTGTATGGTTACTTGTCTTCACACGGTTTCCTTATGAGTCCGGTGAAAAATAATGAGCGAGTGGCTGATTCTCGCTGCCATTGTCGCATATGTGGTTTGCTTGAAATGTATTTATTATCGATATCGGTGGTCTTTAAAAGAGCCGTTCGAACATGTTATGAATGTTGTACAGTCCCGGGAAAGAAACGGAGGTGACATTAAAGCTCTAATTGTAACTGCACACCCAGATGACGAATGCATGTTTTTTGGACCAACGATCATACGACTTGTCGAGTTTAAAGTCAACGTCCACTTGATGTGTTTATCTCAAGGTAAATATGAATGTGTGTCTCTTTTATGGAACAACCGATTACTAAGTGAATATTGTCGTATGCTGGTGTTTGAGATTGTGCTCGTTAACAATAGCTCGCTTGAGTTCGACCTAATACAACCACCACGTTTAGAATGAGAGCCTTGTTTGTTTATTGGGAAGTACAATTGTCATCGTTCATATAAAAAATGTGTTGTACGTTGAACTGTTCAGTTTCGTTGTTTAAAGTTTGATTAATGCTCCTTTTAAAGTGTCTAACCAGTTGTCGTCACAAATACGTCTGATTGTCTAATTGTGTTAATCGAGTAGATTAATAAATGTATTCTTGTGTATTCTATTCAGACAAGTTCGAGGTATAAATTATAATACATGTAGTTTGACATGTTTTGACTGTCATATGCTGTCTTCCTTGGGCTGTCAAGGTAAAATATAAATTATTTAAAAAAAAACAGTCTGAATAGAATAAACTCAACAAACAAATAATTACATCGTTTAGACCCCTGACAGGAAAAAAGTGGAGGTGGAAACAAGTTAACATACCACTAAGTAGCTTTAATTCCTAAACAGTAAATGCCATATTTTTGTGAAACATATTAATGTTGATTAATTTGTTGATTGACTTATTTTATACCCACTGTGGTGCTGTAAACTCTATAGGCTAAATATATATTTTTAAAAGTCATGGTCAAATACTTCAGAACATTACTAACAACAACATTGACAGTACAGTAGTACCTCAATTTACAAGTTTAATTGGTTCTGTGACAGAGCTCTTAACTCAAAACACTTTTATCTCAAATCAACGTCTCCCATTGAAATAAGTGTAATTTAATCTATATATACCCATTCATCTCCTTCCGCTTATCCGAGGTCGAATCGCGGGTGCCAAAGCCTAAGCAGAGAAGCCCAGACTTCCCTCTCTCCAGCCACTTCATCCAGCTCTTCCCGGGGGATCCCAAGGTGTACCCAGGCCAGCTGGGAGACATAGTCTCTCCAACATGTCCTGGGTCTTTTCCGTGGCCTTCTACTGGTTGGACGTGCGCTAAACACCTTCCAAGGGAGGCGCTTGGGGGCATTCTCTTTGTCTGGCTCCTCTCGATGTGGAGGAGCAGTGGCTTTACTTTGAGCTCCCCCCGAATGACAGAGCTTCTCACCCTATCTAAGGGAGAGCTCCGCCACTCGACAGACGAAACTCATTTCAGCCGTTTGTTCTCGTGATCTTGTATATAAGTGAGGATAGGGACGTAGATCGAGTGGAAAATTGAGAGCCATATATAATATGTGTATATTTATACATGTATATAAAATTTGTATATTTATATGTGTATATATATATATATAATATATATATATATATATATATATATAATGTGTATATTTATATATATAATATGTGTGTATGTGTGTGTGTGTAAATATATATATATATATATATATATATATATATATATATATATATATATATATATATATATATATATATATATATATGCACACACAGTTGCAAGAAAAAGTATGTGAACCCTTTGGGATTACTTGGATAGACAAACACAGTCTGCTTAAACTAATACCGCACTAAAAATTATAGGTGTTCTTCTTTTTATTGAACACAACATGTAAACATTCACAGTGCAGGGTGGGGAAAAGTATGTGAACCCTTAGGCTAATGACTTCTCCAACAACTGATTGGAGTCAGGACTCAGACAACATTGAGTCTTATCAATGTGACGAGATCATATGTGTTGGTTAAAACTGCCCTGCCCTATAAAAACACACACCTGTGATAAGTGTGCTGTTCTCAAGAAACATTGCCTGATGTGAACCATGCCTCGCACAAAAGAGTTCACAGAAGATCTACAATCAAGAATTGTTAACTTGCATAAAGCTGGAAAGGGTTACAAAAGTATCTCTAAAAGCCTTGATGTCCATGTATCTACAGTAAGACAGACTGTCTAAAAATGGAGAAAGTTCAGCTCTGGGGCTAATCTCCCTAGGTGTGGTCGACCTGTAAAAATGACTGAGAGCACAGCACAGAATGCTCAGTGAGGTAAAGAGGAATCCTAGAGTGTCAGCTAAAGACTTACATAAATCTCTGGCACATGCTGACATTATTGTTGACAAATCTACAATAGGTAAAACATTGAACAAGAATGGAGTTCATGGGAGGACACCAAGGAGGAAGCCACTGCTGTCCAAAAAAAACATTGCTGCGTGTTTGAAGTTTGCAAAAGAGCACCTGGATGTTCCACAGCACTACTGGCAAATAATTCTGTGGACAGGTGAAATTAGTTGTTTTGGAAGGAACACACAACGCTATGTGTCGAGGAAAAAAGGCTCAGCACACCAACATCAAAACCTCATCCTAACTGTGAAATATGGTGGAGGTGGCATCATGGTTTGGGGCTGCTTTGCTGCCTCAGGACCTGGACGGATTGCTTTCATTGATGGAAAAAGTAATTCCCAAGTTTAACGTGACATTTTGCAAGAAAACTTAGAAGGAAAACATAGAAGTAAATCAACAACATTTTTGTTGATTTATTGTAAAGTAAATCTGTATAGCAGATATAAGCATATATATATACCGGTAAATGAACAATATGATTTGCCTGAGGGGCTGGACAGATTGAAAAAAAAAAAAGCTTCTTTTTTTTAACCTGGGAAGTCCTGCAAGCCAGATTGTGGACGCTGGGGGGCTGGATCTGGATCGTAGGCCATAGTAATTATTCACAGAAGCTTTTAATTGTATTCAGTTTTAATATTCCAATGTGCCTGCAGGCTTATGTGTCCACCTATTTGTTTACAGGAGACTACTACCATCAAGGTGCTCAACGTAAACAAGAACTTTACGACAGCTGTGCTAAACTGGGCATACCATCCTCCAGAATCACCATCATAAACCACAAGTAAGCAGCTTTCCCACTGTCATTATAGAAATAAATCTACTTTTTGAACGCACTAATTTGTATAAAAGTAAACTGTTGTGAGTTGAATTTCATTCAGTATAATTTATCGAAAATTGTGCCAAAATTGCATATTAAATATTCCTTCCATCACTCTCATTCAACATAAGTGCATGCTTGATATTGTGAAAAACATGTTTTTATGTTTCTGGTGAGCTGCAGCTTCCATTGCCAATGTTTTTCAAAGAACCTTTAGGCTGCCTAAATATGACTATAGATTTATTTGCGAACGTCTGTGCAAGTGTAGATGAACTTCGATCTCCGAACTGTCTGCACTTGGAGTATAGCCCATTTTCCTCTTGTGTGTTCTGGTGTTTGAAGACACATCTAATCAGCACTGCGAAATACAACCCTGCTCACTTTTGACTACTCTCAATCTCTCATTGCTTTCCTACTTCTCGTCAACCCCCTACCCCCTCCAGCACTGTCTACTTGCCAACTGTGGGCTATATTTTGGCAAATCTCCGAGTACTGCTAATGTAGGTCATTCCACAATGTTTGTCTTTGTGTGTTTGTGTGCATGTGAGAGTATCTCTGCCTGTAAGAATGTATTTAAATGCATGTAGTCAAATGTTGGTATAATATATTCGTTTCCGACAAGTAACAGTAAAGAAGTAACAGTAAAGAACATCATGGTGTTAGATTTGCACAATTCACCATGTCCAAACAAGAGTAGGAAGAAGCTGATCTTATTTAATCCTACCCCCTCTCCGTGGCTATTATTGATAATTAATTTACACAAAATGTTTCACATGTTGACACTTACAAAATGTTGTTTGCTTACTTTTTTGTCAATACAATTTTTATCATGCAATGTGCAAAAAGAAAGAAGGTATTACAATGTATTTAAATTAAATTGCAATAAGGAAATGGGAGTTAGATCAGTGACACTATTAACTTATGCATAGTTAAGGCAAAGGAAGAAATAAAGATGTTAAAAATAAGCATAAAACAAGAAAAGTAGTTTATAAAAGATAAGTAATACAATGGTAATATATTTTAATTTCATGTTGTAAAAAAATTAGTGCCGTCAAATCTCTTTTTTTTTAAAGCAGATTAATCTAACTTTTGAATTTGGGTTAATCATGATTAATCACAAGTTATAACTCACTTGTATGCTTTTAGTTTAATTAAAAAATACCCTTATATTTGGAAACAAATGCAATTTTTGAAATGTCATACAAGAAGGTTTTCTTAAATATAAGTAATTTATTTGTTCAAAACTTGGTAGCAGTTTTATTTGATGTACCGTTAGGGTTTATTTTGAAGTGAAATTTGCCAGCAAGCACACGAGTCGGAGTTTGCCACTCTATTTTTATTCAACAACACAAAGTTAGGCAGTGAGCACATATGAAGGAAACATCTTGTGAGACATCCATCCATTCATTTTCTACTGCTTGTCCCTTTCGGGGTTGCAGGGGGTGCTAGAGCCTATCCCAGTTTCACTCGGGCGGAAGGCGGGGTACACCCTGGACAAGTCGCCATCTCATCGCAGTCTGTCAATATTAATATATGTGACATTGATTGATTCATGTATTTAAAGAAGTCAAGCTTTATTTAACTTTCACATCAAGTCGACTCCTGTGAGGTTTGGAAGTACAGTACTGGTATACTGTATTTAGTGGCGACATCTCTCTCATAACTGTAGCTTGGAGCTGTAAGAAGATAAAATGTCAGACGACAGGTGTCCTGTTTTAAAAAAAAAAAAAGGATTTCCCCATGATTGCTGTTGAATAGGACAGCTGTGTTGACAGAATCTGGGGCCCCGGTGCATTTTGGGGCCATTGTAATCAAGCTCGATGGGAACACGCTCTGTTGCCTCTCCACTCGGGCTGACTTGACCTTACCTTGGTCTGCTCCCGGCCATTGATTAAAACTGCTCGCTGCACAAATCTAACTGTCATCGCTCACAAATCTAACTGTGTCATCGCTCATCAGACTAAACCAAGATTTTGTTGTGTGACTTTAAAATTAAGAGCTTTAGTCACTGACTTCTGGCAACAAATAATTATCCAATTAAGTGACCAGATCCAAATGAGAGGCATGATTTATAATCTAGAATAACTTTGACAAACCGAGACGCGATGCAGCAGCAGCAGCAGAACCAAGACATCGGCTGGCTTAATGCTGCAGCACAAGCTAGTTAAAGTACCTCTCTAGTATCACTGCGCTGCTAAAAAATAGTTTTTCTGCGTAAGCGCTTAAAATAACAATATCGCTAATATTTGGTTAATGTTCAGGTCACAATATGTAAATAAAGTATTGTTTACGAGTTTTGGATGGTTATTTAGAGGGTTTTGTGGGCAGAATAGAGAGCCCCCATTGACTCAATTGTTAGCGGACTATTTATTAACAATGTAGAATGCATAAAAAAAGAAAAACATATGTGTTTATGTCTAACATAGAGATTGTGATTGATAGCCAGCACTCTTTCTAATTTTTGAATATTTCCAGTATGACTGATGCGCTGATTTAATCAGCTTGCTGAAGCGTTACCGTCGTGACGTCATCCGACCTCGAATGTACTGAAATTGCCCAAGACATTTGGAGCGAAATATTTAAAACAGTCGTTTGAAACTGTGGCATTTTGTGATGTTTAGACGGAATTTTCGCATACTTTCCAGGATGGAAATACAATTGGATATGGTTTAATGCAGTGGTCCCAACCTTTTTGTAACTGCGGACCAGTCAACGCTTGAAAATTTGTCCCACGGACCGGGGGGGTGGGGGGTTTGGTATTTTTTTTATTTTTTTGTCATAAAAAAATACAATCATGTGTGCTTACGGACTGTATCCCTGCAGACTGTATTGATCTATATTGATATATAATGTAGGAACCAGAAATATTAATAACCGAAAGAAGCAACCTTTTTGTGCGAATGAGTGTGAATGAGTTTTTTGGGTTAGTGCACTAATTGTAAGTGTATCTTGTGTTTTTTATGTTGATTTATTAAAAACAAATTTTTTACCAATCGATCCACGGACCGGTACCGGGCCGTGGTTGGGTACCACTGGTTTAATGGATACAATAAAACACAATCAAGCATATAAAGTTATCATGTTTTTCCATTCTATTGGTACTTTAAATGTAGAAAAATTAAAATCATAATATGACCCATTTTAAGCTAGCGCAAGTCTGTCCGTGAGTTTACCAAAGTGCGGCTATCAATCATGTTTTTTCAATAAATTTTTATTTACAAAAGAGCTTGTAGTACTATTGGTAAATCGTGATAATTAATGCATGTTGATCACACATTTTAGCTGTGTCCCGCAAATTATTGTGGAGGGGGGATGAGTGCTATAATGATGTTCTCAACTTGAGGACTTCAGGCTGTAAAAAAAAGAGAGCGAGCCTCTCAAATTGCAACTGCTGTCCTGTTTGTACATTGATGATGATGTTCATTACACAAGCAGATGAGATGTGTTGTCGGTGTATGGATTGTTCTTGTTAGCTTTATATTCGTAGTTTAGTCGCTGTTTCAAGTGGCCATCTCGACTTTGTTTAGTTCAGGGCAGGGCGGTCGAGTGTTTCCGGGATGAATGAGCGTCCCAAAGATATTATTTTCCCTGACAAATGTTCCTTCTTTTCACAGTGACAGCATTTCAGTCACATTTATGTCAATTTCAGTGATATTCTGCGGTCAACAGCGCATTCCGTTTTATTGGCCAGTTCTGCCTGCGGGTATACGTGAACGCAAAAATTATCCCTTACTTTGTTTTGTCGAGTGTAGTTATTATTGATTATTCATACTAGCACTGGTTCAAATAAAAAGTAGCAACCAGGGTGGGACCCACACTTCTAATAGACATGATGTTTTTTCACTCATTCTCTACTCATCCCCTCTGGAATTTGCATGCACGTTGCATGGCCAATAAATAATTTTTTGGTTTTTTCTCGATTATTATATTTTCCTGATCTTAATAATCCATAATCAAAATTTGATTCATTGTCCAGCCATACTAGATCCATCCATCCATCCATTTTCTACCGCTTGTCCCATTCAGGGTCGCGGGGGGTGCTGGAGCCTATCTCAGCTGCATTCGTACTAGATATTAACATTAAATTAGCAAGTAGATTAATAGTTTTAACAAAATTATACAACCGGAAATAACGCAAATTAGTAGCCTTTGTAACACGTTTTGAAATGGTTCTACTATCATTTACATACCAAATCTCCCATACTTCTACTGTAGGTCAGTGATTCTCAAACTGTGGTACTGGTGGTACATGGGCTCAATCTAGTGGTACAAGAAAGAATCAAATAAATATTGTAAGTTAATGTAATTCGTTATTTAAGTGCAGTGTTGTATTTTTCTATATTCAAACAGTGTCACTGTTCAAATTGTGTGTAATGTAACAGTGGCCAAAAATATCAAAACTTGTTAAATAGGCGCTGCCTTGTTATTAAAGAATACTTAGGCCTACTACGCTGCTGTATTTTAATGTTGGCCATATGGTGGCACTTGGAGAGCCAAGTTTTTTTCCGAGTTGGTACTTGGTGAAAAAAGTTTGAGAATCACTGCTGTAGAACAATATATATGCTAAAGAAAACATCAAACATATTGGCTTTGTGTTATTAATAAAAAATCTAATGTGATATTTTATAATAATATATCTCATTAATAATGAATTTTATTTTTAGATTATGTCCGGTGCCAATTAAAAAAAACTAATTGCCGGTCAAAAATGGCCCGGAGCCTCGGTTAGGATAGCCGTGACTTACAGTTTAGTCTGTGTTTGCACTTTCACAGGCCCATGGTCCATGTGACCAGACTAAACAATCCCTATCTGACAGACATACACACACAGAATCCCCTTACTGGGCTGGAGTTCAACCACTGCTCACAAAAGCCTGCAAGCAATTAGACATCCACATGCACGGCTACATGTGTTGGATGTACAGGTTATTTTAGGACGTTGTACCGTGTTGCCATGGTGAATCCGATACTTGCTTGAGAAAAGGTCTTTAAGTCTTCTTTTTTTGTTCATTCCCAGCATCCTTCTCACTCTGAAGCAAAATCTCAAAGCAAATCTACATAAATCTAATACTGAAAATATAAGGCACAAAAACAAAACAAAGAAAACATGTAAGGGCCAGTTTTCCCAGAACTTGAAGGAGGTGTATCCCAGTCCAGGAAAGAAACTATAAAATGTTCAGCCAAATTCATTTAACAGGGGAAAACACAGAAACACATTTTTTTGACATTGTCATTGGCAAAGATGTGCCGGTTGGCCAATATGTAAGCAACAAACCCAAAATTAAAATGATTTGTTAATATGCTTTGTTTTGAATGGACTAAATGCATTTAATTCCGTTGCAGTCCACAGTAGTGGATTCCCATCAACTATCGGGGAATTGCGGCCCTTCCCCCTTATTGACATTGCAACCCCTGCAAACCACCTTTTCCACCATAGCCTGACCCCTCACTGGAAGCCAAGAGATTTGTGACCTAATCCATCACTTCCCTCTGCTAGCTAAACTGTCCTGACTCATTGTTGGCCACAAAAGGAAGGGTAATGGCAGAGGACAGAGGACATGGCCCTGTAGCTACCCCCACTTCTTCATGCAAATACATACACTATAATATCTCGATGTGCATGCATGTGCTGTCGTTTAAGCCTCCTTTGTCCCAATACAAAATAACTCAGTGAGTGTCGTTTGTTATGTCAACATAACTCAGATTTTGGTGAACCGGCTATGAAATGCACTGTTGATTATTGTTTCAGGAGATAACAATTACTAGTACAGTGGTACCCCAACTTAAGAATGTTTTGAGATAAGAACTGTCTCTCGACTAATTGTTATAAATTAAGTTGGTTTGGAAAATGTCACAGTTAACCCCGTAAGATCCTTCTCAAAATATCTGGTCCTACTCGCTAGAAGGAGAAGCGGATGATATTCATTGAATTGAAGAAAATCATCAAAAACATGACCGAGCTTATCACTGCTAGTCCGCTCCATACTGAAGCAGAATGAGTCTTAACACCAACCAAAGACGTTAAACTATTATCTAAACGGCAGACATTTATCCATGAAAATATGAAAAATCTGCTGATAGTATGTTTGACGGAGAAGCAGCTAGAAAGAGATACCGTTGAAGTCCACTCTATTATTACTTCAAAAAATCTGCACTTGTTAGTAGTACAATTTATTGTATTGTTTTTATACAGTATTATCTAAAAGTTTGTTTTTCATTTGACAAAGTGTCTTCTGTGTTAAAATTATGCTATTTAGGGGCACCAAGCACCCATAAACTTGAATTCATTTCAATGGGAGACGCTGATTAGAGAAACAAGTGTTCTGAGTTAAGCGCTCCGTAACATAACAAATGAAGCTTGTGAGTTAAGGTACTACTGTATGTTAAGTGCATACAATATATGGGGATATTCAATGTGCCTTCTGAAATCCACAGGCACTGCGTGGCAATGCATTAACAAAGACGCTTCATATTTCCTTGCATCCATTCCAAATTGTAGACTACACACTGTATAGGCGTCTTTAAATGGTGTAATTTGGTCGAGTAAAACCAGAGTTATGATCAATAATATTCACTGTGTTTTCATGGTCACTTTTCATTGTGCAAGAAAGCACGCGCTTTGTAAGCAAACGTAAATCAGGCGATAAAACATGACACCAACTTCCTTAGAAAAAGCTTGTGTTCAATCAATCAAAGAGGCTGTTTGGCTGCAAAAGGGGACAAAGGACAAAGTAAGCCAACACTTCCATCAAGTGTCCAACAACACACCTTTGCGATTCCTACACAAGGCTGACACTTCAATGATGTTATATTTATTTTAATGGCACACATTATTTGTTGTGTAAACAGTTAGTAAATTATAACTGTCTGATCCTACTGTTTCTGTAAAATCTGTGCATTTGTTTTTTATGTATACCTTTTATATTTGCATTCGTTATAGCAAGGGTTCATTACACACAATTTTACAGTACCGGTATAAGAACAATCTTACATTTTCCCTATTCAGATTTTACTGTATGCCAGGGATATTCAACTAGTTTGTCATGGGGGCCACATTTGCAGATAGCTAAGGACTGGGGGGGCCGGAATTTGAAATGTGTATATTTCCTAGAACCAGTGTCCTTTAGTAGACATTTGATTTTGGGGTGTGTTATATAGTCAGTTACAAGAGTGCTCTGTAATTCTGCAAAAAAGCTTGTCAAAAATTATCTCAATGACAGCACTCTAGTGTTTTTAGGAAGCAGCTGTTTTTTAACTAAACTCATGGGCCACCAGTTGAATAGCTCAGATGATGAAAAAGAGAGCGCCTAAAATGGAACCTTGAGAAACACTACTAGTATAACTACAAAAGAAGTTGAACAAACCACTACTGCATCTGAAGTAAACAAACTACAGCAACACCTGTGTTACATAAATCACATTATGAAAATTGTAACTGCCAAAAAAAAGAGAGGACTTAAAGGGGTGCCTTGAGGAATTCCTTGGTTATGTAAATCACAAGTTTGGACCCCAGTGGTTTATGCAAGGTTAAAATGTCAGTGCAAATATTTGCCAATGTGCTTACAATGGCCCAAGTTCCAGGAGCATGCTAGTGTTTTTAGGAATTTGCCACAAAAATGTTTGTCTCCCAAGTTTTGAACTGAACTTGGGGGCTGGTTTGTTGTCATTCCTGGGCTGCATTTGGCCCCCAGACCGCCAGTTGAATAGCCCTGCTGTAGCTAGTTTGTTAATAATAATAAAAATGACAGTACAATCACTCGTGAGGTTGTACTGAGGGAAAAAAGGCAACCAACTAAGGCAAAGTAAATAGTTTTTTGTTGAAAACATAAAGGAATGAAACCGTTAAACTTTCCAGCAGTTAAGAACAGTTATAACTAGAAAAGCCACATCAGCATCTTAAATTGACACAGAACAGCTCCCAGAACGATGTGTTGATTCCTATTTTTTTAGACAGTTTTTTATCAATGAATTATGTTTTTAGCTTTTTAACTGCCATCTTTGATCAGGATGCAACCCATTTTTTTGTCTTTTCATATGTTTCTCTGTATCCTTTCTGTGCGGTTACAATCCAGACATGATGTACCGCATGCAGTAAAACGTTGCTGCAACCGAGTGATACCAGAGTGCACTTCTTTGCCTTCCAGGAAACTTCCAGACGATCCCAAAGTCGAATGGAGCATCTCCTTGGCTGCCTCTATAATTGCGAAACACTTGGAAGCTCACTCTGTCAACATGGTATGCACACTTCTGGTCTCCTTTTCTCTCTGACTTTTCTGTGTGATAACACATACTTTCTGTTCAGCCAAATAAATCTATATGTTATTTTCTTAAGCCTATGTTTTGGCTGTGTGTGTGTCACCCTTGCCATGCAGCATCTTACTTTGCACTTGTGGTTTCTATAAAAATCCTGCAAGCCACCTATTATTTCTGCTCAAGCATGACTGTACTTAGAGCCTCCCTGAGGTTTTAGAGGGGGCGTTTTTAGATTTAATTTGTGTGTTTACAGAAAGATTCATATCAACCCTGGTGCAGTTCCGTGCCATTGGCTAATGGGAATGTAAAATGAAAATCAAGTAGTTGTTTACAAAAAGAGGTACCAATAGTGAGTGCAGCGATACAAAATAAATACACAAAAGCAGTATTATCGATGAATGGACAGTAGTTTATTTACACTATCCTGCTAATGAGGGTCTTTTTAATTATCAGATAGGACAGATAAACACACCATCTCCTCCAAACACAATCCATCGATTGACTTCCAAGTTGTTCTCATTTCCAATGATCTCAAATTTCTCCATATAAAATTATGTCAAGCCTACTTAACTCAAATGTCATTCAAGTGTAAAGAAGTTAAACTCTGTATAAACACAAGTTAATACACATATAATTTATGTAAATTAAAATGATGATGCTTGCCTGAGAGTGGACAGTGAAGTGCAGCAAAGTCATACTGGCACCTAGTGACTGGAATTAGTAAGTATTACATGTCTCCTGTCAGCGGCCAGCATTAGAAGAATAGTTACAGACGGGTTATATTCATGCTATTCTAATGTATGTAATTAATATTTAATCATTTGTATTGTCCATATTTTACTGAGCAGCAAGACTCTTTACTATGTCAGAGTGAGTTTCATTTCAGGTTTAATGGTTTAATTGGTTCTATTATAACGCTTCTGCTTTTTTCCATGACTTTTCGTCACAGTTAATACTGATGCAGCTGTTCTTCTGCTATGTTTTTTCGTTTGGCTATCGATTCATATTTTCCAGATGTATTTATTTTTACTTCCAATTCCAACCACTTTTAGGGCACTTAACATTTTTGGTAGACAGAGGTCTCAAACCCAATTTAGATGGGGCAGCTGTAGGAAGAGTCGGGTTGAGCCTATATTGCGATATATATCGCAGCCACATGCGATAATTATATAAATCGCAATATATTATTTGTTATATGAATTATAATAGAAATGGGTTACAAAGGCTCCATTTGTTTACATTTAAGAGTTCTACTTCCCGGTTAGCGGTTCGCATAAAGTGTAGCATGTTTACTATTTTTGTATAAGAAACATAGTTTATTTACTGCCATTGAAGCGAGGATTACTGACCTAGCCGCTAGCTAGAATGCAAAATTGCTTTGTTCACCTTTGTTCGATTGTCACTGTCAAATTTGCGGGACACAGCTAGAATATGTCATCAACATCCATTATCACGATATAACGATTGTATTAAAAGCTCTATCGTTGGTAGATTTATACTGTATATACTGCACACAAAGTATTTACTTCACAAGTATGTTGTAATCATGTGACAAAATGTTTTAACTACTTCTACACAGCTGTAGTGACCCTGAGCTATGGTAGACCAAAGGTAATTTTATATCTTAAATTGAAAATAAAAAATGTATATTTTGACTTGGGTTATCAAATTATCGTGTTAATTGTGATTAATTTAATACAGTCATATTTAGCAAAATGTTTTTTTAATGGCGTAATCCAATTATTTATCTCAATTCTTACGGTCTCTGTATGTCTGCAAGTAGTTTGGCCCTCTTCTTGTACCTGACTGAGAGCAACAACAGATACTGTCATTGCACAATTGGTACCGAAAGACACAATCGTTCTACGCATGCGTGAAGACTGTCATTTCCGTCAACTTTTTTACGGCAGTTATTTTCGTGCACGCCGTCACTGTTATCATGGTTTTCTTTATTGTAATCTTTATTTGAGTAACAATATCATATAAAAAGATTACATACAAAACAAACGTTGCTTAAGAACAGGGTATTTATTTTTGAAACCGTACAGAAACCTGAACGATGTGCTCAGCAGCATTAAATGGCAAAGAAATCAGTCTTTTTCCTACTACTTTATTTTCATCTAATACATCGATTCAAAAATACTGATTATTTATAAGTCTTATTTTTGTTAGGCCGCAGATATAGATTCAAGTTACAGTAAGTGATTTGTTAAAAATAAAAAAAATCAACATTTTACAAAAGAAATTCAAAGTATATCAAACCAACCTTTAACGATGAGTCAGTGGTGCCCCCGTGTATTATTCATTGCACTGACAGAAGAGTAAAAGTGGTTGAAACTGTGGCAATAATACTCCCTGATTTTTTTAAATCTACCCCTAGTTTATGTTTATATTCGTGTTCCCTTTTACTCATAAGTAAGGTATTTTTTTATAGGAAACATTAATTATACATTCAAATATCAAAGAAAATTATGTCGCAAGGCTCCATCGTAAAAATATGCAAGTCCAGGAAGTGACGTAGTCTTCGCGCCTGCGTGGACCGATCGTGACTTCTGGTATCAATGGAGTAGTGACAAATACCATGGCGGCACAAATATAATATGTAGCCACTGCGAAAAGGAGATCTCACTCTGCCACGAGAATAATGTTAGCAGCTTTTAATAGTGACGCTGTGTGAAGTAAAGTGAATTATATTTATATAGCCAGGGTGTACACCGCCTTCCGCCCGATTGTAGCTGAGATAGGCTCCAGCGCCCCCGTGACCTCGAAGGGAATAAGCGGTAGAAAATGGATGGATGTATGGATAGCGCTTTTCTCTTGTGACTCAAAGCGCCTTACATAGTGGAACCCATTATCTACATCTTTAAGTTACATTTAAACCATGTAGTGTGTGAATGTGAGTGTGAATGTTGTCTGTCTATCAGTGTTGGCCCTGCGATGAGGTGGAGACTTGTCCAGGGTGTACCCCGCCTTCCGCCCGATTGTAGCTGAGATAGGCTTCAGCGCCCCCCGCGACCCCGAAGGGAATAAGCGGTAGAAAATGGATGGATGGATGGGTGGCACTGAGAGCAGGTCCCCAAGGACACAACAGCAGTGACTTGGATTGCGGAAGCGGGGATCAAACCTGGAACCCTCAAGTTGTTGGCACGGCCGCTCCACAATTCGAGCCACGCCATCCCCCCTATGATGAAGTATATCTAACAAATAGCGTAAAATATTCATACTAATTAAAGAGTTTCAGACCCGTGCGGTAAGATGTAGTTTTGGTGTACATGTAGATTACAAACAACCCTGAATGATTACGCTTTTTTCCCAGCCCTCTTAACAAATATTGTGGAATTTCGTCTACATTTACATGGCTGTTTGAAGTGCTAAAGCATAGTTACATCGGAATATGCTTTGTAGAAAGGTTTTTAGGCGACCCCATTTGTTTTTTGCTCTCAAGGTCTGTTTTTTATTAGAAACGTGTTCTTGGAAAAAGTATATCAAGTATCAGTTGATGGCTGCCAAGTACCTCAACTAATTTTGAAAAATAATTCTCTCACTAAACACCCCAATCTGGCTTTTCACCCGCAGTCTTTTGTTCTGTCAGGTGCTGACCTTCGATGGAAGAGGAGTGAGTGGCCATGCCAACCACATATCCATCTATAAAGCTGTCAGGTAGACTGAAATTTCACAGCTTTAATTAATCCACATTGACAAAAAGTTAGTTACCGGTACATAAAAATCTTTCCAAAAATGTGAGCAGGGTCCAGCTACGGCCTGGACGTTTCCATCATGACATAAGAACGTCTAATGTGAAGTGAATTACATTTATATAGCGTTTTTTCTCAAGTGACCCAAAGCGCTTTACATTGTGAAACCCAATATCTAAGTTACATTTGGGCATTTCTGGATAGCGTTTCATTAACCAATCATGTATAGTTTTGCGAAGCTGACAGGATATGATATACTGTGATTTCTCCTTCCGTATTGGTAATTTTACGTCGTTACGGGGGGAAATGATGAGAGATAATTTCAGTAAGCAGGCTATTGTTTCTTTTTCTTTTGTCTTTTATAACTATGGCCTTTCCCCTCTTCCTAGTCCTAAACTTAACCAACTCCTTAGACTAATGTTCTTTAGATGGCTTACTTAGTTATTTCTACGTTTGTTCTACGCAACCTGTACCGACTGAAGATCTGATATTGAAACTCTGAGCGGATGTTGGGGAAGGGGCTTTCCATTCTGTGAAAACAAGAAACCCACCATCACAAGCTCGCCCATTTGTGGCCGCAATTGGATGACACTGAAAAATGTCACCAACAACGACACACACGCACAGGGACGCAGGACCAAATTCTAGGCCCCCATCCACAAGACTCCTTAAGTGCCCCCCATCCCACCCTAAACCCGACGTCATCGCTCCATACACCCACACTCGGTATGTTTACGTGCACTAAAACCACATTTTTTGCATGGATTTGATTGAAACTAGCTTTTTAAAACACTTAATTAGGTTTTTTAATTTTTAAAGATGGGATGAACACTTCTAGAATACAGTAATACCTGAATTTACGGGCTTAATAGTTCTGTGATGGAGCCCCTAACTCAAAACACTTGTATCTCAAACCAATGTCTCCCATTGGAGAGAAAAAAATGTAATCAATTTAATTGCTGCTTTTTTACCACAACTTTATAACTTTTAAAAAGACAAACAATCTTTGAATTAAGAAATATTGTATAAAACAATACAATAGAATGTAGTACTAACGACGACAACAGTAGTTTTATGAAGTAATTTTATAATAATGTGCAGCACTATTACGGTATCTCCATCAGCGTTAATTCAGTCACTTCTTCTCAGCACTATCCTTCAGACCCAATTTCTTATATAAGCTAATGCTCGCGAGTATGACCAGATGTTTTTGTCGGATCTTACGTGATTCACTGTGACATTTGCTACACCAATTAATGGTGAAGATGCTTGTAACTTAAATGTTTGCTTGCAACTTAAAGCACAACAATTAGCCAAGAGACAGCTCTTATCTCATAACACTCTTAGGTTGAGGTACCACTGTCTATCTAGATAAACCATCCAGCCATCCATTTTCTACCGCTTGTCCCTCTCTAGGTCACGGGAGTGGCTGAAAACATAACGCAGTTGCATTCGGACGGAAGACAGGCAACTAAATAATTTGGTTTTAGTTAAAAAAAAAGAAGTATAATGATATGAGTACAATACAACATGAATTTAAGTAATCAATATATATATACTTAATTATAATTACAAATCTGACAAGTTTGCCTTTTCTCAAATTACCATTATAGGATTATTATCAGTGGATAAAACAAATCATAATAATAAATCAATGTTATTATTAAGATTATATTATTAGTGCATCTTCTGGGAGTTCAGTCTTTCCATATTTTTTAAAAACTAGTAACGCCTCTGTTTCTATCTTTAATGAAGGGTCTTTGAAAGCACCACAGTTATGGGCAATGAGATGCAAAAGTGACACATGTACATAACGTTCTACTATTCTGCCACAAATGTATTTAGTATATTTTTACACTTTGTCTATCACCTCATCTTTATTCCAAAATGCTGGTGCTGTGTGTGATCAAAGTGGTGAAGCCTTACCAAACAAGCTGCATTAGCCTGCTGCTGTTTTCTTGGCAAAGATCACCTTGTTATCTTCCAACCAGATAGGTCTCGTGACATTCTTGCTTGCTGATCTTTACCTTAACTGTGCCACAGCCTCACATTGATAAAATGTGAAATCTTAAAATAACATTCCTGTATGAAACTAAAAGTTGTAACACTGCACAGCTTATTTTCAAGGCATTGATTGAATTTGTGTTGTCGTTTGTGTCCGTGTTGCCAACAGCAGCCCCATGTTGTTGATCATGATGATTTTTATAAAATGTTTCTCTTTTTTTCCTCCTACAGGCACCTTGTTTACACTGACCAAGTACCCAATGGTATGATTTTTTTATTTTACATGGATGATTTGCTGACCACTCCAAAAAAACACTAGTTGTACTGATATAATATTAAAGTAATACATACACAATCACTTTTCCCAGTTCAGTCTTACAGTTGATACGTTTTTCGTTAATGTATGGCGCCCTCTTGTGCACACTAATCACCATCTACTGCAATGATGCCACGTTCTTTTCCAGTTTAAATCACGTTTTGTAATAATGTTTAATACTGACAACATGCTTGAAAGTATTGATTTTGTTTGTATTCCTTTAACTATTCTTAGTTTCTTATCGTAAGAAAACATACCAAATATCTTAGCAGTAAGGTCAACAATGTCTATTGTCTGTGTGCACAGAAACCATCTAAGCAGGCATGACCGGTTACTGACGTGCATGCATGACGTACCTATTGACAGGGTAAACAAACACCCAAGTGAGTCATCTGTAATTAACAGGAGTATCATCAATTAAGCTCACAAGGGTTGTACAGTACATAAATGACACGTGCCCTGTCTCGTTGGCCACGCATGTGCCTGGAGGCCTGCCAGTCAATTAGTCCCAATCTGACTGTTAAGCTTATTTACTGGCTGTATAGCAAGTCTGTGTTATCTGAACACACAGAAAAGGCCTTAAGTGGCCTGCAAAGTGCTTTTCACCCGGCAAAAAAAGATTAAATAGCTGAAATTTAAGGTAGAGCTGGGCGATGACAAAAAAATGATCACGAATATTTTTTTTATATCATCCTATCTCGATTAGTGCCACAATTTTTCTTTTGTCCTGTGCAGGATTATAGCAAGTACAGTTGCATCCCTACTGTTTACTACTGCGGTATCTTATAACAAACATTTCCACCATCTTTGATCGAGGTAATATATAACCGCTGACTAGAGGTACAACAGTACAAGTAACCCACCCTACGGTTTATTATTTTCTCTCCCTATTAAAAAGACAGGTGAACAGACTATAAATAATTGTTGAGACATGTAGATAGGTAGGATTGATTTAGCTCTGCTTTATCATCCTTCTCAGAGGGCGATTTGAGCAAAAGTAATACTCTTAATATAAAGTGTTTAGTACGTTTAAACCAAAAAACAATTACCATAATGTAAGCAAATTTCACTTTTGTTTTTGAATCATTTTATTTGGGGTTTCATTCACATACAAGAGCATTTGAGACACCCACAATGTTTTCTCAGAAAAACATAGGCAATTGTTTTGTGTTTACACAATGCACATTTGTAAACAAGCAATTTTCACTTTTTAATTTTGCTTAGATCGCCTCCTGTTTCATGTCCCCAAAAAAGACTGAATATGTTTGTAGAACCGTATACAACCGGCAAGTCATTTAATTGGAATAGTAAAATATTTGTGGATCAAGTGGTTAGAAAAATGCTATATTAGACAGTTGAATCAGTTTTTGACATTGAAGTCTTCCCTGCACTATCCTCCATTCCTGGAACCAGAGTATGCAGTTATAAATGGCTTACAATATTCATAATCATGTGCAGCTGTAGTGAACATTAACTACAAACTCGGTCTCTTCCTGTTGCCCCAGACTGTTGTTTTCTCTCCTTGGTGACTGTTGGCCTGCTCCGGAAGTATGTTTCTTTCTTGGAACTTCCTTTCAGCTGGCTGCTGCCCTCCTCCCTCTGCTGTATGAATGGCTCGGATGGCTATAGCCAATGCAAAGTAGGACGAATCAACACCACTCCGAGTTTGATTGCTATTGGCTGTCTTTATGATTTATTTTAATCTTTAAGCTATCACTTTTTTTAACAGGCTGCCATGCTTTGTCATCGCACTCAACTCGTCTGGTTTCGTTATCTGTACGTCACCTTCTCAAGATACATGTACATCAACACATTCCAAATGATTCCACAAGCACCAAAGTGTCACAAAATGTATTAGAAGTTGCTCTAATGTATCCATTTTTCTTTACACCTTGTTAATAAGTCATAAATCTGATAAACCTTTTTTAGGTCAACTTTGTAATAAAATGTACAAATGCACTCAGGTTTGCCACATGAACAACTTCATGACTATCAGTCATTAAACTGTCATTGCACTGTTTGACCTTTGATTAGTACTGAATAAAAACATCTGAATTTGAGACAACACTGGAATTATTTAGTATTTCTCAGTTCTTTTGGTTTGGACATGTCTCTGATGGTTTTGTGCACTTCCATGCTTTCTTCCCATTTGTCTCCTGTAAATGTTTCTACTGTGATGCTTTGCACAGTACCTGGATCAAGACAATGTGGCGCAATACCTGGGAAGAAGATGGTAGCAAAAACAAATATGTAATAATTTGAACAAAACTACCGGCTACTATATTAGCAAACCTGCAACAATGACTTTTTATTATTGAATTATGTTTTTTCCATCTAGATCTGTTGTCTAACCACATTATAAAGGGGTGTCCAAACTTTCAGAAAAAATGAGGTACAGTATGTGGGGTGAGGTCCACTTTAATATATTTTGTGCATCAAAGGTGAACTTCACTTTTTGGGGAAATTTTCCCAATCATTTACAATCCCTGTATCTTTCGCTTTTCTGTGCATTTTAAATCGTAAAAATCTGCGAGCAAGAGGTGGCTAACAATGAATGGGGAATGGGATTCATCTTTACCACCTATAAACCTCTCAAAAAAACCTCCATCAACATTTAATATACATGCTGTAGTTATATATGTAATGTAGAAGCAGGCACATTCTTAATATCATGTAATACTTACAGTATTTCGGTCATTTTAAGCATTACCGGAACTTCTTACCTGGACACATTTATTTCACAGAGTACATTGCATCGTTCACTATTTCCTTAAACAACAACTACTAATTATGGCAGACTTCATGAGAGCCAACGATGACAGCTTTGTGACAAATATTGATCCAGAACATTATATTTTAGAGCCTGATTCAGAGGATATACAGTGGATGAGCGACAAGTTCTAGGATTTGAGTGCTAAGCAGATCCAGCTATAGTAAAACACATTAGGCCTGGTCTACTAAGATAAAAATACCACATGCTAAACAACGTGTGAAAGCTATAAATGTGCGTGTACTATTAGTGAGCGTGTTGCGTGGAATCTACTAAGACTGTGTGTACAATTGATAACTGGTGCAGACCGCCATATTTAAATAACGTTCTTTACTGCCCATCCATGTTATCATGCTCATACCTGTGGCGTTTTGTAGCAGACATGTACCGTTTTTTCTGGGTATTTTGATGCCGTCTTCCATCTACAATAGAATCCACTTTTTGCGCGTTGAAGGTGCCCTAATGAAAGATGCTGGCCACTAACTGCGAACATCCCCTGGAATGTTCCAGGCGCAGGAAAATGCATATTGCAATAGAGATGTTGATAATGTTAATATCTTCTATATGAACAAACCAACTTCATTAAAAAAGAATGCCAGCAGATACCAAAACGTATCAATTGAATGTGTTTATTAATTAGCCCCATTAGTCATTTACAGCTATAAATTATAAAATGATATTGCTGAATAGACAATATCTTTAATATTTGTATTTTAGACATGTACCTGCGATGAGGTGGCGACTTGTCCAGGGTGTACCCCGCCTACCACCCGAGTGCAGCTGGGATAGGCCGGTACATGTACATGCCATTTCTAATACAAAGTAGCATATAGTTCGAACTTAATCTGTCAGACATGCAATCGAGGCGCTAAAATTACAACAACATGGCGGCGAGAAGACGATGTCGAAGTGGAACCACGTTAATTAGACCCGCCCACAAAACGGCGCATGCTGAAGAGACGGTCAGACAGCGCCTTGAAAACGATCTGTAAAACAAAATCTATGCAAAATTTTGACCAAAGAACCACCATCACATGTTATAAAGGCCACGAGGAAGTGTTTTATATGTAGAAAAAAAAAATCGTAACCCTTTTAAGAGATGCAATCCCCTACACACACTTTTCTCCACAAAACTGAAAAAGTGGCTTTAGGAAAATCAGAAGTGCGAGCATTAGAACTGGATGTAGTATGGACAAATGGGGCCAATTATTTTCAATGTGTTTTTATTTTTTTACTTGTCTTAATACCTTTGTATGTGTTTTTCACTTTTCGCAACTTTAAAAAAAAAGTCTAACCAGGGAAAAGGATTGCAAATTAGCCTGTGGCTATATGTCTTATGTACTTTGACATCGGTTACCTGTGAGTAGCAATGTTTAATTGTACTGTACCTGTCAAATAAACGGATAAATAAAAATAAAAACATGTTTAGTAGATCAGTTTGTCAAGCGCTATCAAGTTTCCACGTGTTTTAGTACACGCAAACCTTTAGTAAATCAGGCCCTAAATATAACGTTGACGGTTTTTGGATGTTTTAGAGGACTTCATAGGCAAAATAGATTACTTAAAATTACCTGCATTGTTAGCCGCCTCTTGCTAGCACTTTTTTTTTGCAATTTAGAATGCACAGAAAGAGAAAGATGTGCGTTGTCTCACATAAAGATTGTGGATAAAAATTCCCCAAAAACATTGCAGTTCCCCTTTAAGATGCTAATACAAATCCGATGTAGGTCAATGCATGCCAAGTTAACTTACCAAAACATCCAGATTGTGGCTTAGTGTTACAGTTGTCAAAGCAAATTATATCTTATTTATAATGTATTTATTTTATTGTAGGAACAATAAAAAAGCAAGCTGCGGGCTGAAAATTGGGAAACTCTTGGCAAGCTCTTTGGACACCCCTGCTCTGCACAGTAAATCATTTTGGAAAAACAATAAATAGACACGGCATGTGAAGAGCGTGTGAGTCATGTGGCGTGTCAGCAGCTTTTGCTCGTACCGTATCCATCAGGGTTGGAGCGTGGCGTGTAGAAACTCTGAACCCCGCAGTTTCTACAGAAGGTGTGCTTCGCATTGTGAGTGTTAAATGTATATGTGGTCAGATGATCCAAACCCTAGAGGGGGAAGGGGAGATATGCTGAAAACATTATGCTTATAAATGAAAAAATTGGATGCTGTGTTTCCTACCTGCAAAAGTGTAAAGTTGTCTTTGGGGACAATGAAATGATGATTTTGTTTCTTTGTACAAATACTGCAGCTGAAGATAGGAAAAACAAGAATAATTTAAAAACATATTTGGATAATACTTTTTTTTCCCAATTAACAAATGCTACTGATAAACCTAATTCTGTACTGAATGTCCATACTTGCAATGGAACACATGGAGGTCTGGAGAGCTCCACACTTCAAACCTCACAGCTCCACAATGGCAGCCACCGGTATGTTTCACAAGATCCATTCTGTAGGAGAAAACAAGAAAAGATGACTATTTCCTACTTAATTGCTCTGGTATTTTTCTTACATCTACAGTGTTTACAAAATAAACATGATTTTATTTACCTAACCTCAGAAAAACAGGTCTGAGGGAGTATGTTGCGAAACGTGTCGTGGGCTCAGACGTCCCACCAGGAACGCCTCAAAGTTCGTCACAGTAAATACTATTTACATAAGTAAGATGTCCTCATTCACGGCAACTGATCACGGAAATGTAAAAGCCTCCAACGTCTTTGTTGTCCACAGCCTTAAAAAACTATTTTCATATGAAAATTCATTAACTTTTTACAACACAAAGCTAGCAACAGGCCTTTTCCTGGAACATTGAAGAGGCACTGATTATTTCCAGGCAAGGGTCAGGGCAAAGTACAACAGACCCGCACAAACACGTGCCTGCAGGGGTGAACTGGTTCAGCCTGACACACAACTCAGTCTGTGTGTGACGTGGCACATCACGGGTTGGGTGTCATATGACATGCTGCTGGAGGAAATGTTATGACCCAAATGCTGTACATAATGAGCTCCATCATAACAGCACAAATAGAAAACCCCTACTTTTTCAATTCATTGATACATTTTTTACGTGAATGACTTTAAAACCAATAGGCAATCAATACATGTTGAACTCTCTGGAAAAAAATACACAATTTAGCTTTGTGTCATACGTGACAAAGCCAATTAATGTCATATCTAATCTGACCCCCTGGAGTGGAGATATTTGAATTTCTTCCGTGTGATTTTACGGTAAAAAACAAACAAACCCTGAGTCGCCAGAATTAGACTGTAAAAATAAAAGTGGTACCATTTTTCAGTTCCAGTAATACAGCAACTGTAGATTTTACAGCAAAAAAATCTCTGTGACCAGAATTTTACCATGAAAATAATTTACATTTACAGTAATTCGGAGTAAAAACCATGGTAATTTTTAAGGCCAAATTATATTTTTAAATTCAAATAACAAATGTACATTCTACATTTTTTTACTACCGAGTTTCTATTTTTTTTTTTTTTTACAAATATTAGTATTATATAATTACCCCAATTAAAACCTGTTTGAGAGCTAAAGCAAACTCAAACACTTACATTATTTGTACACATGTTCATCATGACAAGACGCGGGGAAATCAACAAAGACCATATACAGTACAGTGAGACGCACAGGTTGTTGGACATTTTGGTTTTTAGCGCTCATTTTTGGAAGGATGTGGGCCGGTTACATTTTTTCCTAAATTTTGTAATGTTTTAATCCAGGATGTGTTTCTTTAGTCTGCAGAATGTGCCGTGGGCAAATAAGAAAACGAGCTACGGGCCACAGCAGCTTGGACAACCCTGATTTAGAGTACCGTATATAGAGTTTACACCCTCAGGAATTAGTTTTTCAACATTGCCCTCTAGACATGAAATAACAACCTTTAGTCAGCTTTACACTATTTTAATTCAATATATTAATACTGCCTGAGGCTGAGCCAATCAATGGCCATGATATTGAACAGCGTGCTCTGATTAATCTGGTCTTGGTATATACTGTACAAGTCAACTCATGTGATTAATCACAAAAAATGGTTGCATTAATCATGCACACTCTTAGATTAATGATTAATTTATATTGACCATACAAGCTCTCTTATCTTAACCGTTAACAGTCAGTGATCAGGTCAATGCAATCGTCAGTACAAAAATGAGTAAGTAGACTCAGACTGGTGTGCTTGCTGGCAAATTTCACTCCAAAATACAGCCTGAAAGAACTTTAGATAAAACTGTTTCCAAGTTTTGGGCAAGTAGATTACATGGATTTAAGTAAAACGTTTAAATACATCCCTGGATGACATTTTTAAAATAAAATTGCATTTGTGTACAAATATTGGGGTCTTTTTTCAAGCAAATTGTAATTATGCAAGCAAGTAATCAACTGTGGTTAATCATGATTATTCCAAATTCCAAAACGTGATTAGTCTGATTTAGAAAAAATAATCATTCGACAGCTCTAATATATGTATACGCCAAAACAATCTGCAATATGGTTACCCCGTATTATTTAAAGAGCAAAGTGGTGATTAGTTGTAGTATCAACATCAGTTTTTCCTCGCTTTTTTGTTTTTTCCATTTTTGCTATTGGATATTTCTTTGCAGTTAATACATTCTTAGAATTTGCCCTGAGAAAAAAAAATAGCGGTGCGCCACAATTGGCCCCCTCGCCACACTTTCGACAACCCTGCTCAAGATGACTGAATTGTGTTCATCATTTGGCTTTTGGTGCCTGCAAAAACACATATTACGTGTTGTAATTAGGCAACATATTCATGTGACATAAACGTGAAATGTGTAAAGGAGACCATTAGGTTTTCCCCTGCGCCTAAAATAATCCAAGCAAATGTTGCAACAGCTGCTAGCATGTGTTATCCAGGCACGTTTTCCGACTGATCTGTTTCATTGAGATCACGTTGTATCTTCTCATTCTGCATTAGATGTCATTGAGCTAAATTTAAATGTATTTATTATAACAATATACTAAACAAGCTTTGGTACAGTACAGTATATAATACATATTGGTCTCTTAGCAAATTAAACTGAAAAAAACCCAAATCAGTTTGGTGTCTTTTACCGACATGTACCAATGGGTGTGGTTCATGAATATAACTCTTTATTCGACGTTTATTGTGTTTAAAGATAGTCATGTAATATTTAGGTCACTTCCTGCTCAGCAACCAATAGCAAACAAAACAAACAATCTTCTGTCCAATCAAACGTCGTGGACGTTGTTGTTGCGTGATCCTTCTCGAAAGTTCTAGAGAAAAGAACCGTAGTGCAATGTATTATTCCGCAAGGCCACTCACGTTTAAATGTCTCTTTCTAGTAACTCTATTATACATATGTATAAATATACATGAATAAAACATTTTTAAGGTGATAGGTGTCGAAATAATGAAAAATACAGCTTGAAATGGTGCGTCCGGAGAAAGATTGAACTATTTTTGGGTGCGGATGAATACAGCCGGATGACGTGGCAGCCTCTTGTATATAAAGGGGTTTGCGTTTCTACGCCATTATTCGCATCAAACAGCGTCACGACAGCTGCGGTTGAATTCTTCAACATTACTTCGTCGCAATCGTAAGTAATCAACTTTTGTAGTGCAAGGAATTTAAGCCGTTGACTAATGTAAACGGAATTGTTTGAAGTTGTAGTTTTACCTCAATTACGTAAGCGTTGGTGTCTGTCTCGTTGTAGAATGTACATTCTCAATTGAAAATTATGTTTAGACTTGAAATAAGAATAGTACTTTAATTCCATCGTCGTTGGTACGGCGTTGGTTGGTAATTGTTGGCTGTTGGCTATGACTCGTCATTTCCAGTACTAGCATCCATTAGGGGTGACTGCGGCAGAACAAAAGGGAGTCAACAGCCATTTCAAAATGGCGCTGTCGATCGGAATCTTTGCTAAGTTATAACTTCTCTCATGACCTACAACACAAAAACCGACACCCTATCAAAAAAAAAAAATGCCGTATTTGTTAGCACTGTAAATTGATAATGTAAAATGTTTTGTACCTAATTCTTATTTTGTCTTCAGTTTAAACATGCAGATCTTTGTAAAGACCCTCACTGGCAAGACCATCACCCTTGAGGTGGAGCCCAGTGACACCATTGAGAATGTCAAGGCCAAAATCCAGGACAAGGAAGGCATCCCCCCAGACCAACAGAGGCTGATCTTTGCTGGCAAGCAGCTGGAAGACGGCCGCACCCTCTCAGACTACAACATTCAAAAAGAGTCCACCCTCCATCTTGTCCTGCGACTGAGGGGAGGCATGCAGATCTTTGTGAAGACCCTCACTGGCAAGACCATCACCCTCGAGGTGGAGCCCAGTGACACCATTGAGAATGTCAAGGCCAAAATCCAGGACAAGGAAGGCATCCCCCCAGACCAGCAGAGGCTGATCTTTGCTGGCAAGCAGCTGGAAGATGGCCGCACCCTCTCAGACTACAACATTCAAAAAGAGTCCACCCTGCATCTTGTCCTGCGACTGAGGGGCGGCATGCAGATCTTCGTGAAAACCCTCACTGGCAAGACCATCACCCTTGAGGTGGAGCCCAGTGACACCATTGAGAATGTCAAGGCCAAAATTCAGGACAAGGAAGGCATACCCCCAGACCAGCAGAGGCTGATCTTTGCTGGCAAGCAGCTGGAAGATGGCCGCACATTGTCCGACTACAACATTCAAAAAGAGTCCACCCTCCATCTTGTCCTGCGACTGAGGGGAGGCATGCAGATCTTTGTGAAAACCCTCACTGGCAAGACCATCACCCTCGAGGTGGAGCCCAGTGACACCATTGAGAATGTCAAGGCCAAAATCCAGGACAAGGAAGGCATCCCCCCAGACCAGCAGAGGCTGATCTTTGCTGGCAAGCAGCTGGAAGATGGCCGCACCCTCTCAGACTACAACATTCAAAAAGAGTCCACCCTCCATCTTGTCCTGCGACTGAGGGGAGGCATGCAGATCTTTGTGAAAACCCTCACTGGCAAGACCATCACCCTCGAGGTGGAGCCCAGTGACACCATTGAGAATGTCAAGGCCAAAATCCAGGACAAGGAAGGCATCCCCCCAGACCAGCAGAGGCTGATCTTTGCTGGCAAGCAGCTGGAAGATGGCCGCACCCTCTCAGACTACAACATTCAAAAAGAGTCCACCCTCCATCTTGTCCTGCGACTGAGGGGAGGCATGCAGATATTTGTGAAAACCCTCACTGGCAAGACCATCACCCTCGAGGTGGAGCCCAGTGACACCATTGAGAATGTCAAGGCCAAAATCCAGGACAAGGAAGGCATCCCCCCAGACCAGCAGAGGCTGATCTTTGCTGGCAAGCAGCTGGAAGATGGCCGCACCCTCTCAGACTACAACATTCAAAAAGAGTCTACTCTGCATCTTGTCCTTCGGCTGAGGGGAGGCCTGTAAACTATTTAATGTTCAAAAAGTAAAATTGTGCAGTGAAAAAGGCATTTTCCGTTATGACCAAAAGTTAAGTGCATGTTGCTTGAATAAATGATTAAACCTGAACATCTGGTGTCGTTCTATAATAGCAAACATTAAAATGGAAAGTTTATATTGGTAAGCTTCAGCTAAGTTTTACAAATATCTGATTTATACATAGCAATTGCAAAAGTAAACCCTGGCAAATAAGGTGAGTCACTCAAACGGCAAATGTTTCTTTTTTTTCTGATGGCTATTTGGAAACACTTATTTTAATAGGTTAATAGAATGCAGGCAGTGCAGAAGAACGCTATTTGGCCCTTTGACTTCTATATAGTTCCAAGATTGTTCCCCAACAGCAGCAACATTTAAAATGCACAGTTTACCAAACTGATTTCCCAAGAGCTCAACATTTGGAAAACCTAATTTTAAGTTTTGCCAGATAAATTAAGTATATTTGCACAAAGTATCGCTGATACTAGTCTGAACTTTACTTGGCTTGGAAATAGATTGCGATTGCACATCACCAGTTTATATTGTATTTTGTGAAACTTTTTTCTTTTTTTTTTACATCAAAACCAGGCTTGGTTGAAATGTTTCATCCGTCTATTTTATACTGCTTGTCCCTTTCGGGGTTTGGGGGGCATCCTCGAGCCTATCCCAGCTGCATTCGGGCGAAAGGCGGGGTACACCCTGGACAAGTCACTATCCCATCACAGACAACATTCACACTAGGGCCAATTAAGCGTTTTTTACTCCTAATTAACATAGTAAACTTGGTTTATTTCAGAAGTGTCTTGCTGCAATGGTCAGCCATTGATCTGTCAGTAGTGATAATACAGTAAGAGTCATGTGAAGGTAGAATATTTTAAGTGATGAAAGTGGTGTAATGCACTGTGAGCGTGGTTTTCAAGATTAGTGTGAAGTGTTTGCATGGTAAGTGCAGTAGTGCACCCCAAACAGGTTTATGTGAGGAACGCAACTCATTTATCTGAACAGGAGACTTACAGTAATAAGAGGTGTGGGGTTATGGATGGACAAATGTGATTTTCAAGTGTCTTAAGCTATTGCAACTTCATTGTAATGTTTATTGTGATACTGACAGTAACTCCATGTTTAGCGGACAATCAATGTTCATAAAATAGTATCTGCTGATCTTTGGCAAACAACTCTTGATGTCATTAAGGCCGTGGCCAGGATTTGACAAATACTGAGGTCAAAAGTTAACCACTTCACCCTCTTCTCTTTCGTTTCCCGTATCCACTCTGTTCCTGCCACTCCATAATCTCTCTCTCCTGACAATTGTATTACAAGAGCATTAAGTAAAATGAAATTATATTAACATAGGCACATTTGAACAAGAATGACAGAATGTAATCAACACAATAAGCAGCACAAGAATACAAGTACAATTTAGGTAGAACAACACCATTACTCAATATTGTTTGTACATTGTACATTGGTGTGCTGTTACATTTAGAAAACATAAGTTCCACTATGATTGCCAAAGAAAACCTGTGGGAGTTATTTAAAGTCGATCGTCTGATCAGAGACAGTTTTGTTTTTTTAACATAATCAGTTTGAATTTGGTAGGGATGTCAATTTACATCCAAATCGTGATTCTTATTAATCCCGATTATAAATAGTATCATAATTTAGAAAAATTTATTGAAACAATTTTTTGTTTGTTTGTTTTGAAGAATCAAAGTTTAAAAAGGGGCTTCACGGTGGGAGAGGGGTTAGTGCGTCTGCCTCACAATACGAAGGTCCTGAGTAGTCTTGGGTTCAATCCCGGGCTCGGGATCTTTCTGTGTGGAGTTTGCATGTTCTCCCCGTGACTGCGTGGGTTCCCTCCGGGTACTCCGGCTTCCTCCCACCTCCAAAGATATGCACCTGGGGATAAGTTGATTGGCAACACTAAATTGGCCCTAGTGTGTGAATGTGAGTGTGAATGTTGTCTGTCTATCTGTGTTGGCCCTGCGATTAGGTGGCGACTTGTCCAGGGTGTACCCCGCCTTCCGCCCGATTGTAGCTGAGATAGGCTCCAGCGCCCCCCGCGACCCCAAAAGGGAATAAGCGGTAGAAAATGGATGGATGGAGGGAAGTTTAAAAAGACATGTTTAGGCCATTTCCGTGCAACCACAAATAACCTTTGTAACCTGTAACCTGTTTTGAAAAACTTTCAATATAATTATTATACCAAACGATACATTGCTAGAATCAGTTCGTTTCGATTCAGAATCGTGTTAAATTCGAGAATCGATTCTGAATCTTATCATCACTCCAGGATTTGAAATCGGATTGGATCAGCAGGTGTTCAAAGATTCACATTCCGAGTATGTAGTGCTACCATACTGTATATTGTCCTACAGTATGTGTATATGGTACTACAGTGTGTGTATATATGGTACTACAGTATGCATGTATAGTACTACAGTATGTGTATATGGTACTACAGTATGTGTATATGGTATTACAGACTGTATATATGGTACTGCAGTATGTGTATATGGTACTACAGTATATTTACATGGTACTACAGTACATGTATATATGGTACTGCACTGTGTATATAAGGTATTACAGAGTGTATATATGGTACTACAATGTGTGTATATGGTATTACAGTGTGTACTGTGTGTACTACTTTGTATGGTACTGCACTGTGTGTATATTGTACTACAGTGTGTATATATGGTACTAAAGCATTTGGTATTACAGTATGTGTATATATGGTACTGCACTGTGTATATATGGTACTACAGTGTGTGTGTGTGTGTACATGGTACTACAGTATATGGTATTACAGTATGTGTATGTATGGTACTGCACAGTGTATATATGGTATTACAGTATGTGTATGTATGGTACTGCACAGTGTATATATGGTAATGCACTGTATATATAGGGTACTACAGTGTGTGTAAATGGTACTGCAGTATATGGTATTACAGTAAGCGTATATGGTACTACAGTATATGGTATTACAGTATGTGTATATGGTAATACAGTATATGGTATTACAGTATGTGCATATGGTACTACAGTATATGGTATTACAGTATGTGCATATGGTACTACAATATATGGTATTACAGTATGTGTATATGGTACTACAGTATATAGTATTACAGTATGTGTATATGGTGCTGCTGTCGCAGCACTTGGCTTCTCTCTGTGTCACTCATCATTTTTCCCCCCATTTCTCCTCATCCTCCTCTTACTTTCTGTTTTTCCCCAAAGGGAAGCAAAGTGTGTGTACATTTCTTCATCTTTGTGAACGGACTAATCACCTGACTGGCATGACAAGTGACAGCCAGGGAATGTACTGGCACAAAACATTTGGCCCTGAATTTTTTGGTTCTAACCAGCCCACGACAATCCAAGTGCAGATATTGTGCCAGCTCACCCCACTGATGTAAATATCATAAAGCCCTTAATAACACCACTATACTGAACAATATCCCTTTACATTCTGGAGCTGGGATTAAACTAATGACAACTACATAGTGGGTTGCTCACTTGCTTTTAAAAAGGTAATGGAGTAAGGATTTAAGATTTAGGACTGTTTTTTATTACTCACCCGTACAGGTAAAACTATCAAACTACCATTGTATTGGCAGGCTGGCAGTCAGGTACTGCTGATACTCAATGGGGTCACCGGTGATATCATCTCCATCAAGGACTACAGATACTGCATGGGGTCACTGATGATATCCATCCATTTTCTACCGCTTATTCCCTTTTGGGGTCGCGGGGGGCGCTGGAGCCTATCTCAGCTACAATCGGGCGGAAGGCGGGGTACACCCTGGACAAGTCGCCACCTCATCGCAGGGCCAACACAGATAGACAGACAACATTCACACTCACATCCACACACTAGGGCCAATTTTAGTGTTTCCAATCAACCTATGATATCATCTCCATCAAGTACTGACAGGGGTTGCTGGTGTTATAATTTCCAATAAATATGTTGTACTGGGCCTGTCACCTATCAAAACATCTCACCATAGAAAATACAGCAATGGTGTAGAATACATTTGAACCAAATTACATGCAAATAGTCTGCATGCAATCAGAACTTTGACTGGTTGGCTGAAGTATTGAAAACAATAATATCAATCAATCAAAGTTTATTTATATAGCCCTTAATCACAAATGCCTCAAAGGGCTGCACAAACCACAACATCCTTAGCTCTGATCCCACATCAGGGCAAGAAAAAAGTCAACACAATGGGAACAATGAGAAATCTTGGAAAGGACCACAGATGTGGGGACACCCCCGAGTGACCGGTGCAATGGATGCCGAGTGGATACAGTTTATAATGTGGGAGGTCAGCAGTGGATCCTCTTGCATGTAGACATGTCGGGGCGCAGAGACATCACCAATGCAAAAGGAGTAGTCTAGACTTTGAACAGCTGACACATCCTACGTGGAAAGTGATCAGTGGCCACCTAAAAGCCTCTCCATGCAGGAGAGGGGGGCAGAGCAGAAAAGAGAGACAGCAGATCAACTGGTATAAAAAGGTGTCTATTTAAAGGCTAGAGTATACAAATGAGTTTTAAGATGGGACTTACTGTAAATGCTTCTACTGAGGTAGCATCTCTAACTGTTACCGGTAGGGCATTCCAGAGTACTGGAGACCGAATAAAAAACACTATAGCCCGCAGACTTTTTTTGGGCTCTAGAAAACACTAATAAACCAGAGTTCTTTGAACGCAGATTTCTTGCCGGGACATATGGTACAATACAATCAGCAAGATAGGATGGAGCTAGACCGTGTAGTATTTTATACATAAGTAGTAAAACCTTAAAGTCGCATCTTAAGTGCCCAGGAAGCCAGTGCAGGTGAGCCAGTATAGGCGTAATATGATCAAACTTCATTGTTCTTGTTAAAAGTCTAGCAGCCGCATTTTGTACCAACTGTAATCTTTTAATGCTGGACATGGGGAGACTCGAAAATAATACCTTACAGTAATCGAGACGTAACGAACGCATGAATAATGATCTCAGCGTTGGTGGTGGACAAAATGGGACAAATTTTAGCGGGTCATATTTAGATTTTTTCCCCCTAAGTTTAGAACACTTCCTTGTGGTCTACATAACATGTAATGGTGGTCCTTTGGTCAAAATGTTGCATAGATTATGGTTTTACAGACTATTTCAAGCTGCTTTCTAGCCTTCTCTTCAGAATGCGATATTTTGTGGGTGGTCTTATTTACGTGGCTCCACTTCGACTGCGTCTTCTCCCTGCCATTTTTTGTTGTAGTTTTTAGCACTTTCATCGCGAGTCTACAGACAGCTAAAAGTTCAAACTAAACTTTACTTTGTATTGGAAATGGCAACAGAGGAGCATGCATGCGCTTGTACGAACCAGTCCGCCCCACAAGAAGAGGATAGAGAAAAAGAAAAAGCTTATTGACTACAGCGCGGACTACAATGGCAAACTGGCGCAAAGCACTCTGGGTACATTTATACCATATATGGATAATCCCGTGATGTTTTTCCCAACCGGTGACGTCCCAAATTGTGCAAATTCCAAACGGAATGTTTGACGGAAGTAGTAAAGAAGGCAAGATTATTTTATAGATATCTTAGCAAATTGTTGGGACTTATGCAGATCCAAAATACACAACAGCTGGTACAAATAGGTTAAAAAAAAGTTGGTTAAATCTTTCTATCTCTCTCTTAAACGTGGACCAAAAGATACCAGACTGGAATGATTTTAAGAAAATGTGAATGATGGAGTCATTTTGTGTTTATGGCAGGCAAGCATTGTTTTTAGAAGTAAAAATATGTTCTAAATTGAAATAAGGTGTTTACCACACTGTAATCTGAATGCTTAATGTTGTATTTTACAAAAATCCAAGATGACCTCTGTTGAACGACGAGCATTTACTTTTTGGCATAGTTATAGTAGTAATAGTTCCAAATGATAGAAAAATGAAAAAAAAAACATGTTTTTTAATGTCTTATGGGGTAAGGAATCTTTTGGAACTATTATTTTTAAGTTAAACTTTACAAATGCGAGAATACAGGGTACTTTTACGGACTTTTCCACAGAAAATACAGAAACACATGGGCCGTCATGTCATTATCAAGCAGAAATTTGTCAATATAAAATATATATTCCTTTTAATGATTACCTAGCTGCGTTCTGACAAAACCCGTATAAAAACATTAAACCCGTTTTCACAAAAAAAATCAAGATCAGAAAAATGTACTTACAGATTCCATACATTTTGAAACAGAAATTCAAACATAATAAACGGGTCAAAGTAATGATGGCAATTGTTTAACAACTTATTGTCCTTGAATTATTGTTTCAATTAATTAGATGTCAATATTTTACAACAAATTATGACGTCTGGCACTTAAGAATAATCTCTAGTATAAGAATTGAGATGTGATATGTCCCTTTTATATAATCAAACTTATCCTTGCTGATCAATATGCACCATAAGAGCCCAAATTGTAGATGAATTGGCAACAAAGTCAGTTGTGGGTTTTACTTCCAATTCATCAGAAAATACCTAAAAAAATAACATTCATAATCTAGCTGCTTATTCCTGCAATCACCGTGTTCGTGGCATTTGCATGATTCTATGCATGGTAAACACAATTTTCTGCAACTGCATAGCTTGTTACGGCACTATTTTGAACATCCACAAGATGTTTTTGTTGTGGTGGTAGTGAGAGCAATTTTGGTATCAAGTGACCCTCTGTATGTGTCCCTCCCATATCTGTAACAAGTGGAGTGGGAGTAGGGCTACATGCTTGGTTTCAGATACTTGTTTGGCAGTGAGCTTGCCTGATGTGGAACTGAATTGCATCTGATGTAGGTGGCAGAGCCTCCTGTGCGTGTCCCGAACAAAAAAGGTACATGCTCCATATGTAAAGCAGATGGATTTTTCAGCTGATTTGATTGTTATCTAATAAAATGCCCTTTCCCAGATCCTTCCACGTCTTGTGGTGTTCTTGGAAGATATGACATGCAGTTTTCTTACTGTGACCACTAAGGTGTGACACACTATCACATCCAGTAAAAGCATGAAAGGTCAGTATAGAAGACACATCACAGCGAGGATATTTAGCCCAAATCTAATGTACTGGATTATTTGGGGCTGTTTTTTTTATTTATTTTTTTAACTTTATTTATTTATTTATTTTTAATCAATCCAACAAAACAATACACAACAATACCATAATAATGCAATTCAAATTCCAAAACCAAACCCGACCCAGCAACATTCAGAATAGCTATAAACAGAGCAATGGAGGACACACAAACATGACACAAAACAATCTAAAAGCAGTCGGACAAAAATGAATATTATCAACAACAGTATCAATATTAATAACAATTTCAACATAGCAGTGATTAAAAATCCCTCATTGACATTATCATTACAGACATTTATAAAAAATAAAAATATTTAAAGAAAGAAAAGAAAGAATAATAGCATCACAGTGGCTTACACTTGCATCGCATCTCATAAACTTGACAACGCACTGTGTCCAATATTTTCCACAAAGATAAAATAAGTCATATTTTTGGTTCATTTAATAGTTAAAACAAATTTAAATAATGGATCCCATATTCCAATATATGACTCATTATTATCTAAACTAAATGCAGTTTTTTCTATTGCTATCATCTCCATAGCTTGTGTATACCAGTCAGTATGAGTTGGACTATTAACATCTATCCATTTGTTAAATATTACCCTTTTTGTTATGATGCATATTGACAGAAATGCATTTTTACTCTTTGATGACACGTTACTAAATTGATGGAAATGGGGCTGTTTTGATGTTCCTGCCTTAATGGAAAGAGATGTACATCCAATTTTGTCCTAGTGTCCTAGCAGAAGTCCACAATGATGAAAATACGGTTTGGACTTACAAGCTCATAACGTGAGGAATATATTTTTTTTATATTGCTAGGCTTTGCAAAGCCTAGGTTTAGATGTTGGTATTTTTTTAACATAGGTAAATGGTTGAATTTACAGTTGTATAGGTCTTCATGTGCTAAAGATTTTGACACCAACATTCATGGTTTGGTCCCCTCTAAAATTAACATTTAAACTTTCTCGCCTTTTTGTTCCTTTTCTCATTTTTGCTATTAGATATTTTTTGTAGTTTTATTATTTTATTGTATACTCTAAACTACCTCTGCGCCACAATTGGCCCCTGCGCCGCTCTTTGGACACCTCTGCTAAGATTACTTTTGTGTTCATCATTGTGTTTGTGGTGGCCACAATACATGTATGTGGTGTAATTAGGATACATGCTCATATGAAACAAAAGTAAAATTGGTAAATGAGGTCAACAAGTGGTATATTTTTTCCCCTGTGCCTAAAATAATCCAAGCAAATGTTGCAACAGCTGCTAGCATGAGTTATCCAGGCACGTTTTATATTTGATGACTGATTCGTTTCATCGGGATCATGTTTTTTTCTTCTCATTCTGCATTAGGATATGTCACTGAGCTCAATTTAAATGTATTTACACTGGTAATATACTAAACCAGTATAGTATCCCACAGTATGATACATGTTGAAAAAATAGAAAATTAGACAAACAAATCAGTTTGAAGTCTTATACCGACATGTTTAAATGGGTGTGGTTTATGATTATAACACTGTACGTTTATTGTGTTTAAAGAAAGTCATATAACATTTAGGTTACTTCCTGATCAGAAACCAATAGCAAACCAAACAAAAATATCGTCTGTCCAATCAAACGTCGTGAACGTTGTTGTTGCTGCCATCATTCCAGAAAGTTCCAGAGAGAAGAACCGTAGTGCACTGTGGTATTATTCCGCAGGGCCACTCGTGTTTAAATGTCGTTTTCTAATAAATCTATTATTCATATTTATAAACTTACATGAAGGAAACATTTTAAGGTGATGGAAGTCGAAATAATGAAAAATACAGCTTGAAATGGTGAGTCCAGAGAAGGACCGAACTACTTTTGAGTGCGGATGAGTACAGTCAGATGACGTGGCAGCTTTCTGTGATATAAAGAAGTTGGCACTCTGTCGCGTCAGACAACGTCAGGAGAAGGTAAACTAGAGGACCGTAACTGTGGGCGAATTATTTTACAGCTCCACGTCGCAATCGTAAGTAATCTAATTTTGTTGTGGCAGGAGGTTAATCTGTTGACTCAATTAAACTGAATTGTTTGAGGTTGTAATTTTACCTGGGTTTCGTTGGCGACTGTCCTTTCAGTGTATGTTTTCAACTTAAAAATGAACAGTCTCCTAAATCCATCGTCGTTGGTACGGCGTTGGTTGGTAGTGTTTAGCCGTTGGCTATGACTCGACGCTTTCTTTACTCCAATCCATTACAGGAGACTGCGACTGAACAAAAGGTCGACAACAGCCATTTCAAAATGGCGCTGTCGACCGGAATGTTTGCTAAGCTTTATTCTTTCTCTTGACCTCAAACACCAAAACTTATAACCACACGATTTATTATACTCAACGGTATGTTGAAGTATAAAACTTATAGATCTATTGGTGCTGTACAGTACTAATGTAAAATATGTTTTTATTCATTATTTGTCTTAATTTTGTCTTTAGACTAAACATGCAGATCTTTGTGAAGACCCTCACTGGCAAGACCATCACCCTTGAGGTGGAGCCCAGTGACACCATTGAGAATGTCAAGGCCAAAATCCAGGACAAGGAAGGCATCCCCCCAGACCAGCAGAGGCTGATCTTCGCTGGAAAGCAGCTGGAAGATGGCCGCACCCTCTCAGACTATAACATTCAGAAGGAGTCCACCCTCCATCTTGTCCTGCGACTGAGGGGTGGCATGCAGATCTTTGTGAAGACCCTCACTGGCAAGACCATCACCCTCGAGGTGGAGCCCAGTGACACCATTGAGAATGTCAAGGCCAAAATCCAGGACAAGGAAGGCATTCCCCCAGACCAGCAGAGGCTGATCTTTGCTGGAAAGCAGCTGGAAGATGGCCGCACCCTCTCCGACTATAACATTCAGAAGGAGTCCACCCTCCATCTTGTCCTGCGACTGAGGGGCGGCATGCAGATCTTTGTGAAGACCCTCACTGGCAAGACCATCACCCTCGAGGTGGAGCCCAGTGACACCATTGAGAATGTCAAGGCCAAAATCCAGGACAAGGAAGGCATCCCCCCAGATCAGCAGAGGCTGATCTTCGCTGGAAAGCAGCTGGAAGATGGCCGCACCTTGTCCGACTACAACATTCAAAAAGAGTCCACCCTCCATCTTGTTCTGCGACTGAGGGGCGGCATGCAGATCTTTGTGAAGACCCTCACTGGCAAGACCATCACCCTCGAGGTGGAGCCCAGTGACACCATTGAGAATGTCAAGGCCAAAATCCAGGACAAGGAAGGCATTCCCCCAGACCAGCAGAGGCTGATCTTTGCTGGAAAGCAGCTGGAAGATGGCCGCACCCTCTCCGACTATAACATTCAGAAGGAGTCCACCCTCCATCTTGTCCTGCGACTGAGGGGCGGCATGCAGATCTTTGTGAAGACCCTCACTGGCAAGACCATCACCCTCGAGGTGGAGCCCAGTGACACCATTGAGAATGTCAAGGCCAAAATCCAGGACAAGGAAGGCATCCCCCCAGATCAGCAGAGGCTGATCTTCGCTGGAAAGCAGCTGGAAGATGGCCGCACCTTGTCCGACTACAACATTCAAAAAGAGTCCACCCTCCATCTTGTTCTGCGACTGAGGGGCGGCATGCAGATCTTTGTGAAGACCCTCACTGGCAAGACCATCACCCTCGAGGTGGAGCCCAGTGACACCATTGAGAATGTCAAGGCCAAAATCCAGGACAAGGAAGGCATCCCCCCAGATCAGCAGAGGCTGATCTTCGCTGGCAAGCAGCTGGAGGATGGCCGCACCCTCTCAGACTATAACATTCAGAAGGAGTCCACCCTCCATCTTGTTCTGCGACTGAGGGGCGGCATGCAGATCTTTGTGAAGACCCTCACTGGCAAGACCATCACCCTCGAGGTGGAGCCCAGTGACACCATTGAGAATGTAAAGGCCAAAATCCAGGACAAGGAAGGCATCCCCCCAGATCAGCAGAGGCTGATCTTCGCTGGCAAGCAGCTGGAGGATGGCCGCACCCTCTCCGACTATAACATTCAGAAGGAGTCCACCCTCCATCTTGTCCTGCGACTGAGGGGTGGCATGCAGATCTTTGTGAAGACCCTCACTGGCAAGACCATCACCCTTGAGGTGGAGCCCAGTGACACCATTGAGAATGTCAAGGCCAAAATCCAGGACAAGGAAGGCATCCCTCCAGACCAGCAGAGGCTGATCTTCGCTGGAAAGCAGCTGGAAGATGGCCGCACCCTCTCCGACTATAACATTCAGAAGGAGTCCACCCTCCATCTTGTTCTGCGACTGAGGGGCGGCATGCAGATCTTTGTGAAGACCCTCACTGGCAAGACCATCACCCTCGAGGTGGAGCCCAGTGACACCATTGAGAACGTCAAGGCCAAAATCCAGGACAAGGAAGGCATCCCTCCAGATCAGCAGAGGCTGATCTTCGCTGGTAAGCAGCTGGAAGATGGCCGCACCCTCTCAGACTACAACATTCAAAAGGAGTCCACCCTCCATCTTGTCCTGCGACTCAGGGGAGGCATGCAAATCTTCGTGAAAACCCTCACTGGCAAGACCATCACCCTTGAGGTGGAGCCCAGTGACACCATTGAGAACGTCAAGGCCAAAATCCAGGACAAGGAAGGCATCCCCCCAGACCAGCAGAGGCTGATCTTTGCTGGAAAGCAGCTGGAAGATGGCCGCACCCTCTCGGACTATAACATTCAGAAGGAGTCCACCCTCCATCTTGTCCTGCGACTGAGGGGTGGCCTGTAACAATTCCAAGTTCTTATACCCTAAAATATTGTGCAGTCTATTTGAGAAGGCCTTTGCCATTATGACAAAAGTTAAGTGCATGTTTGAATAAATAATTAAACTTAAACATCTGGTGTGTCTTTTCTATAATATCAAACCACTATAATGTGAAGTTTATACGGCAAGAAAGTTGTACTTATCTTGAATCTTGTAATATATTTTTTTAACATCAAGACTGTTTACAGTCAGCATAGTAAATTTAGCTGCATTGCTTTCACACATTTCCTGCTGGAATGGCCAGCTATTGCCCCACCACTTATACAGACCATGAAGATAACATCTTACAAGTTATGAAACCTGTGTAATATACTAAGTGTGGACTTTGTGACGTGTTTGGTCGGTAAGTGAACCCTTAACTTAAAATTGAGGAACACCACATAATTGCCTAAACGTTTACAGTAATGTGTTGGTTAAAAGGCAAAATTATTACAACCTAATGGTAATGTATATTATAATTATGTCAGGGACTCTTAGTTGGACAATGCATAAAATAGTATGCTAATTTATTGATGTGTTAAATTAACGTTATAACAAAATTGGGGACTACAATGTTGTACAGTGCATCTGTCTCTTGTGATTCAATATACAATCGAGGACCATGTTAAATATAACAATAGATTATATTATTGCAATTATATTTGTATGGTTTAAAGTGATTCAATATACAATCGAAGACCATGTTAAATATATATTACAATAGATTATATTGCAATTTTTGTATGGTATAGTAAGTCAAAAGTGGTTCATTTCTTCTATTGTAAATACAGTATAACATGGAACTATTTCCATTGCGGATGAATATGAGCTGGTTACCGAGCTGTGCTGTAACTACTGCCGCTAAGGAAAGTACCGGAAACGGATGTAAAAGGTATTGTGAGCGACTCGACAGTTCCTGGCTATGTTTCGTCACAATGGAATTGAAATAGGTATAATTTGAAAAATGTTGTATTACATACGTAATAGTAGAGTCTGAGTTTGGACACCAGGCTCAATAAGTGCTGCTTGACTGGGCAAAAGTAGGAGACAAGGAAGAAAGAGGAGAGTAGAAGACAGACAGATAAAAGAGTTAATAGGATAGACATGTGAGTGTGATGAACATAATACAGTGAACAAAAAATAAATACAAGACTGCTTCTTAAGAATACCACAATATTGTGTCAGAGTATTTGCCATACTGTGTAATGAAGCTATGATGCCAACATTTGTGCTAACAGCCACTAGAAGGCGTACTTGCTTAGTATTTGGCAGAGTCATGTATAAAGGAAGTATGGCCAACTAAACAGGCGCCATGACTGCTACCAAGGACGTGTGCAGCGGTGCCTGGAATCGATATCGATATCAATTGCATGCAACCGGGGCCTGGATGGATGCAATGTATATCGTTTTGACGAAAGTTTTTTTTGAAGAAATAAACCAAAAATAATACGTTCCATTGGACATACTCCAGCTCAAATTATTACCCTCATTTTGGCAAAATCTTCATTAGCTTAGGACCAACGATCACGAAGAAATCATGACTTGTGTGTGAAGTATGTTAAGTGTGGTGGCTGCCTCCAATGTATTTGTAATCACGTATGTATCACTCATTATGTATTATTCTAACTGATCTTTCTTTTTTGTAACATGCTCTGTGAGTATGTGTTATTTTGTACTTATTTCTCCATATTTTTGCACAATAACTCAGATATGGTAACAGAATATGGAGTGATTTTTGGTCCACAACTATTTTTCTTTATTCATTATCGCCCCATTTCTGGCCACCTTATGTTGTATATATTTTTTAATGAGATTCACTTTCCTATCTATTACACACCTCAAATTAGGTTTATTTTTACTCAATTCAATGTCCTTCTATTCGTATTTGTGTTTGACTTGAATTAAATCATTTTGTTTTACTGAGATTCAATGATATTTGTACACGTTGAAAAACCAAACCTAACTAGGAATCACCGCAAACACATACTGTTGGTCTGTGTTATTTTTTTGCCTCATCCCACACTTAAATGGGTCCTGGTTAGCGCCTTGCATGGCAGGTCCTGCCATCAGTGTGTGAGTGTGTGTGTGCATGGGTGAATGTGGAAATAGTGTCAAAGCGCTTTGAGTTCCTTAAAAAGGTAGAAAAGCGCTATACAAGTATAACCTATTTACCATTTACCATTTAAAGCGCAAGTGAAGAATGTATGAAGAACACACTACCGACCTGCTAAGTCTGAAAAAGAAAGAGATGATACAGTATTGTCCGCTACCTGCATGGTGGTTGTTTGAGCACACTGCAGCAAGTCCTAGATAAATTAATTAATCGCCACTCCTTAATGCTTCAGCCACACACAGGATTCTCACAGGAATGAGACAAAAAACTTACCAAGACCTACAAAGTTGATAGCAGTCATGGTGCACGGTAGTTACATGAGTGCTTTTTGTCCACTCATTGAAGAGATCGCCTGAAACTGGGTTGGCTATACTCTCTTTATACACTACCCTGGTATTTGGGGATTGCTATAGCCCATGGTGCACTTGTTATGTTTATTGCCTTCACTTCATCCAGCTGAACCTCAAATTCCTGTTAAAATATTTTGATACCCCATTTAAACCCTTGATGAAATAGTGAGTTAAATGTATTGCCCTATAGATCTCACAATTCACTTTGTTGCTTCTGTCAGCCGTCATCAATAATGATAAAAAACACAAGTCACCGTTCTATTGACTTAACTGTAGATAACAAAACTGATTTTCTGTTCACATAAAACACAAACTACATTATTTTGAGGCTGTCGCCCATTTTAATGACTAATTATTTTTTTTAATGTCTTTTATTAGATACAAGGATTGTTGACAATTTCACAAAGTATGCATTTTACTGAAAAATCGTCATCACTAAAATGCAATGTTAACATCCACAAAATACATTTTAAAAATGTTACTTGGTTTTTGATGTACTTATTTCTAAGCTGGTCAACATTTAATTTTATATTGTGGGATCTGAGCCGAGGATGTCATTGTGGCTTGTGCAGCCCTTTGAGACACTCGTGATTTAGGGCTATATAAATCAACTTTGATTGATTGATTGATAATGAATGGATTTAATCATATTAGTACTGCTGTCAAATGGTTAATTATTGTAATCAGATTTATCAACCTTTGAAATTTGAATTAATCACAGGTTACTACTCGCTTGCATAATTTAAATTAACTTACAAAAAGAGGCCAAAATTTGGACACAAATAACAAAATGTTTGAATTGCTTTACTTACATGCACATTATTTAATTGTTCAAAATTACACCAACAAATAAATAAATACATACCCAAACAATAATAACAACAATATAAACACCTTGTCAAAAACCCTCATTCTTATATCTTGAAAATCATGTCCCTAAAACACCCTCTCTCTCTTTCTCTCTCACACACGCTCACTCACTCACTCATTAATGATCTTGCTGGCCAAAAAAGTAAACCATCGATTCTGATCAAAAGAGAATCCCCTGAAAAACAGAAAGAAAACTGGTTATCTCACTTTAAAAATCTGTAGGAGGGGAGCAACCAGCTTACACCCAAGAGAACAGAGCCTTACCTCTCTTCCAGATTGCTGAGCTGCTCGACATTAGCGTGTCTCCATTCACCATACAGGAGCTACGCAAGGAAGTAGTCTCTGAGAACCACCAAGTCTCCTTGCCTCGATAACATCCCGAGTCTCATCTGAATATATCATGTTTTTCACGACCTACTGCTCAGGTTTTGTAACCACACTTTTTCTGTTTTATCGCCACAATCTGCCTGGACGAAGTCTGGTATTGTGCCAATTCCCCCAAAAAAGCAACCTGATATTGGCCTGCGATTATCGAGGCATTGCTCTTAACACCGATCGCAGCCAAAATCTACAACAAGCGCCTGCTGAATCGGCTTGTGCCTGCAGTTGATCCGCTGCTGCGCATAAACCAGAATGGCTTTAGAAGAGGCCGATCTACCATCTCACAAATGTGGGCTCTACGTCGCATTATTGAAGAAATTAAAAAGATCGACAAGCACTTTATAATGTGCTTCGTGGACTTTCGGAAAGCAATCGACTATCAATCGGGAAGCCATGTTCAACATCCTCCCCCTTTACGGCATCCCACAACCTATCATTGCCGCCATTAAAGCACTCTATTCCAACACTCAAGATAGAGTTATTACAGCTGATGGTTAAACTGCGTTTTTCTAAATCGAGGCAGGAGTTTTACAAGGGTGCACACAAGCTCCATTCTTGTTTAACATTATATTGGACTATGTTCTGCGCCTCTCTCTGGACACAATTAACCACAAACGCCTGCAGCTCCCTCCGAGACGCAGCAGAAGGCAACCTGCCACACACCTTACTGACCTTGATTTTGCAGATGACATGACTCTGGTCTGGTCTCCCATCTTGTCACAAATGCTGGATCCCTTCTCCACTCACAAGAAAATGTCGCTTGTCTGATAGGACTCCATTGCAATGAAAGAAAGACTGAAGTAATCTTGTCAGTTCCAAATTGCTGCATTTTGTCATCTTCTGGGAACAGTATAAACCAGGGGTGTCAAACTCATTTTAGATCATGGGCCACATAGAGAAAAATCTACTCCCAAGTTGGCCGGACTAATAAAATCACGGCACGATAACTTAAAAACAAAGACAACTTCAGATTGTTTTCTTTGTTTAAAAATAGAACGAGCACATTCGGAAATTGTACAAATCATAATGTTTTTTTTATTTTTTATTTTTACAATTACCTGTTGGGGTTAATAGTATTCTATCTTTATTTGTCGTTATTCATATTTTCTGAATAAATGATGTGATAATGGTCATCAGTCAACTCCATCCATCCATTCATTTTCTACCGCTTATTCCCTTTGGGGTCACGGGGGGCGCTGGAGCCTATCTCAGCTACAATCGGGCGGAAGGTGGGGTACACCCTCGACAAGTCGCTACCTCATCGCAGGGCTAACACAGATAGACAGACAACATTCACACTCACATTCACACACAAGGGCCAATTTAGTGTTGCCAATCAACCTATCCCCAGGTGCATGTCTTTGGAGGTGGGAGGAAGCCGGAGTACCCGGAGGGAACCCACGCAGTCACGGGGAGAACATGCACACAGAACACACACAGAAAGATCCCAAGCCCGAGATTGAACTCAGGACTACTCAGGACCTTTGTATTGTGAGGCAGACGCACTAACCCCTTTTCCACCGTGCTGCCCTCAGTCAACTCATTGGTGTCAATTTTCAATCGACCAAGATAAAAAAAAAATATAAAAATTAAATTACAGTATGTTATCTATGTCGTTTGATCATTTTCCTCGACTGATCATTTTCCTCGACTGATGTACTAACAAATGTGGTTTATTTTGTACATATGTAGCATCATCTACAAAGATACAAAGAATTGCTATTGCGACATCCAGTGGACACATTTAGAACAGCTGTTTCTTTCAATCAAAAATTTCAGGTTAAATTTAATACTTAGAAAACCCATGCTGCTGGCCGGATAAAACCTGTTCGCGGGCCTGATCCGGCCCTCGGGCCGTACGTTTGACACCCTTGGTACAAACCAAGTAACCGACTTCAAGTATCTTGGATCTTACATAATGGATGCTGCAAAATATATGAAGTCCTGCAAAGCCTCAGCATGGACAGCCTGCAATAAGCTGCATAAGTTATAGCACTCGACCATCGGTAATGAGATGAACATTTACACCTTTAGAATGCTGATAGAGCCTATTCTCTATGGCATAGGAACATGGACTCTCACCACTCAACAACAGAAGCACCTGGATGGAGCTTACACCAACTTGCTCAACTGGTCTGAGCATACTACTTTAGAGCGTGTATACGGAAATATTATGCCACTATCTCAGAAGGTTGCTAAGCGGAGGCCTTCGTTGGCTGGGCACTCCTATTCGTGCCACTGCCGGCTGCCACAGAGGCCTCACCTTCCCAAATCTACTATCAAAGGATGCAGGGCTCGAGAAACAGGACATCCCTGTTGCCATGGCGAACCGCAAAGTGTGGCAGCGTATAATCCACTGCGCCCCGGTCCCCAGGTTCGACCAATGATGATATTAAATGATGTGAGACCACATTAGATGATGTGATGGACAAAACTAAATGACATGGTGAGCCATGTTAATGACGTGGCAGACCACGTTAAATGAAGTGGCGGGCCAGATCTGGCCCCCGGGCCTTAGGTGTGTGGTCTAACGGGTTATTTATAGGAATTTTCAAATCATCCATGATTACTCTATTATCTGCATGAGTCACCAGGTCAGCAACAAACTCAAGATAATTTGTTGATAAAGTCCGAATAAGGCCAGATAGAGCAGTAGTTGTACTATAAAGACGTCATAATAAGAACCTCAAATAAATTATATTTAAAAAAAAAGACTAATCACACTTTCGATTTTGGAATAATCATAATTAATCACAGGTTATTACTCGCTGATAAACTTAAAAAAAGGCCCTAATATTTTAATATTTACTTTACCCCCCCCCCCCCCCCCCCCCACACACACACACTTTCTTGTATTTCTTATCTTCTTGAGACCTCCGAAAAATGCCTACTTCTTTAGGACAACCCTTTCTAGATCAGTGTTGGGACTAACGCGTTACTAAGTAACGCGTTACTGTAACGCCGTTAGTTTCGGCGGTAACTAGTAATCTAACACGTTATTTTTTTATATCCAGTAACTCAGTTACCGTTACTACATGATGCGTTACTGCGTTATTTTACGTTATTTTTTAATGTAGTATCGGCTAGAAACAGAAAAAGTGTCGTCCTTCTGTCTCACAAGGAAAAGAAAAGGCGTGCTTTCCTCGACCGAGGAGCGGAGCGCAGGGGAGACGTTCCTCCAGGGCCTATGTACTTCGGGGCTAACACCCTTCACTTTACCCGGCAGTGGGTCTTTACAGCTCCGGACTCGAGGGTGAATGACGAGGCCGGCGGTTTGTTGCAATTTTGTGACTTTATTGGTGTCTTGCACGTAGCCATCCACCAAGCTAGAGCACCTGCACGCATCCACTGTTGCGCTCCCTCACCTCTCTCGCCCACTCACTCACTGACGTCACTCACCTCACATGCTGTCATTTCTTAAAGGGCCACACACACACACGCTACTCTCATAACAACTAAAAAGACATCATGGCGAAGCCAGAAGTCGAGTTACATGGAGACATTGTCACTACTTTTCTTTTGTCGAGCACAAAGAAAATAACATTTTAGTTAAATGTAAGTTGTGTCTTGGATCAAAGATCCCATCTACTTAAAGTTAAAGTGACAATGATTGTCACACACACACTAGGTGTGGTGAAATTATTCTCTGCATTTGACCCATCACCCTTGATCACCCCCTGGGAGGTGAGGGGAGCAGTGAGTAGCAACAGTGACCGCACCCGGGAATACTGCCCAAAACAGCAATTCAAATCTGCTGAAACAGCTACATAAATGTAAATGGGTTATACTTGTATAGATTTTCTACCTTTTTCAGGAACTCAAAGCGCTTTGACACTATTTCCACATTCACCCATTCACACACACATTCACACACTGATGGCGGGAGCTGCCATGCAAGGCACTAACCAGGACCCATCAGGAGCAAGGTTGAAGTGTCTTGCTCAAGGACACAACGGACGTGACTAGGATGGTAGAAGGTGGGGATTGAACCAGTAACCCTCAGATTGCTGGCACGGCCACTCTCCCAACTTCGCCACGCCACATAAGCAACATGCTTTGACGAAGCTAGTAAAGAGAGACACAGACTCCGATGCCACTTCACCTCCACCTAAGGATTTTAACGGAGGGACTGCTAGCCAGGACAACATTGATAGAGCCATTGCAGCGTATGTGCTAGAAGACATGCAGGCTATTTCTACAGTGGAGTCACCCGTTTTCTGGCAGCTAAATAGCATGATACCGGCATCAAACAACAAATGGCACAGAAAACATGTTCCAAGTACCTGGACAGTGAGTACATAAACATGGAAAGCGAGCTAAAGAAAACACTCCAAACTCTGCCTCTGCTCATCATTGAAGGTACACACTGTCAATTCTCTTATATACTATTTCATTCTAGACTTCTAGAGTGTTTGATTATCACATCACTCTAAATGTATAGACTATAAAGTTCACAAACATAAAGAGGGATGCTAGTGGGCCCGGCCAATCTTTCATTTTCTCTAAACTAAAACTGGCGAAATGTGTAGAGTCTTCTGGGCTTCACTACAGTGTTGATCTCCTGAATACATGATTTTATTTCACAATTCCTTGAGAGAGAAAAAATGCCTGATTAGGCTTTGTGTATGTCATGTGTGCCTTCCTTGGGTGAAGCCAGCTTTACAGCTATGTTGTTATTATGCGGTTTGTTACTTATGTATGTTATGTTGCAGCTATTTCAAATAGTTTTGTCAATTTGTTGTGGCCTGAAATAAATTGGCCCTTTGAAACATATCTTTGTCTTTGTGTGTTGTATGTAGACCACATTGCTTAGCAGAGTTCAGTGATGCAAATGCATGTCAAGTTGATCAACACATTGTATTATTCTCCAGTGCAATAACAGTACTGAAACGAAGGCTAAAAGGGCATTAATGGGAGCCTTAAAAAAAGGAGAAAAAAATAAGTAACTAAATAGTTACTTTTCACAGTAACGCATTACTTTTTGGTGTAAGTAACTGAGTTAGTAACTGAGTTACTTTTGAAATAAAGTAACTAGTAACTGTAACTAGTTACTGGTTTTCAGTAACTAACCCAACACTGTTCTAGATATATAAAGATTTGTATTTACAACATTAATAATATATACATACTATGCAAATAATTAAAAAGCTTGTTGTGAAAAATAAGTTGGAATTTCACAAGAAAAACTTTGAATTTTGGCAGTACCATAATAAAAGTCGTAATTTTACTCGACGCAAGTCAACATTTTACAAGAAAAACGGAACATTTGTGCAATATTATGATAAAAGTTGTAATTTTACTCAATTACAGTCGCAATTTTATAAGAAAATATTAACATTTTGGCAATTGTATGAAAAGAGTCGTAATTTTACTCGATAAAAGTCACAATTTTATAAGAAAACTTTAAAATGTTGGTAATATTATAATAAAATCGGAATTTTACTTGGCAAAATGATGACAAAAGTCATAATTTTACTCAAAAAATGTCACTCTTTGACAAGAACAACCAAAAAACTGGTAATATTGTGATAAAAGTCAGAATTTTAGATGACGAATGTCGCCATTTTGCATTAAAAAGTAATAATTTTACAAGAAAATATTGCAATATTACAAAAGCAGAAATAATGTGAGAAATTGTTCCCAATTTTATAAGAAAAAAGTCGGCACATTGTGAGAAAAAGACTGCTTTTAGTGATTTTTTTTGTTGTTGAATATTTTGTTGGTACTTTGTTTTAATCTTCATTATTTACTTCAAGTTATTACAGTATGTCTCTGTATACATATTTATTTTGTTTTTTAAAATTAATTTTGGCCAAAGGGGGCGCCATTCAATTTCTTACACACACTTGTTATTACATATGTTGGCCAGAGGAGGAGCACTTCAAATTTTTACACACACTTGTTATTTCATATGGCGACCAGAGGGGGCGCACTTCACATTTTTACACACACTTGTTATTTCATATGTTGACCAGAGGGGGAGCACTTTTAAAAGCGACACACTGTCAATGTGAAAAATCCCTCCTTTTTGGGACCACCCTCATTTTGATAGATTTCCCCACCAGGGATGCAAATGAGATCTCTAATTTTTGTTTTTTGTAATGTGCTTAAGGCCGATGACAAAGGAGTCACAGACCACAGATGGCCCCTGTGCCGCACTTAGGACAACCCAGCTGTAGAAGCTAACTGTTAATGGTCACTATAGTCTTAGTACCATAGTGTATTTGTTCATCCTATGGTCACATCCTATGGTCTTACGTCAGCACCATAAGTCGTAAAATCGGTTGTTCACCTGGTGGGTTTTTTCCGGGATGAATGGGGAAGTCCTTCTTCAGCTGCTGTCTTCCTTTGTCATATATTGCTGCCTTTGCACCTGTCAATGTTTACTTTTGTATGCACATTAAATCAACCAAAAATCCTGACTTTGGAGCAATGTTCACGGACTCTAGTATTTGGCTCTCCATTAAATGCAGTGGTTTTCCGTATTGGGACCATGATTTCGGTCCTACTTGTTCACTGGTCCTCACATGGACGGTACTTTTCCTTGTTGATGTCTCCAGAAGGGTAGAAACACACACACACACACACACACACACACACACACACACACACACACACACACACACACACACACACACACACACACATACACACACACACACGGCCCTGCTTGTATCTCCCTTCCAATAGAAACTTTATAAAGTTCACCCATGTCCAGTTTGAGTTAGATGGAAGTGAACACATGTTGACGTTGCTTTCAGGCATGTTTGAGGAGCATGCGGACTGACTGAGTGGTCCTGACGAGAGGACCAGCTGAGCAGGGGACACTCCGCTGACAACATGGCTGGCTGGGGCACATTCTTCGTTTCTCTCCTCAACTACAAGACGGAGAAGTACGTGATCGCAGAGAACAGGAAGATCGGGATATTGTTTCGAATCTACCAGCTGGCGGTGCTGGGATACATCATCGGGTGAGCTGCACTCCATGTCGTTTTTTTTTAGCCGTTTGCGCTACGTAACCTTGCACAAAGTGATTCAGCAAGTTAAAAATAGTTGCCCATTAGGCGGGTTTGCTTGGTTAGAGCGGCAGAGCAATTGTGTCCTTTTTTGTTCTTTATTACGACTTTTAACTTCCTAAAGTGAGAGTAAAGAACCCATGTTTTGTGACGTCACACCAGAGACATAATGAAAGTGGAGCAGGTGACAGGAGGCATTCGGGAAGCGCGCCCGGGGGCCATTTAGGCACATGTCCCTTTTTTACTTTATTGTAAAAATAATTTAGATTTATTATAAATGAGATATATCATATATGAAAAAGATTTGTCTTCTATATACAAAGCTAAAATGTGGATGTTTTGTTTGTAGCTCAGCATGTATGGTGATATAGATCAGGGGTCCATCCATCCATCCATTTCCTACCGCTTGTCCCTTTCGGAGTTGCGGGGTGTGCATTTGGGCGGAAGGCGGGACAAGTCGCCACCTCATCACAGGGCCAACACAGATAGACAGACAACATTCACACTCACATTCACGCACTAGGGCCAATTTAGTGTTGCCAATCAACCTATCCCCAGGTGCATGTCTTTGGAGGTGGGAGGAAGCCGGAGTACCCGGAGGGAACCCACGCCGTCACGGGGAGAACATGCAAACTCCACACAGAAAGACCCCGAACCTGGGGATTGAACCTAGGACCTTCGTATTGCACTAACATAACCCCTGTTCCACCGTGCTGCCCTAGATCAGGGGTCCTCAACTAAAATTTAGATGGATCGAGATTCAGAACATTTCCTCATGTAAGCGTCCGGGACACCCTCCTTAATAAAAAACACAAACCAGAAAAATGCAGGTCAAAATTTGACACCCCTAGGTTTGTATTGAGAACCAGGGGCGTAGGAACCGGGACACACGGGAGGACATGTTTTACCCAATATTGAGGAAAGAAGCCCACCTAAAAAATGTACAGCGGACGTATACAGGCTTTTATTTTTAGGGCGCAACACCGCGTCATGTGACTTCATTCATTCTTTCTTTTTTTTCATTTATCTCAGACAATGACACATAAAAAGTACAAGGCAGACAGCATATAATAATATTAGGTCATGTAGTGCAAAAAGGACTGCACAGTATGTAAACATTACGATCCAATTCTGCCTGAAAGGGAGTGGAAAGAAGATCTTTTATTTAATTTATTTAACATTGAGCTTCACTGTTACTTTGTTCAAGGATTATTATACAAATGTTGTATCATGGTGGCGTTACCACAGGTAACAAATCATTTTTACATTGTGACAACAATTTATTCATCATCAACCTTCATCAGCTCTGAGTGCAGGGGGAGCGAGAGAAAGACAGAGTGCAGGCTGAGAGGACGACACTAGCAATCAGACGGTCTGCTGATAATGTTGCCATAAATATTGCTTGTTTATAACGCCTTGCTGTTTGTTTACACTCATATTTAGAAACAATGTTTTTTGAGTTAAGTCATCTTAATTCTGCTAACTTCGTCAGTTTTCCCAAGTGACGTAAATACTAGTTGTGTGAATGCCACATGGCATTCAGGTTGTTCTACACCAAAAAGTGTTTAATTTATTATTATTATTATTATTTTCAAATGATTGTTTAGTCATCCCCTTCCAGATAGCAACATTTCACCACTAAAAAATAATGAAACAGCAGCAGGACTTACTCTGTTATTTTAAACAGAATAATGTTACTGTGAGTAATGGTTACACAGTACAAGACAAAGACAGCACCTACCGGTAATTATATTCGACCATTTGTATGTATAAAATTATATTAGATCTGATGTGCAGTTATTATGTCTTATCAGTAGAATGGTAGTACATAGAGTATTGAGGCATGTAACTTAATGAAAGGTGGACAAACTGAGGAAGCTCAGCCTGTTATCACTTTTTAAACCGTTTATTTTAACAAGAAAATAACTAAAATAAGTCAGGGATTGAGGGTGTCAGGTGGCGTTTCAGGGTGTAAGGATATATTTCAAAATCATATTATTGATTATAATAAGAAAGGAGAACAGCTGATGCCTGATGTCAACTAGATTTATTAAGATACATTTAATTTAATATGACAAATATTGAATCATGTGTACATTATTCTACGGTTTGGGTTATGTTTATAAGTTAAATGCTGATACAGTACATTACTAATGTTGTCTGTTGTAAATATGTTAATGCCATGCAGAAACCTCACAGGCTTGAGGCAGGGAGTCAAAGTGAAGGAGAGACAGGAGCAAACTGACAGGTAAAAAAGTATAGTAGCATAACATAACAGTGGATATTTAACAAGAGTTCACAAAAAAGTGGAAAACGGTGTTGCTTGCTTGTAGTAAGTGCAGTTGAGTGGTGTTGTGTGACATTGTGACTTTTGCCACACCAAAAATTCATGGACACTCAAGTTCTGTCTAACAAAACTTGGAAGTTTTCAAGAAAAGTGGTACAAGGACTTTCCTTGGGTTCATTATGATGCAGTACAGAAGGGAGTTTTGTGTTTTTATTGCAAAGCAATTACCCAGGACAAACTCAGACTATTGTCTGTAAAATCAGAGGCCATGCACCTTTATTACTTCTGGATTTACAAATTGGGAAAAAGCATTCGAAAAATTTAAAGCACACGAAAATGGTCATACACATCGGCATGCTGTCTCTGTGACAGCACAACCTTATAAATGCACAGTTGTGACGTCTCCCAGTCACTCCCTGCAGCTGCTAGATGTTGTCCCATGTGGCTCTTTTGCTGTTAGGTGTTCTTTCCCCTGCACTTGTCCTTTCTCCTCATCAAAGCCAAAAGTTGTTTTTTTCTGCCTCCTCTGCAATTCCTTTACTGCCCTCTTCATCTTCCCTCCGGTCACTCCTGTGTCCCTCAGGAGATGTGTGGTTGACATTCTTACAACATTTCCGCATCCAACTTCAACTGGGTAGTCTTCCAGCGAGCCTCTCTGCACTCGGCAGCCAACTCTCCGTATTTGGCCTTTTTGCACTCAAATCAATTAATCAATTAATCAAAGTTATATATTGTATTTATTTATATTAGTTATTTATTTATATAGCCCTTAATCACAAGTGCCTCAAAGGGCTGCACAAAACCCGAAATATCCGCTGATCTGAAACCCACATGCAGGCAGGAAATAACTCAAAACCCAAAATGGGAAAAAGCAGAAACCTTAGGAAGGGGCCGCAGATGTGGGGATTCCTGCAATGAATGCCAAGTGGGTACGGTTATTGCATTATTCATGTAAATGTGAGAGTCTAGTCCATTAGGAAGGAGGTCCTCATCTACGTCACAGAGTAGTGGTATACCCCAGGTCATGACTTAGAACAGCTAGTGTCTTCTTTCAGACTGGTAACTCTCCAGGGATTATCCGTGGCCACCTGGTAACATCTCCATGCAGGAGAGGAGGCTAAAAAAGAGAAGCAGCAGGTCATTTGGTCTTAAACAGAATCTATTTAAAGGCTACAGTATATGGATAAGTTTCAAGGTGGAACTTAAATTGGTGGCATCTTTAACTGTTGCTGGTAGGGCATTCCAGAGTACTGGAGCCAGAATGGAAAACACTCTAGAACATGCAGACTTTTTTTGGCCTCTGGGAATTACGAATAAACTGGGGTTCTTGGAATGTAGATTTCTGGACGGAACGTAGGGTACTATACAATCATCGAGATAAGATGGTGCTAGACATTTTAGTATTTTTAATGTGAGTAACAAATGCAGCCTCAATCTCTTCCTCCTGTGGAATTGTCAATTTGATTAGATGCACCGACTTTGCTTTAGTGGACCAAACAACAATGTCGAGACGAAGAGATGTAGTGGTAATCTCTGTAGGAAAGCAAAGTTGTCTGCCGAGGTCCACCCTCGATCTGTTGTATCTACCATTCCCCGCCTTCCACGACAAGGTTGATGTGGTTCTTTACTGGTGGTGACTTTGGATAGTTTTCTCAGGATCTGGTCGCGGCGCCATCTGTAGCGCCCCTGAGAGTGTGCGATCTTACAGACTGACATGATGTGCTGGAGACTTGCGTTTCGAGTATTGCAAAGGTGACAACATTCCTCGTTCCCAAGCCACTGGTGGAGGTTGCGAGGGCAGTGGTGGCATAGGTTGACCGAATTAGGAAACTGTGTAATTTTCCATAATTCTGACCAGTTGATGTTGCGGTCGGTAACTTTCTCCCGAGCTTCCTTGTTCGTCCTGCGATACAGCTTGAATCTTATAGCATTCTTCCTGCCTGGACTGTAGCAACAATCTCCTGGTGCATAGCAACAGCTAATTAATACATTAATATAAACCATAATAATTATATTAATAATATAAATGATAAATTAATAAACCTCAATTAAAAAAAGCAATGGCATTTCACATTGGCATGTTTTATGAGAGCCACCGACTCTGAAGATAAGACAAACTAGTTTTGTGCTTCCAGGGGAAAGAATGAGCATAAATGAGCACTGATCCACTTTCCTGTTCTTGTGTGTTCATTATTCCACGGCCGGTGACCAGGGCAAGGGAGGGCAGAAGTAACAAGTGGGGACATATTGCTTTTTTCCCCCTTTCTAATGCTCACTCGGATCTGTCCTCTCTCTGCATTATCCTTCTTATTTCTGTGGATATCACTCATTTTTGGCCCGTGGAAAATGAGTTTGCTAAGTTTTAAAATGAGATGCAATTTTTTAATGAAAGAAACTGCTGTTCTATATATGTCCAGTGGATTTTGCACAAGCAATTCAAGTGTAACCCACGTCACACATGACAGTGTTTTAAGATGACGTGTCAGCTGACTTTAAGCGCTATGTGAATTGGCTGCCGCTACTCCAATCAGCGCAGGTGCAAGCAATCAGCTGCTCCATTTGTGACTGGAGTAATGCTGTAGCTACGCACAATACCTGTTTTCATTGTAAATTATCCACTCGACAGATAAAACAACGAAACGATAAGATGCTAAGACTTAAGTCAGTCCTTCATAAATAGTGGGGTGGTGAACATACTTTTTTTTGCCGTACCAGAATATGATGAAGCGTATGTAGCTCTTGGCTTCACTGTAATCATGGTGGGAGACGAGGAAAGACAGGGGTGTTGTTTCCTTTAATGTTAATAAGCTTACAATGTTTTTCAGAGGTATAGTTAGAACAATTTTAGAGACAAATTATACTATTTATAGTCACGGTGGAGAGTGGGGGGGTGCGAAATATTTTCTTCTTACGAGGGGGGGCGTGACAGAAAATATTTGAGAAGCACTGACTTAAGTCAACATTACCATCATCCTTGTAGTTAGAGTTCCATCCATCCATCCATCCATTTTCTACCGCTTGTCCCTTTCGGGGCTGCAGGGGGGGCTGGAGCCTATCTCAGCTGCAATCGGGCGGTATCCATGCAGTGCTCGCAATTGGTTAATGGTGCGATGCGCACCATGAACTCTATTGTAAAAATGGGTGTTTCTACATTTGTTGTTTGTTCATTTTATTTTATGCTAAAATCTACCATGTTTACATTGGTTAAGTTTGTAGTTATGTTACCTTTAATTCTGCAATTTTGGTGCCATTTTGACAATTGTTCTGATTACATTATAATTGTAATATTTCAGTGATGATACATTAATGTGTTGTGGCAGTTGTGGAAGTCACCAATGTGGCGGTTTGAGGAAACACGAGGTTGCTTTTCCAAACGCGTCTTTAATAATGAATTGCCAACATGAGAATGCTAAATAGCAAGTGCTTAAAGTTTAATGGCTTTGTAAATACACTGAGACAGTCTAAGTTCATTGTGTTTTTCATAATGTTTTGAAACTGCACCAACTTTAAGTGTTTTGCCAAGAGGATTATTTGTAATGTGTACATTTTTAGAATGTGCTTTTTCTATTTTTGGCCAAAGTAAGACAAAGAAAACGATTTTGAAGTTGTCTTTATTTTTTAGTTATTATGCAGTGACGTGCGGTCACTGGAGGTCATGGAAAGAAAAAAAAATGTAAAAAGAAAAACAATTAATTAAATTGTTATATGTATTCAGTGATTATACTATAAAGTTATTTTCCATTTAACTTCACCAGTTTTAGATTATTTTTATTCAAAATCGCTGAATTTTCACATTTGCCGTTCAAGTACTGAGAAGAGAAGGTGCGGTGATCAGCAGCCAGTTGAGGCACGTCACTCAGTTTTGCCTCAACATGGATTGCGGACTCGGCTAACTGCTGGCCTGCTGTGCAGTGAGACCGTATTGCTATATGAACTATAGTGTATTTTGTCAACAACTGTATGTGTGTAAAGTATTTCTTGTGCTGAGCAATCATAAAACTGCTGCGAAGACGCACTGTGTGAGGCTCGCAGTAAACCTGCCTCCTGGTGCCGGTTAATGCACACCCACTGCAGAATGCACCCCCCGACGGGAGCGCCACACCAACCAAAGCCCACACCCAAACCCTCCACGTGCAAGACCGAATCCATCCAAAAAAAGTCACTTAACAAGAAGCCAAAAAGTGCAAAAACAACAACGCTCGCGCCGGAGGAGCCGTGAACGACTGCAGGGACACAACATTAGGTACACCTGCAGACTGCAGCACGGATTTCATATTTCATTCATTCACAACTCCTCCAACACGGACACCACTGTTCCCGCACTTATAAGTAAAGGTAAGACCATAATAACGTTTTTTTAATTAAATGTGCTTTTTTGTGTGCTACAGTTTGTATGCGTAAAGTTAAAGTTTAGTTAAAGTACCAATGTTTGTCGCACACACACAAGGTGTGGTGAAATTTGTCCTCTGCATTTGACCCATCACCCTTGATCACCCCCTGGGAGGTGAGGGGAGCAGTGGGCAGCAGCGGCGCCGCGCCCGGGAATAATTTTTGGTGATTTAACCCCCAATTCCAACCCTTGATGCTGAGTGCCAAGCAGGGAAGAATGCTGGTATGAGCTTTTGAACATAACCCGTTAACTGCTGCCAATCAAATGGTGAATAAGATACTCTGTAGGATTCATATGTTTGTAAATCTGACTGTGATGAAGTCAGTGCCTCACCAGCCATCAACCTCACCGCACGTCACTGTTATTATGCCATGATTTTATCAGTCCGTCCCACGTGGGAATAGATTTTCCTCGATGTGGCCCCTGATCTGAAATGAGTTTGTCACCCCTGATTTAGAATATAAATCATGCCTCTCATCTGGATAATAGGAGGATTTAGCTTTGAATCTCAAAGTTTTTCCTCTGTGACATTCAATTCAAACCAAGAGATGGAGACAAACACACTACAAAAGAAGACAGTGTCAGACTCAGCAGCAACTTTTTTTAAACCCTTTGTGTGGATTATGATTAAGATATGGACATCCTATTAATCGTCATCACAGTGAGAGCAGACATCGTACAGTAAGCAATTGTTTTATTATGTTTGTAGTTTGTATTTGTTGTTAAGCACTTAGCAATATTGCTACATGATGATTAGTGTTTCACTAAAGCTGGGTCTGTTTAGCAGAGCTTTTAAAACTTGTAGCCGACACTCCCTATATACAGGATAAAAAAATCTAAGGTTCTGGACCAACATTTGTCTGAAAGTAGTTGTTATTTGCTCCTACAAAGTTTGCATGATTTGCATTGTTGTTGGTGATGAAAGGATCTGTGGTTCCTACCTCTATGTCATGCCATCACGTGACTGGCTATCTCATTATCTCCCAACATAGCTCGAGAATGTCAGTGAGATTGATACTACTTTGATCAGATCTATTTACTCGCAAACTTTGGGAGTCTTTCGGTGTCATAAATCAGACATATATGATAATAGTTTTAATATAGAGGCAACTTGTTTTTCCATTCTACTGGTACTTTAAAAAAATAACTGACTATTAGTCCAGGTCTGAATGGGTTAGGCGTCTGGGTAGATGATATTAAAGATATGCAATTTCATGCAATAGATAGAATTGCTCTGTCAAAATGGCAAGAAGGAATACATTTATTATGAAAGCTGGGCCACATAAATTGATGTGATGGCCCAAATGAGTGTGACACCTTTGGTTTAGGGAGTCAATTGAATGATACGCAAACAAACGGATTCGTTTACTACGCGTATGGTTTGGCCATACAATAATTGAGACAAAATCGTGGAGCAAAATTTTGGTAAAAACCGAATTATACAAAGTGTGATGTACGAAAACAAAGCTATTATTCAGTTCTCCAGCTTTACGTAATGAAGTGGCGAGAGTGTGCATACAATGTGTGCCAACACAAGTGTCCACTCACCAAGCCAGATTTATGTCAGCCAGCCACTACACAAATAAAGAGGCTTGTTGGCGTTAAATCATTGTTTTGTGGTTCAGGTGGGTGTTTGTGATGAAGAAGGGCTACCAAGAGAAGGAAGAGGCTATCCAGTCATCCGTCATCACCAAGCTCAAAGGTGTCACACTGACCAACAGCTCTGAGAGTGGACCTCACCTGTGGAGTGCCGAAGATTATGTCATTCCACCAAATGTGTGTTCTCTTGTCAAGTTAATATGCCTTGGTGGAGGCCTCAGCAGCAGACTAAATAGATTAATATTGATTGTCTCCAAAGTGTAATTCATTTAACCTTTTGCTTCTGAATGCTAATTTTGTTGCGTAGGGCGAGCAGGTTTTCTTTGTTGTGACAAATTACGTCGAGACCCCAAATCAGAGGCTGGGCTTCTGTGCTGAGGTGAGTGCACACAGGAGAGCTCACATCGTATTTATTAGAGTAGATAGTAATCATAATACATCATAATGTTGCTGTTGCAGAATTACAAGGTGCCGAATGGGCGATGTCTTAGTGATGATGACTGCATCGAGGGGGAGACCGTTATAGCTGGTCATGGTGAGGAGTAATTATATTATACCCTCAAAATATTCATTTATTTCATATGTAATATCACACAATTGGAACTAACAAAAACTACATTTTGTGGAACTGGAAGTCAATATGTACTGTATGTATATTATATATACAGTACATTTCTTAGGAAGGTGCATATTAGGGGGTTGCACTTTGGTGGTAAGTGTCCAACTCAGATCTGGCCTGCCACTTCATTTTATATGGCCCGCGAAAGCTGAAAAACAATAGGCATCAAACTACTTCATCTTTTTGTACTAAATGTATTCATTCTAAAACATTTAGTAAGAGAAAAATACATGTACATGAAAAATATGAAATTACAAGCCTTTTAAACTTTAATTGATATGTTCTGTGTTGGTCCCCGTACCCAAGGTTGCATAGGCGGCAGGTGAAGTGCAAGTAAAAATGTATTTAACGACAAAGATAGTGAGCAAACAAAACAAATTGATCCAGCACCGTCCTCTCCTCTGGGCTGGCATAAGAAGCTTTATTTTTCTTCTTAGGGATTGCCAGCACGTGACAATCCTAATTGCAAACTAGGGGCGAGTGCTCAAGACAGAAGTGAAGTAAAGTGAATTATATTTATTTAGCGCTTTTCTCTAGTGATTCAAAGCACTTTACATAGTGAAACCCAATATCTAAGTTACATTTAAACCAGTGTGGGTGGCACTGGGAGCAGGTGGGTAAAGTGTCTTGCCCAAGGACACAACGGCAGTGACTAGGATGGTGGTGGCGGGGATCGAACCTAAAACCCTCAAGTTGCTGGCACGGCCGCTCTACCAACCGAGCTATACCGCCCAAATATTTGTTTCCCAGAAGCAAGATGTCTGGGGAAACAAAGGCAGACAGGAAGTAGAAACAAAAATAAAGACTCTGGTCATGAAATTTATACAAAAGATAAGAAGCTAATAATAATATCCAAACTGATGTGGGATCATGACATTAATATTATCTAATAATGTAACAAATATTATGATGTTATACATTCCAAACACTTTTTTGTCAAAATAATAATAAATACTTAAATGTCTGCTTGTGATTTTAGAGCAAGTTATCCATCAAAGTGTACACTGTAAATATGACAATAGGTTTTACGGGCAAAAACTGGCAGCTCAGTTGCCAGAACTTTACCATAAAAAGCAGTGGAACCATTTTTTTCAATTTCCAGTAAAAAAAACACCTTAAATTTTAGGGTAAAAACTGGCAGCTCAGTTGTCATTTTTACCGTAAAATCTGTGTACATACTAGAGATGCGCGGATAGGCAATTATTTCATCCGCAACCGCATCAGAAAGTCGTCAACCATCCGCAATCCACCCGATCTAACATTTGATCAGAACTGCACCCGCCCGTTGTTATATATCTAATATAGACGATGCAAGGCATTAGTGAGGTTATAAAGCTTTTGCCTGTTAAAGAAAGGAGACTGATCCAACGCAGCACAGACATTCGCGTGCCACGCTGTCACGACCCAGACGCACACCAGTGCGCAATCATATGGGAGCCGCGCTGAGCGCACCTCCAAGCGCGTCTCGCTGCCGGCGACGGCCGGGTATATGGGCCCGACGCTCCAGCGCCATCCATTTTCAGGGCTAGTTGATTCGGCAGGTGGGTTGTTACACACTCCTTAGCGGGTTCCAACTTCCATGGCCACCGTCCTAGCTGCTGTCTATATCAACCAGGGTGAGCCCCACCCCTTTCGTGAGCGCACTGCGCGCGGAGTGACCCCTGTTACGCGCCCCCGGCCACGGGGGTGGCGGGCAGGTAAGCTGCTTACCTGCTGCGCGTGACGCCGGCCGCGGCGAAGGCGGACGAGGCGGGGTGTCGGTGCGGTGGGCGCGGTGGTGACCCTGGACGTGCGTCGGGCCCTTCTCGCGGATCGCCTCAGCTACGGCTCCCGGTGGGGCCCTCTCGGGGGAAGGGGCCTCGGTCCCGGACCCCGGCGAGGCGTCGGGGGCCTTCTCCGCTCCGTAAAAGTGTCCATCTCTTTTTTTTTTTTTCTTCTGTTGTGGCATATGCAGCAGGTGCCTGCTCGTTTTTCGTATGTGGGTAACAACATTTAACTATGTATATATTGTAATGTTCCCAGGAACGTGGGCTCATAGACTTATTCGTTTGTCTCGTATTTATTGTAATAAGATGCAATGTAACCACACAACATCTCCAATGTGCGTCTCCCCTCTTTCCCGGCAAAACTCGAACAAACACTTCCTGTCAACAACGTCACTTCCCTAACTTGCCCGGAAGTCCCGCCCCCCAGCCAAAGCCATTGGCTAACACCCCGTAGCTAGCCGCTACATCATATTTCCGAATTGGTTTAACTGCCACCCGCCTGAATCTATTTAAAATCTAATTTTTTTTAATTTCAATCGCCCGACCCGACCCGACCCGACCCGCTGATAAAATCAAATTTTTTAAAATTTCATCCGCCCGATTCGCGGATAATCCGCGGACTCCGCGGTTGTGCCCGCAAACCGCGCATCTCTAGTACATACAGTGTACATAATAATAATAATAATAAAAAAATCAAAGCAAAGGCAACTGTGTAATAATATCATGAAGTGAATTCTCATATATACACACATATTATATTCATATATGTATTATTCACTGTTAGAAGTGGCTCTCGGAAGGTAGCCATAACTGTGATTTAGCCTTCAATGCAAACAAGTATGACACCCCTTTAATATTACCTAATATTGCAACAAAATTATTCTCTGTATTTGACCCATCCCCTTGTTCACCCCCTGGGAGGTGAGGGGAGTTTAGAGCAGCAGCGGTGGCTGCGACCGGGAATCATTTTTGGTGATTTAACCCCCAATTCCAACCCTTGATGCTGAGTGCCAAGCAGGGAGGGAATGACTTGTCAACCAATAATTAGCGCGCCATTTCCGGGGTAATGATTAAGGTGCTAGTTCCTAGCCAGCATTTAGCGCACCAGTTGCCAGCTTGTGATTAGGGTGCTAGTTGCTAGCTAGCGATTACTGTGCTAGTTGTCAAATTGCGATTAGCGTGCCAGTTGCCAGCTAATGATAAGGGTGCTAGCTGCCAGCTAGCGATTAGTGCGCTAGTTGTCAACTCGGGATTAGCACATCAGTTGCCAGCTAATGATTAAGCCGTGTTCCCAGCCAGCAATTAGCTCACCAGTTGCCAGCTAGTGATTAGGGTGCTAGTTGCCAGCTAGTAATTAGTGTGCTATTTGTCAGCTAGTGATTATGATTAGCATGCCAGTTGCTAGCTAATGATAAGGGTGCTAGTTGCCAGCAAGCAAATACTGCGCTAGTTGTCAGCTAGCAATTAGTATTGCACAATCATAAGGTAACTTTCTTTAAAACACAATCACAATTTTAGTAGGGGGTCCCTGCACATTCTCTGGATCAGTTTGGGGGTCCCTGGCCTGGAAAACGTTAAAGGCTCCTGCTCTATAGAATACAGTTGCTGAAATGTGAGGGGTCTTTCCAGCCCAAAACATATACAGAAGTGAATATTTGTAACATGTCTGCGTTTCGCATCAAGAATGTTTCCCCTCTCTTCATCAGGAATTAAAACTGGCTTGTGTGTAAACAGCACCGGGACGTGTGAGATCTACACCTGGTGTCCCGTAGAATACCGCAAGAGACCCATGTGAGTAAAAGTAGTGGGAGGATTTGTTCGGTCTGAGATTTTCACACGTTGCCATTCCTCTCATACATACAAACGCCCTTCTTCTCCTTCCCAGAGAGCCTTTACTGAGAGACGCTGAAAACTTCACCATTTATATCAAGAATTTCATCAGGTTCCCTAAGTTTGAGTTCTCCAAGTAAGTGTGGGTGTGAGGTGCTGATGGGAGGCGTGCCTCTGGTCTCAAGCCGTCATCACCCAGATGAGCGAGTGAGCTGGGACATATATGTCTCCCCATGAACGCTTTAAATAGCTTCGGGGGGAGAAAGCCTTCTATTAATACAAACACTATTCTAACGGTCATCTGAGCTGTCCTTGACACCCTAACTCTGGACAGGTGGTACATGAGAGGGGCTCCCCCGAGCTCCGCTTTCAAGCGCTGAAAGATTGCACTTACATGACAGCAGTTATTGTAATTATGCACCACAAGATCTCATTGAAATTCAGCATCTTCTGTCAGTTTCTTAACTGCTTTCATATCTCAAAGGGATGTGCTTAATTGGTACTGGAAATTCAACACTTTTCCCACGTGTTTAAAATGAGAGTTTGGCATGCTAATGGTATGGTTGCAGCTATATGACACCCCATACGTTACCGCTGATGTGCGTGTGCGCTGTAAAAGCTTTTTCGATTGGCATGGCATTTAGCTGCATACTGTTATTCACATGATACATACACTGCACCCGGAAAGTATTTGCACTTCACTTTTCCCACATTGTTATGTTACAGCCTTATTCCAAAATGTAATAATTAATTTTTGTCCTCAAAATTCTACACACAATTTCTTATAATGGCAATGTGAAAATGTTTTTTTTTTTTTTAGAATTTTCTGCAAATTAATTAAAAATAAAAATAACACATGTACATACGTATTCACAGAATTTGCTCAATACTTTGTTGATGCACCTTTGGCAGCACTTACAGCCTTTTTGGCACACCTGTCTTTGGGCAATTTAGCCCATTCGTCTTTGCAGCACCTCTCAAGCTCCAAAAGGTTGGATGGGAAATGTTGGGTTTCATTCAGGATGTCTCTGCACATTGCTGTATTCATCTTTCCCTCTATCCTGACTACTGTCCTAGTTCCTGCCGCTGAAAAACATCCCCAAAGCATGATTCTGCCACCACCATGCCTCACTGTAGGGATGGTATTGGCCTGGTGATGAGCCGTGCCTGGTGTCCTTCAAACATGATGCCTGGCATTCACGCCAAAGAGTTCAATCTTTGTCTCATCAGACCAGAGAATTTAGTTTTTCGAATTTTGAGAGATAGAGAAGAGCTTTCATAGAGTTTCGAAAGAAGTGTTTCATAAAGGTAATAAAGTCAGGGAAAAACGTAAGTGTGTAGACGGAAATTGCTCTTAAAAATATAATTTTTTATCATTTTGTGGAATACAATTGTACCTTTCTTGTGTCTACAGCGATCACTTTGTAAAATGTTTGTGTGAACATTTGATTTGTTTGAGAAACGTTCAGTGATGCAATCCAGTTTATCCTCTACTATATTAGTAGTGTTTGAGAGCAGAACTAAACGTAAAGAAACAAGCCTCGATATACGCTTTGCGGATTTGCCCCCATATTACTCGACACACGCCTCGAAGCCTCCACACAGCTCTTCACATTACTGGATTAAGCACACTACCGCCATCCGCAGGATATGTACGGACACAATACCGGCCGTTGTTTTACTCCGCTATGTTCGTATGCTTCAAAATGCCTTTGAGTGGGGTGGCACCTGGGGTAGCCCATCGGATTCTAGGAGTGGCAGGCGTGATGTCAGGCCACCCCCTAGACACGCCACTAAAAGTTAGACGTTATTGTCGGTAGTAAGAGAATTAGTGTAGTTTTCACAAGCTTGAACAAGAAATGCATTCATTAACTTTAAATACATTTATCCTCAACTCTCTCTGTTTAGTTACTTGTCATCTTTGTTTAGGTGCGTGACCAACTGCAGCGCTCCTGACGGGTGATTCAGATGCACATTTTTTTATGATATTTGAGATATTTTTCAAACTTATTATGGCCAATAATATGTAAATAATAGATTATATACAGTATATCCATTCATACAATATATTACTCACATTTGTTTTCATATAAAAAAAAGAAGTTTTTATTTAAAAAAAAAAAGAAAACTTATTCTGAAGGTGTGGCGGCATTTATCTTGCCGTGGAGGGTGTGCCATGATAAATTACATGTAGGGATTTTCCTGCATGCTATCTGCTAATTGAACAGAAACCTATTCAAAGTAACATTTCAGGAACATTTGTGACCTCTACTTAAGTGCTTTGTAGCCAAGACAAACATTTCCCAAGACTCAAACGTTTAGAGCACACACAGCTGGATGAGTTTTGCCAGTGTAGCACCCCTACTGTAGAATAGCAGGTTAGTACAACAATTAAGATTGCTAGGTTCTTGGCTGTATAATTGAGAGACTCGCAATGAGACGTTACGTACTTAGTGGACCACAGAACAACTGCTGGCAAATTTATTGCACAATAATAAACGATAACACATGAACAGTGTGCTTTTTAAATTGAAAATACCCCCCAAAATAAAATAAAAATAGAGCTCTGTTGCAAAATTCAAAAGTAGCAAAATAGAAGAAATGTCCTTTTTAAATTGTCCTTTCAAAAAATACAATCTACCCGGGTAGTATTGAATTGAACACTGTTTATATTCCTTGGTTGGGAATCCTTAGTTCAATTGTAATCCGTTATTCCATACTGATTCGGTTCGATACTTGCGACTCTGATGGTGGATCAGTTCAGTTATAGATCACTGCAGAGTGTGGAGACCAATGCAGCTGGCCACACCACATCCAAACGCTCCCTCTCCGCAGACTCTCACTCACTGGGACTGGCTCGCCATCATAACTCAAGTCCAGCTTGGAACCAGACTTCAGGATCATACAAAAAAAAACAATCTGCACATAGCAGTACAGAATGTAATTAGTTAGAATACTCTTTTTACTCTTAGTTCTCTTCCATATGGTACCATATTAACTTCAATTTTAAATCACTAAACACAGTTACTCATTTTAACCATTTAGTCATGGACATATGAATACTGGTCGGTTCACACTGTACTCCATATAAGTCTGTAAGACTTTAATAGCAGCATCAAATCATGAAAACTATAGTAGCTTCACCTTTTACTTAAGACTTCAATGAATGAAATGAGTTACATCCATTTAAGGATTTTTACCTTTTTATCTTTAAATTATGAACTGTGAATTATCACTTTTTAAACCATCACAAAATAAAATAAATGATTATTTAACTGAAATCACATTTTGGTCATCATGTATTATAATGATTATCATTTTAACTGTATCAATTTAATAAATGAAATGTATCAACAGTTCCCCTTTAAGCAGCATGACAAGGGTGCTTTTAGCAGCATTGGAATGAATGCAGCTTCTCTGCTCACTGCTAAGGCTGAACACAGTAACATTAAATATACATCTCTTTTACACAAAACGAAAATACAATAAAGTTATCCAACTGCAACATGCTAACATGTCACAAGGCATTCTTTAAATACATCATATTACTCCAATTGGTTTTGTACATCTTAACTCTGTGTCTTGTTATCAGACTCCCCTCTTTAGCACTAACAGGATGCTAGGCTAACAGCTAACAGTTATATTCTGTAGGCCTCATTTACAAAGTAACACTTACTGGAGTTCTCAGCAGCACAAAACACAGCAATCCAGCTCCCACTGGGACCAGGCTATCTTATGCTGCTTTTCCAACACTCGGTTTGAGAATTGACAAGTATTTTAACGTATAAACCTTGTCTTTGCAACACAACGATATGACTCGTGCCTTCACTGTGACGTTCAGTGAAGGAATGCCGGGAATGACAAAGGTGCATGCGACCTCTACTGGCCAACATGTGAATAACGTGCTGCGTGCATGCATCATTAATTTAAACCTGTAGTGACAACATGACTTTGACAAATCAATTTTAACATTTTTTAAGTGACAATAGTGACTTTGGCACACCATAGATCAGAAATTAATAATAGGGGAATATATTCGTGACCCTATATTTCCATATGGGTTACACCCAGGCCCGGCCCTAACCAATCTGGCGCCCTAGGCAAGATTTTAGGTGGCGCCCCCCCCTTCACAAGAAACCGAATAGCTTTATCTTTGACCTTTTTTTTTTACTTACAACTATACCTAATATATAAAGGGGTGGACAAGTGACTATTACCTGCAGGGCAAACATTAGCTAACCAGAAGGTAATAACAATGAAAACAAAAACACCTGCTTAAAAGATAATACCTGAGGAATGTAAGGTGGGAGTACAGTAATTACCTAACATTACATTATTATTTTCCATAACAATGTAGCCCCCTCCACAATATTAACCCGACGTTAAAACAGAACTAGCTATTTATTGATTAGCAATTGCCGAATCATGTAACATTAGCTTAATGCTAACAAGCCAGGTTACTATCACATTCTGTAACAGACAAATAATTTCATGTAGGCTAACGTTACCTACCTGCTACCTCTGTCTTTTCTCGTTTCTACTCCTCTTCTTTTCTCTTTTTTCTTCCTTGGGCACCTGACAGTTTTGGCCGTTTTGACATCTTGTGTTGATTTTTTGATGTGGTGACGTCCAAAAAGAGTCATGATACGGGAAGGGAGGGGGGAGGGGGGGCGTAATGTTGTAACAAATAATATTTCTATTAAATAGGCTTTACTTTGCATTTTAATTAACGTGGGATTATTTTTTTGTATTTAGAAATAATAGTACCAACTTTCTTTCTTTTTTTTTTTTCTCCAACATTTGTGGCACTGGCATGGCGCCCCCTGATGGACGGCGCCCTTAGCATTTGCCTATACGGCCTATGCCACGGGCCGGCCCTGGTTACACCAGACTTCCTTTTTGCCTTAGCGCTAGCTTGTGGTTCTTCGGGGAATAAAATGCCAAATATTTTCTATATGCGAGAAGAGCACTCACTTCGTTAACCTTTTAACCATAACTTTTGAAATAATTTTAACAATGCATTTTAACTTGTTTATTTACCTATTAAACCACTGTCTTTGACCGAAAGACAGGTGTGAGTTTGGCGACGACAGGTTGAATGGGGAATCTTACAACTAGAAATCATAATCAAATAACTACAAAAGTACAATTCACATAATGTTGGATATAGAGGACATTCAAACCCTTTATTTATTGAATTAACAATACTGAACTTCAAAGATTTGCTGTATTTGCAAACAGCTAAAATTATGTACAAAGCAAACTATAACGTGCCAACCACGAGTGTGCATCAATTCTTCTTAAGCAAAGAGGAGATAGATAACCATAAGGAAAAATCTAACTTAAAACATTTGTATGCACATACAATACTTAAAACGTTTAACATATCAGTATGTGGAATTAAATATGGAAGAGATTATTAAAGAAATCAAACAATGTACTAATATGATCCAGTTTAAGAAACTGTTTTAAACTCAATGTGTTTACAAAGTACAAAAGAATCCTGATAAACATTTTGAACCCTACTAAAAATTAGATAACATTATTCATCTCATTACGTGAATCACAACTTTTTTAACTACCGTATTTTTTGGACTACAAGGCGCAGTTATAATACTTTCATTTTCTCAAAAATTACAATGTGCCTTATAACTTTGAGCCCGCAATGTTCGTATTAATTCTGGTTGTGGTTCCCGCTTTGAAGCAATTTCATGTGGGACAAGGTGTATTGATAAGTGTGACCAGTAGCTGGCAGTCACACATAAGAGATACATGTAGACTGCAGGTTTAAGCCTGTTCAATAAATGGTGCTAGTAAGTACCTGTAAGCAAGCAAGGCCAACGCTTTGATGTTTCATTGAGAATATAGAACATTACACACAGCGCTCCAAAATCTGTCAAAATGTTTTGGTACAACTTTGGTAAGCTACGAAGCTGCACCGCGGAGCATTATGGGTACCGTTGTCGAAATACGTATATTACTATGGTGTGTGTATAGGATCCCCAAAATGGCACCAATTAGGAGACGCATTATCTGTCATTTTGTTTCGCAATATTATGCAAAAACAACTTTTCTTACCTGTTGGTACCTGTTGATGTTGTGTATTTGGGATCTGCATAAGTCCCGAAAATTTGCGGAGCGTTTGCCACTGTAGTCCACGGCTTCTTCTTTTTCTCTATCCTCTGTTGCCATTTCTGTTATAAAGTACCGTACAGTTTTAACTTATATCTGTCAGTAGACTCGCTGTGAAAGCGCTAAAACTACTGTATTTTTCGGAGTATAAGTCGCTCCAGAGTATAAGTCGCACCGGCCGACAATGCATAATAAAGAAGGAAAAAAACATACAGTATATCAGTCGCACTTTTGATAAGTCGCATTTTTTGGGGAAATTTATTTGATAAAACCCAACACCAAGAATAGACATTTGAAAGGCAATTTAAAATAAATAAAGAATAGTGAACAACAGGCTGAATAAGTGTACGTTATATGACGCATAAATAACCAACTGAGAACGTGCCTGGTATGTTAACGTAACATATTATGGTAAGAGTCAGTCAAATAACTATAACATATAGAACATGCTATACGTTTACCAAACAATCTGTCACTCCTAATCGCTAAATCCCATGAAATCTTATACGTCTAGTCTCTTACGTGAATGAGCTAAATAATATTATTTGATATTTTACGGTAATGTGTTAATAATTTCACACATAAGTCGCTCCTGAGTATAAGTCGCACCCCCGGCCAAACTATGAAAAAAACTGCAACTTATAGTCCAAAAAATACGGTACAACAAAGATGACGGAGAGGAGACGCAGTCGAAGTGGAGGCACATCAATAAGACCACCCACAAAATGGCTCATCCTGAAGAGATGGTCAGAAAGTGACTTGAAGATGGGCTGTAAAACATATTCTATGCAACATTTTGACCAAAGAAACACCATTACACCAAACACCTGCTCAGTGGCCTTGTGGTTAGAGTGTCCACTGTGAGATCGGTAGGTCGTGAGTTCAAACCCCGGCCGAGTCATACCAAAGACTATAAAAACGGGACCCATTACCTCCCTGCTCAGCATTAAGGGTTGGCATTGGGGGTTAAATCACCAAAATGATACCCGAGCGCGGCCACCGCTGCTGCTCACTGCTCCCCTCACCTCCCAGGAACAAGGGTATGTGTCAAGGGGATGGGTCAAATGCAGAGGGTATTTTCACCACACCTAGTTTGTGACTATTAGTGGTACTTCAACTTTATTACATGTTAACTAGACCACAAGGAAGTGTTTTAAATGTAGAAAAAAATATATCATAATTTGAGCCCTTTTTTGCACCTTATAATCTGATGCACGCGCCTTTTGTTTAAAAATAGCCCTGGACAGTCGGCAGTGCGCCTTATTATAAGGTGTGCACTATGGTCCGAAAAATACGATATTTATTATGAGAACTGTAGTATTGATTATTCTGTGATTTAAATTGTGTTGCAAATTGAGAACAGGAAGTGGACAAAGGTATTAGTAATTGCTATGAAGTGGAAAAGGGGTAGGATTAAAGCATCTTCCCACTCCTTCTGAGACATGTTGAAATGAGAAAATCAGAAAATGATTAAATATGTAATGTCTCATGTTGTAACTGTATGCATGTTTGAAATGCATTTAAACAGCAACAGTGTAAAATGCCATGGAGGACCTTTGTAACCCCTGTTGCACCGTGCTGCCCATGATGATGATGATCTAATCAATTACATTTACATTTTGGTGTCAGGGGTTGTATGTTCCGCCAGTGTTTAGGCTGAAATGGACTTGTTTGTGGGTGTGTGTTCCATTCTTAAAAATCATGAAAATATGACATGCCTGTAATGACGGCTGTCTTCACCTCTCCAGGTCCAACGTTCTTGACACGTCTGATGACAGTTACTTGAAGACATGCTCCTACGATCCTGTCACTCGTCCTTACTGTCCCATCTTTCGCCTTGGAGACCTGGTTAAATGGACCGGACATGACTTTCAGGACATGGCTGCTAAGGTACACAACGCCAATAATGTAACAATTAACTAAGCATTGCTTCACAGTGTAATGTTGTGTTGTAGACAAGCAAAATATACTCCACAAGACATTGTTTGCATTTTTACAAGCGTTCCAGATTATTAGTGAAGGGTTCAGATGCAAAAACAGACATGTCGATTTTCCTTGTTTTGAGTAAATCAATGTTTTTTGTGGAACTATTCATGAATCAGCCATCCTGTGGATTGCAATTGAACCATTTCTAGCAACCAAAATAAAACTCCCAATTTGAAAAATGCACATTTATTACAAAAATGGAACTTTAATAATTTTGTAAACATTTTGCAGCAAAAACAGACTCATGGTGCCTTTTCTGGCCCTACAAATGAGTAAAAACAGATTGGTTTTCTTCAAAGAAATGCTTATTCCATCCCTGTAGTGAATTAATTGAATCCAAACAGGGGACAGGGGTTCCGGGGTTTACATTGACCGCTGCATCATGACATCAGACGTTGAAAGCTGCATCAAAAGACAACAACAGCAGACTAAAGGCACGATTCAGTTCGTCATTTGAGAGAGTAGTGGCGACACACGAATCCTGTACATTATGTACAAAGGCAATACATGGAATTTTTTGCACCTAAACTCTTAAAAACACTCTTTAGTACCGTAGTAGTTTGTTACTTGTACTGGTGAGAAGTGGATAGTAATGTGCTACATTTACTCAAATAACTTTTTGGCTAATTTGTACTTGTCAGAGTAGTTTTGATGCAAAGATTTTTTACTTCAACTCCGTTACATTGAGTTTCATCTATATTGTTTTCATCATTATATTAATGTATAACCTTTTGCATTGTTTTGGCTGGTTAGAGAGACTTCCTCAAGCGGGTACTGTCACATGACTCCATTTCACCAATCAAATGGAGCCCGGCAGTCACATGACTGCAGTTAAACTTCGATGTAAAAGCATGCAGAACAACCATTGACGGAAGAGACACTTGCATTTTCATCATTATTCCCATAGCCTTATTAATCTTACTGAACAACATAACTATCTTTGAGTGGAGTACTAGACTCCTGTTGTTTGGATTTTTATTTATCTTTTTCAAATTGCTGTGTGGAAACCAACTTGCTCTTATCTCGCATCTGACTGTTGATTGGTCAGCTGCTGCATGCTGGCAATGATTGTCACATTGCCAAGAAGGCAGCCCCAGAAAGACAACCAATGAGCTTGTGGGCGGTCGAAATGGACAGAAGTTCAGCCTGAGCGGCCATTTTTCGCCGGGCGCCAGTTTTTGACATGGCTCAATTTAATAGTGTAACATTATTTTGGACGTTAAAAAGCAGTGTTCGTAAGATATGACAGCCATGGAGGCTCATTCAGTCTCTTTATTAACCAGAGGTAACAATCCAGTGAAAAGCTTCAAAAGAGCGGCCACTGCTAAGCTCAGCTAAAATGCTGCTCTGAGCGTGCTGTCACTGACATTACACGACAACAGGCACCGCCTTTTAAAGACACACACACACACACACGCATACACACACTGCTCTTCTATAAAGCTCCTCAACAGCATATGCCAAATATTTAAAAAAAGTTGTTTTAAGTAGCGCATTAATTAGTTTCCTAGTAATGAATAGAGTAATTATGTTAGTAATTCAATTACTTTTTTGGTAAAGTAACAAGTAACTTGAATTAATTACTTTTTAAAACTAATTTTCAGAACAAAAAGTGCATCGAACAAAAACTGTCTTTTGAAAAAGTGCAGGGGACATGGCCTCATATAGACTTAGACTTACACTTCCTTTTTATTGTCATTCAAATTTGAACTTTACAGCACAGATAAGAACGACATTTCGTTACACAAGCTCATGGTAGTGCAGGATAAAAAAGCAATAAGTTGCATATATAAATAAATAAATATATATAATATATATATAAAATAAATAAATATATATATAATGTATATAAATAAATAAATAGATTACTGTACAGATAAATATATTGCACTTTTTCACATGCGTCCACGTTTATGGATGTATGTTATATTGTCTTTTTTATTCCAGCGAGTTAATCCATTTTGGGGGGAGTTGAGGGGATAATTTAATTATGATGCGTTTAAGAGTCTTACGGCCTGAGGGAAGAAGCTGTTACAGAACCTGGAGGTTCTGCTTCGGAGGCTGCGGAACCTCTTTCTAGAGTCCAGCAGTGAAAACAGTCCTTGGTGGGGGTGGGAGGAGTCTTTGCAGATTTTCTGAGCCCTGGTCAGGCAGCGGCTTTTTGCGATCTCCTGGATAGGAGGAAGAGGAGTCCTGATGATCTTTTCCGCCGTACTCACCACTCTCTGGAGAGACTTCCAGTCTGAGGCATTGCAGGCTCCAGTCCAGACAGAGATGCTGTTGGTCAGCAGGCTCTCTACAGGTAAAAGCCAGTAAATTAGAATATTTTGAAATACTTGATTTATTTCAGTAATTGCATTCAAAAGGTGTAACTTGTACATTATATTTATTCATTGCACACAGACTGATGCATTCAAATGTTTATTTCATTTAATTTTGATGATTTGAAGTGGCAACAAATGAAAATCCAAAATTCCGTGTGTCACAAAATTAGAATATTACTTAAGGCTAATACAAAAAAGGGATTTTTAGAAATGTTGGCCAACTGAAAAGTATGAAAATGAAAAATATGAGCATGTACAATACTCAATACTTGGTTGGAGCTCCTTTTGCCTCAATTACTGCGTTAATGCGGCGTGGCATGGAGTCGATGAGTTTCTGGCACTGCTCAGGTGTTATGAGAGCCCAGGTTGCTCTGATAGTGGCCTTCAACTCTTCTGCGTTTTTGGGTCTGGCATTCTGCATCTTCCTTTTCACAATACCCCACAGATTTTCTATGGGGCTAAGGTCAGGGGAGTTGGCGGGCCAATTTAGAACAGAAATACCATGGTCCGTAAACCAGGCACGGGTAGATTTTGCGCTGTGTGCAGGCGCCAAGTCCTGTTGGAACTTGAAATCTCCATCTCCATAGAGCAGGTCAGCAGCAGGAAGCATGAAGTGCTCTAAAACTTGCTGGTAGACGGCTGCGTTGACCCTGGATCTCAGGAAACAGAGTGGACCGACACCAGCAGATGACATGGCACCCCAAACCATCACTGATGGTGGAAACTTTACACTAGACTTCAGGCAACGTGGATCCTGTGCCTCTCCTGTCTTCCTCCAGACTCTGGGACCTTGATTTCCAAAGGAAATGCAAAATTTGCATGGTTGGGTGATGGTTTGGGGTGCCATGTCATCTGCTGGTGTCGGTCCACTCTGTTTCCTGAGATCCAGGGTCAACACAGCCGTCTACCAGGAAGTTTTAGAGCACTACATGCTTCCTGCTGCTGACCTGCTCTATGGAGATGGAGATTTCAAGTTCCAACAGGACTTGGCGCCTGCACACAGCGCAAAATCTACCCGTGCCTGGTTTACGGACCATGGTATTTCTGTTCTAAATTGGCCCGCCAACTCCCCTGACCTTAGCCCCATAGAAAATCTGTGGGGTATTGTGAAAAGGAAGATGCAGAATGCCAGACCCAAAAACGCAGAAGAGTTGAAGGCCACTATCAGAGCAACCTGGGCTCTCATAACACCTGAGCAGTGCCAGAAACTCATCGACTCCATGCCACGCCGCATTAACGCAGTAATTGAGGCAAAAGGAGCTCCAACCAAGTATTGAGTATTGTACATGCTCATATTTTTCATTTTCATACTTTTCAGTTGGCCAACATTTCTAAAAATCCCTTTTTTGTATTAGCCTTAAGTAATATTCTAATTTTGTGACACACGGAATTTTGGATTTTCATTTGTTGCCACTTCAAATCATCAAAATTAAATGAAATAAACATTTGAATGCATCAGTCTGTGTGCAATGAATAAATATAATGTACAAGTTACACCTTTTGAATGCAATTACTGAAATAAATCAAGTTTTTCAAAATATTCTAATTTACTGGCTTTTACCTGTATAGTGCCTCTGTAGAATGTGGTGAGAATGGGGGGAGGGAGCTGTGCTCTTTTCATCCGACGCAAAAAGTGCATGCGCTGCTGAGCTCTTTTTACAAGAGCTCCAGTGTGTAGGGACCAGGTTATATTGTCAGTTATCTGCACCTTCAGGAACTTGGTGCTGCTTACTATCTCCACCGCTGTGCCGTTGATGAAGAGTGGAGCGTGGCTGGACTGGTGCTTCCTGAAGTCAACGATGATCTCCTTGGTCTTGTTAACATTCAGGACCAGGTTGTTGGTTCTGCACATATCTGGTTCTGCTTCATATTATGTACATGTAGAAAAAAAATGTTTTGCCTTTACAACAATGACATGTGTCAGGAAGTGTTGGTGACAAACCCCAATATGCAGAGATGGCAGACTTGAAAACATTACTTTTAATGTCAAAAATAAAATGCAGGAAAACAGGAGTTAGGAACCAGGCAAACTGGAAACAGCTAACAGGAACCAGCATACAGGAAACATCAAACAATACTCCAGCCTTGACTGGAGGGCGAGGCAGGTATAAATAGCAGCCGGCTGATTGACACCAGGTGTGGCCCGGCTGCCAATCAGCCGCAGGTAGGGGAAACAGCGCTCAGGGAGACAAGCAGGAAACGGAACCAAAATAAGAGCGCTGACAGGAAATAAAGCACAAACACAGAGGAAAAACTAAAACATAACCAAACTGTCAGGGACAAGCCTGAAAACATGCACATGCAACATGGCCAATTATGCCAATGATAAAATACTGTCATTTACAAATGTAACTGATATATACCTTTGTTTTAAATGTGTCATTTGAGCAACATTCACAGACGCAGAGTTGATATATTCCTTATTCATTTCAGGGTGGCTCTGTTGGTATTCTTATTGAGTGGTACTGCGATCTGGATAAGGACTACTCGAAGTGTAACCCAGAGTACAGCTTCACCCGCTTAGATATGAACTTGAACAACTCGGTCACATCAGGATACAACTTCAGGTACGTCCTTATTTCTTCTTTCTCTCCTCAGTAACCCATCGAATGTTACTACTGCCTTGCAGGTACGCCAGGTATTTTAAGGATCAACACGGGGAAACCTTTCGCACTTTGTATAAAGTGTATGGAATTCGCTTTGACATCATGATAAATGGCCGGGTAAAAGCTTTCATTGGAGAAGTTTGTGAAGAGCAGAAATTCTTGTAATAATATTTTTTTTACTCTTGTTTTTTTCAGGCTGGGAAATTCAATATTATTCCTACAATAATCGCCATTGGTTCTGGTGTTGCTCTGCTGGGAATAGTGAGTCATTTATATTGTACACTAAAATACACCAATTACTCTATTGTTTACAAAAAAATGTAATTTCCTTCCAGGGAGCTTTCGTCTGTGATATGATACTACTGTACATGATGAACACCAGCTCTTTCTACCGAGAAAGGAAGTTTGAAATCATCAATTTCAAGTACGACTTTGCGCAAACGTGGAATAGCATTTTTTTTTTTTTTAACATTTAATCATTGTATGGACATTTTTAGAAAAATATTTCTAAATTGTTGGGGACACAATGAAAACGAAAAAAATTTAAATTAAAAAAAGTTGTTATATATATGACATGAAACATGTAATGTAACAAGAATTAATAATCTTAAAATTGCCACACAAAAGCAATAGTTAGAGATAACCCTAAAGGACAAAATACCATAACAAGTTTGAATTGTATTTGTTAGTTAAATAATTATTTCCAAAATAAACATTTTAATGTTCACTTTTTACCCCCAACAAAAAAATGTTTTTGACATACAAACGCCATACTGTTTCCCTGGAGGTGTCCTGATTTGATATTGGATATCAGTCCGATATGAGCAAAAAAAATTAATATTGGATGATATCAGCTTGCATCTGAAATCTCTGATTGAAGCAGTCCTGAAGTGTGTTTACTTGTGCAAAGCTGGACAGCCAGTTAACATCTAAATGTCCCACGATAAGCACACAAAGTTGGTCTTTTCTTATATTTTAGTGAAGTCATTTACAAAAGGTAAACATTGTAGGCTATAGGCTACTACAAGCGAGCAGCTACACCACAGCTAAGCCCACAATACCACACATGCTAAACATACGTAATAAATGTCCGAAATTGAACAATATTGCAGTCTAAAACATGACATGTGTCAATATAAACAAGTATAAAATATACTTGCATAAGTTACATATACAAAGGCAGAAGTGTATCAGAAAGTATCCAGTAACAAACGTGTCTGCATCATTGAACTTACTGCATCACGCCTTTAATTCAATGCATTATTATGACCACTAGGTGTACTAAACACAAATTAACACTGCACTTCAGAGGCATAAATCTGTCATAAGATTAGTGTTTTTTATACCTACCGTTGCTCTCTGAGTAATTTCACTTGATCAAAACGTTCATAACATTCCACACTACAAAATAATAAAAGTATCTCTTGTGATTTCTGCTGATATCATATTGCATTTATATCGATATCGGCCAACACGCAAGGTTCCACTATTGGTCTCGTATCGAAAGTGAAAAAGTTGCATCAGGACATCGATTGTTTCCTCTCTCATTGAAGCATCGTATTTTGCCTTGTAGCTGAAGTTGGCTTAGAAGTTTCAAACAATAGTTTTCCCAAACTGCTGCGCCTCCCCTGAACTCCTCTGGTGCCCCCCAGTGGTCTTACACTTTTTTAATTGTTGACCTTTGGTCCGGCATGTACAGTACTTGGTTTTGTAAAGATATAATTAATTCAATGAGATATTGTATATTATTAGATACTACACTGAAATGCTTTGTTACCTCTAATTAGGTGTGGGGAAAACATTTATTTTAGAATTGTGATTCTTATTTGTAACGAGTCTTAAAGGGGAACTGCACTTTTTTGGGAATTTTGCCTATCATCCACAATTATTATGAGAGACCTGACAATTATTTTTGTATTTTAAATATTAAATAAATGTGATCAAAAGTCTGCTTACAATGGAGCCTATGGGAGCCGCTCTATTCTGTCTATAAAACCCTTAAAACCACCTCCATTAAAGGGGAACAGCACTTTTTATTGGAATCGTTCACAGCCATTATGGGAGACAAGAAAACATATCTTTTTTTTTTAAACGATTTTAAAGATGATAAAAAACGCTTGAAAGATGCGGCTAATGGTGCTTAGCCTTCAAAGCCCTCTAAATCAATTTCAAAACCCTCCATTAACGTTTTATATACAGAGTGCAAGTCTATATATAATGTAGTACCAGACACGTTCATAACAATATGTAATATACAATATTTACCATTTTTTGATCATTTCAATCATTCCCGGGACTGATTTTTCCCGCGCATTGATTTCTGTTTCCACAGCAGCACATGTCTGACTTCTGACAACAATTGTGTGTTTCTACTTCTGGAATAAAACACGAGTGCGTTTTCTAATCATGGCAGACTTGGTAACAGACAACGAAGACGACTATTTTTTGACAAATGAGGATTCACAACCTTATACTTTTGTAGCTAAATATACTGATGCTTATATAAGCAAGCACGGAGAGTGAGACATTGGAGCAGACGGAAGCCGATAGAAGGGATGAAAGCGATTTTGACGCTTCAAATATGGAACTTGGAGCCAAGCTATTTCGACATAAATGGATTGCTTACCAAAATCAACAGGAAACGTCCGCGGCCATGATACACACAGCGCGTCATGCGTGTTAGTACAACTACAGTACATACGCTGTCTGGCTAGCTCACCTGTGTACAAAGTACAAAACATGAAATGCGGGCTAATACTTTACAGATACTGTAATATGATTGTTCATGTTTTTCAGTCAGTACAGGTTGTTGTCCTATCGCAGTGTTGTGCATTACAAACTCAAACACGTTTTGTGTTGTTGTAGAAGCTAGCTTATCTCTTTCCGTAGTTAGCTTTTACGGCTAATACCGTAGCATGGCGATGTGTTACTACGCTAGAAAAATAGTTCCTCAGTGTTCTCTCTTACAATAACAATGTTGCTACAGTTTGGTTATTATACAGGTTACAAAACGTAAATGAAGCATTGTTGATGGTTTTTGAATGCATTTTTTAAGTGATTTAAAGGCAGAATTGATTGCTCCCATCACCTGCATTGCTAGCCACCTAAAACGAGCCGATATTTATGTTAGAAAGCGAAAGAAAAAGAAAAAAACTTTTGTCTTCTTGTCTCTCATAATAATTGTGATAAGCAAAATTCCCCAAAAAGTGCAGTTCTTCTTTAAGATTTTATATACATGATGTAGGTATATATGTAATGTAGTAACAGGCACATTTATAATAACATTTAATATTTACATATTTTGATCATTTTATAATAACTTTTATAATAACTTTACAGTACAGGTAATCTTATAATTTACAAGAATTTCAAAAACGCATCACGTTTGCTTTTTTTTCTTCATCACTAATTACTATTCACTGCAGACTTCATGAGAGCTAACAAACATAATAAAATATCACTTACTGTACAAGGTCTGCTGTCATTAGAATGCCGACTGTTAAAATGTTCATATAGTCCCACAACCATAATCCTCGCGAAAAAAAGGGGCGGGGGCACGGAGGGGACCAACCGTCTTTTCGTGTCGTTCTCTCAATTTCCGGCTCCTAAATGCCTGTCAAAGTGTACCAACTGTCAATGTGTATGTCCTCAGAATTCTTCTGTACAGGTGAGATGCATGATTTATGATGTACAATAAACTTCCAGGGAGCAAAGTAGTGAGGAAACACCTCGCCAGTCGATCATGTCAAAATTGTACACAGGCTTGTGTGCCGCTATAAATAGTTAGTCTGTCGTAGCGCTTATCGTAAATGGAGTATTGTTGGCGCTTTTTGAATGTTTTTTATTGGGTTTTATGGGCGAAATAGAGGACTTCCTATTGGCTGCGCTGTAAACTGACTTTTATTTACTTTTATCTAAGAATTCCTCTTAAATTCATTTAAAAGAATAAATACATCTAAAATAATTTTTTTAATCTGTCCTGTCCAGCTACTCGGGCAAATCATATTGTTGATGTAGATGCACATATCTGCTGTACAGATTTAATTTAGAAAAGTGTGAGATAATTCTCTTGTTGCCTTATTTCTGTTTGAGTTAATTAAATGTTCAGATAAAATTTTCCATCCATCCATTTTCTACCGCTTATTCCCTTTGGGGTCGCGCGGGGCGCTGGAGCCTATCTCAGCTACAATCGGGCGGAAGGCGGGGTACACCCTGGACAAGTCGCCACCTCATCGCAGGGCCAACACAGATAGACGGACAACATTCACACTCACATTCACACACTAGGGCCAATTTAGTGTTGCCAATCAACCTATCCCCAGGTGCATGTCTTTGGAGGTGGGAGGAAGCCGGAGTACCCGGAGGGAACCCACGCAGTCACGGGGAGAACATACAAACTCCACACAGAAAGATCCCGAGCCCGGGATTGAACCCAAGACTACTCAGGACCTTCGTATTGTGAGGCAGATGCACTAACCCCTCTGCCACCGTGCTGCCCCAGATACAATTTTATTAAACAAAAGTTGTTTTCTTTTGATTGATACAAACATTTATCAGAGCTGTTTGTCTATTTTATGGGGGAATGTAGTTAATCATAGAACTGGCACCCAGTGTTATTAAAAAAGTATTGATATTGAGTCTCGAATCGGTTTGACTCGAGATTTGATTGTAAATCGAATCGTTACCCCCAAGAATCAAATCGAATCGTGTGGTGCCCAAAGATTCACAGCCCTACCTACAACCATAATTTAAACCTAAACACAATAACATAGCTAAAAGCATAAAAGTAAGCAGCTTCTAAAGTTTATGCTCCTAAAGAAGGGGTTTCCAAAGTGTGGCCGGGGGGCAATTTTCGGCCCACAGCTTGATTGTATTGGTCCTGAAATAAATTAATTTATATGATATATATATCAGTAATTCTCAAACTGTGATACGTGGGCTCCATCTAATGGTACGCCTACGACGCACTTAATTAAATGTTCAAACACAGTGTTACTCTTCAAACTGTGTGTAATCTTAAGATTAAATATACTTGTTCGATAAAACCGTTGCCTTGTTTTTGATGAATATTTAGGCCTACTATGCTACTGTATTTTAATGTTGGTTATTTTGGTGGTACTTGGAGAGCCATGTGTTTTCTGAGGGGGTACTTGGTGAACAAAGTTTGAGAACCACTGATATATATTTTTAGATATTACACTTATTTGCTTTGTCACTCCAAAAAAACATAAAGCTAAGTTTAGTTCAGATAGTTAAGCAGGGATTTCTTTTTTTTTTTTAGCATTTGTAATCTACAATTTGCGGCCCAATATTTCTGTGTGTGCTGCAAAAGTTTGGACAGCCATGACTTAATAATGTATGTATTGTGGATTTTAAAGATCCCAGCTAACGTACAAATTGTTTAATTCAGGAAAGAGCGGACCAAAGACAAGGCGGACAAGCCAGGACAACGGGAGAAGAAATCCAGGAAATCTGCAGCAGAGAAAGTGTCTGTGAACGCCATCAAAACAACAGAAGACATCGTGGGCTCGTCCGTTAACGCGGACAAGAAATCATCAGCGGACAAGCGGGGTCCAACCATTCCACGCAACACGGGCCAGCGCTACACCTCCACTCTCTCTCCTCAAGGTGCAGAACCGAAGCATCACATCACATTCTCTTCACTCAACTGAAAAAGACAAAACGACCCACAGTGGTGCTCTTGGTCAGTTAGGTTGCAAAAGGTGGAAATGTTGACCTGTTGGCTCGTCCTGACTAAAGACTGCATGGTCCGTCCACACAAACGCATGTTTGCTAGGAAACTGATGCATGGAACCTTGCAAATGATAGGGATAAGCTGTCCTAAAAGTCATTATCTTACCAAACGTGGCAGCCATTTACATGTTTAAGTCAGTCCAGCTTATGTGCACCAGTGAAATGAGCACAGCAGCTCTGTTAGATAAGAGTGTATGAGGAAAACCGTGTCAAAAAACTGCCGTATTTAAAACATAACTTTATTATCACCCATGTTATACCAGAGATAAATGTGCTTAAAAGGCCTAGTTTTGATTATGTAGACAGCTGCTTATGTTGATTGCAGGAGTATGGACATAAACGGGTTCCGCAGTAGTCGTAGATCAATTTGCAACAAAGTACATATTTGCAGTGTGTACTATGGCACAAATGCATATATTCAAGAAATGATGTTTTATTTCAGTGGAATATTAACATGTTATAATATATATAGTGTAATATAATTAATTTACTGTAAACAATACTTCAATATATTATATTAAAAAATACATTTTTAATATATTAAAAATGCATTTATTCAATTTAAAAAATTGCATTTTTAAAGAAAAGTACATTTTTTTATTAAAAATATTTTTAATTCAAAAAAATATTATTTTTTATTATTTAAAAATAAAACAATACTTTTGTTAATTTAAAAAATTGCTTTTTTCATTTTTGGGAAAATCTGCCCATTTGTGCTTTCGCTCTCCAAAAAATAGTATTGTTTTCAGAAACCCTTCTCATTTACACTAGTCATGATTTAGAGATCTGTTATAATAAAAAACGTACACTTACCCGCATAATACGGAGTACAGGTTAGTACGTATGTGTGGTTTGACAGGCTTAGAGCTTTAATTTGTGCTCTACATCCACAGGAAAGGAGCACGAGATGCACAGCTCTAATACACATGCATGTTTTTGATTGCAAAGTTAAAGCATAAGCCCGCACATCGATTCAACCAACATTACAGATCATTATCATTAATTAGTGCCTTTACATTCTACAATGAAGATGTTTAATACATGTGTGGGGCATATTTATTCAATGCATTTGGCTTGTTAGCTTCATTTGACAATGAAGATTACAAAGATGGGAAGGGTTGGTGTAGTTACAATTCATTTAAAAATTACAAGTCACTTTTATTGCAAATATTGATCTGACATCAGACAAGTCAACTTCATACTAGGGTTTGGAGGGGTGGCGCGAGCTGGCGTAGTGTAGTTACCCCAGGCTGTATTATATTAGTGAAATATAACATAACCGGTGTCTCAATTCTTCACGTTTATTTACTATTCGTGGGTGGTTGACAGTTACTCGATGCAATTATAACTCAACTCCTTGTGTGCAGACTTTAGGGACAAACTGCCTCCATATGACAGGACTAAGTTCTCTACTTGGAAATGCCACCGATCCCTTAAGTAAACAATGAAATCAAAAAATATTCCACTGCAATCATACTGTGTGGGCTGTTTTACTAGTTTACAGTTTTTACAAACAAAATTACTGTTGGATATTTTGCTTTTTTTAAATATTAAGTAGGTTACATGCATGGAGGTAACTTAGACTTGCTTCAAACTGTATGAACCACATTTTCAAAATGTAGGAATTTATTTTGGTTATGGTGCATTTTTTTATTGAATGTACAGAATTTATGTTATGAGTGATATCATCACTTCAGGCTTTTGCCAAGTTCCAAAAAGTTCATTTTAAACAAATTAGATTAATACGGTTGGGGAACATAGAATTTGGTGTCTGATAGATTAGACATTTTTAAAGTAGATTTTGGTCGCTGGTTGGGAATATGCAATCAGTCTATCCATGACCTCGCTTTATTTTAATTCTGTTTTTTTAATGTGCGTCGTGTCAAAATCACCTGCTCAAAATGAAAGTAATATTCTTTACAATAGAATATTTTGATGTTGTGTGCTGAAGGCCTACTGTGACAATTTAATTTAATGTATTCCTGTGTTTATTTATTTGAACTGTCTTTGTTGGAAATGAATGACTTTTTGATGATAAGTAAAACATAAAAATGACAGGATGATGTAAGCAAACAAGTTGTTGAGAGGTATTTATTTCAATTAGTAATCACATTTTATGTATCTAACATCAGTACTGCACATTAAGTGTAGATGAAGGTGGTGTGCTCCGTAGATGTAACACTATAACCACACAAAAATAAAAGTTACGGGCACTGCGAGTAGTAGCAAGTGTGGGAGGACAATTGGAATTATTAACACGCTCCCTCTTATATCAGCAGGTCATAGTGGAATACAATTCTAACTATTCTGGCTCATCTACAGATCAAATCAAGTTGAATTAGTTCAGGAGCAAGGGGACGGGTTTAGTATACGTGCACCATTCCATAAAGGAAAGTCCAGAACAGGACGTAGGTGAAAAGACCTCCAACGAGGCCCCCAGTGAAGAGTAGCCGCCTGGACTTGAAGCATTTGTTCCATCGCCGCCCAGCCTTGAGAATGAGCAGCAGAGACAAGAGGAACGAGGACAAAACGTAAAAAACGAAGCCATACAGTCCCGTCAAACCCAGGATACCAGCTGTAGCTCCGGACAGCGCTGACACGGAGGTACGGCAATAGTCCAGCACGGCGGCGTTGCCCCTCATGGCCACTTCGCTGATGAACTGTGGCCCCTCTCGCTTGGCGACAACGGCTGCCATCTTGGCTGTGGTTGCCGGTGGCAGGAAAATGCCTGCAGAGATAGGAAAGTGTTTACTCAAACGCTACTTTTGAAAACAATCGACCAGTGTGCTAACAAAAGGTGACACGGTGGTACCTCGACTTAAAGGGGAACTGCACATTTTGGGTAATTCTGCCTATCGTTCGCCATCATTATGAAAAACATGACGACTGATGCATTCCAACTCGTAAATAATCCTAAATAAAAGTCCATTTACAATGGAGCCAAAGGGGGGTCCTTTATTACGTCCATAAACCCAATAAAAAAACATCCAAAAAGCACCCAAAAGCTCCATTTACATGTTGTGACTTGAATATGAACCAAGTATTAGTGATATTGTTATAATAAGCGCTAAAGCAGACAAACTATTTATAGCAGCGCTGTGATCACCAGCTTGTGTGCCTATGTTGTCATCATTGAGTGGTAACCTGTTTCCTTGCTCGTGTAATTGTAGTCTAGATCATAAATCATGCCTCTCATCTTGATAGTAGAAGGATGAGAACGTATTATGACAAGCTGGTACATGTTGACAGCCAATTTAGACCTGGCAATGGCAAGAATGACACGTAAAGACGCTTGGTTCTACCCCACTTTTCTTGGCATGGATTATGAGTCATTTTTCATCTAAACAGGAATAGAACAAGATTATATCAGTCGGCATTCTATTGACAGCAGACGTTGTACAGTAAGTGATGTTTTATTATGTTTGTTAGCGCTCATGAAGTCTGCAGTGAGTACTGATCATCCATCCATCCATCCATCCATCCATTTTCTACCGCTTATTCCCTTTGGGGTCGCGGGGGGCGCTGGAGCCTGTCTCAGCTACAATCGGGTGGAAGGCGGGGTACACCCTGGACAAGTTGATGTTGAAAAAAAAGAAGCAAACATCTTGATGTGTTTTTTTTCAATTAATTCGCAGCCATATGCTTAAAATGAGCAAATACGTAAATATTAAATGTTATTATAAATGTTCCCGTTACATTACATGTATACTTACAACAAAAAAATCCTTAATGGAGGTGTTTGGATGTTTTAAGGGCTAGATTGGCAAAATAGAGTGACTCCAATTGGCTCCATTGTAAGCTGATTTTTGATCGTATTTATTTACTATTTAGAATGAATAAAAAAGAAAAATGTGTTCTTGTCTTACCTAAGGATTTTGATTGATTGGCAAAATTCCTAAAAAAAAAAAGTGCAGTTTGCCTTTAAGAGTGTTTTGCGGTATTTATCTAGGCCAATTGCTTTAAGTTGCGAGCGAAAATTGAAGTCAAAAGCATCCTCGCCATTAGTTGGTGTAGCAAATGTCAGTCGCCCCTTAATATCGTTTCACCACATCGCAGATTACATCCATTTTCTACCGCTTGTCCCTTTCGGTGCACGGGGGGTACTGGAGCCTATCCAAGCTGCGGAAGGTGGTGTACACTCTGGACAAGTCGCCACCTCATTGCAGGTTTTATAATTACTTTTTTTTTTTACAACGTTCTACAACATTTTTGCCCTAAATTTAGCATTTCCAAGCATAAATATGGCTAAATGAACTTAAAAAATCAATACCACATTAGTAAGGCCACTGGATGAGACCAGATCACGCTGTTCAGTATCGTGGCCACTGAATGACTCAGTCTATAATAACATTACGATATTGGATTAAATTAGTGTAAATGTGACTAAAGGATGGTATTTCATGTCTAGAGGGCTCTCACAATGTTAAAAATATACTTAAATGTAGTAAACAACTTTATTATGGAGGCTATGAAAATATTCGATTCATATTTCTACTTTGCGAAATTTATTTTATAGCAGTCATCTCCGGACCAAATTTAAAGCGACACATCTCCGGACCCAATTTAAAGCGACACACAAGGAATTACTGTATATATAATGAATCAAAACGTCATAAAATCCTTTTAAAATAATATTTCAATAATCAACACGAACCCTTTGTACAGCAAGAGCAGGGTATGTTTAAGTACTGTTTCACACCATTTCTATCTTATTTCAGCATACATTTATAGCATCGCTAGTGTTAGCATGCTAACGTATTGCTAAACGACGCGAGGTTCTTACCGGAGGTCAACGAAAGGGATTATTTTGCTCCTTTGACGGCGCAATCACAAACGCATCATCCGTAAAAAGTTACGTTGCCGACTTGAAAATGAAACAGCTTGGACGAATGTTAGCCAGAATTGCCAGGGAAACGCAAATGTATTCCAGTGTGTATAATACCCGGAGCCAGATAGCGTCCATGCTATTCGCAAGGAATTGTGGGTAGAGCCAAGTCATCAAACAGGAGGTGGTCGATGCTGCATTCTTGTCATATTTGTGATATTTGAATGTTTTATACATTTGTTGAATACAAAAGTAGCTTACCTACGAGTAAAATGGTTTACAAATATAAACATGAGATATATATTTTTTTAAATCAGGGAGTATTATCGCCACATTTTCAACCACTTTCACTCTTCTGTCATTGCAATGAATGACGCACGGGGGCGCCACTGACTCCATCCATCCATCCATCCATCTCCTACCGCTTGTCCCTTTCGGAGTCGCGGGGGTGCTGGATCCTATCTCAGCTGCACATGGGCGGAAGGCGGGGTACACCCTGGACAAGTCGCCACCTCATCACAGGGCCAACACAGAGAGACAGACAACATCCACACTCACATTCACACACTAGGCTCCCATAGCGTAATTTATTTTGTAAAATGTTTTTACAAGGCACTTACTGTAACTTAAATATATATCTGCGACCTGACAAAAAGTTGACTTTTAAATCATCAGTATTGTGAATTGATATATTTGATATCAATTTAGTAGTAAAAAAAAGACTATTTAAGCACATGTTCATGTTTCTGTGCGGATCTGTTTCAAAATAAGTACTGTGTTCTTAAGTAACGTTTTTTATGTAACCTTTACTTGATACTGTTATTCAAATAAAGCTTACAAAAAGAAAACCATGGTAACTGCCGTAAAACAAGTTTGCGCATGCGTGGACCCATCAATAGTTCTGCAGACATGCTTCTCGGACCGATCGTGTCTTCCTGAACCTGTCGTAAAACAGGTTTGCGCATGCGTGGACCGATCAATAATTCTGCAGACATATGCTTCTCGGACCGATCGTGTATTCCTGAACCTGTCGTGTCGTGACAGTACAACAAGTGCTACCTGGTACCTGGCCGTCATGTCTGCTTACATTCTGGGTTTGGATTTGGGCACCACCTCGATTAAAGCAGTTTTACTAGAAAAACAGACTAGGGCGGTTGCTGCAAGTCAGAGTTTACCATCTGCTTCTGATATCGCAGATTTCAGCGGCATAAAAGTAAGTGCAAAACTTAAATAGCGGCTCTGAACTTCTCTAACAAACATGTCAACATGTGCTTCCTGTCTGGTTACCTGCTGTCCTCCACGCACAGGCCAAGGAGCAGGACACTAGACGGATTGTGGACACTCTCAACCGCTGCATTGCACTTCTGCCGAGAGACAAGCTGCAGAATGTGGCCAAGATTGGGGTATCAGGACAAATGCACGGGGTTTTATTTTGGAAAGCTAAGAGCGGTAAGAACAGCTGTTTGTTTGTGTATTATTGTGGCTATTGGACTCACTTGCTCTGTTTTTATTCTGGTGTAAGAAAAACGCTTCGAGATATTGAAAAGTAATATTTGACCAATGTAAATTCATGTCATTTTTTAATTTTTTTTATTCATCTCCTTCATTGATGTGCATCTTTGATCGATAGACAATTATACCTCAATTATACATTTACACACCAATGCCTGAGAAGGAGCAGGATGAAGAAACATCTTATATTTTCCTGCCCCCTTCAACATAATACGTTAATGGATATCATATAAACCAACAATTACATCCAACTATAATGAAAACAAACAAAAAACACACACTAAAAACACAAGTGCAAAACTTCATGAAGTACAAACCGAACAAAAAAAAAAAATAATATACACCTCACGGGATGATACAAAACAAATACAAAACCAAGTAAAAAATAAGTAAAATAATAACCATAAAGCAAAATGTAAACACTTATGGCTGTCCATATGATCTTATTTGTGACGACCGGGGCGCATGGTGATGCGGGGTTTCGTTCTCCCCAGATGCAACGGATTTCGGACACAGCGTGAAGGTAAAAGAAATGATTTATTTACCGGAATAAATTATACTGGAACAAAGAAAAGGGTGCTCATAGCACATAAGGCAAAAACTAAAAGAGCTAGCATGGGAGCTAGAAGGTAAAAAAGGAGTTTAGCGTGGAAGCTAACAGGTACAGAGCCAGAAGTCGTCAACTGTTGCATAAAAACAAACTACGAAGCAAGAACGAATGACAGGGAGGACAGGCTTAAATAATAATGTCAGTGATGACAAACAGGTGCGTGTCGGGAACAAACGCGGCAGGTGAAAATAATAAGCAGCCATGGCAACAAACTCAGGTGTACAAAACAGGTACTCAAGGAGTCCAAAACTAACCAAAAACACAAGTATCTTGAAAACGTAAACAGAAAATATGATCCGGGCAGCGGATCATAACATTATTGTTCTGTCTTTATATTTATTTTTCAATTGGAATATATTTTTACAATCTTTTATCTCATTGTAAAGAGAATTCCATAGTTTAAGCCCCACCACTGATATACACATTTGTTTTAAAGTTGTCCTTGAATACTGATGTTTGAAATGACCTTTTCTTCTATGCTCTTCATTCTCAGAAGTGATGACAACATTTTTTGTAAATTTGCTGGTAGTGTTTTACTTTTAGCCTTAAACATGACACATAATGTCTGTAACTTTACTAGCTCCTGTAATTTCAATAAACCCGAATTAATAAATAATATGTTAGTGTGTTCTAAATCATCTACTTTATGAATAATCCTTATAGCTATTTTCTGTAGTTGATACAATGCCTTTATGTTACTCTTATATTTGTTTCCCCACACTTCCACACAGTAGCTGATATATGGCAATATAAATGAAAATGACTAGTGACACCCCCTCACAAAATTGCATAAATTAAGTGGCTTTAAAAGCCTGTAGCTGCTGTTGTTCCTAAGAGATATTAGGATTTCTTTTTCTTTTTTGATTAAAAAATGGAGTAAAGGTTACACGGTAGAACACGTGTGCCTCACAATACGAAGGTCCTGGGTTCAATCCTGGGCTCGGGATCTGTCTGTGTGGAGTTTGCATGTTCTCCGGGTACTCCGGCTTCCTTCCACCTCCAAAGACATGCACCTGTGGATAGGTTGATTAGCAATACTAAATGGGCCCTAGTGTGTGAATGTTGTCTGTCTATCTGTGTTGGCCCTGCGATGAGGTGGCGACTTGTCCAGGGTGTACCCCGCCTTCCGCCCGTGTGCAGCTGAGATAGGGTCCTGCACCCTCCGCGACCCCGTAAGGGAAAAAGCGGTAGGAAATGGATGGAAGGTGTAAAGGTTGACAAAACAGCATCATTTTCTAAATTAATTGCACATTTGTTGATAATGCGTAAATGGCTATTCATGTGAAATAAGGCAGTTTTAGAACAAACATTTTGTGTAATTTGTCATGAGAAAAAAAACATACATTGTTCCGCCTGGTATGTTATTTAAAATCACAACATGACTGTGAACAATATCCCCCACATGTCCTTGCAATTGACATGGACAACAGTTAAAGGTGAACTAGATTACAGGCTCTGCACAAGTTCTTACTGTACTTTTTCTATTTATGGCATTTAAGTTAAAGTTAAAGTACCAATGATTGTCACACACACACTAGGTGTGGCAAAATGTGTGCTGTGCTTTGGAATGTATCCGGTCGGTGTAATAGAAAGTCTGTCTTAGAATCAGCGTTGTGCAAAATTCTGAATTTTTCAATTATTTGTGCAGCCCCAGCCTGGTGAGTCAATTTCATAAGTTACTACAACTCAGCAAGTAATAATACGGCATATTGTTGTTGACCAGTAGATATTAAGTCTCATGAATCTAATCATGATTTACAATACTAAACCCACTAAGTTGTACTAGATCTAGTGCTGCATCGCCAAAGTTGCCTAAAAAGCACTATAAATTATAATCACAAATGTATTAAGATTACATGTAATAAAAAGCATCATGTCATAATTGAACAAACAAACCTGTTGCATATACCAGTGGTCCCCAACCTTTTTGTAACTGCGGACCAGTCAACGCTTGAAAATTTGTCCCAAAATGTTTTTTTGCCATAAAAAAATACAATCATGTGTGCTTACGGACTGTATCCCTGCAGACTGTATTGATCGATATTGATATATAATGTAGGAACTAGAAATATAAAACTTTTTTTTTTAAATTAATTAATTTATTTTTTAATTTCTTGTGCGGCCTGGTACTAATCGATCCACGGACCGGTACCGGGCCGCGGCCCGATGGTTGGGGACCACTGGCATATACCATGAATGCAATCTTACGTCTATGACTTTACTAAGTGACTCACCAGTTCACTATATTAGAGTTTTTACAATTACAATATTTGTTAACAAATATAGCCGTCATATCTCATGTATTCATGACATGCCTTATAGTTGTGTAGTGCAGAGATGTTCTCAAGCCAAACAAAACATTGAACTAATGATACAAACCATGGATGTTGTACATTAACATATATTGGGGTGGTGTAGCTCGGTTGGTAGAGTGGCCGTGCCAGCAACTTGAGGTTTCCAGGTTCGATTCCCTGCTTCCGCCATCCTAGTCACTGCTGTTGTGTCCTTGGGCAAGATACTTTACCCACCTGCTCCCAGTGCCACCCACACTGGTTTAAATGCAATTTAGATAATGGGTTTCACTATATAAACGCTGTATAAATATTATTCTTTATTTTGGAATGGCTTGTATTGATATGGTGAATATATTTTCTCACCAAAAACCATTAACTTTTGATGATGTGGTACAGTCATGCATAAGGTGTGACTTTCAATTTATAGCATTTTATGTTGGAAATACCTTCCAAAGTATTAAAAACAAATTTAAAATCTTTTTAACTTCACTCAAACCCCCAAAAGAGCCCCTTGACCCCGAGCTTACTCTATTTTTTTTTTACCTCACCGTGATCCCTGTTAATGGTTACCTGGAAGGCAGCACAGGTTGTTATAAGGTCATTCACAATGAATACACAATTTCAAAGGTGAGTAAGGAGACTTTGATAGGGGTGCTCTGTGACAAATTTCACTTGAAAATACACCCTGACTGCACTTTATGTAAAACTGTTACCAATTTTTGAGCAAATAAACGATGTGCATTCAAATAAAACATTGAAAAAATGTTTCTGGGTGACATTGTGAAAGTAAAAATGTATTTGTGTCCAAATATTTGGGTATTTTTAGGTTAATTTAAATCATGCAAGCAGTTAATAACCTGGGATTAATCATGATTCATTCAAAAGTGTGATTAAAAGTGTGATTAATCTTAATGAATTAATTAATGTTAATTAATTAACATTATAATTTGACAGCACTAATTTGTACAAATGCTCGTATGAATGTTTCGTTCCTTTCAGGTTGTGATTGGTCCAATGGCAACTTCTTCACGGCCGGTCACATCAGTCAGCTGATCACCTGGCAAGATGGCCGATGCAACAACACTTTCCTGTCTTCCCTTCCAAAACCGGACTCGCATCTCAGCGTATCCACAGGATTTGGTTGTGCGACAATCTTTTGGTTCATGAAACACAGGTGAGCACAAATCACACAAGTCAATATTGTTTTTGCTTCCCTTTTTAAAATATTTTTATTTTTCTATTCTTCTGCAGGCCCGAGTTCCTAAAGGACTTCACAGTTTCAGGTACTATCCAAGACTATGTGGTAGCCATGTTGTGTGGCTTGGACAGATGTGTCATGACGCCTCAGAATGCAGCCAGCTGGGGTTTCTACAACACATCTACCAGCATGTGGAATGTGGATATGTATGTACTAAAGTTCTGTACACAGTATTGTTAATAATTAAGTGTGTGCATATAACTTTATTCCTAAATGCATGGTATTATCGGCAAGCTGAGCGTGTTACACATAACAGCTGTTTGTGTGTGCATGCATTTTCTAGTCTGAATGCCACCGGCTTCCCTTTGCACCTGCTACCTCAGTGTGTCCCTTCTGGTAAGCTGGTGGGTCACACATGTCATGACTGGCATGGCATCCCTGCTGGTACGCCAGTAGGGGGCGCTCTTGGAGACTTACAGTGCGCTGTCTACTCCTGCCTGAGTGAAAATACTGATGCAGGTGAAGCAGGAAGTCATAGAAATACAGTGGAGCCTCTTAAGATTTACCAGGACGCTCGTTCTAATTTTACAATAGAATTAACAAAGAGAGTTAATCTGTTCCAGGGTCAAACTGTCGCTATCATAACACCATTATTTACCGTGCAATGTCAACAAAAGCACCATGAGGATTCTAGCGGGAACTCTCGTTCAACCCTTTTTCTATTACGCATGCCTCCAACACCTCCAAAACCCTCAAATCTAATCTCCAAACATCCCAGAACAAGCTAGTCAGATTACTTCTAGACCTCCACCCCAGATCCCACCTCACTCCTACCCACTTCTCCAAAGTGGGCTGGTTCAGGGTGGAGGACAGAGTAAAACAACTTGCACTGAGCCTAGTCTATAAAATCCGCTACACCTCCCTGATACCGAAGTACATGTCAAACTACTTCCTTAACGTAAATGACCGCCATAACCACAACACCAGGGGGAGCTCTACTAACCACGTTAAACCCAGATTCCGATCTAACAAAGGTCTTAACTCATTCTCTTTCTATGCCACATCAATGTGGAATGTGCTCCCAACAGGTATAAAAGAAAGGACATCTCTATCCTCCTTCAAAACCGCAATAAAAGTACACCTCCAGGCAACTTCAACCCTAAACTAACACCCTCCCCAGACTGTTAAGAATCAAATGTAAACAATAAAATGTAGATACTTTCTCTTATGCCTTCGGCTCTCTCTCTCTCTCTCTCTCTATGTCCACTACTTGCTGTACATATCCTACCAAGTCAGACCTGCACTGTTTCAATATTCATTTCTCTGTTGTCAATTGTTGATGACTGATGATAACAACCAACCCCCCACACCCCGGATTGTAAATAATGTAAATAATTCAATGTATATACCCTGATGATTATCTTGTGTGATGACTGTATTATGATGATAGTATATATGATAGTATATATCTGTATCATAAATCAATTTAAGTGGACCCCGACTTAAACAAGTTGAAAAACTTATTCGGGTGTTACCATATAGTGGTCAATTGTACTGAATATGTACCGGTACTTCACTGTGCAACCTACTAATAAAAGTCTAAATCAATCAATCAAAAACCGAGGGCTTACATGGCTAAAGATTGTACTCATGTGAAAGATTCATTCAAAAGGGATGTACGCTTAGGGAGACACAATTACATGTCCAAATTCCTTGTTGCACACTTCCAAATATCATTATCACTTGAGGGCTAGAGGAAAAGGATTGGCTCAGGATGCTACACACATACAGTACACCAAGCAGGACGACCTAAGAAGCTAACCGCTAAAGCTTTAAAGAGGTCATATGATTTTTTTTCTACATTTAAAACACTTTCTTGTGGTCTACATAGCATGCAATGGTGGTTCTTTAGTAAAAAAAAATGGTATAGATTAAGTTTTACAGAACATTTTCCAGCTGCTTTCTGACTGTCTGTTCAGGATGTGGCGTTTTGTGGATGGTCTTGTTTATATACCTCCACTTGGACTGCGTCTTCTCCCCGTTAGCAATGTTGTAGTTTGTAGCACTTCCATAGCGAGTCTACTGACAGATATTAGTAAGAACTGTACGCTACTTTGTATTCGAAATGGCAACAGCGGAGGATGTACGTGCATGTACGAGCCAGTCTGCCCCACAACAAGAGGATAGCAAAAAATAAGGATCTTATTGACTACAACAGAAACTTTAATGGCGGACTTGCGTAAAGCCCTTTGGATAAATTTCTACCATGGAGATATCCGCTGACATCACAATTTGGAAAAACGTCTCTAATGGGGAAAAATCCAAACGGCTCGTTTGAAGGAAGTAAGAAGGAAGGCTAGATTGTTTTATAAATATTTCCGCCATGCCTCCATGGTTTGACTTAACATTATATTTATTTTATGCAGATCCCCAAAACACAAAAACAGGTACCAATAGGTAAGAGAAGTAGGTTTTGCATAATCGGTCCTCTTTAATGTAAAGTAAGGGGGATTAATCCAGATGTCTTTATTATCGATAACTAGTATATTGTCAGTATATAGGATACTAAAATAATTAGATTATTATTTTCTTGTTCTTTTTATTAAATAATAATGTTTTGGTGGTTCTTATTATTGTTAACCAACTCAGTGAGTAAGTCTCTGGATAGAGGAAGGGTTTGAGGGCAAAACCCAAATGATTTAAATGGGAGGCAATAGTAGTTTTGGTTTTTGTTTAGTTATTGTGTACTAGCCACTTTGTTTTGTTTAAAAAATTGTATGTAGCATTTAATACCACAAATGTAATACAGCATCTGATTTACAACAACTATAGAAACTTCTAAATGTACTAAGATAAGAAAAAAGTGTTATTGTGTTTACTTTAGTTACTTGCTGTAAAACATTTTTAGTTCTATGATCTACTGTCAAAGAAGCGGCTCAGGACTCAAAATTGAATCGGATCTAAGACCAAAAAATCCAATCGTTATTGGAGGCCAAAAGCGTTGATCCGGACATCCCTAGTATAGGTTCTACCGGTGTAATAATATGATAACACAATCCCGGTTCAGTACATACTTCGGTTTTAGGGTCACAATTCAGTTCATTTTTGGTACGGCGAGGGAACAAAATTCAATACAAACTGCTCAGTTTTTTATTTTAAAATTAAATATATAAAGAAAACCATACTGATACATTTTGTGAATTAAAGATGCAAAAACCAATCCAATGTCGGTCAATCTACCATATCATAAGATACATAATTTGTGTTAAATGTGTTCAAATTAGTGTAATATCTAATATTATATTGGAGTAATAGCAAATTTTTATTTTGGGGAATAAACCATGGGGCAACAACACAAACCAACTGCGAGCTAACAATGCTCCTCGGGTCACACTTTGAACATTCTGAATTACTTTATTTTTAGTAAATGCGAGTGCAGCATTAATCGTTTCAGCTTGTACCCTTGTTCTCGACCTCCACTGAACAATGGCGGCACACTGCTTTTTCATCTTATCCACTTGTATTTGTGTACGTATTTCACCTGGAGGCTCGCTTGTGGAGGTGCATCGCAATGTGGAATGTACACGCCTCTTGTCCCTCATTTGAAATGTGTCCTGTATGGGAAAAAGGTACAGAGCTGTATAGAACCAAGGACTCTGTAGTGAAAAATCTGAAACCGAAAACACGTACCATGACACCACTAGTCGGTACTCACCACTAATTAATGCTAATGAAAGATGCTTGATTGAACAGCTAGAAAGAGAGTGACGATCTAGCAGCCATTAGCTTGTTCATCAGATAAGCGCTATAACCACACTTCCATTTGTTGTGGTACCACTTCTATCCATCAAACGTCTCGTAGTCGTATATGGCTCTGCTGCTTTGCGGGCTACTTGGTTGTCCTTCATAGCTTTTGAAACAATTTGTACACTGTTCATCGTAGCTTTGTGTTAATAGCTACTAAGGTTGTGTGATATAGACGATATAAGTTTGGTTGTCGAAAGATATTTTAATACTATCGTTATATTGTGATAATGCATGTTGATGACACATTCTAGCTGTGTCTGCAAATTTGACCGCAAATGAACGCATCTTCAAAACAATGTAGCATTCATGTCCCTCCACAGTTTAAAGCCACAGTTTATATATCAGTATCCCTCGCCTCCAAGGTGGCAAATTAACTGTTTTTTTACAAGTATCATCACTGTAGGACAAGGAATAACTAAACATGCTACACGACACATTGTAAGAGGACATGCTAACCTCGAAGCTAGAGCCTATCAATGCAAATATCGACTGTAATGATACCAAGTATAACCTCAGTATATGGTCGATGCCATAGTGGTTAGAACGATTTTTTTTTTTCAAATGTATTTGTGTTTTTTCAGAAAAAAACTTTTGTTGATATTGTTTCAGGCCATCCGTGGGGTCTCAAAAAGTTTGAATTGAAGGCCTTGAAATGTCTAAGTTTCTCCTAAAATCTCATAAAAGGTCTTAAATACAATTTTGAAAGGTCTTAAAAATCTATTAAAGTTACTTTTATTTAAAATACGCATAAACTTCATTCTTACGTTTTAAATGTTTACATTTTTGAGGACGCTATAACGTAACTACAAATGGGAATTTTATTAGGCTACCAATGCTGCCTGGTCCGAATTTATCGCGCACCACCAGCAAGTGTGTGCTGTGCATGCGCAGCAGTGTGTTGTTACAGCTTAGCATAGCAGCGTACAAAACTTCACTTCATAATATTGGTAAGTGCAAGTTCAAAGATTTGTGGCTCCAGAACGATCAATTTAATGCATGGTTGAAGCTGGTGGAGGGAAACATATATTAAGTGTTTTCACAGATGTCACAATTTGGGTTAGGACCCGGATGTGGAGCCATCGAGGAGAGAGGCGTTTGTAAACATTGTGGTGAAAGTGAATGGAATGTTAATATAAAAGTTCAAAGTCCGGGATAAGTCTGTGTCAAAAGCTGCAGAAACGGCACAAACACTTGTACAACTTTACAAATATCAACTTAACCCCCTAAAGGAGTGTTATGTAGGTAAAGTGGCGCTAATTGCTGAAGGAGATCAATAAGAGATGTTTACTTGTGAAATCATACTATTATTTATTCCAATATTTTTAAGTCAGCTTCTCATGCCTAATTGTTTCTCTAAGTCATTGCAGCAACTGACATTAAAAGCTATAAAGTTTGTGTGTTTAGTCTTTACACTCAGTTTATGGTTGGGTGAGCAAAGCAAGGAAGATTTGCGAATGTCATCTTGTCATGCTTGATGAAAAAACTACTCCGTGTTTATTAGCAATATGTTTTCAAAAAAGTCACACAAACAGGTACAAATGTATTCATGCAAACCAGATGAGCTGAGCACATTATTCACATCCAAATTCTGTCCTGGGCTTGCAAGCCATAATCACCTTCTTTCTTTTTAGACAATCGCTCTGTCTGCACTCTGTCTTTCACAACTTTGTGCAGATACAGTAGTAGTAGTACTGTAGACGTTTTTATCTGTTTGCTCAATCCTGACAGCAGCAAAAACAATGCAAAAGTTAACCATTTAGCTTTAGCAGAGATGCTAACAGTCCCTTTCACAGACAATATATATTGTTGTGCTGTCTCTACCATTGTTGATGTTGTTGTTACATGAAAACAGTTGATATGAAGCACACTGCACATTTTGCAAGAAAACACTTCTATGTCAAATCTGAAAAAATGGCTGTTATGATGTTTGCTATTATTTCAATTAGATTACAATAGAGAAGCTTCTGGTGAATTTAGTTTAACCATTTTGTTTTTCAATGTGAAAGAGCAATGAATGAATTAATATACTGTACTTACAATTAATTCTGGCCCTTGATTTTCCTTTAAGTCTTTGTAGTTTTTTGTCTGTATGGATGTGAAATGGTCCTAAATTATATTCATTATGGTCTTAAGAAAAGTCTTAATAAGCCATTTGACATTGACATTTTACTTGCTGAAACCTGCATAGACCCTGCGTTTACAACCTCGGGAAGTAAGTCCTTGGACACAGGAGGGCTTTAAGGGCAAAAACCAAGTTATTTAAATCAGAGTGAATAGAAGGACATAATTTACATAATTAGTTGATACTGTTACAGCGCCATCTTGTTTTTGTTTGATTATAATTGTGATCAAAAATATAATTATTCAATGATCTTGAAAATTCTAAGTATCAGTATCAGCATTGGTTGCACCAATGCTGCCCCTGTAACTACTTGATATTGGATCGATACCCAAATGTGTAGTATTGCCTAAAACTAATGTAAAGTATACAAACAACAGAACAATAAGTGCTTCTTACATCTTAACAGAAGTGTAGATAGAAACATGTTACAACAGAAAGTTACCAGATATTAACCGTAAATTAGCAAGTAGATTAATAATAGTTCTGATAAAATAATACAACCGGAAATTACACAATATGTTAATGCATGCGTAACAAGCCGTTATGAAATAGTTCTATTATAATTTACATACCAAATAATATTTTGTGATGTCGTCATCGCAGGAGGCTGCAATATATATCGCAATATAGATTTTAGGCCCACTCGCCCATCCCTACTATCTACATTACAATAATAATGAAATTATTTTGTTTTCAGAAAATGGCAAGGACCAATAAAAACAACAGGCCGTAAATGGCCACTCTTTGAACTTCCCTACCTTTGCAGCTTTAAACTTTCGAGGTTCCACTGTGCTGTACAGTGCGTCCAGAAGGTATACACAGCGCTTCACTTTTTCCCCATTTTGTTATATTACAGCCTTAAGGAATACATTAAATATCCCATAATGACAGTGTGATTTTTTTTGGGGGGGAGGGGGGGGGGTTTAGCAAATTTATGAAAATAAAATACTAAGAAATCACATGTATACATAGGTCTTCACAGCCTTTGCTCAATACTTTGCTGCCAAAGGTGCATCATCAATTACAGCCTCAAGTCTTTTTGAATACGATGCCACAAGCTTGGCACAACTATCTTTGGGCAGTTTCGCCCATTCCTGGTTGTAGAACCTCTTACGCTCCATCAGGTTGGATTGGAAGCCATTTTCAAATCTCTCCAGAGATGTTCAATCGGATTCAAGTCTGGACTCTGGCTGGGCCACTCAGTTGTTGTTTTTCCAGGATGTCTCCGTACATTGCTGCATTCACCTTTCCCTCTATCTTAACTAGTCTCCCAGTTCCTGCCGCTGAAGAACATCCCCACAGCATGCACAGCACAGAGATGGTTGTCCTTCTGTAAGGTTCTTCTTTCTTCGAAGAGGAATGCTGTAGCTCTGACACAGTGACCATCGGGTTCTTGATCACCTCTCTAACTAGGACACTTATCCCCAGATTGCTGAGTTTCGACAGCCGGTCAGCTCTAGTAAGAGCCCTGGTGGTTCCAAACTTCTTCCATGATGGAGGCCACTGTGCTCATTGGGACCTTCAAAGCAGCAAATATTTTTCTGTACCAGTTTCCCAGATTTGTGCCTTGAGCCAATCTTGCCTCAGAGGTCTAGAGACAATTAATTTGACTTCATTCAAGTGTGGGACCTTTATATACAGACCGGTGTGTGCCTTTTCAAACCATGTCCAGCCAACTGATTTTACCACAGGTGGACTCCAATTAAGCTGTAGGAACACCTCAAGGATGATCAGCTGAAACAGGATGCACCTGAGCACACGTTTGAGCTTCATGGCAAATGCTGTGAATACTTATGTACCTATGTGATTTGTTAATTTCGTATTTTTAATACATTTTGCAAAAAAATCTAAAAAAGAAAAACCTTTTTACATTGTCATTGTGGGGTATTGTGTGTAGAATTTTGAGGACAAAAATGAATTAATTCCATTTTGGAATAAGGTTGGAAAAAGGGAAGTGGTGTGAATACTTTCCGGATGCACTGTATATGCTAACGTTTCAACCAAATGTAACTTGCATTATTTTGTTTGTTTAACCCCTTTAACACTCGTGCACCCTTCTCTTTAACTTCCCAGTTCTTAACATAAGCACCTCAGCACAGTTGACATTCGCTATGCCAGCTGACTTCAAACCTCCCGACTTTCCTCAGCCGCACTCCTCCACCACATTCTTCCCGTATTTTGGCTGCTCGTACTTGGTGGTGGCCGCGTCACTCAATGGAGGCAACGTGCTGGCCACGTTTGTGCAGATGCTCACTGGCTGGATGAAAGAGCTTGGTATGTTTTGTTTAATATTTATCATGTGCAAACACAAGTGGGCTCAGTGGGAATTCACAAGACTTTATATCAATTTATAGGTATAAATGGGGATAAGTGTGTACATAAAAGGAACGTAAATTAATTGTTGCAGATAATCTTGGCTATCAGGGTGTGAACTGTACACTTCACATATATTAGTCATGTTTAAAGGAATTTATTGGTTATTCAATTTTAAATATTTCAAATTAAATTAAATGTAAACACTTTGCAATTGTTTTAAGCCACTTTAAGATACTATAGGTTGTTTCAGTAATATTTTGTTGACCACATATAACTAGGAAAACACTTAGTGGACAGAATTTTTAACAATTTAAGACAGAACAAAACCGGCAACTTTATTTCGTTGTTGTACACACTTCTTAAACTCAAGACAACTAACAGGAGTGAGTTTTTAGCAAATAATTGGCAAATACAGTGGTACCTCGACTCAAGAGTGTTTTGAAATAAGAGCTGTCTCTCGGTTTATTCTTATGCTTGAAGTTGCAAGCAAACATTTGAGTCACAAGCATCCCCGCTGTTAATTGTTGGATCAAATGTCACAGTGAATCCTGTAAGATCCGCCCAAAACATCTGGTCCTAAAGGTTAACATTAACTTATTGCTTGAGATGGACACAATTATTGTTTTCTAACCATGGGAAGGAAGAGAGCGAGTGTGAAAGACAGTGTCGAGAATAAGAAATGGATAATATTTATTGAATTAAATAAATAAATCAATGAACACGTGACCGATTTTGTAATCGACTTGGTGAAGCAGTATAAGCGTATCACTGCTGGTCTGCACCATACTGAAACAGGAGGAGTTTTAACGCCAGCCAAGGACGTAAAAATAATATCTAAACATTTATCCATGAAAATATGGCGAAGCTGCTGATGGTGTTTTTGACAGCTAGAATGAGATACAGAATCAGAATCAGAATAGTTTTTATTGCCATTGTTTGAGAACGGGTTCACAAGCTAGGAATTTTTCTTGGTGCAGTCGTGCAACATAAAACACATATAACACAGATTTGGTAATAAAAAGAGCTGTAACTGAGCTATCGGATCTTGTTATCGTTCATGTGCCTGATGGCTGAGGGGAAAAAACTGTTCAGGTGTGGGTCTGGATGGACCGTAGTCTCCTGCCTGAGGTGAGAATAGTTTGTGTCCAGGGTGAAAAGAGTCAGCTGTGATCCGACCCACACGCCATTTGGTCCTGGAGGAGAACAGGTCCTGGAGGGATGGGAGCTTGCAGCCAATCACCTTTTCAGCAGCACATACGATGCGCTGCAGTCGATGCTTATCCTGGACTGTGGCGCCAGGGAACCACACGGTGATGGAGGAGGTGAGGATGGACTCGATGATGGCTGAGTAAAATTGCAACAGCATCTCGGTCGGCACCTTAAGTTTCTTCAGCTGCCGCAGGAAGTACATCCTCTGCTGGGCCTTCTTGATGAGGGAGCTGATGGTCGGCTCCCACTTGAGGTCCTGGTTGATGGTGGTGCCCAAGAAATGGAAGGAGTCCACAATGGAGACGGGGGTGGGAGAGTCAATCAGGGTGAGGGGGGATGATGGGGGTGTGACTTTTCTGAAGTCCATGATCATCTTCACTGTTTTCTGGGCGTTCAGCTCCAGGTTGTTGAGGCTGCACCAGGACGCCAGCCGGTCCACCTCTCTCCTGTAGGCGGACTCACCGCCATCCGAGATGAGCCCGATGAGGGTAGTGTCATCCGCAAACTTGAGCAGCTTTATGGACTGGTGACTGGAGGTGCAGCAGTTTGTATACAAGGAGTAGAGCCAGGGGGAGAGTACACAGCCCTGAGGAGTACCAGTGTTCGTGGTTTGACTGTCCGAGATAATCTTCCCCAGCCGCACGTGCTGTCTTCGGTCTGTCAGGAAGTCATTGATCCAACTGCAGAGGGAGTCGGGCACGCTGAGCTGGTAGAGCTTGTCTCGTAGCAGTCCAGGGAGGATGGTGTTGAAGGCAGAGCTGTAGTCCACAAACAGGATCCTAGTGTAGGTTCCTGGGGAGTCCAGATGCTCCAGGATGAAGTGGAGGGCCAAGTTCACTGCATCATCCACAGACCTGTTGGGTCTGTAGGCGAACTGCAGTGGGTCCAGGAGGGGGGGCGGTGATGTCCTTGAGGTGGGGCAGGACCAAGCGCTCAAAGGACTTCATGACCACAGACGTCAGCGCAACCGGCCTGTAGTCATTAAGTCCTGTGATCCGTGCTTTCTTGGGGACAGGGACAATGGTGGAGGTCTTAGAGCAGGACGGCACGCAGCATAGCTCCAGAGAGGTGTTAAAAATGTCAGTGAAGACAGGAGCCAGCTGATCCGCGCAGTGTCTGAGGCCCGGGGGCCTTTCGCGTATTCAGCTTCAAGAACTGCCGGCGTACAGCCTTTAAAGTCCTGTGATGTTCTTGGAGACCTTTAAATCCTTTAATGAAGTGCTGGCGTTGGTGGGGAGGGTGATGGTGGGGGGAGCGGAGCTTTGATGAGCTGAAGGCCGTTCATGACGACAGTAATGTATGTAGAAGTCCACTTTCCAAGGTAAATGCTGTACATTATTGTTATTATCATAAAAGTACTGGAGTAGTTTGTACTACATCCTATTGTATTGTTTTCATACAATATTTCTATCTAAAAGTTTTTTTGTTTTTTTAAAAAGCATGTTACATGGTGCTGTTTTGGAGGGGCAACTACCAATAAAATTGCTATCAATTTAGAGAGACGTTGATTTGAGATACAAATGTTTCGAGTTAGGAGCTGCGTCCTAGAACCAATTAAGCTCGTTAGTTGAGGTACAACTGTACATGAAATACAGCAACACGACATTCATGCTGATACCATAAATGCCAACTAAAACTTGTATTGTTAAAAAATATATAATAATTTATGTAACAGGACTGAGATGTTTTGCTGTGAAAAAAAAAAAAAAAATGGTGACCTAAGACTTTTGCACTGTACTGAATATTACATAATCTAGCCTTTCCAGGTCAGCCACTCCCATTGCAGTAAAAGTATTTTGTACTTTGACAGGCGTGGAGCTGAGTGATCAGTCTCTCTATGAGAAGATGATTCAATGTGCGCTGAACCAAGAAAGCAGCGAACTCCAAGTGATTCCGACCATCCTGGGAGAAAGACACGCCGCTTTCTCTCTGGGTCAGATGAACAACATCTCTCCATCCAACCTTTCTCTGGGTCACGTGACGAGAGCGGTATGCCGCGGTATCGTGGATAACCTCTGCGCCATGATGCCTGCGGAGCATCTGCAACAGGCGGGGATCAGCAGGATTGTGGGAAGCGGGAGCGCCATCGCTCGTAATGAGGTTCTCAGACAGGAAGTGGAGAGAGCGTTCACTCAGTCTGTGATATACAGACAAAATGCTGACTCTGCTGTGGGTGTGGCTTTGGTCTTCTGTGACTGACTTGGATCCACTGAGGATGCTTGTGTCTGAGTGACATCTTTCTTGTCAAGCTGGGAAACTAGTGGTTTTGTTTAATCGAAGGGTTAAATGGGCTAACGCAGTGGTCTTTTTTTTAATCTATGGCACATTCTAGAAAAAAATTCAATACGGACCACATAATATTTGTATGGCATATATTGCAATACTTTTTCCAATGATAAAATATAGATTTAAATATCGATTTTATTTTTCTTTAGTAGTGTTCCGGGCCAATTGTAACTCACACCCTTGCGTATCTCTGCGCCGCAAAGTGTCTATGCACTGCTACCTGACTGTGCAGGGTAAGTGATGAGCAAGGCAGTACCATAAGCTGACAGCAGGCCTGGAATTTTGTCATTTTAGGGGCAAGGCCACTTGGCTTTTGGTGTCATCAACCTTTTGAGGGCCATCCATTTCTTCCGCTTATCCGAGGTCGGGTCGCGGGGGAAGCAGCCTAAGCAGAGAAGCCCAGACTTCCCTCTCCCCAGCCACTTCGTCCAGCTCCTTCCGGGGGATCCCGAGGCATTCCCAGACCAGTCGGGAGACATAGTCTTCCCAACGTGTCCTGGGTCTTCCCCGTGGCCTCATACCGGTCGGACGTGCCATAAACACCTCCCCAGGGAGGCGTCCGGGTAGTATCCTGACCAGATTCCCAAACCACCTCATCTGGATTCTCTCGATATGGAGGAGCAGTGGCTTTACTTTAAGCTCCTCCCGGATGACAGAGCTTCTCACCCTATCTCTAAGGGAGAGCCCCGCCACCCGACAAAATAAACTAATTTCAGTGCTTGTACCCGTGATCTTGTCCTTTCGGTCATAACCCAAAGCTCATGACAATAGGTGAGGATGGGAACATAGATCGACCGGTAAACTGAGAGCTTTGCTTTCTGGCTCAGCTCCTTCTTTACCACAACGGATCGATACAGTGTCCGCATTACTGCAGACGCTGCACCGATCCGCTTGTCGATCTCACGATTAATTCTTCCCTCACTCGTGAACAAGACTCCGAGGTACTTGAACTCCTCCACTTGGGGCAAGATCTGTTTCCCAACCCGGAGATGGCACTCCACCCTTCTCCGGGTAAGGACCATGGACTCGGACTTGGAGGTGTTGATTCTCTTCCCAGTCGCTTCACACTCTGCTGCGAACCAATCCAGTGAGAGCTGAAGATCTTGACCAGATGAAGCCATCAGGACCACATCATCTGCAAAAAGCAGAGACCTAATCCTACAGCCACCAAACCGGATCCCCTCAACGCCCTGACTGCGCCTAGAAATTCTGTCCATAAAAGTTATGAACAGAATCGGTGACAAAGGGCAGCCCTGGCGGAGTCCAACCCTCACTGAAAACGGGTCCGAATTACTGCCGGCAATGCGGACCAAGCTCTGACACTGATCATACAGGAAGCGAACCGCGACAATCAGACAGTCCGATACCCCATACTCTGAGCACTCCGCGCAGGATTTCCCGAGGGACACGGTCGAATGCCTTCTCCAAGTCCACAAAGCACATGTAGACTGTTTGGGCAAACTCCTATGCACCCTCAAGGACCCTGCCGAGAGTATAGAACTGGTCCACAGTTCCACGACCAGGACGAAAACCACACTGTTCCTCCTGAATGCAAGGTTTGACTATCCGGCGTAGCCTCCTCTCCATTACACCTGAACAGACCTTACCGGGAAGGCTGATGAGGGTGATCCCACGATAGTTGGAACACACCCTCCGGTTCCCCTTCTTAAAGAGAGGAACCACCACCCCGGTCTGCCAATCCAGAGGTACCGCCCTCAATGTCCACGCCATGTTGCAGAGTCTTGTCAACCAAGAAAGCCCCACAGCATCCAGAGCCGTGAGGAACTCCGGGTGATCTCATCCACCCCCGGGGTCTTGCCACCGAGAAGCTTTTTAACTACCTCGGCAACCTCAGCCCCAGAAATAGGAGAACCCACCACAGATTCCCCAAGCACTGCTTCCTAATAGGAAGACATGTTGGTGGGATTGAAGAGGTCTTCTAAGTATTCCCTCCACCGATCCACAACATCCCCAGTCGAGGTCAGCAGCACACCATCCGCACCATACACGGTGTTGACAGTGCACTGCTTCCCCTTCCTGAGGTGGCGGATGGTGGTCCAGAATCGTTTCAAAGCCGTCCGGAAGTCGTTTTCCATGGCCTCCCCGAACTCCTCCCATGTCCGAGTTTTTGCCTCCGGAACCGTTGAAGCCGCACACCGCATGACCTGTCGGTACCTGTCTGCTGCCTCCGGAGTCCCATGAGCCAAAAGGACCCGATAGGACTCCTTCTTCAGCTTGACGGCATCCCTCACCACCAGCGGGTTTTAGGATTACCGCCACGATAGGCAGCTACCACCTTGCGGCCACAGCTCCAATCGGCCGCCACGACAATAGAGGCACGTAACATGGTCCACTCGGACTCAATATCCAGTGCCTCCCACGTGACATGATCAAAGTTTTTCCGGAGGTAGGAATTGAAACTCTCTCTGACAGGAGACCCCGCTAGACGTTCCCAGCAGACCATCACACTGCGTTTTGGCCTGCCATGTCTGTCCGGCATCCTCCTCCACCATCGGAGCCAACTTACCACCAAGTGGTGATCGGTAGAAAGCTCCACCCCTCTCTTCACCCGAGTGTCCAAATCCGATGACACAACTACAAAGTCGATCATGGAACTGCGGCCGAGGGTGTCCTGGTGCCAAGTGCACATATGGACACCCTTATGCTTGAACATGGTGTTTGTTATGGACAATCTGTGACGAGCACAAAAGTCCACTCGGGTTCAGATCCGGGCGGTCATTCTTCCCAATCACGCCTCTCCAGGCTTCACTGTCATTGCCAACATGAGCGTTGAAGTCCCTCATCAGAACAACGGAATCACCTGAGGGAGCACTTTCCAGTACTCCCTCAAAGGAATCCAAAAATAGTGGGTACTCTGAGCTGCATTAGTCATATTATTGCCAGCTGCACACACATGCACATACATAAAATGAAAGTGAACAAATGGGATGTACTTAAAGAATTTGTTCAGAAGGCAAAACAGAAAAAAAGGGTATAGTCTACTCAAGTTGTACACGGAACACCAAAAAAGGAAACATATGGCGTTAGACCAACCAAATATTGCATGATATCCTTTGACATCAAATCATTTTAAAAGTTTAATTTTTGCTAACTTTCTGTTTTTCACCCGTGGCTTGCTGCTTTAGGCCATTTCCACACAAACACAGATACTTAATAAAGGTATACTTATCACTGTGTTTATACCTCTTGTCCACACACAGACGCATACTTTTGTCTTTAAAAACGCAGACTTTTACAAACGCTGGCCAAAGTGTAGAGTTCCAAAACTCTCCGCTGGGCGTATGCGTGTACACCGCACAAACGAAGACTTGTGATGACGTCACGGTTGTACGCTGTCATTTCCAAGCTCAACACCACTGACTTGCTGCCTTTAAACACACTATAAGATGACTTAATGTATGTTTGAACGTAAACACGCTGCTATTTTCACTCAATATTAATAAAAAAGACACATCGTCGGCGCTAATGACAGTCAGCTGTTTTGGATACGATCGCTGTGGAACCTCTACCTGATGGAACAACTTTAAAAAGCAAGACATTTTGCTCCGTGTCATAAGAAAGGTGCAACATTGTCTTATGTTTTACTCCTTGTTTAACGACAAATCATGAAGTTAACTTATGTGTCTTGCTTCCATTCTTGTAGATGGAGCCGGGCGCGACCATGCTCGCGTGTAAAATGCGACCAAGCAACTAAAAATAAAACCCCATCGTCCTCCTTGTAGTGTGTACTGATGTTAAAGACAACATACACTTCATTACACATGTACCGTATCACTATATCCATGAGTAAATGCTTTATAATTCCATGACAGTTTTGCAGCGGTACATGCACGTCCGTGTGCTTTATATAGGCACTTAAACATGTTAAAGGGTTTCGTTAGTGTGCGCTGATTTTATAAATAATGTACACTTCACTGCACATGTAATACATCACCATGTTGCTGAACATTTTATAATTCTATCAGTGTTGGTCGCACCGGAGTATAAGTCGCACCTGCCGAAAATGCAAAGAAGGAAAAAGACATATATAAATCACACTGGAGCCCGGCCAAACTATGAAAAAAAATGCGACTTATAGTCCGAAAAATACGGTACATGTCATTGTACATCTAAAGTCAACCAAAATAAACATAATAGGAAGTGTAATGCCACCAAGTCAGATATTGCTGCTTTTTTCAGGCTTCTGATTTAACAAAATGTGCATGACAACAGGAGTATGTGTTTGTATGTAGACTGAGACACTTTTGAAACTACACTTGTGTGGATAGACATTGTTTTAACCCTAAATATGTGTTTTTGAAACTCTCCGTGTTCGTGTGGACATGGCCTACACATCAGTGCGCTTTTTTTTTTTCTTTTTTTTTTTTTACTATTGCCTGGTACCTAATGAAGGGGACCTTCTGCATGCACATCGCCTACCTTCTCTGCATTACTCATGCTTCTCATCATTTGCAAACAGGAAGTGGCATGTTGCTAGCTGCACATACACACGCGCGCATGCACGCATGCACACTCAACGAAACTGAACAAATGGGAAGTACTTAAAAAAGAATTAGCTTAGAACAGTGGTTCTTACATTTTTCTCAGCAAGTACCACCCCTTACAAAACACTTGGCTCTTCAAGTGTCACCGCAATGAGCAACATTAAAATACATTAGTGTAGCAGGCCTAAGGTTTCATTTAACAAGCATGTTTGAATATTTTTACATATTTTTGGCCACACAATTTGAACGGTAAAACTGGGTTTGAATATAGAAACAGAAAACACTACTTAGATAATGAACCAAATATTTGGCCCTGTGTACCACAACCACAGTTTGAGAGTCATTGGCTTATAAGACAAAACCAAACGGTACTTAAGTTGTACATGGAAAAAAACAATAGAAAACAAATAGCGTTAGATCAACTTCATATTGAAAGAATTTGAATTTAAATTTTTGCAAGCTTTCTGTTTTTCACCCATGGACTGCTGCTTTAGCCATGTCATTCCTCCCTGTTTTTTCCCTATTGCCTGGTACCTAATAAAAAGACCTTGTGTTTGCACATCGCCTACCTTCTCTGCATTAATCATAACTAATGTTTCAAATCATTGTCAGAGACAGGAAGGGGCATGTTGCCAGCTGCAACAGTCAGGAAGTGGCATATTGCTAGCTGCACACACCCACACACATGAAATGACACTAAGCAAATGGGAAGTACTTAAAAAAAAAAGAGCTTAGAAGACAAAACAGAGAAAAGTGTATCATCGTGGGGCGGTATAGCTTGGTTGGTAGAGTGGGCGTGCCAGCAACTTGAGGGTTCCAGGTTCGATTCCCGCTTCCGCCCCATCCTAGTCACTGCTGTTGTGTCCTTGGGCAAGACACTTTACCCACCTGCTCCCAGTGCCACCCACACTAGTTTAACTTAGATATTGGGTTTCACTATGTAAAAGCGCTTTGAGTCACTAGAGAAAAGCGCTATATAAATATAATTCACTTCACTTCACATCAGTCAAAGTTTAACAATGTAGCCCTTAATCACAAGTGTGGCGAAGGGCTACACACACCACAACGATATCTCCCGATCCAAAACTCCGTAAGCCCAAAATGGGAAAAATAAGATAGTTTGGGAAGGGGCCACAAACGTGGAGACCCCGCTCCTTGGCGATCGGCTGCAATGGATGGCAAGTAGGTACAGTTATTGAATTATTATTGATAATGTGACAGTAGTAGTAGGAAATGTTCTTTCATGTCTTAGGAGTGGTCCATCCCGGGTCACGACCTAGAACAGCTAGCGCTTCCTCCAGACTGGTACCTCTTCAGAGATTATGGGTGTAGTCCTATGTTTAAGTTGTACATGGAACAGCAAAATAGGAAACACATAGTGTTAGACCAACCTCATTTTGCATGGAATCTTTTAAAATAAAACAGTAATTTCAAGTTTCATTTTAAGTGAAATCATTTAATCAATGTACAGTGAAGCCCGCAATGATTAACGTCTTTGCAACATTCTGAGTTAAAGATTTTTTTGAATGTGTTGAAAGAATATATTTTAGCTGGAAATACCAAAATAAGTTGTAGAAAGGGAGCTATTGTCACATCCTTGTGACTGTTTTTGGACTTGTGTTGTTTTTTTCCCTATTTGTGTGGTGTTTTACTTCCTGTCCAGTACTCTTATTTTGTAGTTTCACATACCCTGTCTTTCCTATTACTGACTACCACACCTGTCCTTGATTGGCAACCAGGACACACCTGGGCCCGGTTGCCATTCAGTCTCCCATCTAGTCTTTCAGACAGCGCCGGTTGATTGTCGCATGTCAAAGCTATGCTCTGTTGTTCGTTTTCTTAGCCCTGCATGTCGCTAATCTTGATTTTCAGCAAGGGAAATTCAGTCACTTATGCATTTACTTTAGCATTCACCTTCCTTTGCTCCTTTCCCCCACTCCCTCGTGAGTGTGTTTCTTTTATTAAATATTATTTTACTCACCTCCTGCCTCCCGTCTGCTGCATCCTGGGGTCACGTCACCAAAACGGCTTTCCATGCTTCTACTCCTGACAGCTATATTACAACAAAACTTTCTCAACTCATAATATCATATAGAAATGTCTAAGTAACTAAAATCCATCTATCCATTTTCTACCGCTCGTCCCTTTTGGGGTCGCGGTGGTGCTGGAGCCTATCCCAGCTGCACTCGGGCGGAAGGACGTGTCGCCCCCTTCATTGCAGGGCCAACGCAGATAGAAATTTTTTTTAAATATGCAATATATCGCAATTGTTTTCTTTTTGAAAATGTGACACGTTTTAAATTGACTTCTCTAATACCCATACCTAAATGTTACACCTCAATAGTTTGTTTCTCATTTTTAGCTAGAGAGGAAAATATTACAACCACAGTATTACACACTTTTAGATTCGATACCTATCCGACAGTGTCAATCACAAATCAGACTTATATTGATATGTCAAACCATGGTTTAATGAAGGGAATGTGTGCAGAAGCCTTACACCGTATGCTCGATGCTACCCAGCTGGTCAATACATCCTCCTTTCAAGCACTCACATCTCCACTGATGTGCTCTGATATTCTCTAGGGCGGGTCATTCTTCCCCCCGCTGGCGTCTTCTCACTTATCTTGTCTGCGTTACATTAAAGCAGCATCTTCGGACACACCCAGAACCTCTGCAGGAGACCCTACTCACTGTGTGTGTGTGTGTGTGTGTGTGTGTGTGTGGGTTGTTTCTATGTTAGAAGAGGACAATCATAAGCTGCATTGTGGACCTCTGTGGTGAGTCAAATCTCCTTTTTTGTTTCAACATCTTCAAAGGATTACTTTAGTTTCATTTTGTATCGTGCATGAGATTCTATCACATAAAGACAATAAAGTGTCGTTTCTATTATGTTTAAAAGCAGCCAGTCAATAATTGCAGTAGGAAGTATGAATAAATAATACAGCACAAACTACTTTAGGTCTAATGTTCTGGTCACAGTCTGAAATTAAAAATGCATTTTTTGTAATGGAAACATGTTTTGCCTCGGTTTTTCATCTTTTTCCACCAGATTGCTTTTTGTTCCTCATGTTTTCACACTGAGTCATTCATTCCTTCATTTTGAACAGAAAATAGTAACAAGTTCCTGTTGTTATTATTATTCACCATTTATTTGTAAATTTTTCATACATTTTGAAAGAATACTTTTTATTCATTGGATGTTAGTTTGTAAATATAAGACATGTAAGGTCATCAGCCCAGCTAAATTGTGCGCTGCAGTCATGACATCTTTTCATAAACCAACTCTTTGTTAGTCACTGCGGGCAAACATCACATGTCTACTGCAGAAATAGTCATGTTTTAGACACAGTGTCACGGTAACTTCAGGGTGCACTTCTCCAAACACAGATTATAAGACTAGAATAGAAAATGAGCATATTGGCATTGCAATACATACACTTGACGGTACAGGGAGATAACATAAGGCATGTAATCATTTAAAAAATAATCAATTTAAATTATGTACAGTATACTGTACACTAATATGCAACTACTGACATGTGTGATGAGGACAAAAAGTGTTGTATTTACATGTTTTGTGACTGCTTTACATTCCTAACCGATTACATGACGTACAATGGCAGTGGTACGCACGTTCTACAATGATAGTTTCTATGGATATACATCACCTTTATTTAATTCAGTGTTCTAAAGCAAAGCAAAGGCCTGATCCAACACAGTAAGTGACTCGAATCACTTAAATCAATCAGATTATATTATTGGTGATTAATAACGTTACGTTTTATGTCACGGTAGTAGTTGTGACCCCAGGATGCAGAGACGAGTGGCCTATCCATCCATCCATCCATTTTCTACCGCTTATTCCCTTCTGGGTCGCGGGGGGCGCTGGAGCCTATCTCAGCTACAATCGGGCGGAAGGCGGGGTACACCCTGGACAAGTCGCCACCTCATCGCAGGGCCAACGGGTGGCCTAGTGCAGGCAAAATTTATTCTGTAGGAAAAATAGTGCAGCAGGGAAGTGCACAAAAAGGAACGGCACAGGAAGCATAGAGAAAGCTATACAATATGGAAGTATAAAGCACAAAGCAGTAATTATTAGGCTGGTATAAGAAGCAGCCTGATTTGCAACCAGGGACAGGTGAGGGAGCCAGTACTAAGGTGGTGGCAAGTGGAGAAAAACAAGAAATTAAAACAAAAATAAAAGCCCTGGGTAGTAAATAAAACAAAATGCATGAACCTAATAATAACTGTTATGTAAGATCATAACAAATATAGCACTTACAGGCTCTTAGAGCGTGATTATTTTGCTGTATAAATGTACAATGTACAAATGCAATACAATATAGTACATATTATTATAATGGAACTCTGTCTACATACATTTTTGAATGTTTTGTTTTTCACATTCCTTTCACATGAAAAATGTCCTCCAGCTAAATCATATGAACACATGATACCCATTTTTTTTTTTAAACTATTCATCAAATAATCAGTTTTGCTTTAAACTTCAGCTATCGAAATCTTTAAACATGAAAATGTTAAGCTATTTCTGTCAATATGAATTATAAACATACTTTATTTATTGGTTTGTTAACAATAAATATATTACATCCATCCATCCATTCGTCCATTGTCTACCGCTTGTCCCTCTCTGGGTCGCGGGGGTGCTGGAGCCTGTCCCAGCTGCATTCAGGCACCATTAATTAATTCATTACCCTTTTGAGTGGAGGGGGAACCAAGTTGCCTCTTTGGACCAGACCCAGTTTAGTTCCATGGGTGCAGGCACTCACCATGAAGCCCCGCACCCAGGCCATGACATGTCGCAAAAATAAAAATAATACATTATTCCATCCATCCATCCATCACTCTTACATTTCTCTGAAGTTGTGTTGCGGGGTCAGCAGACTAAGCAGAGAAGCCCAGACTTCCTTCTCCCCAGCTACGTCATCCAGCTTTTCCAGGGGATCCCGAGGCGTTCCCAGGCCAGCTGGGAGACATAGTCGCTCCACCATGTCCTAAGTCTTCCCCGTGGTGTCATACCGGCCCTAAACACCTCCTCAGGGAGGCGCTGGGGGGAATTCAGACCAGATGCCCAAACCACCTCATCTGGCTCCTCTAAATGTGGAGGAGCAGCGGCTTTACTCTGAGCTCCTCCCAAATGACAGAGCTTCTCACCTTATTTTTAAGGGTGAGCCCAGCCACCCAACGGGGGAAACTCATTTGCCTGCTTGTACACGTGATCTTGTCCTTTCGGTCATAACTCAAGGCTCATCACCATCGGTGAGGATAGGGATGTTGATCGACTGTTAAATTGAGAGCTTTGCCTTCAAGCTTAGCTCCCTCTTCACCATGACAGACCGATACAGGGTTTGCATCACTGCAGACGATGCACCGATCCGCCTGTCGATCTCACAATCCACTCTTCTCTCACTCGTGAACAAGTCCCCGAGGTACTTGAACTCCTCCACTTGGGGCAGGATCTCCTCCCCAACTCGGAGATGGCACTCCACCCTTTTCCGGGCGAGAACCATGGACTCGGACTTGGAAGTGCTGATTTTTATTCCGGGCGCTTCACACTCAGCTGCGAACCGATCCAGCGAGAGCTGAAAATCCTGGCCAGATGAGGCCAGCAGGACCACATTATCCGGAAAAAGAGACCTAATCCTGTAGCTGCCAAACCGGATCTCCCTTCAACACACTGACTGCGCCGAGAAATTCTGTCCGTAAAAGTTATGAACAGAATTGGCGACAAAGAGCAGCCCTGGCGGAGTCCTACCCTTACTGCAGACGGATACGACTTACTGCCTGCAATGCGGACCAAGCTTTGACACTGATCATACAGGGATCGGTCCAATACCTCATACTTTCTGAGCACTCTCCACAGGACTTCCCGAGGGACACGGTCGAATGCCTTCTCCAAGTCCACAAAACACATGTTGACTGGTTGGGCAAACTCCTATGCACCCTCAAGGACCCTGCCAAGAGTATAGAGCCGGTCCACAGTTCCACGACCAGGAGGAAAACCTAATTGCGCCTCCTGAATCCGAGGTTCGAATATCCGGTGCAGCGTCCTCTTCAGTACACCTGAATAGACCTTACCGTGAAGGCTGTGGAGTGTGATGCCTCGATAATTGGAACACACCCTCCGGTTACCCTTCTTAAAGAGAGGAACCCCCTCCCGGTCTGCCAATCTAGAAGCACCGCCCCCGATGTCCAAGCAATACTGCAGTGTCTTGTCAACCAAAGCAGCCCCATGGCATCCAGAGCATTAAGGAACTCCGGGCGGATTCCTGCCACCGAGGAGCTTCTTAACTACCTCAGCCCCAGAAATAGGAGAGCCCACCGCGGAGTCCCCAGGCACTGCTTCCTCAATGGAAGACGTGCAGGTGGACTTGAGGAGGTCTTCGAAGCATTCCTTCCACCGATCCACAACATCCCCAGTCAACATCAGCAGCACACTATCCCCACCACACACGATGTTGACAGATCACTGCTTCCCCCTCCTAAGGCGGCAGATGGACGGCATCCCTCACCATTGGTGTCCATCAGCGGGTTCTGGGATTACCGCCTTGGCAGGCACCGACCACAGCTCCGATCGGCTGCCTTGAAAATAGATGCACGTAACATGGTCCACTCGGACTAAATATCCAGCACCTCCCTCGTAACATGTTCCAAGTTCTCCCGGAGGTGGGAATTGAACCTCTCTATGATGGTAGACTCTGCCACACATTCCCGGCAGACCCTCACTATGCGCTTGAGCCTGCCAGGTCTGTCCGGCATTCTCCTCCATCAAAAGCGCCACCCCTCTCTCACCCGAGTGTCCAAAACATGAGACCACAAATCCGATGATACATCCACAAAGTCGATCATCAAACTGCGGAGCCTTTATGTTTGAACATTGTGTTTTTTATGGACAGTCTTTGACGAGCACAAAAGTCCAATAACAAAACACCACTAAGGTTCAGATCAGGGCAACACTTTCTCTCAATCACGCCTCTTCAGGTCTGACTGTTGTTGCCAATGTGAGTGTTGAAGTACCCAGTAGAACAAGGGAATCACCAGAAGGAGCACTCTTCAGTACTCCCTCTCGGGACTCCAAAACAGGGCAGGTACCATGAACTGCTGTTTGGTGCATAAACAAGCAATGGTCAGGACCCGTCCCCCCCACCCGTAGGTGGAGGGACGCTACCCTTTCGTCCACCAGGTTAAATTCCAACATGCAGGCTCTGAGCCACGGGGCAACAAGTATTGCCACCCCCGCCCGCCTCTCACCAGCAGTGAGAGGCGTCCATCCCCTTTCGAGAGGACTGGTTCCAGAGCCCTTGCTGTGCGTTGAAGTGAGACCAACTAGATTCAGCCGGAACTTCTCCACTTCGCGCACCAGCTCAGGCTCCTGCCCCCCCCCAGCGAGGTGACGTTCCACGTCCCAAGAGAACGCTTCTGTAGCCGAGGATTGGACCGCTAAGGGCCCTGCCTTCGACTTCCGCCCAGCTCACAATGCACCCAACTTCTACAGGTGGTGAGCCTATTGGAGGGGGGACCCACGTTGCCTCTTCAGTCTGTGCCTGGCTGGGCCCCATGGGGGCAGGCCCGGCCACCAGGCGCTCGACATCAAGCCCCACCTCCAGGCCTGGCTCTAGAGGGGGGCCTTGATTCTGATTCTGACCTGCGTTTAGGCAAGGGAAACCTAAAAGTCTTTGAATACATTATTAATGAGATATAATATTAAATATTCCACAAATCTTACACGTCACCTAAAACATAAAGCTAATATTTAGCTAATATAGCATGTACTATCATTCTTTGTTTACTGTGTAATCATCAAACAAACTCAATGCATTGGTACTTCTGCACAATCTAGTAAAAATTAGTACAAGAAAAAATACAAAAATATTGTCTTTACAAAATAATAATGCACAGTTTTGATAGGCAACATTGAAAGGTAAAATTACAAAAATAAATAAATGTTTACATTAATCACAATGTGACAGTGGAAGTCAAAACTAACTAACCCAATTATTTTTTAAATCATCTGCAAGATTACTGGAAATTTACTGAAAAACAACTGAAAAAACATGTATTAATATCAAAACAAACCTTTGCGTGAATGTGTAGGACATGTGCTCCCAACATGCTGGTTATATATTGTAACTCTTATAAGGCTCTTATTGGTTTATTTAGGAGTGCCTATTAAAGTTTATACCATTGCTGTCAACCGACTAAAATGTGTAGATTAATCCCATGCGTGATGTAGTCAAATAGATTAATCATGTTTAATATCCAATTAATCTTGTTTTGTTTAATTTTTTTGAATTATTATTGTGTTTCTCAATGAGGTTTTGTACAATGCATCTTAAAATTGTGTAATTCCGAGTTACTGTGTGCTACTCATCACGATTACTCATACAAATTAATTACTCTTGATTAAGTAGTTTATATATCACAGTGGTCCCATATTTAATGCAATATAGTGTCATGTTTATTCCTTTTAGCACCTCTACCTGCTTTTCCATTAACTCCTTCAAATTTGTTTTTAGACATCTGGGCACAAAAATGAAGAAGTCAGATTCTTCTGTCTTCTCCCTGGAGGCTGACGACAGGACGGAGGCGGACAAACATCGCCACAAATCCCCAAATCAAGATGCTCTAGTGTCGGTTTTAAGTGTGGGCCACGAGGCGCCCTTAGCCCCCATGGACACTGACTACCAGGAGGAAATGGAGAAGACCAAACCTCAAATACGCTTCAACCTCAACTTTGGCAAGTAAGCTTCGCCATGCTGATTAAAAATCATAATAAAACCCCTGGCTACCACATTAGAGCAATGCTATAACAACCATGTGTAATGTTTTGTAGTTCATTATGTACTAGGGGCGGGCGATACTACAACCTTTGGTATCTATTAGCTATGAGGTATATACAGAGTCAGTATTGCCAATACTACGGTAATACTTTTTACTTTTGAATTTTCAAGATCTTTGAAAGATTTTGCCTTTAATTTATTGACAATGATTAAAACAGAATAAAACACATGATAAAGATTTGATAAGAAAGAAACAAAAAAAAGGTATCTATGATTTACAATTTAATAATATATAGATAGAACAAGAAAAGCATTTGGAGAGCGCATACTTCCACTAGCTAGCTAAGTTCTGAATCCAAATAGTCATCCGGATCAGCCCCACAATGTAATCACTTGTTCCATATCCCATTGTTATGGTTCAATGGGACATATGCTATGCCAACTAATTGCGGGGATGCTTGTAACCCAAATTTTTGTTTGCAACTTAAAGCATACCAATTAGTCAAGAGACCACGTATCTGAAAACACGCTTAAAGAATTTTGTCTATCATTCACAATCCTTATTGGAGAGAAGAACACATATGTATTTTTTTTTGTATTCTACTGTGTAATAATCGGTTCTTACCAGGTAGCTAGCAATAGTGCTAATGAGAGGAATCCATTTTGCCTCTAAATCACTCTTAAAAACCCATCCAAAAAGCGCCAACAATACTCCATTTACATCTTGTGACCTGAATAATAACCAAGTATTAGCAATATTGTTATCATAAGTCTTTACATAAAGAAACAATTTTTAGCTGTGCCATAATCCAAGAGCCTGTGCAGCTGCAGTTTTGACGTACTGAGCTGCTGCTTATGATCGCCTGTTAGCTGGTGAAGATCAATTGTAGATAATAAATCATGCTTCCCACCTGGATAAAAAAAGGTTGTGGACATAAACCGAGAAGTTGGTCATCTGTGACATTCAACTATAGATGGCGATAAAAGCATACTTGCCAACCTTGAGACCTCCGAATTCGGGAGGTTGGGGGGTGGGCAGGGTTAAGGGGTAGGAGTATATTTATAGCTAGAATTCACTGAAATTAAAGTATTTCTTATATTTATACGGCCTGAAGGAAGAAGCTGTTACAGAACCTGGAGGTATATATATATATATATATATACAGGTAAAAGCCAGTAAATTAGAATATTTTGAAAAACTTGATTTATTTCAGTAATTGCATTCAAAAGGTGTAACTTGTACATTATATTTATTCATTGCACACAGACTGATGCATTCAAATGTTTATTTCATTTAATTTTGATGATTTGAAGTGGCAACAAATGAAAATCCAAAATTCCGTGTGTCACAAAATTAGAATATTACTTAAGGCTAATACAAAAAAGGGATTTTTAGAAATGTTGGCCAACTGAAAAGTATGAAAATGAAAAATATGAGCATGTACAATACTCAATACTTGGTTGGAGCTCCTTTTGCCTCAATTACTGCGTTAATGCTACGTGGCATGGAGTCGATGAGTTTCTGGCACTGCTCAGGTGTTATGAGAGCCCAGGTTGCTCTGATAGTGGCCTTCAACTCTTCTGCGTTTTTGGGTGTGGCATTCTGCATCTTCCTTTTCACAATACCCCACAGATTTTCTATGGGGCTAAGGTCAGGGGAGTTGGCGGGCCAATTTAGAACAGAAATACCATGGTCCGTAAACCAGGCACGGGTAGATTTTGCGCTGTGTGCAGGCGCCAAGTCCTGTTGGAACTTGAAATCTCCATCTCCATAGAGCAGGTCAGCAGCAGGAAGCATGAAGTGCTCTAAAACTTGCTGGTAGACGGCTGCGTTGACCCTGGATCTCAGGAAACAGAGTGGACCGACACCAGTAGATGACATGGCACCCCAAACCATCACTGATGGTGGAAACTTTACACTAGACTTCAGGCAACGTGGATCCTGTGCCTCTCCTGTCTTCCTCCAGACTCTGGGACCTCGATTTCCAAAGGAAATGCAAACCAAACCAACCCATGTCATCTGCTGGTGTCGGTCCACTCTGTTTCCTGAGATCCAGGGTCAACGCAGCCGTCTACCAGCAAGTTTTAGAGCACTTCATGCTTCCTACTGCTGACCTGCTCTATGGAGATGGAGATTTCAAGTTCCAACAGGACTTGGCACCTGCACACAGCGCAAAATCTACCCGTGCCTGGTTTACGGACCATGGTATTTCTGTTCTAAATTGGCCCACCAACTCCCCTGACCTTAGCCCCATAGAAAATCTGTGGGGTATTGTGAAAAGGAAGATGCAGAATGCCAGACCCAAAAACGCAGAAGAGTTGAAGGCCACTATCAGAGCAACCTGGGCTCTCATAACACCTGAGCAGTGCCAGAAACTCATCGACTCCATGCCACGCCGCATTAACGCAGTAATTGAGGCAAAAGGAGCTCCAACCAAGTATTGAGTATTGTACATGCTCATATTTTTCATTTTCATACTTTTCAGTTGGCCAACATTTCTAAAAATCCCTTTTTTGTATTAGCCTTAAGTAATATTCAAATTTTGTGACACACGGAATTTTGGATTTTCATTTGTTGCCACTTCAAATCATCAAAATTAAATGAAATAAACATTTGAATGCATCAGTCTGTGTGCAATGAATAAATATAATGTACAAGTTACACCTTTTGAATGCAATTACTGAAATAAATCAAGTTTTTCAAAATATTCTAATTTACTGGCTTTTACCTGTATATACCTCCAGGTTCTGTAACAGCTTCTTCCCTCAGGCCGTAAGACTCTTAAACGCATCATAATTATCCCCTCAACTCCCCCCAAAATGAATTAACTCGCTGGAATAAAAAAGACAATATAACATACATCCATAAACGTGGATGCATATGAAAAAGTGCAATATATTTATCTGTACAGTAACCTATTTATTTATTTATTTATATATGCACCTTATTGCTTTTTTATCCTGCACTACCATGAGCTAGTGTAACAAAATTTCGTTCTTATCTGTACTGTAACGTTCAAATTTGAATGACAATAAAAAGGAAGTCTAAGTCTAAATGTATATATATATATATATATATATATATATATATATATATATATATATATATATATATATATATATATATATATATATATATATATATATATATATATATATATATATTATATATATATCAGTGACGTGCGGTGAGGTTGATGGCTGGTGAGGCACTGACTTCATCACAGTCAGATTTACAAACATATGAACCCTAAAGAGTATCTTATTCACCATTTGATTGGCAGCAGTTAACGGGTTATGTTTAAAAGCTCATACCAGCATTCTTCCCTGCTTGGCACTCAGCATCAAGGGTTGGAATTGGGGGTTAAATCACCAAAAATGATTCCCAGGCGCGGCGCCGCTGCTGCCCACTGCTCCCCTCACCTCCCAGGGGGTGATCAAGGGGATGGGTCAAATGCAGAGGACAAATTTCATTACACCTAGTGTGTGTGTGACAATCATTGGTACTTTAACTTAACTTTAACTTTACACATACAAACTGTAGCACACAAAAAAGCACATTTAATAAAAAAAAACGTCATTATGGTCTTACCTTTACTTAGAAATTAAGTCCGTGCACCGCAACTAAAGCCCTCACTTAAACTTTCCATGTGCAAGATTGAATCTATTTAAAAAAGTGTAACCGAGGGTTTATAAATGTCGCCTATACTGTATGAAACTACAAAATAACAAACACGGAGGCTCCAGTTTACACGAGGACCACTTTATTTACCTTCTTTCAAAAACCTCCGCAACGTGACATCACTTCCGCTCTTAGCGCCTTCAAAATAAGAGCTCAAGGCATATACTGTATAACAGCGCATAACAGGAACTTAACATCACAAAGAGGAAAGCCCATGAAAATAGGTTACAAAAGTTATTTAATAAGAAGCCAAAAAGTGCAAAAACAATAATGTTCGTGTTGGAGGAGTTGTGAATTAGGTACACCTGCAGTCTGCAGGTGTATCTGCACAGCAGGCCAGCAGTTAGCCGAGTCATTGCGCAATCCATGTTGCGGCACTGAGTGACGTGCCTCAACTGGCTGCTGTTCACCGCACCGTCTCTTCTCAGTATTTGAATCCGGCAACATATCCTTCACAGATTTGTTGAAAACATCCGCAAATGAGAACGGAATGTTGCTTGCATGGTGGCCCATAATACTGCGTTGCCGCCGCCTTGTGCTTCTCTGACCGTTCATGAGTGACTATATCCATTCGCCCACCGTGTTATGCGTTATAGATAAACCTATGGATCCATCCATCCATTATCTAACGCTTATTCCCTTCGGGGTCGCGGGGTAAACATATGGATAACGGAGACATATGTAATAGTCTCCTTTTCAGGTGAAAGGACGCTAAAGGCAGTGCCTTAAAGGCACGCCCCCAATATTGTTTGTCCGGCTGGAAATTTTGGATATTACAACTTGCCGTAGTTTTGAAGCAATGCATGATGGGAATCCGGATGTTGTGTGTCAGTGTATTAACGTGCCGGCTGGTATAAACACACGCTGAGAAATAGCTCCGTGGCTGCCTACTTTATGGGTTATAGATAAACCTATGGATAACGGACACATATACTGTATAATAGTCTCCTTTTCAGGTGAGAGGCGACGCTAAAGGCAGTGCCTTTAAGGCACGCCCCCAATATAGTTGTCCGGCTGGAAATCGGGAGATTTTCGGGAGAATGGTTGTCGCGGGAGACTTTCGGGAGAGGCACTGAAATTCGGGAGTCTCCCGGAAAATTTGGGAAGGTTGGCAAGTATGCGAGAAAGACACAAAAAGACTGTAGTTTGCGGCACCATTTTTTTGTTGCAAGGATTATCATTCATTCTTTATCTAAAGGGTAAGATTTGAACATCCCATCAGTCGGCATTCCAGTGAGAGCAGACATTGCAGGGAAACTAGGTAAATATTACATGTTACTATGAATGTGCCTGTTACTAGATTACATACATACTTACAGTGTGTATATAAAACGTTGATGGAGGTTTTTGGATGTTTTTAAAACGCTTTATAGGTGGAATAAAGCGACTCCTATAGGCTCCATTGTTAAGGGATTTTAATTTATATTTATTTACGAGATAGAATGCATAAAATAGGAAAAATATATGTGTGCTTATCTCACATAGGGAGTGCAGTTCCCCTTTAATTTGTGGGCACTCTTAATCTGAGGTATCACTGTATTTTATTATTGCATTTAAGTTATAATAAGGGTTTCTCACACATGTTTGTACACATTTTTTACAATAAAACCATCTAATTTTCACTCTGACTTGAGGTTTTAGTGTGTTTAGCACACACACGGTCAAAATTGAAAAAGAACTGTACTGAGGTTGTACTACATCTAGGAAATCAACTTAAGAAAAATACATATGGCGTTAAATCCTTATCTGGATGTTTACAGTTGCACAATTCAACTTTGTTGCCTAATAAATGGATGTTTCCAGAGGAATCCAAGGTGAGGATCCAAACAAGAGAGAAGACAGTCAGTCCTTTAACATCAACGGGTTGTTTGACGCAGTGGCCAGCAGGGATGCTACAAGGTTGGACGGCCTGCATCAGTACTTGCATCAAAACATGAAGAAACTTTCAGACACTTTGTGTGAGTGTGACTGCTGCTTTAGTGTTGTCATGACAATACACTTCCTAGATTAATGGGATTTCTCTCACAGATCAGTCGTACGGTAAAACTGCCCTGATGAAGGCTCTGCTGCACCTCCAAGACGACGAGAACCCGATGGTTGAATTATTGTTGGACATCTCGGAGAGGATAGGGGACATTAAAGAGTTTGTGAATGCAGCTTACACCGATACGTACTACAAAGGTAAACACTATGCTTGAATTTATTTAAATAGGATGCAGAATTTTAATAAAGATGTATATTATAATGTGTATATAGGGGTTCTCAATTATTTTCTGTCGCCCCCCACCCAATTTAAGCGCTATTGAAAACCTGATAATATCTATTAATTTATCTGTACAAACCACTGTATGAGTTTCCGCATTTTGCATACTTGTGAAAAGTGGAAAGTAAAATTATATACGTGAATGCCACTGAAAATCTCGCCTGCCACTTCCACTCCCCGCCCCTTTATCTTGTTTGTGATTGAACAGGGCAGACAGCGTTGCACATCGCCATCGAGAGGAGGAGTCTGAAATATGTCAAACTTCTGCTCAGTAAAGGAGCAGACGTTCATGCAAGAGCCTGTGGAAAGTTCTTCCAGCCTCATGACGGCCCAAACTTCTACTTTGGTAAAGTCACGTGAAGTTCATATAAACAGTTTGTGCACTTTTATGTACCGGTACATCACCTGAAACCTCGTTAACACCTATATATTATTACAGCACTTAAAATTACAGTGCATACAGAAAGTATTCACAGCGCTTCACTTCTTCCACATTTTGTTATGTTACAGCCTTTTTCCAAATGTTAATAAATAATTTTTTGTCCTCAAAATTCTAGACAATACCTCTCAATGACAATGTGAAAAGTTTTTATTTTGTTAATTTATTAAAAAGGGGAAAAAAATCACATGTACATAAGTATTCACAGCCTTTGCTCAATACTTAGTTGTTGCACCTTTGGTAGCAATTACAGCCTCAAGTCATTTTGAATACGATGCCACAAGCTTGGCACACCTATCTTTGGGCAGTTTCTCCCATTCCTCTTTGCAGCAGCTCTCAAGCTCCGGTTGGATGAAAAGCGTTAGTTTTCATCCATTGTAGAATTTTGAAAAGCTGTGACTACTTTCCAGATGAACTGTACTATACTAGATTTTAAAAGCTTATATTATGCATTACTCTGTTACTGTATATTGATATTCCACTATAACACATTTTCCTGTCATAATCTCTAATCATTCAGGGCATATGGAAATTATTAACAGCTGTATACTTCACTCTCATTTTGTTATCCATCCATCCATTTTCTTACGCTTGTCCCTATGTTACTGCTTAATTCCAAAATGTAATGAATACATGTTTTTTCCTCCAAATTGTACACATAATAATCTATCATCATCATCTGGTATCACTCGAGGGTAGGATTTTTTCCCCTACTTGTGCACTCGTTGGTGACTCACAAGGCCAGCTCCAGATTTGCAAGTCCTTTGGCAGACTGGGTATTCACTTCTTCTTCGTTTGGATAAAGATAGTGATTAGAGGTGTAACCACTATACAGCTGGGCGAGTGTTTAACAGCCAACTGATCAAGCTCTCGTCCACAATTGCCAGACCACGATAGGATGGCGGTATATGGGACAGGATGTTATGATGTGGTCTGCAGTCTGCTCCTCTGCACCACACTCACATGCCGCAGATGAAGCCATACCCCATTTCAACATAGTTGAGCGGTAGTTGTGTTCACTAATTCCCGATGGAAGAAAGGAGCAGGCTTTCTTTCTTCTCTTCTTCTGACGGCGCCCCGGTGTATACTTTCTTTGTGATGGCCTCTGTCTGGAGCAACTAAACGCCTCCTGACTGCGCAACCTTTGGCTAGATTTTCCCAGTTGTTCTACATCAATGCCGCTTCTCTTGAGATCATACTTCAGGTTGTCTTTCTATCCTTTGCGTTGATCTCCCTGTGTCCGTTTAACAAGGTGTGGGAATAAAAAAGTTGCTTGGGCAGGCGATGATTGGACATGCGTCACAAATGCCCTGTCCAACGCAGCTGATTTTGAACAATAATTGTCTCAATAGTCATACAGTTGGCTTGTTCCAAAATGCTGATGTTTGTTTGTTTGTCTTGCCAACTGATACCTAACATCTTGCGTAGACAACATTGGTTGTACATCTCAAGACTTTTCAGGTGGTGCCCATATGTGGTCCATGTCTCACTTGCATACAGCAGCGTAGGGAGAACTCGTTTTCTGGCTCAATTAAGATGATGCTTCACTTCCGCGTCAATGTCGGCATTCACTGGAAGGTGGCTTCTAAGGTACATTTTCAAGAACTGCATTGTTAATTTAGAATTGTGGATCTAAATGAGGTTCAAATTCAGAAGCTTTGGGGGGCGTTTGGAACATTCCTTTAGTCTTCTTGATGTTTAGCTCAAGGCCAAGGGCATCATAGGCTTTGATGAAAACAATCAAGATGATTTTAAGGTCTTCAGCTAAAAGAGCGCTTACAATGTGGTCATGGGCATGCTGGAGTTCTATGACAGAGGTTGTAGAAGTCTTGGTCTTTGCTTTTAGCCTGCTTAGGAGAAAAAACTTCCCGTCCATTCTATAGACAATACTGATGCCATCCGGTGGCACAGAAATTAAGATGGAGAACAAGGTAGGTCCTTGAATGACTCCGGTGATAATGTTGAATGCATCAGAATTACTTCCAGTCAGTGGCCTTCATGTCATCATGTAGTAGTGAAATTATACGAATTGATTTTGCAGCACATCCGCATTTGGACAGTATGGTCTACAGTGCCTCACGATTCACCATGTCGAAAGCCTTAGATGTCTCTATGAAAGCTGTGTACTGTGGGAGATTTTGTTCTCGACATTTCTCTTGCAGCTGCCTTGCACTGAAAATAATGTCCACGGTGCCTCTCGATTGTCGGAATCCACATTGTGTTCAGGATAGTTTCGTACACAGGAAGGAGGCGGCTTGCTAGAATCCTGGCAAGTATTTCACCTGCAATTAAAGTTAAAGTACCCATGATTGTCACACACACACTAGGTGTGGCAAAATTATTGCAAGGGAGGAGGTCCCCTATAATTTTCACAGATGGTCTTGTCCTCTTTCTTGAACAGGGTGACAGTTAGTGCATCCGAAAATTTGCTTGCATCACCTCATTTTCTCAGATCTTTGTAATCGGAAGATACAGCTAGTAGGTAAGGGATGAACATTCTTGCTTAAATATTTTGGCGGAAATACCGTTTGCTCCAGTGGCTTTGTTGTTTTTCACATGACTAATTGCTTTCTGTAGTTCTGCCAGAGAGGGAGTGGCTGCTAACTCATCTATAATGGGATATTATGGATTGTTATCAAACACCCACTCTTCAAATGTTGAGTTCTGGTTTAACAGGTTTTGAAAATACTCTCTCGCTTTTATTTTCAAGAACATCTTCTTTTTGAAAATATCAGATGTATCCTTTTGCCAAGCTTGAAATGTTGCCCTCTTTTTCTCTATCATCACGCTTATGACGGTGTCGTTCTCATCAAACCAGTCTTGGATAATGCGCTTTTAGAAACCAATTGGCTTTGAGAATAGCAGTTTTGAGCGTTAGTCAGTGCTCTTTTATATTGTCTGGATACTGATCTTTGCAGATCTTACTTCTGAGAATAGTACCTAGTGCGTCCTGTTTAGCAAGATCCTTCAGTAAGGCGACGTTCAGTTTACGCCTACAAAACTTGCGGTAGAGCGTCATTCTGCTGGCGATGTTTATGTTCATCATAGATCGGATCAGACGGTGATTTGTCCAACAAATATCTGCAGTAGCTCTTGTAAGAAGCTTCTATTGCGATTGCTACAGAAGAAAGAAATAACGCACACACAGGCGACAGTCTAGAAAATAGTCCTCCCGTCTTTATTCAACAGAGCCCTTTTATACACTCTCCTAACGTTGTATCGTACATGCTGTTCCGCACACTAGACATTACATTGTAAGAAATACTGATCCATTTTAAGAATTACTTGTCTGCACAAAATCTTGTCAACAATTGAACTTGGCACTCAGCATCAAGGGTTGGAACTGGAGGTTAAATCACCAAAAATGATTCTGCGCCAGTAGATTCCCGATGATTCACCCTTCCAGTCGTGTACATCTCCTCTGCTTTGGCTCCACTCACACTTTTTTTTACATGTGGCTCAGTCCCAGCGTTGCGGTGTAGTGTTAACTGTTACCTCTCCCCACCTTCTGTGTGCTATTTCTGCTTCTCACACCTTAAGTGTGCATCCTTAGTTTTTGTGTATATGTATATATATGTGTGTGTGTGTATATATATATATATATATATCCATTTTCTACCGCTTATTCCCTTCGGGGTCGCGGGGGGCGCTAGAGCCTATCTCAGCTACAATCGGGCGGAAGGCGGGGTACACCCTGGACAAGTTGCCACCTCATCGCAGGGCCAACACAGATAGACACCGCGACTTGTCCAGTGTGTACCCCGCCGTCCGCCCGATTGTAGCTGAGATAGGTTCCAGCGCCCCCCGCGCCCCCGAAGGGAATAAGCGGTAGAAAATGGATGGATGGATGGATATATATATATATATATATATATATATATATATATATATATATATGTATATATATATATATATATATATATATATATATATGTATATATATATATATATATATATATATATATATATGTATATATATATATATATATATATATATGTATATATATATATATATATATATATATATATATATATATATGTATGTATATATATATATATATATATATATATATATATATGTATATATATATATATATATATATATATTAGGGGTGTGGGAAAAAATGTATTCGAATTCGAATCGCGATTCTCACGTTGTGCGATTCAGAATCGATTCTCTTTTTTTTTTAAATCGATTATTATTATTATTATTTTTTTTTTTTTTAATTAATCAATCCAACAAAACAATACACAGCAATTCCATAACAATGCAATCCAATTCCAAAACCAAACCCGACCCAGCAACACTCAGAACTGCAATAAACAGAGCAATTGAGAGGAGACACAAACACGACACAGAACAAACCAAAAGTAGTGAAACAAAAATTAATATTATCAACAACAGTATCAAAATTAGTTACAATTTCAACATAGCAGTGATTAAAAATACCTCATTGACATTATCATTAGACATTTATAAAAGATTAAAAAAAAAAGAACAATAGTGTCACAGTGGCTTACACTTGCATCGCATCTCATAAGCTTGACAACACACCGTGTCCAATATTTTCACAAAGATAAAATAAGTCATATTTTTGTTATTCTATACGCTATTATTTTTGATAACATCTTTAATGTCAAATATGTTTATATCAACTGATTGAAGAATAAAAACACTATATACAGTATTTTAGAACATTTGGCATTTATCTGCTCTCAATACTGTAGATTGCAGTGTGCCATATGAAATGCATAATATTTAAAATGTCTAGGCAATATTCCGTAAAGTAACAATATTGAATGTAAACGTAGGTAAAAAGACACAAAAGAGCTTTTGGCCTTTAAGTAGTACAATAAAAAATACAAGTAAAATAAATAAAATAAAGTATCCTTCACCCACATTTTATCAACCATCACAACATTCATCTTAACTTTGATGGCCTAATTCTTCAATTGAATTTAACCAAAAGTAGTACTTCACACACAATAGTCAATATTTGCAAAACTGAAAAGTACAGCAGTCTTATAAATAATACAAACACAATCTTCTCAAACTACTTTATCAGGTCAGCTGCATCATGCCTCAAAGTTTCTGTATTCTCCACTCATTTACACAAAGAAACTTAAAAACAAGTTTTGATGCTTTGCCTCTGGCTAAACAGTTAAACGGAGCTACCATGCATCATTTCATCATTTGTTGATGAGAACGGTAGAAGCAGCAAATACACATACAGTATATTGCCAAAAGTATTTGGCCTCCCATCCAAATGATCAGAATCAGGTGTCCTAATCACTTGGCCACAGGTGTATAAAATCAAGCACTTAGGCATGGAGACTGTTTCTACAAACATTTGTGAAAAATGGGCCGCTCTCAGGAGCTCAGTGATTTCCAGCGTGCAACTGTCATAGGATGCCACCTGTGCAACAAATCCAGTCGTGAAATTTCCTACCACTTGTCCCTTTCGGAGTCGCAGGGGGTGCTGGAGCCTATTTCAGCTGCATTCGGGCGGAAGGCGGAGTACACCCTGGACAAGTCGCAACCTCATTACACGGCCAACACAGATATCCTCGCTCATAAATATTCCAAAGTCAACTGTGGATGACAGAGTCTGGTGTGGATGAACTTGACTGGCCTGCACAGAGTCCTGACCTGAACCCGATAGAACAACTTTGGGATGAATTAGAACAGAGACTGAGAGCCAGGCCTTCTCGACCAACATCAGTGTGTGACCTCCCCAATGCGCTTTTGGAAGGATGCTCGAAAATTCCTATAAACACCCAGAAGAGTTGAAGCTGTTATAGCTGCAAAAGGTGGACCGACATCATATTGAACCCTATGGGTTAGGAAAGGGATGGCACTTCAAGTTCATATGTGAGTCAAGGCAGTTGGCCAATACTTTTGGCAATATAGTGTAGCTCACTTACAGTCTGTAGATGTCACCATGACTTGCCTGCTGATGGCATTAAAAATAAAAGGTGCCCTCTTCACTCGAACACTGTTATTACCAACACTGTATATATGTATATGTATATATGTATATATACAGTCTATATATATAAAGCCAATAATAAAATAAGATAAGATACATATTTGTTTGTTTGTTTGTTTGTTTAGTTATTATTGGCTGATGTCAGCATTTTGGCTTTTTCTCATTCTTCTTCTTTTCCAATTTTTGTTTGTTTTTTGTGTGACCCCTGTGCCGCACTTTGGGTCATAGAAGTAGAAGTTAGTAGAAGCTAACTGTTTATGGACACTATAGTCTTAGTACTGTAGTATATCTGTTCATCCTATGATCACTTATGGGACGCCGGTCACATGGTTGTCTTACATCAGCGCCAGAAGTAGTACAATCAGCTGTTCACCTGGCGGGTTTATCCTAGGAGATAACCAGGGGATGATCAGGAAAGTCCTTCTTTGCTGCCGCCTTGTTTGCCTTTGCACATGTCAATGTTTACATTTGTATGCACACTAAATAAACACAAAATCCGTACTTTGGAGCAATGTTCACAGACTCTATTATTTGGCTTATTAGCTTCCCATTGCAGGCAACTGATGATGGTGTGGTTGACGGAAGAGTTGTTTGATGTTGGATGCTGGAAAATGTTTGATGCGTTGCAACAGTCATTCTAAATGCATTGCTGCAGCTCAATGATTTTTGTGCACGTCATGCAAAGCGCGTGTGCGGCAGTGCTCGGGAAGTGTGGCCGAGGTGTCGAGAGTGGCGGGATGTGAGGCTGATGAGAGGTGAGGCGTGCGGGTGTGTTCAGGGGTTAAAATGCATGCCTGTTGGTCACTGATGTCATATCAATACTTTTTTTCCCCTACTAATTCGTTGTCATGATCGGTGCAGTGCATGTCCTGGTATCTGGGTCATTTTCTCTTGACTACTTAAGTTCTCCAGTTCCTTCACTCTGCACCAGTAAATTTCCTGATGTTTCACCCTTCCAGTCATGTACATCTCCTCTGCTTAGGCTCCACTCACGCTTATCGTTCCCTGTTGCTCAGTCCCAGCTTTGCGGTTATGGTGTTAATTATTATTCTCCACACCTTCTGTGTGTGTGTTTTCTCACTCCTTTTTGAGTCCTCTTTTTGTTATTGTTCTTGTTTCTTTTTCTGCTCCGCTTTGGGGTCCTACTCCGGCGAAGCCGATCATGACAACCAATTAACGAAAATGAATATGTGGCCACATTTCGATACCCCTGTTGCACGTGACGTCACGCACCAGCTCAAGCACTTAGAAACAAGAAGTCAAGCAATCAGACCATCCTCTAATTAAATTAGCTTTTCTCCATGCCAACAAAATGAGAAGAAGGCACTCGAAAGTACAGTAAAATGCACTACCTCAAGGCTAATTTACTTTGGATTTGCCATAGACATGCTCCTGAGACGCCTTAGGGATTTTACATGCCGATTTCAACACCTCCATATTTGGTAATGAAAATGACTAATTAGGTGCAGGTTAGGTGTTTTATAAGTACACTACTTATAATATAAACACTTTGTTGGCTTCAAAAAAAGAAAATACTAGTACATTGAACTTAATGGCAAATACTACCTGAATGTACACTACTGCCATCTAACAATTTGGAATTGCAACTGCATGCAAAGTCTGTTATTAGAATACTTGCAAATGAGACAGACATGTAAGAAGACAAGATAACAACTTGACAGCACAGTTCAGTTCAAAATTTTTTTTTTTAAACAATTAACCTTAACGCATTCGAACACACAGACACAAAAGTCCCAAAAATTGGTACCGTCAGGTACCGATATCAAGTCCCAGGTAGCAGGAATTGGTACCCATCCCTAATTGTTTGAGATCATTCTAGAAGTTATGTGTTTTGCAAAGTAGCAAACTGTGAACAAACTGTTAAAATTATTGTTGAGGCACAAGAAAGGTGACAATGCTCACATTCCAAAAGTGCTAAAACAAACTTTAATAAACGTTTTTGAAATGACAATGAATGATATTTTTGTTTCTCAGGTGAGCTGCCTTTGTCTCTGGCTGCGTGCACAAACCAGCCTGACATGGTGGCCTTCCTCCTGGACAATGACTACCAGCAGGCCAATGCAAATATCGCCGACTCTCAGGGCAACACGGTGCTGCACGCCTTGGTGGTGGTAGCCGACAACACCAAGGATAACACAGACTTCATCACCAGTATGTATGACTTCATCCTGACCACCACCGCCCGACTCAAACCCAAAGTCAACCTGGAGGAGACCGAAAACAACAACAGGCTGACGCCTTTTAAACTGGCTGCCAAGACCGGAAAAAGTGGGGTAAGAAGTTTTCTTGATACAACATTATATAGACTCAAACAATTTAATAGGATCCAGTGCAAGAAAGCCTTTTGTGTTGCTAAGAAATATACGGCTCACAGTTTGATACACTTTAGATGATACAATTGCAGTACTAACTATAATGTGATGGAGGAATTGTGTGTGAATGCTGAACTGAAATGTTAACAGGCAGCGTGTCGGCCAAAATATGGGACTTTAAGAAACGTATCGGCAAAATTAGCAAAAAATGATAGCATGTTAACGCTATCATGCATGCAAAGCATTTTGACATTCAAACGGTTGAAATCAGTTGAGAAATGTGGAAATAGTTCCACTTTTTAATGAGAGAATAATGGTGTGCTCCGTTAACTTTGGAAGTTGGAAGTCGGAGCTGCTAATGACGCCACAGCCGAGTTATGATCGTTCCAGTTACGAAGTCGGAAATCAAGTTGGCCACATTCACAAAAGCTATTCTTGCGCTTGCCTTATCTGAATATTAACAACTTATGGAAAAATATCCACTCCTTCTGCAACCTTCAAACAACAGGTACACACATGTATGTATGTATATATATATATATATATATATATATATATATATATATATACATATACACACACACACACACACATATACGTATGTACCACGATACTAATGAATCATATTCGGTACTATACCGCCTCTAAAACGTACCGGTGACACAATATGTTACTGCATACGTCAGCAGACTAATAAGGAGTCTTTGTTTGCTTACTTACTAATAAAAGACAAGTTTTCTTGTATGTTCACTATTTTATTTAAGGACAAACTTGCAATAATAAACATATGTTTAATATACCCTAAGATTTTTTGTTAAAATAAAGCCAACAATGCCATTTTTTGTGGTCCCCTTTATTTAGAAAAATACCGAAAAATATCGAAATAAAAAGTACCGGTACCAAATATTGATATCGGGACAATACTAGTATGTATATACATATATATGTATGTAAGTGCATATATATATATATATATATATATATATATATATATATATATATATATATATATATATATATATATATATATATATATATATATATTGTATTTAGTTAATGTGAGTTATTGTTGGTTAATGTTTGCTAAGGTTAATTAGTTAATGTTGTGAGTTAATTAGTTAGTGTTAGTTATTACATGATAGTTATATTAATGAGTTAATGTTATTTAGGTCATGTTAGTTTGTTGGTGATGGTAATGTTAGTTAATGTTAGATAGGTAATATTAGTTAGTTAATGTTAGTTAGTTAATTAGGTAATGTCAGTTAGTTGACGTTGGGTATTGGTATATAGTTAAGGTTAGTCAGTTGCAGTTAGTTAATTAGTTAATGTTTGGTAATGTTAGTTAGTTATTGATAGTTAATTTAATGGTCGTTAGTCAATGACAGTTAGTTAGTTAGTTATGTTAGATATTATTCCAGTTAGTTAGAAACAAAAATGGAATTAAAAACAATTGATTAGATTTTGGGGAGGGTATGGATCACTGTCTGGATTCTGGATTTTTTTTAAATGATTTTTTCAATAATTAGATGACAGGGCATGGCAGAGGATCTTGATCGGCTTCATCTCCCACATGACCCCAAATGAGTCAATGACGTGCTTTTCTGGGCTTTGCGCCTCTTTGCAGATTTTTGCACACATCCTGAAGCGAGAGTTCCACGAGAGTCACACCAAACACTTGTCTCGCAAATTCACTGAGTGGGTTTACGGGCCGGTCCACTGCTCCTTGTACGACTTGGCCTCTGTGGACTCCGTGGACGACAAGTCGGTCCTGGAGATACTGGTCTACGGCAGCGACATCCCTGTGAGTTCCGCATTATTGCTATCTAGCCAAAACCACGATCGTCTTCTGAAATATTTAGCCTTCAGAACCGCCATGCGATGCTTCAGACAGAACCTCTGAGGCAGCTGCTGAACGACAAATGGAAAAGGTTTGCAAGTCGACTCTTTGGTGTCAACTTCTTGGTCTACTTGGTGTACCTAATTATCTTCACTATGGTGGCCTACAACAAAAAGAATGGAAAGGTGGCGGATTCAGACTGTCCTGTTTTACCTTGATGACATCACTCCACTAACAATGCTTGTTTTGGTCCTCAGACACCATTCCCTGTGGAACACAACACTGTAGGTTATTTGTATGTTGCAGGGCAGATACTGTTAACTTTCGCAAACTGCTATTTCTTCTTCATTGGGGTACGTATGCCTTACATTCCTTCGTCTTCAACCTTGCATTGAAGGCTACAACTGGTCAAATATTGTCTCCAGTTATTAGATATGAAGAGGAAACAACCGAAGCTGCAGACCCTGCTGATTGATGGATATTATGATATTCTTTTGTAAGTAAACGTGATCCAATGCAAATTCTAATGGTGACGATAATAGTGATTGCAGAAAAACAAGCATGTGCTCCAATCACCCTATCACAAAAAAACAAGAGTTGTAGAAATGATTGGAATAACACAAGCTCAACTCATATTTTCTTTTTTGTTTTGCTCTGTGGTTGTTAGCTTTTTGCAGGCCGTGCTCTTCCTGGTAGCGGCTGCCCTTTACGTTTTAGGTTGGGAAGCATACCTTGGCTTCCTGGTGTTTAGTTTGGCTCTCAGCTGGGTCAACATGCTGTACTTCGCCAGGGGCAGCAGACACATGGGCATCTACAGCGTCATGATACAGAAGGTAACCTTCACCCTTGGCTTGTTTGTGAAGTCTGGTGCCTTTGCTGAGGGGAATGCGGCCTTCTGAACCCTAGTGTGTACCAAAGACGCGGACTGAGACCGAATCAGGGTTAGGCTCATGCAGTGTATCATTAATATTTTTGGTCCATGAAGGGGAATTGAAAAACTAAGCGTTCCTTTTCAGTGTCGAATCAGAATAGCAATAATTATATCTAAAAATGGTTAGATTTTTACTTTATATTTCACACAAGCAGACATTAAAAAAACTTACTAAAAACAAACTGGGATGTTAAAAAAAAATTGGTGTTGTCTTCATGTTTTCCACATTTTGTTATGTTACAGCCTTATTCCAAAACGGAATAAATTCATTTTTGTCCTCTCAATTCTTCACACAATACCCCATAATGACAATATGAATAGTGAAAGAAACAACAAAATGATAAATCTGAAAGAGAAAATGTGTTGTAAGTCTCTCTCTCTCTCTCTCTCTCTCTCCCTAAAAGTGCATATTTTTGATACTCTAAACCAGAAGCTTTACAACATGTTTCCACTGTTTCCATCAAAGGATGTGAGGGGCCACTTTGATATGTTTAAACATTTTTTATTCAGTAAAAGGGCAAAAAAAGGTTTTGTAAACTCAAGGCAAATGCTATGTCTTGCATTGTTAGTACCAATATTTCAGCCTTCTTCTCCTCACATATTTTTTTATAAATTATTATTAGTAAAATGTATGTAGTTATTTACGCAACATGACATCTGGTCAAAGCTTCTTCCAGCTTGAACAATGTTTGCAGAATTAAAGTGTGAGACAGTGCCCTTTGCTGGATTTATAACTGCAGCACATTTTTAACCTTATTAATATGCCGCTGGGATAGGCTCCAGCACCCCCGTAACCCAGAGAGGGACAAGCGGTAGAAAATGGATGGATGGATGGAATATGGTGTAATTTGATGTAGCGTTACTTCAAGATTCAGGATACAATAACATGATGGAAATTTTGTCCAATTAAGTATTAAATTAACAACATTTTAGAAAAAAATGCAAAGTCAGGACACAAAAAAAGAAGCATAGAAGCTTGGTCGCAGGAAATAACAGAAAACTCAGAAAATCTCACGGGAAAACTAACGCTTGTGAACAAATGAACTGACTAAATGTGGATTAGATTTAAATAAAATAAAATGAATTGTAACGTGAGTAAAAGTAAGGCATTGAGCACCAAACAGGAAACACGTGACCAGATAACAGCATTGAACAGGAACATATTAATACGAGGGATTGAATGATGGAAGATGTGCAAATTGCAACACTTACGTTCTAGCATAGTGTGAATGCAAACATAGTGTCTTTTTTAAAAGTGTAAAATAAAAATCCTCCATTCAGACCATTTGGATCCCTGGGGCTTATTATAATATACTTATACAGAATAAATATAATATATCCTTATCATATATATTAGGGTTGTCCCGATACCAATATGTATTTCAATACTTTTGGATAGTTTTCTAATAAAGGGGACCACAAAAAAATTGCATTATTGGCATTATTTGAACAAAAATCTTACGGTACATTAAACATATGTTTCTTATTGCAATCCAAGAACAATTTTGGCCTTAAATAAAATAGTGAACATACTAGACAACTTATCTTTTATTAGTAAGTAAGCAAACAAAGGCTCCTAATTAGTCTGCTGACGTATGCAGTAACATATTGTGTCATTTATCATTCTATTGTTTTGTCAAATTATGAAGGACAAGGGGTAGAACATTGCTTATTAATCTACTTGTTCATTTACTGTTAATATCTGCTTACACTTCTGTTAAAATGTAGGAAACACTTTTTCCTCTGTTCTTTGGATGCATTACATTAGTTTTGAATGATACAACAAATGTAGGTATCGATCCGATACCAAGTAGTTACAGGATCAAACATTGGTCATATTGAAAGTCCTCATGTGTCCAGGGACATACTTCCTAAGTTTATAAACATAATACACATTTTTTATAAAGGATAAAAGATTTTGTGACGATAACAAATATCGATGTAATCATAGTAGTATCGACTAGATACGCTCTTCTACTTGGTATCATTACAGTGGATGTCAGGTGTAGATCACCCCATTAGTACCGCGGGGCTTTACTAGTACCGGTACACCGTACAACCCTAATATGTGTATATATATATATATATATATATATATATATATATATATATATATATATACATATATATATATATATATATATATATATATATATATATATATATATATATATATATATATATATATATATATATATATATAGGTAAAAGCCAGTAAATTAGAATATTTTGAAAAACGTGATTTATTTCAGTAATTGCATTCAAAAGGTGTAACTTGTACATTATATTTATTCATTGCACACAGACTGATGCATTCAAATGTTTATTTCATTTAATTTTGATGATTTGAAGTGACAACAAATGAAAATCCAAAATTCCGTGTGTCACAAAATTAGAATATTACTTAAGGCTAATACAAAAAAGGGATTTTTAGAAATGTTGGCCAACTGAAAAGTATGAAAATGAAAAATATGAGCATGTACAATACTCAATACTTGGTTGGAGCTCCTTTTGCCTCAATTACTGCGTTAATGCGGCGTGGCATGGAGTCGATGAGTTTCTGGCACTGCTCAGGTGTTATGAGAGCCCAGGTTGCTCTGATAGTGGCCTTCAACTCTTCTGCGTTTTTGGGTCTGGCATTCTGCATCTTCCTTTTCACAATACCCCACAGATTTTCTATGGGGCTAAGGTCAGGGGAGTTGGCGGGCCAATTTAGAACAGAAATACCATGGTCCGTAAACCAGGCACGGGTAGATTTTGCGCTGTGTGCAGGCGCCAAGTCCTGTTGGAACTTGAAATCTCCATAGAGCAGGTCAGCAGCAGGAAGCATGAAGTGCTCTAAAACTTGCTGGTAGACGGCTGCGTTGACCCTGGATCTCAGGAAACAGAGTGGACCGACACCAGCAGATGACATGGCACCCCAAACCATCACCCAACCATGCAAATTTTGCATTTCCTTTGGAAATCGAGGTCCCAGAGTCTGGAGGAAGACAGGAGAGGCACAGGATCCACGTTGCCTGAAGTCTAGTGTAAAGTTTCCACCATCAGTGATGGTTTGGGGTGCCATGTCATCTGCTGGTGTCGGTCCACTCTGTTTCCTGAGATCCAGGGTCAACACAGCCGTCTACCAGCAAGTTTTAGAGCACTTCATGCTTCCTGCTGCTGACCTGCTCTATGGAGATGGAGATTTCAAGTTCCAACAGGACTTGGCGCCTGCACACAGCGCAAAATCTACCCGTGCCTGGTTTACGGACCATGGTATTTCTGTTCTAAATTGGCCCGCCAACTCCCCTGACCTTAGCCCCATAGAAAATCTGTGGGGTATTGTGAAAAGGAAGATGCAGAATGCCAGACCCAAAAACGCAGAAGAGTTGAAGGCCACTATCAGAGCAACCTGGGCTCTCATAACACCTGAGCAGTGCCAGAAACTCATCGACTCCATGCCACGCATTAACGCAGTAATTGAGGCAAAAGGAGCTCCAACCAAGTATTGAGTATTGTACATGCTCATATTTTTCATTTTCATACTTTTCAGTTGGCCAACATTTCTAAAAATCCCTTTTTTGTATTAGCCTTAAGTAATATTCTAATTTTGTGACACACGGAATTTTGGATTTTCATTTGTTGCCACTTCAAATCATCAAAATTAAATGAAATAAACATTTGAATGCATCAGTCTGTGTGCAATGAATAAATATAATGTACAAGTTACACCTTTTGAATGCAATTACTGAAATAAATCAAGTTTTTCAAAATATTCTAATTTACTGGCTTTTACCTGTATATGTATATATATGTGTATATATATATATATATATATATATATATATATATATATATATATATATATATAGCATTCTTCCCTGCTTGGCACTCAGCATCAAGGGTTGGAATTGGGGGTTAAATCACCAAAAATGATTCCCGGGCGCGGCGCCGCTGCTGCCCACTGCAAGGGTGATCCCCTTGATCACCCTTGGCTGGTGATCAAGGGGATGGGTCAAATGCAGAGGACAAATTTCACCACACCTAGTGTGTGTGACAATCATTGGTACTTACCTTTACTTATAAACAGAGGTGGGTAGAGTAGCCAGAAATTGTACTCAAGTAAGAGTACTGTTACTTTAGAGATTTATTACTCAAGTAAAAGTAAGGAGTAGTCACCCAAATATTTACTTAAGTAAAAGTAAAAAGTATGTTGTAAAAAAACTACTCAAGTACTGAGTAACTGATGAGTAACATACACACACATATCATATATATATATATATATATATATATATATATATATATATATATATATATATATATATATATATATATATACCCACCCTTTTTGGATTCACTCGAGGGAGTACTTGAGAGTGCTCCCCCGGGTGATTCCCTCGTGCTACTGGGGGACTTCAATGCTCATGTTGGCAACGACAGTGAAACCTGGAGAGGCGTGATTGGGAAGAATGGCTGCCCGGATCTGAATCCGAGCGGTGTTTTGTTATTGGACTTTTGTGCCCGACACTGATTGTCCATAACGAACACCATGTTCAAACATAAGGGTGTCCATATGTGCACTTGGCACCAGGACACCCTAGGCCGCGGTTCCATGATCGACTTTGTAGTTGTGTCATCGGATTTGCGGCCTCATGTTTTGGACACTCGGGTGAAGAGAGGGGCGGAGCTTTCTACCGATCACCACCTGGTGGTGAGTTGGCTGCGATGGTGGGGGAGGATGCCGGACAGACCTGGCAGGCCCAAACGCATTGTGAGGGTTTGCTGGGAACGTCTGGCAGAGTCTCCTGTCAGAGAGAGTTTCAATTCCCACCTCCGGAAGAACTTTGAACATGTCACGAGGGAGGTGCTGGACATTGAGTCCGAATGGACCATGTTCCGCGCCTCTATTGTCGAGGCGGCTGATTGGAGCTGTGGCCGCAAGGTAGTTGGTGCTTGTCGTGGCGGTAATCCTAGAACCCGTTGGTGGACACCGGCGGTGAGGGATGCCGTCAAGCTGAAGAAGGAGTCCTATCGGGTTCTTTTGGCTCATAGGACTCCTGAGGCAGCGGACAGGTACCGACAGGCCAAGCGGTCTGCGACTTCAGCGGTCGCAGAGGCAAAAACTCGGACATGGGAGGAGTTCGGGGAAGCCATGGAAAACGACTTCCGGACGGCTTCGAAGCAATTCTGGACCACCATCCGCCGCCTCAGGAAGGGGAAGCAGTGCAGTGTCAACACCGTGTATGGTGGGGATGGTGCTCTGCTGACCTCGACTGCGGATGTTGTGGATCGGTGGAGAGAATACTTCGAAGACCTCCTCAATCCTACCAGCACGTCTTCCTATGAGGAAGCAGGGCCTGTGCAATCTGAGGTGGGCTCTCCTATTTCTGGGGCTGAGGTTGCCGAGGTAGTTAAAAAGCTCCTCGGTGGCAAGGCCCCGGGGGTGGATGAGATCCGCCCGGAGTTCCTTAAGGCTCTGGATGTTGTGGGGCTGTCTTGGTTGACAAGACTCTGCAACATCGCGTGGACATCGGGGGCGGTACCTCTGGATTGGCAGACCGGGGTGGTGGTTCCTCTCTTTAAGAAGGGGAACCGGAGGGTGTGTTCCAACTATCGTGGATCACACTCCTCAGCCTTCCCGGTAAAGTCTATTCAAGTGTACTGGAGAGGAGGCTACGCCGGATAGTCGAACCTCGGATTCAGGAGGAACAGTGTGGTTTTCGTCCTGGTCGTGGAACTGTGGACCAGCTCTATACTCTCGGCAGGGTCCTTGAGGGTGCATGGGAGTTTGCCCAACCAGTCTACATGTGCTTTGTGGACTTGGAGAAGGCATTTGACTGTGTACCCCGGGAAGTCCTGTGGGGAGTGCTCAGAGAGTATGGGGTAACGGACTGTCTTATTGTGGCAGTTCGCTCCCTGTATAATCAGTGTCAGAGCTTGGTCCGCATTGCCGGCAGTAAGTCGGACATGTTTCCAGTGAGGGTTGGACTCCGCCAAGGCTGCCCTTTGTCACCGATTCTGTTCATAACCTTTATGGACAGAATTTCTAGGCGCAGTCAGGGCGTTGAGGGTATCTGGTTTGGTGGCTGCAGGATTAGGTCTCTGCTATTTGCAGATGATGTGGTCCTGATGGCTTCCTCCGGCCAAGATCTTCAGCTCTCACTGGATCGGTTCGCAGCCGAGTGTGAAGCGACTGGGATGGGAATCAGCACCTCCAAGTCCGAGTCCATGGTTCTCGCCCGGAAAAGGGTGGAGTGCCATCTCCGGGTTGGGGAGGAGATCTTGCCCCAAGTGGAGGAGTTCAAGTACCTCGGAGTCTTGTTCACCAGTGGGGGAAGAGTGGATCGTGAGATCGACAGGCGGATCGGTGCGGCGTCTTCAGTAATGCGGACACTGTATCGATCCGTTGTAGTGAAGAAGGAGCTGAGCCGGAAGGCAAAGCTCTCGATTTACCGGTCGATCTACGTTCCCATCCTCACCTATGGTCATGAGCTTTGGGTCATGACCGAAAGGACAAGATCACGGGTACAAGCGGCCGAAATGAGTTTCATCCGCCGAGTGGCGGGGCTCTCCCTTAGAGATAGGGTGAGAAGCTCTGTCATTCGGGGGGAGCTCAAAGTAAAGCCGCTGCTCCTCCACATCGAGAGGAGCCAGATGAGGTGGTTCGGGCATCTGGTCAGGATGCCACCCGAACGCCTCCCTAGGAAGGTGTTTCGGGCACGTCCGACCGGTAGGAGGCCACGGGGAAGACCCAGGACACGCTGGGAAGACTATCTCTCCCGGCTGGCCTGGGAACGCCTCGGGATCCCCCGGGAGGAGCTGGACGAAGTGGCTGGGGAGAGGGAAGTCTGGGCTTCCCTGCTTAAGCTGCTGCCCCCGCGACCCGACCTCGGATAAGCGGAAGAAGATGGATGGATGGATGGATATATATATATATATATATATATATATATATATATATACACACACACACACACACACATATATACATATATATATATATATATACACACACACATATATATATATATATATATATATATATATATATATATATATATATATATATATATATATATATATATATATACATACATTGATATATGCAGTATATAATTTATATTTATTTGTTTTGCCGTTTTTGTTTACATGTTAATAGTGTTTTAATGAATATACATGCATGTTTAACACATATAGATTCCTTTCTTTCATGAAGACAAGAATATAAGTTGGTGTATTACCTGATTCTGATGACTTGCATTGATTGTAATCAGACAGTAGTGATGACAAACGTCCACGTTTTCAAATGGAGGAGAAAAAAAGTTCCTCCTTTTTAGTCTAATACCACATGAAAGTGGTTGGTTTTTGGCATCTTATATGTCCAGCTTCCATATTCGTTTTTATACACTTGACAAGAAATACATTGGCGGCAAACTCCGTAGCTTGCTAGCTTGTTTGCGCAGGCTTTCGGAGACTCTTATTTTGAAAGCGCAGGCGCGATGGAGCGGCACTTTTATTGTGAAGACAGGAACTGTGCAGTCAGTCTTTAGGCTTTTGACGGGGTGTACGGTTGAAATAAAAAATTGTCTTTTTTCCTTCACACTTTTGATTGATTGATTGGAACTTGTATTAGTAGATTGCACAGTACAGTACATATTCCGTACAATTGACCACTAAATGGTAACACCCCAATAAGTTTTTCAACTTGTTTAAGTCAGGTCATGTGACCCCTGGCTCTGTTTGATTGGTCCAACGTCACCAGTGACTGCATCTGATTGGTGGAACGGAGTGAACGTCACCAGTGACTGTATTTGTTGAAACGCAGGCACTATGACAGACCAAAACAAACAAAGCGTGCATTAACAGATCGATAAAAATTAGTAGCGAGTAGCGAGCTGAATGTAGATAAAAGTAGCGGAGTAAAAGTAGCGTTTCTTCTCTATAAATATACTCAAGTAAAAGTAAAAGTATGTTGCATTAAAACTACTCTTAGAAGTACAATTTATCCCAAAAGTTACTCAAGTAGATGTAACGGAGTAAATGTAGCGCGTTACTACCCACCTCTGCTTATAAATGAAGTCCATGCGCCGCTCCTTTTGAACAAAAGCATCGATAACTTGTTTATAGAAGTCTTCCTTATCCTTCTTCAGTTTTAAAAATCTCTCTGTCTCGATGGAGATCTTCCTTTAATTATTACCTCCTGTTTCCATTGAAAGTCCAGTTTAGAAAACTGTTTTATTTTAGATATGTAATCCTCCATGTTAAAAGTCCAGGCGAGAGGAAAAAATAAACGATCGCTGCTAACTGTTGCTGCTTGTTGTCACTTATTCTGCAGCCGAGTAGTCGCAAGAATTATCGCTGGGATCACTACCGCCCTCTACCACAGCCGTTTAATGATTGCTCAGCACAAGAAATTTTGTTACACACATACAGTTGTTGACAAAATACACTGTACATTATATACCTCAGCTAACTAAACTATGGAAATGTATAATATAATTCATATAGCAATACGGTCTCACTGCACAGCAGGCCAGCAGTTAGCCGAGTCCGCAATCCATGGCGAGGCTCAACTGGCTGCTGATCACCGCAAGTCTCTTCTCAGTATTTGAACGGCAAATGTGAAAATTCAGTGATTTTAAATAAAAATAATCTAAAACTAGTGAAGTTAAATGGAAAATAACTTCATAGTATAATCACTGGATACATATAACAATTTAATAATTATTTTTTCTTTTTACATTTTTTTTCTTTCCATGTTGGCACGTGAGGCCCCGCCTCACCTGCCTCCCCTGACTGCACGTCACTGATATAGATATATATATATATATATGTATATTTATGTATATATATGTATAAATATTGTCCCTTCTTTCTTATTTTGCAGATGATCCTCAGCGATATCCTGCGCTTCCTCTTTGTCTATGTCGTCTTCCTGTTTGGATTTTCAGCAGGTACTCTTAAGTGTAATTATGACAAAATTATTATTTTTTTGTGTTATTATTTTGATTAATTTGAATAAACTTTAGCTCACAATTTGCTTTTGGATCAGGACAAAATAATGCACTGCTCTGAGAATACAATCTATGTTCTAAATTTGAGGTGTCAAACTCTTTTTTTATTGAGGGCCACTTGGCAGTTATGGCTGCCCTCAGAGGGCCGTTTGTAACTGTGAATAACAATATATCATTATTGAATGAATGTATTATATATTTTTTTACGGACACTGTAAAAAAAAATCTGTAGATTTTGCAGTAGAACCTGGTAGCTCATTCACCAAGATTGAACTGTAAAGTTTACAACGATTTTTACAGCAATTTGCTGTAAATTGAAATACACTATTGTTTCAATGGTAAAATTCTGGCGACTGAGCTACGAGTTCTTTTTATAATGTACATTTTGATGTATAACTTGCTCTGAAATTATAAGTCAAGCAGTTATTTAAGTATTTATTTTTATTGAAACTTTTTTGGGAGTTTATGATAATATGATAGTAAAAATGTATTCTATTTTCCTGTGCTTTGGTATTGTTTCCTTTCCAGTGCTCCTATTTTCAGCTCTACTTCCTGTATGTCTCCTTTCTTTTGTCACCTGTTCTCCAGTGTGAGCGCTGGCTTCCTCACCTGTCCCTGATTGGCATTCAGGATGCTTTTACATGATCCTTGTTTTGCTTTGAATCTCAATGCAGCATTGCTTTTCCCTATGCCTGCTGTGCCTTTCTGTGCACTTTCCTGCTGCACTATATTTTGTAGTTAAATACATTTTACCTGCACGTCGCCCGCCATCTCTACATTCTGAGGTCAAGACCGCCAGTCCCATAAACTGTAGAAATGTTGAAAATGTAACTTTTCGGTAACACTTTAGTATGGGGAACACATAATCACCATTAATTAGTTGCTTATTAACATGCAAATTAGTAACATATTGGCTCTTAATTAATCATTATTAAGTACTTATTAATGCCTTATTCTGCATGGCCTTATTATACAACCAGTAAGCCATTAACTAAGAGTCTTCCCTCAATAACCTCAGAATTATTGCTTATTAGTAACCCTAACCCTTATATGTTCCCCTAGTGTCCAAATAACTCTAAATTAAGTCTTTGTTACTTTAATAAGCAACTAATTAATGGTTCTCTATACTAAAGTGTTACCAACTTTTCTATTGAACTGTGCTTGATTGATTTTGATGTCTGTCAGCGTAATTGACATACATATAATAATAATAATCATGAATAATAATAATGGATTAGATTGTAGCGCTTTTCTATCGGGTAGATACTCAAAGCGCTCACAGAGAAATGAGAACACATTATTCATTCACTCCACATTCAGACTTATAATAATAATAATAAAATAAATAATAATAATAATGGTGTTATTGAAATGATAATAATTATAATAGTGTTATTGACATGATAATACAAATAATAATGATAATAAAAATAATACTTGTGTGATTGACATGATGATAATAATAATTATAATATTAATATTTGTATTATTGACATGATAATAATAATAGTGTTATTGGCTTGATAGTAAAAACAATAATGGTAACAAAAATGATAATAGTAATAATAATAATTGTGTGATTGACATGATGATAATAATAATAATAATAATAATAATAATAATAATAGTGTTATTGACATGGTAATAAAAATAATAATGATAACAAAAGTGATAATAATAATAATAATAATTGTGTGATTGACATTATGATGTTTGTGACAGCGGTGGTCACGTTGCTCATCGAGCCCCCAGCGGAAAACAACACCAAAAAGCAACAGCGCCTCTACGGACCCACCTACCCCGAGGCCGAATGCGTCAAACCCACTTTCTATAACATCTCCTACACCACGCTGCAGCTCTTCAAGTTCACCATCGGCATGGGTGACATGGAGTTCACCGATGACTACAAGTACAAGGAGATCTTCTACGTGTTACTCATCTCCTACATCATCCTCACCTACATCCTGCTCTTCAACATGCTCATCGCCCTCATGAACCGCACCGTGGAGAAGATCACCGCGGAGAGCGCCAGCATCTGGAAGCTACAGGTCGGCCATGCTGTGAACGGGCTCAAGGAGCAGCATCTGCAGATTTGACTTGATGTGTGTGTGTGTGTGTGTGTGTGTGTGTGTGTGTTTTCAGAGAGCCATCACCATTCTGGATATGGAGAAAAGGTTGCCATTCTGTCTGAGGAAGAGGCTTCGCTGCGGGGTGGATAAAAACCTGGGCACCACCTCCGAGCAAGACCGCCGACGCTGTTTCAGGTCAGTTTCATCCATACAAATGAGGGGTTCCCTGAGCCAAAATTTGAAATTGTTCCAATACCAGCAAACAAACAAACAAAAAAAACATGTATGGGATGATATCGGCTTGAATCTAATATCTCTGATACAAAGGAGTCCTGCAGCTTGTTTACTTCTGTAAAACTAGACAGGTTATGACCTTTCACGCCAGGTCATGTTCTGTCCTTGTGTTTAGTATTATTCTCCTTAGTTTAGTGTTAGGTTTTGCTCCTTTCCTCCTTTGTTTGCATTTTCTTGTTGCTCTGCGCATTGAGTTTTCACACCGCCAATCAGGACTCACACCAGTTGCCAATCCTAATCACTCCCCTGTTTAAACCCGTCCCAACATCATGTGGACGCTGGGCCATTGTTTGCTACATGCAACTGTTTTGTTGGCCATGAACATTTCCCAGTAGCTTGGCAGTAGAGATGCGCGGTTTGCGGGCACAACCGCAGAGTCCGCGGATGATCCGCGGATCGGGCGGATGAAATAAAAAAAAATAAGATTTTATCCGCGCGCGGGTCGGGTCGGGCGGATTAATTAGATTTTTTTTTTTAAATTTATTGATTTTTTTTATTTATTTTTTTTTTGCGGGTGGCAGTTAAACCAATTCGGAAATATATATACATAGTTAAATGTTGTTACCCACATACGAAAAACGAGCAGGCACCTGCTGCATATGCCACAACAGAAGAAAAAAAAAGAAAAGAGATGGACACTTTTACGGAGCGGAGAAGGGACGCCTCGCCGGGGTCCGGGACCGAGGCCCCTTCCCCCGAGAGGGCCCCACCGGGAGCCGTAGCTGAGGCGATCCGCGAGAAGGGCCCGACGCACGTCCAGGGTCACTACCGCGCCCACCGCACCGACACCCCGCCTCGTCCGCCTTCGCCGCGGCCGGCGTCACGCGCAGCGGGTAAGCAGCTTACCTGCCCGCCACCCCCGTGGCCGGGGGCTCGTAACAGGGGTCACTCTGCGCGCTCCGCCCGCGCAGCTTACTTGCCCGCCACCCCTGTTGCCGGGGGCGCGTAACAGGGGTCACTCCGCGCGCAGTGCGCTCACGAAAGGGGTGGGGCTCACCCTGGTTTATATAGAGAGCAGGAAAGGTGGCCATGGAAGTCGGAACCCGCTAAGGAGTGTGAAACAACCCACCTGCCGAATCAACTAGCCCTGAAAATGGATGGCGCTGGAGCGTGGGCCCATACCTGGCCGTCGCCGGCAGCGAGACGCGCTTGGAAGTGCGCTCAGCGCGGCTCCCATATGATTGCGCACTAGTGTGCGTCTGGGTCGTGACAGCGTGGCACGCGAAAGTCTGTGCTGCATTGGATCAGTCTCCTTTCTTTAACAGGCAAAAGCTTTATAACCTCAGCATATCTGCCAACTTTTGAAATCAGAAAAACCTAGTAGCCAGGGTCCAAGGGCCGCAGGCCCCGGTAGGTCCAGGACAAAGTCCTGGTGGAGGGTTCAGGGCTTCGCCCCCCGACGCAAAATGATTATTAGCATTCAGACAGGTTAAAATGTTGCTAAAACCATCACTTTTCTATCAGTCACAGTGACTTTTCAAAACAAAAATATTACAGCAAAAATCATATGGGTTGATTGGCATGTTTATTCTGTAAGCTAACTTCAATAGTTTGAAATTATTTTGACAGTTAATGCCAGTTATCCTGTCAACCTTTCACAAGACTTCAATTTGTTAATTGAAAGTATAAACAGTATAAACACTTTTTACAGTAAACAAATGGTAAAACAGTACTAAACAATTCCATTAAAAAAAAAATTGGTGTCATTATTAACTTTCTGTCCAAGCTTGTATAATCTACTGCCTATCTATCACAATTATCATACTGTAAACATGGTAAGCTAACTTCATTAAAATTAATAGTCCTGTCAATAGCATGGAATTACAATTCAAATGTAGTTTTTTTGTAAGCCTTTCAAAAGAATTCAAAATATGAAAAATTAATGAAAATTAATTTAAGCCATCAGACACTTGAAAAGTGGCACATCACATCTCTAATGTAATCATTTGAACTTTTCAACAGAAATAGCACTGCAAAAATATTAAGGACATACTTCTGTATTTTGGTAGTTATGCTGTCAACATTTAACAAGATTTCTTCAACTTGGACTTGAAAGCATAAATAGTATAAACACTTTTAACAGTATGTCGTGCTGTGAAATACAGCCGACAGGATTGCGCACCAAACACGAAGCAAGGCCAAAGCGCATGTGGTGCAGGAGAACAAAGGACTTCTTTCATTTAAGGTTTGTGATAAACCATCAAACTCATTCGTTAAAAGGACTCTATAGTAATATAAAGCAAATTTTTCTGGACATTATCATGCAAGAAAAGTTTATTTTTGGGACCGCGATCACCGCGTAATGATTCTTAAAGGTTGCATTACAAACATTTAACTGTCCCATGTGATCAGCCAGTGCGATTGGAAGTCCATGCTCAATTATTGCCTCCGTAAATAAAACTTCGGCATTTATCACATCCAAAGAATCTGTTTGGGCGACGAAAAACGTTGAAAGTTTTCCACTTGTATCGCTAGCAACGGCATTAGACTTGTGTTTTTTTGTCCCAAAGTGGTCTTTTACATCGCTAATTCCTCCGTGTCCGATCGAAAAATCTTGTCTGCACAAGGTGCAATTCGCGTAGTTTTCACCCTTTTTTTTTTTTTAATTAATGAAAAACCGTATTTTTTATCACTGCAACGTAACCCGGAATAGGTTGATGAAAACCGTACGAATTACGGGAAAACCGGAGTAGTTGGCAGGTGCCTCACTAATGCCTTGCATCGTCTGTATTAGATATAACGGGCGGGTGCGGGCGGATGGCGGGCGGGTGCAGTTCTGATCAAACGTTACATCGGGTGGATGGCGGATGGTTGACGACTTTCTGATGCGGTTGCGGATGAAATATTTGCCTATCCGCGCATCTCTACTTGGCAGTAGCTTCACTACTTTTTGAACGAGTAGCTATTCCTGTAGCCTAGCTACATTTAGACCCATGTCGCGAGGTAGGTTGCATCAAAGCTACAAGCCACAAAGAGAGAGAAAGGACTGTGAATCCAGGCTAAAAATGCAATGACCTGGATGAACATCCATACATACGGAGAAAATCCATGATGATTGGTGTTCGTATGATGAGTCACAATTGGCTAAGATTACGGCGAAACATTACGGACTGACCAATAAGAGGCAAGGTAAGGCGGGTCATCGAAACCAGGTAGCAAAATCATAACAAGACACTCATGTAATGACGACGAGGGGGTCGGAGACAGAATGTCAAGACTTGGACTTTGGCGTGGTTTGTTTTCCCGAGATGCATAAGAATTGGACCGGACATGGCGTGAAGTTAAATACATGATTTAATAATAGACTATAAAAAGTACACACAAAAGGCGTGCACAAGGCTAATAAAACAAAACTAGCACAAAGGCAGAACTATCGAAAAAAGGAACAAACAAAAGGCGCTCACAGCGGGGGTACAAAACAGTGGCTTGCATTAAAAAAAAACTTACGTGGCAAGAAAAGAGCAGCATGAACTATGACCTGGACAGAGTAAGCAGCGTGTCAAGAGTGCAGAGCATGAATGTGATGTCGCCAGGCCGACCAACAGAAAATGACAGGCTTAAATAGTCATGTGGTGATTGAAAACAGGTGCGTGAGTTCAAATGAATCAGGTGCGTGAGTCGTGAGGACAGGTGAACTGATTGGTAGTCATGGAAACAAAACAGGGAGTGAAAAAACAGGAACTGACAGAGTGCAAAAACCAAACAGAACATAGCCAAACTAAACATGATCACCAAGACATGACACAGAAGGACGCTTCAAACTGACCACTCAAAAAAAAGGAAACCTAATTAAAAATGGCTGAGGGATTTTTTCTCGCAGATTAGATTTTTCCTTTAGTGATGACAACGTCCAGGAAACCCAGAATAATGCGTGTCCTTGGCCATATTTAGACAAATGTATGTGTTTAGAGAAAACAATGCCCAAAACCTTAATTGTAGTTGTTTACTCTGTAAACCAAAATCATGACTGCTCTCTTCATCTAAGACGTCCAACACAAATTTAGGAACACACATTAACGTGATGTGAGTTCATGAAAAGTTTTACTGCACATAACCATTAACAACTGTTCCTAAACAACACACAACACACTCTTGGATCTGAAATCATTATATTCTGTTTTTATTTACAAATTACACAACGTGCCAACTTCACAGGTTTTGTATGTATATATATATATATATATATATATATATATATATATATACATACATACATACATACATACATACAAATATTTATATAAACATATATACATACATATATGCGGGACGGCGTGGGCGAAGTTGGGAGAGTGGCTGTGCCAGCAATCTGAGGGTTACTGTTCAATCCCCACCTTCTACCATCCTAGTCACGTCTGTTGTGTCCTTGAGCAAGACACTTCACCCTTGCTCCTGATGGGCCTGGTTAGCGCCGTGCATGGCAGCTCCCGCCATCAGTGTGTGAATGTGTGTGTGTGAATGGGTGAATGTGGAAATAGTGTCCAAGCGCTTTGAGTTCCTTAAAAAAATGTAGAATAGCGCTATACAAGTACAACTCATTTACCATATATACAGTATATATATGTATATACATATACATATATTTATACATACATATATATATTTATAATATATATTTATACATAAATATATATATATATATATATATATATATATATATATATATATATGTATATACATAAATATATATTTATATATATGTATACATATATATCTATATATATGTATATATGTATACATATATATATATATATATATATATATATATATATAAATTTCACGACTGGATTTGTTGCACAGGTGGCATCCTATGACAGTTCCACGCTGGAAATCACTGAGAGCGGCCCATTCTTTCACAAATGTTTGTAGAAACAGCCTCCATGCCTAAGTGCTTGATTTTATACACCTGTGGCCGGGCCAAGAGATTAAGACACCTGATTCTCATCATTTGGATGGGTGGCCAAATACTTTTGGCAATATAATGTTTGTAGCTTTTCTGTAACAAGCTACTTTTGCCGTGTAGCTTGCTACAATTCTCCAGGGATAACTTCCTCTATAGCTTAGCTACATTTAATCGAGCGTTACTTGTAGCTTAGCTTAATACATTTTCCAAGTAGCTTGCCCATCACTGGCTAGATATAACAAGCTACGTTTTTGTTTTATGTTATGTTTACAGTTGTGAGTCGGCTACACTTCACAAGTGCATATAAGCAACACATGCCTGGATCTTGTTGCTGTGATATTTAGAAATACAACTTTTCTTACCTGCAAGCTGCCTACGCTACGGTCCTCTGCATTACTGGAATTTCAAATCACCACAACATGCCAGCATACCACAAGACAGCCAGTTAACATCTAAATGTCCTCCAATAAGCACACATGTAAATGATCTTTTCTTGTATTCTTGTCAAGTCATTTACAAAATGTAAACATGGCAGGCTATAGGCTACTAAGAGCTAGCAGCTACACAACAGCTAAGCATGCAATCTAGACATACGTAACAAGTGTCCGTCATTGAACAATATTGCAGTCTAAATTATGACATGTTTCCAATATAAACAACTACACATTAATTATAGATGCATAGTACTTACATATACAAAGTCTCCAAGGCAGAAGCTTTACTAGAAAGTGTCTAGTGACAAAAGTGTCCATATCGTTCAATTCTTTTGTCATGCCCTTAATTTAAGGAATTATTGTGACCACAAAAATTAACGCTCCACTTTAAAAGCATAAATCTGTCATAATGTTAGTGTTTTTCATACCTACTATCGTTCTGTTAGACTAATTTCACTTGATCAAACCTTTTGTAACATTCTACACTACAAAATATTAACAGTGTGTACTACGACTCTTCTGATATCGGGTTAATATTGTGATCGGCCAACCAGTTTGATCAAAAGAAATTATTCAGAGAAATATTGTCGGTATGAGAAACTCCTAACCTGATTTTAAAGTGAAGATTTGTGCTTTAGTGACACCTAGTGGTTATATTAATACAAATAAAAAATAGGGCATGACACGGAAAGTTGATTGATGCAAATACGTTTTTTACTGGATACTTTCTAATACGTTTCTGTAATATGCAACAATATTTATTTGAAATGTGTTTATTTTGACAAAGGTGTTGTTTTAGACTACAATACTGTCCATTTAAGGACACTTATTACATATGTCTAATTTGTGTGCTGCTAGCTCCTAGTAGCCCATAGGCTACTATGTATACATTGTGTAAATGGCTTCACTAAAATACATCTCGATGTCAACTGCCTTAACACAAGTAAACACGCTGCAGGACTGCTTGTAGTGGAGCTTATATTGGAAATGTTTACTTGCAAGCGGATATCTTCTCTTACTTTTTTTCTGATATCAGACTGATATACAATATCAGTATCGGATTGGGACGCTCCAAAACTGAAGCATGGGTGGTTTATATGAAAACACCTGTCCTAACTGGAGAGTTGCCCACAGATGTGTGAATGGTTGTTTGTGTGTGCTCTGTGATTGGCTGACCATCAGTCCCGGGTGTACGTGGCTTCTTACCCCGAGTCAGCTGGGACTCACCCCGTGACCCGAATTAGGACTTTGTGTAGAGCTGACAAAGCAACCTGTATCAGTGTTCTTCCTCCACAACGATGAACGTGTCCTCCTCCTGTCATGGCAGAGTGGAGGAAGTCAACTGGAACAAATGGAACATCAACCTGAGAAACATCAGCGAGGAGCCAGGTTACTGCGATCAAACCCGTCAGATGGCCTCAGACAACCAGCCTGTCAGAACAAACCGAGGTGCTGCTGCAACTTCAACGCACTCATACTAGTATTCTTTCCCCCCCCTTTTTAACTGTCGTGAACACTTCCACTTTGTTCCACAGGGAGGAGCTGGATAAATTTATTTTCAGAGAGCAGGAGAGGAGCTTATGAGTCCACTGAGATGAGGGACATCACCCACACATGAAGTAGCCATCTTATATTGCAACATTAATTCTTGGACGGGTTATGTTTTGTTAAAGTCTTCTTTTAGTGGTGCTATAATAACATACAACGTGGTCAGTTGTGATCATGATTTTCATTACAACAAATTGTACGAGTTGAGAATAGAAAAATAACAGATTTGCTGTGAAGTGGAAAAGGGTAGGTAGGATTAAATAAATTCTGCATCTCCTAATGTATCATATTGTAACTGTATGCAAGTTTGAAATAAATCTAAACCATAACCAAACAGCCTACTCTGTCTCTACTTTGGAAAGAAAGGCAGAACAAACATCCCATTGGTGGTTTATATATATATATATATATATATATATATATATATATATAAAACACACACACATATAGATGTGTATGTATATATATATGTGTGTTTTATATATATATATACACACACACACACATATATATATATATACACGTGTGTATACATGTATATACACGTGTATATATATGTGTGTGTGTATATATATATATATATATAAAACACATATATATACATCATATCTATATAAATAAAGATTGATTGATACATACACATATATATACACGTGTATATACATGTATACAACTATATATATAATATACATACATAAATATATAATATATACATACATATATATACATACAATATATATATATACGATATATATATCATATATATACAGTATATATATATATATATATAAAATCTAATAAACATTTTTATTTATGACAAAGACAGTTTAAATATCTGGAATAAAGATTTAAAAAAATTCACTAACAAGATGTACTACAATATTTATATGTACAAAAATTAAATTCCAAAAAATAGATATTTATTTATCACCAAGGCAGATTAAATATCTGAGGTCAGGTATAGATAGAATATATTCATTCTTTGCTAACATTATATAGCACAGATTTTCGTTGTATTTAGAATAATGGAATGACACAAAGTATACAGTTTTTAATAATAATAAAATAAGACAGATTAAATATCTGAAATCAAGGTTAACAAAAATCGTCTTTTTTGCTAATAGGATAAAGCATAGATTTTGGTCATATTTACAATGATCAAAAACAAAAAATAAAAAATCTAAACAAATCCAATATTAAACACCTAAAATCAAGTAATATGGTTTTCCTATCAGTATTTTATAATGATAGTATATTTTGAGAAAAAAAAACGATTGTCACCTAGTAGGTTACGTTGAGAGTAAGTTACCATGGTAACTGGCTGAGTTTACTTACCTGTCTTTTGCAACGGAAAACCCTGAATCCTTCATCTCAGGCTTGATATACTCAACATTTTCACTTGACCTGCTTTTCTGGAGTACGCCCCAGGACCAGTCAACTGTCAATCAATCACATGTTAACAATTTGCAGTCACACCTACTGTCAAATAGTCTACAGTATAGATTTTTGGGGGACGTGGAAGGACAGGCACTGAGAGAACATGCATGACATGACGAAGCTCCAATGGAGGGTTTATGATTGTTTCAAAATGAATGCAAAACATAACCCAAAGAGTGTCTCAGACCAGGTGAAAGCATAAATTAGAATTTTATTTTATTATTACAATATTACAAAAAGAGTAGCACAATTCTCACGCTCTTCTTGCTTCTTCATCATCTTAAAAAGATGACAAAAGATAGGCTGTGGACCTTCTTCCTTTTCACAGCAAGGAGGAAAAACAAAAACTTAAATACCAAGTGAATCAAGTATTATAAATAGTCACGACTGCAAACTGAAGCTTTGAAACCTGGGGGTTGGGGGAAGTTACAGCTCAGTAACTACACATTGCTAAAATATACTTTAGAATTAGAAAATATCACTTCTTTCCTTGCTTCTCATAACGAATCACTAAGGAATTGCTTGGTCTAGTCAATAAAAAGAAGACAAAGAAAGAAATGCTGTGTCTGTGTATGCTCACGTCTTTCTTCCTTATTATTTGGGGTTGTCATTAAAACCATGCTTGAGGAAAAGTCCAAGGACCAAACAATTAAGGCTTTTTAGGGGTCGTTAGGTGAACAAACAATTGTGACACACACGCGCGCACGCACACAACCTGGCAACACTCACACTCATCGTTAAAATGTTACAGTAGTCTAGTAGGTAAGCCAGTGTACAATAAAATAAACAATGCATTTGCTGTTCAACTTATATATATATATTTAAAAAAAAAGACAAGTCTGTTGTTTTTACTTCCTGTGATCTTGCAAGTGATCAATTTGGTCTTCACATGAGAATCAGTAGCAACGACACTTCACTTGAAGTAACACTATGTACTTTATGTACTCTTGTTTGGCCTGCAAAGCAAATCATCTCCACATTCAAGTAATATATTTGTCATGGTTCCGGAAAAAGAAATGCTGTGTAAAATAAAGTCAAACAAATGGCACATCTCTCAAACAGAACCGTCAGTGTTGGACTTTGGCTGATGTTTAACTTTAAACGTCACAACCGAAGCCTTCCTGGCCCGGTGACACTGCACTTTTTTCCTTTTTCTTTTGAAACACCTGAATTCATTGCAGCATTTGAAGCAAGATGGAGCAGAAATGCGCTCCCTCCTGGCTCCTTGCTATGTACATACAACCTGATGGCGAGGAATCAAGTTTCAATATCACACAAATAAATAATGACATGTCATTCTGCGTACGTACGTACACACACACACACACTTTCCTGGCTTGATTTGGAAGTCTTTTCTTGCCTAATCATCTACAGCCAGAAATTCCTCAAATGTAAAAACAAAACAGAAGGAAGGAATCAACTTTTCTCTATTTACCTTGCAAACTAGGGATGTGCTGATCAGCATCGGCCAATTTCATGAAAAAGTATGTGGTCGCCATTGTCGATTAATGCCTTTTAATGACGATCACAAACGCTGACCCCCTCTGGCTAACACTGTATTTTTTTTTAGATCCCAGCTGACTGGCTAGCAGTTAAATGTGTATCTCCATACACAGTGTGAAGCCGCTCCCCTAAACTAATAATCACCTCCATTACGACAAATAAACGGCATTTTTTTAGTATCTTATGTAACATTATCACTGGAGGTTGAGGCTAAACATGTTACACACCAAGAGCAAGCAGGAGCAGGTATGCCAATAGCTAAATGAGTTAGCAGCTAAGGTAGCTTGAAACAATATAAGAAATAAGTGCTTAGTAAAGTTTAAGAAGTGTTGATGGAACCACGTTGCAGCAGATATTAACCTTGAATTAGCAAATAGATTAATGAAGTAGATTAATGAAAGTCTAAAGAGAGGATAATATAACAACTGTTGCTGTGTCAGCATTATCACAGTCAGTACACAACACTTCAGAGGAGGGCGGATCGATCCATAAATTGGTAGTGTCAACACAAAGGACAATATCAGTATGTGATCAATACTAGAGTGATTAAGTTAATATTTTTAATTTCTTAAAATATATATATTTTTTGAGTGTTTGTTTACCAATATAGGGAATAACTCATTGGACGGCGGAGGGCTTTAGTGGCAGAATAAGGAACTAGTATGAATATTGTGTTGACATTGTTAAACTGTCAATAGCACTCACCGTTAAAACAGAGAAAAATGTACAGTTAATACATCTGATCAGTATCAGTATTGGTATCGTACAATCTCACTCATGGATAATTGGTATCGCAGTCAGCAGCATACATCCTTGATCGGAACATCCCTACTGCAAATGTGTGAAGTGGAACTGACACAGGATCTGTTGAGATCCAGGCGCACGCTGAACGTGAGGCAAGAAAGCAGGGAATGACACAGTAGATTTGTCCTAAATATTCCAGGTAAAAGCATTCACTAACAAAAAAAAAACTAATAAATAAAAGAATTGATCACTTGCAAGATGTATCAACAAAGAATACTATTCTTCATGAAGGAAACGTATTCATTTAAGACTAAAGAAAGTGTTGGAGACAAAGCCATAGCTTATCTGTACCCTGGATGCTGGATGAGAGCACTTCTGCCATCCCCGACCTCCCTGCTCACAGGGGGTCCGTGCATCTTAACCATCAACCCTAGATTCTGATCGCGGAAATAGGGCGCCTGGAAGTCCCCGCCCATGTAATCTGTGGTTTGCATCAGATTAGTCTGGGCAGAGGAGATCGGTGGTAGCCGGTAATGGGGAGGCCCAGGGGGCCCGCATTCTAGCGCGGCGCACCCCCCTGGGCCTGCCCCGTGGAATGGCATGGCTACGTCCTGAGAGCCGGAGCTGTCGCTGTTGGGCGTGGGGAGGATGCCGCTGTTCCAAATGTGGGACTGGAAGTAGTGGCCGTTGTTGTAGTGGGCCATCATGCCGTTGTTGACGGGCGGCGAGGGTGTGGGCCGCTCGATAGGAGGTTTGAGTACATACGGCTGACCCACGCACATGTCTGCAGGGTAGCTCATTCCCTTAAAATGGAAGGTGGCTTCCCTCGGGGGCTGCTTGCTGGGTTGGTTCACGCAATTCTGAATATGGTGGGTCAACTGAGGCTGATTCCAAGAGCGCATATTCTGTTGTTGCTGATTGGCTTGTGGTTGCAGATGCTGTTGAGGGTGCTGTTGCTGCTTGAGATCTGTGTGGTTGGAAGGCAAGTGGTTCATGGTCACGGTGGGTGGAGCGAGGGCCCCTACCGGGATGGTGGCTTTCTCATGAGGGCCAACGATGCAGTTGGGTGGGGGGAAGCCGGAGGCGGCGGAGTTGTTGTACATGGACACCCTGGAGCAGGCGTTGATGAGCAGGTTGCGACTGATGGGGCTTGGGTTAGCAATCTGGCCCTCGCATAGGGATGCCGAGCCAGCACTGTGGGCCCGAGCTTGGCAGAACTGGTTGATCTGGTGCACAATGGTGCTCAAGTCCGGCTGGCGGCCGTGATGCAACCCTGTGGCCATGGGGAGCGGAATGGTTGAGGTAGAGACGGTCACATTGGGCGGCACGTCGCCATCCGGCAGCTTTCTGCTCCCCTGCAGGCCGGGTGGTGCCTGCTGTTGCTGCTGCTGAAGGTGCTGCTGCTGCTGGAGTAAGACAGTGGAGGGCACCTGAGGGTGACCGAGGGCTGGGTGCTGAGAGACAGTCTGCAGTCTAGGTGGGCCCTGAGGGTGCTGGGCCATGGTGAAAGGGTGTCTGAGTGGCATCTGTAGAGTCTGAGGTGCGTCCTGCGGTTGCAGGGCTAAGCTCTGGTTGGACAGAGTCGGGTGATGGTTTAAAGTGCTGGTCGAAGCCACTTGGTAAGGTCCGCTGAGGTGGTTCATGATGACTTCAGGGTGCAGGCGAGCCCGGCTGCCGGCGAAATCCTTGAGGATGCCCTTGACGGCGGGCACCTTGACGATGGCGAGGAGGCCGGTCTTGGAGCTGGCCTGAGAGGAAGGGTAAGGGCTGTAGCGCTGGCCTGATGTGTCCAGCCCGTTGACTGTGCGGCGCACGTGATTCCGCTGGGGGACCTTGACGCTGTTGGGGAAGATCTTGATAGTGAGGGGGTTGTTGGCAACCTTCTTAGCATAGGCATCCAATTCTGCAGGGGTTGGGAAGGGGGTGGATCTCATCCTTTGAGTGGTGTCCCCTGCAAGAATAAAGTGAAAATCGTATTTATTAGAAACGCAAATTCTTTCGCTAGCATCAACTTGATTTGAGACAGTTCTGTATCATTACAGTTGGGTCCCAACGCCATTTTTTTTTAGAACAATACTCTTAGTTTTTGACAAACAAACACAACCATCAGACAGAAATAAGAAAATGGGGTGGCACCATCCTCGTCACTGTCATTGTGTCCTTGGGCAAGACACTAAACCCACTGCCACTCCCTCTGGTGAATGAATGTTAATGTTTCCGTCAGGGCAGCTGTGGCTACAAATGTACCTTACCACCACCATAGTGTGAATGAATGCTGGATTCTCAGTGTAGCTAGAAAACAGCGCTATGTTAATGTACTTCATTATTAGTATTATTGTTGCTTTTTTTTTTTTTTTTTAATACCTTTTTGGGTGTAAAATGTGTGGCAATGATGTTCCTTGAGGCTGTATAAAGAGCGCGACGTGACAGCAGACGAGTAATTAGATACATCAGCAGAATCTCTGATCTGCATGGAGACTTTTCTGGCTTCAGCTAGCAGACGTTTGTTACACCTGCTAAGCATCCAGGCTATATTTAACCAGTCAAAGTGACAAGATGATTGTGTTTGTACGTGACTGAGCATGTGTTTCACTTAGCAGCCCGTTTGAAAGAGCTAAGACACAAAAAAAAAGATATGCAGGTGCTTGATAATGTCCATCCATCCATTTCCTACCGCTTATTCCCTTCGGGTTCGTGGGGGGCGCTGGAGCCTATCTCAGCTACAATCGGGCGGTATTGCTGCATATTTTTTGAAATACCATATAACTTGTTTTATGTTGCAATTGAGTTGGTTGCGTTCACAATGGATCCAGTTCATGCCGACGCTCCTTTGACTGGCTGACTGATGTCGACATAAGCGGTTGCCGACATAACTAGCTGTTGCTTGCACATTTACTTGTGACTTTGTCCACAGACATTAAGTGATAAATGTTTTTTTAATCCACGGCAGTTTGTTGACATATTGTACAGTGGAACCTCGATTTGCGAACCACAGGCCAAATAGAAATATGCTGTGTTGTACAAAGCTCGCCTCATTTACAAACGTTTCATCCACTCATTGTGTGCCTCGCAGCCCAGCCGGGCTGATTGCTCTCTGATGCACATTCAGTCAGGACAGCAAGTGCTGTCGTTAGCTACTCTGCTACTTTGTGTGCTTTTTAAGTGTTTTTGTTTTTAGCTTTTTTACATTTTTTCTAGTTTTGCTAGCTTAATATAAGTCGAAAACAAACAATGGACAAGTGATGTGTGGTTTCAAACATTTAGGAAAAATCTACAGCATTGTCGACACTGCCTCCTCCCGTCGAAAGAAATATCTCCCAAACATGTCGCTTTTATCTCGTAGAATTCAATCGGACCATGCTTGTGTCTGCAGCGATCACTTTGTAAAATGTTTGTTTGAACATTTGATTTGTTTGAGAAACTTTCTGTGATACAATCAAGGTTTTTCTCTACTATGTTAATTGTGTTTAATAGCAGAAATAAATGTAAGAAAAGGACAAGAGATCGCATTCGTTTGTGTTCTTTTGTGGTTGCTATGCCTAAATATAACTACAAAGGCCTACTAGTGCAAATAAACTAACGTCATGTTAAGTCCTAGTAATAAATATTGTGATTGTTGGTCCAATCCACCCAATTTTTGTTGTCCATTTTCATAACAGAAACTAAAAGCTTGTCGTTGTGGCTTGTGCAGCCCTTTGAGACACTTGTGATTTAGGGCTATATAAATAAACTTTGATTGATTGACTGACTTTTGAGTTGTTGTTGTGTAGGAAAGCCAAGTGCTATATTCAACTCTGATGGCCACATTATTGCATCTTTGGTGATATTTGTTATAATCAAGACAATATCCTTAATAGTATTAATAACCTAGATGAATAAATCTCTCATAGGCTCAACAGCATACTGAATCTTTATATCACTAGCTACAGGGACAACTCTAGCTATTTAATGAGACAAAATATGAATTTCACAACATAAAAACTTAGACTTAGACTTCCTTTTTATTGTCATTCAAATTTGAACTTTACAGTACAGATAAGAACGAAACTTCGTTACATAAGCTCATGGTAGAGCAGGATAAAAAAGCAATAAGGTGCATATATAAATAAATAGGTTACTGTACAGATAAATATATTGCACTTTTTCCACATGCGTCCATGTTTATTGATGTATGTTATATTGTCTTTTTTATTCCAGCGAGTTAATCCATTTTGGGGGGAGTTGAGGGGATAATTTAATTATGATGCGTTCAAGAGTCTTACGGCCTGAGGGAAGAAGCTGTTACAGAACCTGGAGGTTCTGCTTCGGAGGCTGCGGAACCTCTTTCTAGAGTCCAGCAGTGAAAACCGTTCTTGGTGGGGGTGGGAGGAGTCTTTGCAGATTTTCTGAGCCCTGGTCAGGCAGCGGCTTTTTGCGATCTCCTGGATAGGAGGAAGAGGAGTCCTGATGATCTTTTCCGCCGTTCTCACCACTCTCTGGAGAGACTTCCAGTCTGAGGCATTGAGGCTCCAGTCCAGACAGAGATGCTGTTGGTCAGCAGGCTCTCTATAGTGCCTCTGTAGAATGTGGTGAGAATGGGGGGAGGGAGCTGTGCTCTTTTCATCCGACGCAAAAAGTGCATGCGCTGCTGAACTCTTTTTACAAGAGCTCCGGTGTGTAGGCACCAGGTTATATTGTCAGTTATTTGCACCCCCAGGAACTTGGTGCTACTTACTATCTCCACCGCTGTGCCGTTGATGAAGAGTGGAGCGTGGCTGGACTGGTGCTTCCTGAAGTCAACGATGATCTCCTTGGTCTTGTCGACATTCAGGACCAGGTTGTTGGTTCTGCACCAGTCAACCAGATGTTTCACTTCTTCCCTGTAGTCCATGTCATTGTTGTCACGGATGAGGCCCACTACTGTCGTGTCGTCCGCATACTTCACAATGTGGTTAGTAGTGGACCTGGCGCAGCAGTCATGAGTCATCAACGTGAACAGCAGCGGACTCAGGACGCAGCCCTGGGGGGAGCCGGTGCTCAGGGAGATGGCACTGGAGGTGTTGTTGCCCCCTCTCACAGATTGGGGTCTGTCTGTGAGGAAGTCGAGCAGCCAGTTGCATAGGGGGGTACTGAATCTAAGGGGTGCCAGTTTGCTCACCAAGTGCTGTGGGATGATGGTGTTGAATGCTGAGCTGAAGTCCAGAAACAACATCCGCACGTGTGTGTCCTGCATACAACTGCATACATGAATTGTATCTGAGACTAACATTTGTACCAGAAAATTAAATGGTTAAAGCATCACGATGATAGCAGCACGGCACTCGTTTATCAAACACGGTGCTTAGCGAGCAACGCATGAAAAAGTCCAACATTGTCTTTCATGAATTATTACTTAGTTTGTTGAACCCATCAGATTTAAAGTCTTAATGTGCCTCCAATATTTTCTACTTTAAATCCTTGTGTCGAAAGAAGTGAGGTCGAAGTGAGCAGTAACGTCTTGGTGATATAAATGGTTTAAATCTTTCAAAAATTATTTTTCTTAAGAGTGTATAAATCTACTCATCCCATTTTAAATCATTTTCCATGATCACTTTTATAGTTGCCTCAAATCCTTTCAAAATACGCACAAATTTGCAGTGATTTGCACTGATACAGGTGAATAAGCAGTAGCCTAATGGGACTCTAGACCATTGCCTAAAACCTAGAACAGGCTGGAAATTCTTCTGGGTCACGTGATTGCAACTCAGCAATACAGGTTACTACTACCATGCTTTTATTTTAAAGCTGACTTGGGTCTGAACAGGAAGTCACTGTGTGCGCGTTATTACACTGCATAACTATACATTTGTTATTTTGCTGTTTTTTCACGCTGCTCAGCGATAATGATGAAGATACATGTTGACATAAACTGACTGCTTTTTCATAGAAACGATCACTTTAAGATCTTATGTTGACGGATACAATTGAGCAAGTCTGTCGACGTCGACTTAAAGCTGGGGTACCCAAGTTATAATCTTTAACAACAAAAAAACGTAGCATTATACAGTATTTCGTAACAGTAATAATTTCTTTAAAAATGTACATCTGTGTGCTGTCTGTGCCTTATAATGAAGCATTTTAGTAAATAAAACCCCGGAAAACAAACTCATTTGAGCCCACAAAGGAGCCTCCTCATTGGCTGATGCAATACATAGTGAAGCGCATGCAGGGTGCAAACTTGTTTTCAGTAAAGCATGGCTGCCAAACACCCACCTGGAAAGATCGCATATACTGCTAAAAAAAACATATAAAAAGAAGAAATAAGGGGAAGAAAAGAAAGACGCTGTACGTCTAAAAACAAAAACAAAGAAGAGCCAAAACTCAAATAAATATTGGTCCAGCGTATTCAAGGAGGACAAAATAACAGTCAACTCATCCTTATTTAATATAGCCTTATCAGTTTAGGTAAAATTGATTAGTAATACGTTACAGTCAGTTGTTAAAGCAGCAACGTTTGTGGTTTCATACAAAGTTGGCTGTTCTACTCAGTCTCACAGCGACCTGACTAAGCTTAAGGGATGAGACATGGAACTGAACTCGAAACCGTCTGCACCAATCAACTGTGCCAACTGGCTAATTAATTCCTCTTTTATTTGTGAGCAGGAAACAATGCGCAGTGATGTGCAGGGTCTATATAGGGCGGTACACAAGGGGGGCTGCTATGTGACAAACTGTCCAGCCTGCTGATGGCAGCCTCATTAATGTCGGGGTCTGGGCCAAGGAGCGCGAGCCGGCACCCGCCAACGCAGAGGCCCTAATGTCTGTCACTGAATAAATGCCAGTGCAAGCAAACACAGATGGATGAATGCACCTTCACACAAGTACACATAGTCTTCAGCTGTCAAAACATCGCTAATGATAAATGACCTTCTGAAATGAACGCTGACTACAGAATTACTAAATGGTATTCACATTATTCATGATGTCAATATACATAATGGACCTGGCAATGCAGTTTGTTTATCCATAGTGAAGTTACATGTGTGTGCGCAGATGTCCCACCTGTTGGGAGCCATACCATGGGTTTTTTTTTTTTTTTTTTTTTACACATTTACAATTACATATGCTCACTGGGCACAGTATTAGTGTCAGGGAGGTACTGTATCAAAAAATATGTTTATTATTGGCACCTATTATTTAGTGTACACTGACACTACAGAGCTTTTGTATTGTATCTAGACTGGATAGTGTAAATACAAACAGCTACATGACAAGATAACGCAGTCCTTGTCAAATAGTGGGGCGGGCTCTCCGGGGGAGGGGGCACGGTGCAATGCCAGGGGCGGATGCATGTGACCTCGGGCAACATGCCTTTTTTTCCATACCAGAATATGATTAAGCGTATGTAGCACTTGGCTTCACTGTAAGCACGGTGGGAGACGAGGAAAGGCTGCTGAGTTAATTCCTTTAGTGTTAATAATCTTACAATGTTATGCAGAGGTATAGTTATAACAATTTTAGAGACAAATTATACTATTTTTTTTTATTTTTTTTTAGACAAATTATACTATTTATAGACACGGTGGACAGTGCGGGGGCGCAAAATATTTTCTTCTTCCTAAGGGGGCGTAACAGAAAATGATTGAGAAGCACTGGGTGTTTGAGTCAATTTTCTTCTTCAGTGTACACATTACTCAGGCTGCAAAGATTAGTCGACGTAATCTACATTGTCAACTTTTTATTGATGTCAACTATTTGTTATTGTCGACATGTCACTTAATACAATTTTTAATGTGCTTTTATTTTCTTGTACCGCTAACCCACAACCTAACTCTCGGGGGTAGAACTTCCAAAAAAGAACAAGCAAGGGAAATTAAAAAAAATGCAGTCAGAGAAGTTACCGAAGATAGAAAGTAAGCCCAAACACTCTAAAGCGTGGCAACATTTCAATGAAATCAGGAATTTGCATTCTTATTCATGTTTACAAACACTAAATTGGCCCGAGTGTGTGAATGTTGTCTATCTGTGTTGGCCCTGCGATGAGGTGGCGACTTGTCCAGGGTGTACCACGCCTTCCCCCCGAATGCAGCTGAGATAGGCTCCAGCACCCCCCGCAACCCCGAAAGGGACAAGCAGTAGAAAATGGATGGATGGATTCATGTTTACAAACTCAGGGAAAAATTCCTTGGACACAGGTGGACTTTGAGGGCAAAAATTATTTAAATGAGTAAAAATGTAGTTATTGTGTACTATTGGTATTGTTTCACTCAAACAATTGTATATAATAACATTGAATAAGGAAGGAGTTTAAATATTGTGTTGATAATGTTAAAAACATTTTTACAGTTAACGCATATGATCGGTACTGGTATTGGCCAATCTCATTATAGGATAATCGTATCGAAATGGGCAGCATAAAACCATGATCAGAACATCCCTATTCAAAGTATTGTAACCTCTCTGTATTTAAACCTTAGCATAACATTGGACTGGGTATGTTCGCTGCCACAGCCTCTAATCATCCCTTCGCTTTGATTTGTTTGCCTCTATTTGTAGCACAATAGTGAGTGGTTACAAAAGCAATGCATTGCATCTGGAAACTGACCAATCCATTACATTGGAAAAGGGATTATGCATTGCTAACAAAACAAAGGCAGTAGGGAAGGGCGTTATGCTGATTAATTGGGTCCTGAGGCAAAATGGAGTGCCCTGCTTTCTTGCAACGAGCAAAGGCGCTGGTGATTTAGTCTAAGCTAATTTGCGAGAAAGTTGAGATACTGTACAAGTACGTACAACACAAGACATCTTAATAAATCACTGGAATTGGAATATTCAGTGAGAAACGACCATCTCCAACAGGGAAGCAAATAATGGGCATATGTAATAGGTTAGCGAAAATTAAATGGAGTAAAAAGTAAGGGCTGTTGATTATGTGTGCTCATAAGCAAGTGTTGCCTATTAGCATTTGACCCTTCACTTCAAACCTGGATTAATTGAATAACTTTAAGTAACAAGGGAGGGTTAATGAGGATGCAAGTAAAGTTTGAAGGTGGCTGCTGTTGGCGACGAGTGAATCATCTCAGATCTCCAGCTAAGCAGGAGAAAGGGGCTGGTTTGGCCACGTGTTAATTACCCCGCTGCTGGCACACAAGTGCACAGTCAGCAGGTCTCTAATTAGGGCTTCTTTTATTCAAACTACTGTTTTTATTGAACAAGGTTTAAGCAGTAGGGGGCTGTGCCTCACACTGATGTAAATTACAATTTTTTTTCCTCAGGAACGGGAAATTGAGTCTAAAGCTTGGGTGTCAAATTAGACAGCGGAGTTTATACCTCCTTCAAAACGCAGCTGCACACAGCATGCCAGGCTGACGGAGCAGGGAACTAAGATATCCTGAAAAAATATATTATAAGGAGTAAAAGAAAGATGGTTGGGTTTTGATCTCAGTGAGATGTAAAACAATAAATAAATTCAGCCCTGTGGCCTCGCAGAGCTCCATGTTTGTTCTGCCTGGAAGAATGGAGGATCAAGGGCCACTTCCTGGTGTTTCAGACATCCCGCCGGTGCGATGAGCCCTTTTCTTCACGACCCCGTTGAAACTATGTGCACCTGATATACTTCTCAGCCATCATCTACTAACAAGCGCTACGTGATGATAAATAGAGCATCTGCTTTGGCCTTAGCGCTGGCGGAAACCTGCTAGCTCTTAACTTTAAACAACTTCTTTTGTGCACAGGCTCCGCTGCAGCAAAGCAGGCAGAAGCACGGCGACCCTGGTGGTGGTGGCGCTCATGGTGAAAATAGAGGAAGGGGAAAGTGTCAAAGACAGCTTGTAGCAGTCCAGGACTCTATGGGACTTGAGTGGTGGTAGAAGGATAGTGGTTACAAAAATAGGAGCTCATTATGTCAACGCTGTCTTTAACTTGATTTTTTGTGACAACTAAACTAAATGTGGTGGAGCAAATATCTCATTAGTTTCTTTCACACATGTTTCTGGGCCAGAGAATGTTACACCTCTGTTTCGCCGCAGAGAAACAGATACCATGCAATTGCTTGTGTAACGGTTCCCATAGCGGAATGCAGTTGGCATGGGATTAGGTATATAACATTAAACGGTAATAATGATAACCGCGGTAAAACCCAGACAGTTAGTATTACCGTTTCAATAAAAATTATCAAAAAAATGTGATTGATAATTGCACTTTGATAAACTCATGGACTGACTGGCGCCAGCTAACTAGCTTAAATGCTAATATGAAAACAAGATACATTAATGTATTTCTCCATTAACAAACAACATACTCCAATCTCAATTTGTATAAACACATTACTGTCTGAGCAACAAAGCTATTTAGTTGTGCACATTGAACATACAAGCTGTACTCTCTTAAAACAGAGTGAATGTTCTATAGTAATACGAAATTGAGGTGTTTTTACGATGCGTTCACGGCCCGCTGAACAGAGTAGGACGCCACAAAGCCTACCAGAAATAATAAACAATAATAATAGATTTTACTTGAAATCAGTTTTATTATTTAACAAATATCATTTACATGTTTTAGAATTCTGTTTGTTACCGTTGTGAAATTATATATTTACATTTTTTAAATGTTTATTTACATACCTAAACTGTTTCCAAACGGTGCCTGTAACAAAGCAATACAACGGCTGATCAAACACAAGTCATTGATGTTTTTTGTCATCATTCTCCTGTGCACTGAAACCACTGAAGTCATCTTCTTCAGTGTTGGAGTTGAAGACTTCATCTTTGTCAAGATGTTTATCAGGATAATTTTTCCTTGTATTTTGTCAACACTTTGAGTTTGAACAGTTTCTTAAAGTGGATAATTTTAGTACGTTGTTTGATTTTTTTGTCTAATCCAATCCATAGATTAGCCACACCTGTGTGCTGCAAATCAGCCAGCTGCTAGGGTAGTGACCTTTTGTGTCAGCTTGTCTGTAATCTCCTTTTTCCCCCCTCTTCTCTTAGGGCAGTTGCTGGATGTTCCATCTCCATCGTTGGGGTCCCTACAGGCCGGGTGGGTGGTTCCCTTGGCCCCGTGCTGGTCGGTACTGTGGCGGCCAACCCAGTCAAGTAGCCTGGGGCGGCCGCGCCGTGCTCTTCTGGGGGGTTTGGCTTGTGGGGGCCCGGTTGTTGGTGGAGCGGGGGCAGTCTTCCCGCCTGGCTGCAGGGAGTCTCTGAGCCCCTCGGGGCGGGGTGGCCCATCTTTCTGCCCGCATGGGGTGTGGTCTCTGGCTGGCTTGATGATAGTAGAGATGATAGGCAAAAAAAGTGTAGTTCACCTTTAAAGGCGCCTGACGGCTGCTAAGTTCTTGAGTAGAGACGACTCAAGGCTGTTTTGAAATAGAAAAAAAATCGTTTTTCAAGTTAGGGCGTTTGTCTTGTTTGCACATTGAACTTGCATTGGTGGTGTCTACAACACAAGCAACTGTGCTGTGGTGGGATGTGTTGTCCTGGCCAGCATTATCTTTGTAGTTCGTTTCGACATTTTCTAGTTTGGGAGGGAGCAGTTAAGTGTTTCAAGGACAATTGAGCGATCCCAGAAACATGCGTTCCCTTCCCCAGTCAAACTTTCTTTCTTCTCATATTTACGGAATTTCAGTCACATTTATATCAATTTCCATGATATTCTGTGTTTTACAGTCAATTCCGTTTTTATTGGCCAGTTGTTTGATTCTGTCTGTGATTCCGTTATTGCGGTGTGTGTTTAGATGAGAAACAGCTACAGTGGAACCTATTTGTGTCAATGCCCCCTAGCTGTAGGGGTGCAACAATACATGTATCTGTATTAGGGCTGCAACAACTAATCGATTAAAATCGATTATAAAAATAATTGCCGATTAATTTAGTCACCGATTCGTTGGATCTATGCTATGCGCATGCGCAGAGGCAATTTTTAGGTGCATGTTCCCCAGGTGCATGTTTTCCAAAAACATGCACCTGGGGATAGGTTGATTGGCAACACTAAATTGGCCCTAGTGTGTGAATATGAGTGTGAATGTTGTCTGTCTATCTGTGTTGGCCCTGCGATGAGGTGGCGACTTGTCCAGGGTGTACTCCGCCTTCCGCCCGATTGTAGCTGAGATAGGCTCCAGCGTCCCCCGCGACCCTGAAGGGAATAAGCGGTAGAAAATAGATGGATGGATGGATTCGTTGGATCTATGCTATGCGCATGCGCAGAGGCAATTTTTTTATTTTATTTTATTTTTTTATAAACCTTTATTTATAAACTGCAACATGTACAAACAGATGAGAAACAATAATCAAAATAAGTATGGTGCCAGTATGCTGTTTTTTTTCCAATAAAATACTGGAAAGGATAGAAATGTAGTTTGACTCTTTTATCCAATTATTAATCGATTAATCGAAGTGATAATCGACAGATTAATCGATTATCAAATTAATCGTTAGTTGCAGTCCTAATCTGTATTGAACTGTTCAATATAATGGTCTCGGTTCGAAATTACTACGAGCAGAACGATACACAATATTATATTTTTTTCATCAACTTCTTGCAGACAATGCAGCCTAGTGTGAAATAGTCGACCAAGCCGCTGAGACAGAAGCTACAAGTTTGTTGCAACATAAATAATGCTTGAAGGAAATACTTCGAAGTCGAAGATCCTCCACCATCCTTCAGATCTGGCGTTTGGAGATACTTAGGGTTTCGTATTACGTATCACCCTGCAAGTAAGCGTGACATGCATTAAAGTACAACTGTACAGTGTGTCGCAAGTGTCACACTCAATTCTAAACTACATTGATGGAAAAACAACAAACATTTATGCCGACATTGACTCAATGCAAAAACAAGGAGAACCAGATAAAAAGAGAAGCACGCATGCTAGGGCTACACACTTTACCTGGGTTAGTATGATTTAAAGAGGTCAAAATATATCGACTGCTACTTTTATTGCTGTTGACATGCTACCTTTTTCTGTTGCAGACATCGGGCTTCAGAACATGCTGCGTTGAAACAATTGTTAATAATTTCAATAAACTGTAAGTTAAAAAGGCATGAACAGTTCTCATGTTTATTGGAAGAATATCAAACTGTGACATTTAGGAATCAATCTGTACATTTTGTGTATCGTTGCACCACTAAAAAGTGGTTTTCCACATAAGCGAAATTGAAACCAAAACGAGCCATTGTTTGCACATTTTATTTGTGTTTTTTGCCAGCGATATAAGGAGAATGGGCAATATAGTATTTTTGACGATATGGCGGTTTATTGACATTGATTTCCTTCATTTGTGTACATTTTTTTGGGGTGAGATTATTAAAAAAAATCTGAATTGTACTGTTCACATTGACATGAAAAATAACCAGATACATTTTACATTATATAGACTGAAAAACAATTGGCTTTGTAATGTTTACATTAAAAAAAAAAAAAAATCAGATGTCACATATGGGCAAAAAAAATAAATCTGAATTTACCTGCAGAGTGAACATTACCGTATGGAGACATTTCAGATTGAAAGTGTATGTGGGAATATCTCATAATTCCACATTATGAAGATGATTTATTTGGTATTTATCATTTGATGTATTTGTGACACATAGTAAACAGTGCTAGTGATGCATTGATTTGCAGTAGTGTTTGTGATATATATATCAGTTTTAAACTACTCTACTTCAATCCTGCACTTTCTACCCCCCTTAGTGTACTATGGTAAAATTAGAAAGAAATTGCCACATTCTGAGTTATCGCATCAATATGTCAAAACCAAACGTCATTAAAATAGGAATGACTAATACATAACCTTGGCGATAATCGAGGGAACAACTCTATGCGTTTTTTTTTGTACTTACACACATTCTATAGTTCAATCCTGTGTATGAATTTTGAACCTTGGCTACGCAAAGGTTGATAAATGAAGTCCAAGGCTAATGTTAAGCATTCATTTTGAATCTTACTTTTCACTGAACAGGAAGTCACGGTGTACACAATATATTGCTGTTTAACTGGACAGTAGTTTTGTTGCATTCTTATTCCACACTGGTTAGCGATAATGAGGAGGTTGACAATACTACAACATATGTAAACATAAACGGATCAATTTTTTTAAATAAGAAAAGCGGTCCACCATGTAAGTTGACACCACTTTTTACTAATGACAATATGGAGGACAAGACTTGATGAGTTGGTTGTCAGAGATGGGTTGTCGACATAAGCAGACTCCACTCTAGACACAATCTTTTAAGAGTTATTTATTTTTTTAGTTCACTTGGATTCAAATGATTTGGTTTCAATGAGCACTGGAGTCCTTGATGTGACACCGACTGCTAATGATACTTTGAAGAGCGGATGAAAAAGGAAACCATTATGTGAGAATGATGAGAACGGGGGTTGGGGGGGGCGATAGACACACAGCTAAGACAAACAGTGCTGAGTGAAGTACGCAACACCCCCAAAAGAGATTATAGAGTTGGACAGAAAATCCAATTGAACTACACTTTGGTTCTGAGCTTGGTTGTGTCATGGTGAGCCGCACAAAGGGGAAGCGGAGTACCAGTCTTGTTGATAGCAGCACCATGTCACTAGCCTGCCTGAGTGAGGCAACAGACGCTGGCACTTAGCAGACTCCCTCATGCTTGCTGATCTCCCAGGGGGTTGGCTGATTACTGTGATTCTGAAATTACAGTCTTGATGAGCTGGAGCATTTTACGGCAAAGGAAAAAAAATGCTGTAGAAAATAGGTCGCACTGAGGCGGAGTTGCCATTTCTGAAGAAAAAGACACGACGATTGCCCTAGTGTGAGAATGTGAGTGTGAATGTTTGCCGTCTACCTGTGTTGCCCCTGTGATGAGGTGGAGACTTGTTCAGGGTGTAGCCCACCTTCCGTCTGAGTGCAGCTGGGATAAGCTCCAGCCCCCCCACAGCCCCGAAAGGGACAAGCGGTAGAAAATGTAAGGATGGAAAACAGGAGGAGGAGGAAGACTTTTGAGGATTGAATTGATATTTTGAAGCGTCTTTTTATGATCAAATAAACAACATGTATTTTTGTGAATAAACTACTCTTTTAATCACGTTTTGGACTCCAGTCAGGGTGAGGATGACATCCCATTGCAAGGCCATATATTAACAATTGCAGGTGATTCTGACCTGAGAAATTGAGTTATAGCTATGAAAACCCTAATTACTATAATTACTTGACCCTGATGTGAGGGAAAATATCTTTAAAGGTGCCCAGTGATACAAATTCACTTTTTAATGATGGCACATTCATATTTAATGAAAAATATATCAACTCCCTTACCATTTTTGAGATAAGAGGTGCTGAAACGGAAGGTTTTAAAGTTCCCGTGCCACTGATTTTTCCCGTGTATACAGCCAAAACTTCATAGAGGGCAGCTTTGGAGTGGTAAAAAGGCTTTGCTACACACCACAAAATAAAGCCTGGCGCTCTGCTAACTATCTGCCATGCAGCTCCAGAAGTTCTACGATTCTGCAAATCGGCCAGTCTAGCATGATAGCCAATTAAAATCTGATATTAGCACACATAGCGGTGTTGTTCATCTATTAATGACCAAACTTTATCATGTGAACAACGAGATTACGCTCAACATTTAATCCTCCCTCCATGAATGCGTCCATACATCTGAATATATAGCCCATGTCTTCTTTGTTACATTTACCTGAACATCATTATCCAGCACCATCTGCTGGTCACATTGTGTATCAAAGTCAGTTTAGCTGCATATCATGACATCCTCCTTTATTTAAACTTTTGATCATACATACCATGCAGAAGGCAACTTGATTTAACATCTGCTCTAATAGACATAGTTGCTGTAAAACAAATGCATACATGTCGTAAGGATTAATCACATTAGTTTTTTTAACAATACATTTTTTTACCTATACTTTCACTATATTATTTTTCTAAAAAATATATATCCACAATATGCAGACTATTGCTTTACAAATCAAGTCTAACAGGTTTCTTAATATGACGCTCAGATTTTCTCAATGTGGGTAGCACTGGAGTAGCATCATTTAAATTAGTCTGCACGTGTCCATCACAGTTCATCTGAGGAATTGTGTCATCTTGAAACACAGCATTACTTCCATCATCATCATCTTCATCAATCTTTTGGAATGTCTTTTTGGTTTTCAGAAGGCTTCGACAGTTTCTTCTCAGAACGTGTCCCTCCTCAGTTCTCACTTCATAGGATCTTGGACCTACTTCCTTAAGAACAGTAGCTTTTCTTTTCCACGCATCTTGATATTGTACTCTCACAATGTCATCCTTTGCAAGTGGTTTGAGTGCTTTAGTTGTCTTGTCAAAGTACTGCTTTTGCTTTAATTTCAGGTTCTCCAGTTTTGTTTGTACAAACCCCTTTTCCATATGAGTTGGGAAATTGTATTAGATGTAAATATAAACGGAATACAATGATTTGCAAATCCTTTTCAACCCATATTCAATTGAATGCACTACAAAGACAAGATAGTTGATGTTCAAACTCATAAACTTTTTTTTTTTTTTGCAAATAATAATTAACTTAGAATTTCATGGCTGCAACACGTGCCAAAGTAGTTGGGAAAGGGCATGTTCACCACTGTGTTACATCACCTTTTCTTTTAAAGGGGAACATTATCACAATTTCAGAATGGTTAAAACCATTAAAAATCAGTTCCCAGTGGCTTATTATATTTTTCGAAGTTTTTTTCAAAATTTTACCCATTACACAATATCCTTAAAAAAAGCTTCAAAGTGCCTGATGTTAACCATCGTTATAAACACCCGTCCGTTTTCCTGTGACGTCACATAGTGAATACAAACAAACATGGCGGAAAGAACAGCAAGCTATAGCGACATTAGCTCGGATTCAGACTCGGATTTCAGCGGCTTAAGCGATTCAACAGATTACGCATGTATTGAAACGGATGGTTGTAGTGTGGAGGCAGGTAGCGAAAACGAAATTGAAGAAGAAACTGAAGCTATTGAGCCATATCGGTTTGAACCGTATGCAAGCGAAACCGACGAAAACGACACAACAGCCAGCGACACGGGAGAAAGCGAGGACGAATTCGGCGATCGCCTTCTAACCAACGATTGGTATGTGTTTTTTTGGCATTAAAGGAAACTAACAACTATGAACTAGGTTTACAGCATATGAAATACATTTGGCAACAACATGCACTTTGAGAGTGCAGACAGCCCAATTTTCATCAATTAATATATTCTGTAGACATACACTCATCCGTGCTCTTTTCCTGAAAGCTGATCTGTCCAGTTTTGGAGTTGATGTCACCAGGCCAGGGAAGCTAGGGTCGATATTCTTCTCTTGATCATCTTCGGTGGCATAAGGGACGATGTGAGCCAAAACATCCAGGGGGTTTAGCTCGCTCGTCTGCGGGAACAAACTGCCGCCATGGCTTGCCGTGCTACCGAGGTCCTTTGTTCCTGAATTGCTCACACACTCCGGCAGATTCAATGGGGGTCTGGCGGCAGATTTCTTTGACTTTATCGTTGGAAATGCATCTGTGTCGCAGGATATCCACACATTCTTGCCATCTCTGTCGTAGCATAGCTTTCGTCGGTAAAGTGTGCGGAACAAACGTCCAATTTCTTGCAACTTTCGCATCTTTGGGCCACTGGTGCAACTTGAATCCGTCCCTGTTCGTGTTGTTACACCCTCCGACAACACACCGACGAGGCATGATGTCTCCAAGGTACGGAAAACAGTCGAAAAAACGGAAAATAACAGAGCTGATTTGACTCGATGTTTGAGAAAATGGCGGATTGCTTCCCGATGTGACGTCACGTTGTCATCGCTCCGAGAGCGAATATTACAAAGGCGTTTAATTCGCTCATTTAGAGTTCGGAAATCGGTTAAAAAAATATATGGTCTTTTTTCTGCAACATCAAGGTATATATTGACGCTTACATAGGTCTGGTGATAATGTTCCCATTTAACAATACTCAATAAACGATTGAGAACTGAGGAAACTAATTTTTGAAGCTTTGAAAGTGGAATTCTTTCCCATTCTTGTTTTATGTAGAGCTTCAGTCGTTCAACAGTTCGGGGTCTCCGCTGTCGTATTTTACGCTTCATAATGCACCACACATTTTCGATGGGAGACAGGTCTGGACTGCAGGCAGGCCAGAAAAGTACCTGCACTCTTTTTTTACGAAGCCACGCTGTTGTAACACGTGCTGAATGTGGCTTGGCACTGTCTTGCTGAAATAAGCAGGGGCGTCCATGAAAAAGACGGCGCTGAGATGGCAGCATATGTTGTTCCAAAACCTGTATGTACCTTTCAGCATTAATGGTGCCTTCACAGATGTGTAAGTTACCCATGCCTTGGGCACTAATGCACCCCCATACCATCACAGATGCTGGCTTTTGAACTTTTTGTCAATAACAGTCTGGATGGTTCGCTTCCCCTTTGGTCCGGATGACACGATGTCGAATATTTCCAAAAACAATTTGAAATGTGGACTTGTCAGACCACAGAAGACTTTTCCACTTTGCATGAGTCCATCTTAGATGATCTCGGGCTCAGAGAAGCTGGCGGCGTTTCTGGATGTTGTTGATAAATGGCTTTCGCTTTGCATAGTAGAGCTTTAACTTGCACTTACAGATGTAGCGACGAACTGTATTTAGTGACAGTGGTTTTCTGAAGTGTTCCTGAGCCCATGTGGTGATATCCTTTAGAGATTGATGTCGGTTTTTGATACAGTGCCGTCTGAGGGATCGAAGGTCACGGTCATTCAATGTTGGTTTCCAGCCATGTCGCTTACGTGGAGTGATTTCTCCAGATTCTCTGAACCTTTTGATGATATTATGGACCATAGATGTTGAAATCCCTCTTGCAATTGCCCTTTGAGAAACGTTGTTCTTAAACTTTTTGACTATTTGCTCGCGCAGTTGTGGACAAAGGGGTGTACCTCGCCCCATCCTTTCTTGTGAAAGACTGAGCATTTTTCGGGAAGCTGTTTTTATACACAATCATGACACCCACCTGTTCCCAATTCGCCTGCACACCTGTGGGATGTTCCAAATAAGTGTTTGATGAGCATTCCTCAACTTTATCATTATTTATTGCCACCTTTCCCAACTTCTTTGTCACGTGTTGCTGGCATCAAATTCTAAAGTTAATGATTATTTGCAAAAAAAAAAAAAAGTTTATCAATTTGAACATCAAATATGTTGTCCTTGTAGCATATTCAACTGAATATGGGTTGAAAATGATTTGCAAATCATTCCGTTTATATTTACATCTAACACAATTTCCCAACTCATATGGAAACAGGGTTTGTATTTGTTCCTGTTTGAACTCTGTGTAGTATGGTAGAGTTGTACGTAGATTTTGATTCATTAAAAGTTCTACTGGGGAAAATCCACATTCAAGAGGAGAAATAAGGATCTGAATTACTGTCCTTTGACTTTTTTAGAAGCCGCTTGATGATATACACACCTTTTTCAGCTTTGCCATTTGCTTGTGCATGTAGAGGACTGGATGTGACGTGGTTAAAGCCATACTGTTTTGCAAACTGTTGCCATTCCTTACATTTATAACAAGGATCATTGTCACTAACCACAGTTTCTGGTATACAATGTCTGGCAAAGATGGATTTGACACAAGTAATGACAGTGTTGGCTGTTGCACTTGAGAGTAGAGCAATCTCAGGATAGTTTGAATAATTATCAATCACCAACAAGTATTCTTTGCCATTACAGTGAAATAAATCTGGGCCTACTTTCTTCCAAGGAGCGATAGGAAGATCAGGAATCAACATGGGTTTCCGTCACTTGTTTGCTTTGGTACTTCTTGTAAGCTCCACATTGTCCAATCATTTTTTTCAATGTCCTTGTTGATGCCAGGCCATTAAACAGTTTCTCGAGCCCTCCTATTGCACTTTTCGATTCCCAGGTGTCCTTTATGTATTCTATGAAGTATATCCAATCTCAGGCTTTAGGGAATCACAATTCTACTGCCTCTAGTAGTCCATCTGCAACACTTAGCTCTGATCCGAAGTGGTAGTATTTATCACATGATGACACCACGACCCATGAAGAAAGTTTCACTCAGGTCTGTTTCCACGACTTGCCGCACGGACTTGAGATTTACAAAGTTATTTTTCCCCATTACAGTTGGAGCATCTTTTTCCATAGGCTAGACATTGTCTGGAATCATGTTTGTAACCACATTGTTTGCAGGGGTATTTCACATAATTTTTATCAGTATTTTTTGTCATAATTATTTTCGTTTTGTTCTTGACCACAGCTATTCTTGCATTATCGATAATAGAAGCGACGCTTGCAGGTTCATTAAAAGTCTTTGCATGTTGCTGGGACACCTCGATTGCAAGGCACATTCGCTCTGCCTCCTCCAAAGTTAACTTAGCCTCTCCTAGCAGCCTTTCCCTTGTCCGTTTATCGCAAACGCTATATACAATTTGATCGCAGATCATTAGGGCCTTTTAAATCGCCAAACTCACACGACAGCGCTTTTAGCTTTAAATCAGTCATGGAGCTGTCAAAAGTCTCAGCGGTTTGTTGCACACGTGACCGGAACTCGTACCTTTCATATACAGTGTTCTTTAGTGGCGAACAATATGCATCAAACTTCTCAATCGCTTCATCATATTTGGGTCTGTCATCAGCTCCTTTGAATTCAAACATGCTGAAGACTTCGATGGCTTGGGGTACAGCTACTGTGAGAAGCAGCGCTATTTTCCTGGCGTCGGATTTTGACACCAATCCCACCGCAGCCATGTACAGTTCAAACTGCTGCTTAAAGGATCGCCAGTTGCTGTCCACATTACCAGTCAGCTTTAGTCCCTCTGGTGGCCTCAATGTCTCCTTGAATCCAGCTGATGCAGAATTAAGCTTGTCCCCCTCCCCCCACTTCTCACACAATGTGTTGTTCATCTATTAATGACCAAATTTCATCATGTGGAAACGAGCTTATGCGCAACATTTATTACCCCCTCCATGAATGCATCCATACATCTGAATATATAGCCCGTGTCTTCTTCGTTACGTTTACCTAAACATCATGATCCAGCAACATCTGCTGGCCACGTTGTGTATCACAGTCAGTTTAGCTGCATATCATGACAATAGCTATGCTAGTGAGTTAACATTGTGTCCTTCTCTACTCCTTAAAGGGGACTTCTGATACATTTTGTCTTTTCTGACTTATTATCATTGTTACAATGTTGGATACTCGTGTTAAACAATGCCAAAGCGTCAAATAAAAAGGTTAATGTATTTTGGCATTAGCTTGTGCACTGTTCTGGATGTCTCTGTCCGTGGTGTTTTGCAGTCTGGCTAAGTCGTGAAATAAGAACGAGATGGAGGTACACTAAGTAAAGCACTCAGTCAGAGGCGGAGGAGCGTTTATGCTATTATAGTTTTAATGTTAACATTTTATGGCTCTCATTTAGCACACAATAAAAATGACATCAATATGAAACATTAATAATGCATAACATAATATCAATCAATCAATCAATCAATGTTTATTTATATAGCCCTAAATCACAAGTGTCTCAAAGGGCTGAACACAAGCCACAACGACATCCTCGGTACAGAACCCACATAATAGTCATATTTAAATATTTGTTTATATAATAAACTTACCAATGAAAAACTTTGTGTATGTCTGCATGCGTCCTGTATGCACTGTGCCCACTGCATTGCCTTGTGTGTTCGGCACATTGCTGTTCACAAGATGAGGTTCAAGTGCACTGCGTAGTATGAGGGTTTAGACGTATTCACGTACCCTTATGAGAATTGGCAAACCCTTAGGCATACACATACTCCACTTTGGGAGGCTAGGATCTAGGTACTTCAATCTTTAAAAAGTAAAACAATATAGTTAAAGTGTAAACATATGTTTGAAAAAGCTTGTTTAAAGCCAATTCCTGTAATAGAGCTTGAAAGGGTGACATTGTAAATGCAGTGCATTGTGAGTTTTATTGGTATTTGAATAAGCTTTTTACAGAGCTGAATGCAAGACTGAGTCCTAAAGTTTTGATCTTTAACAGGTACATGGCACGAACGTGTTGCATTAACAACTGCCACAATCGTTAATATGATCACTTCAGGAAAAAAAAAGTATTTGGTGTGAATTTTCCCATTTCCAGCATGGAAGCAAAGCCAAACAATGGGACCCATTGCCTCCCTGCTTAGCACTCAGCATCAAGGGTTGGAATTGGGGGTTAAATCACCAAATGATTCCTGAGCACGGCCACCGCTGCTGCTCACTGCTCCCCTCACCTCCCAGGGGGTGAACATAGGGTCAAATGCAGAGGATATTTTCACCACTCTTAGTGTGTGTGTGACTATCGTTGGGACTTTAACTTTAACTTGGATTAATGAGCTAACAAAAAGACGGCAGAACATCACTTTTAACATGTTGGTGTGTTCACGGTATTTTCAGACTGGTAATTTCGAATCATTGCATGTGTTATTCTGTTTCTCATGTAGCATTTACAGTAGGTCTGGGTTAGTTTTTGCCTCATTCCTGTAAGAATCCTGCTTGTGACTGAAGCGTTAGGGATTGTGGGTTGGTGAGACTAGCAGCAGTGTACTTAAACAACCACCAGGTAGCATCTGTGAGAAGATAATAATGTATCATCACTTTCTCGGTCTAACTTATCAGGTCTTATCAGATCGGTAGTGGATTCTTCACTCATTCTTCACTCACCCTTTAAGTGAGGCATGAAGCAAAAACTAACCCACTGTAGTAGTCTGCTAGCTCAAGCTAGCTGCTGGCTACAAACAATGTACACTATTTTGGAAAAAAGTACTGTATGTTATCTGTTTACTTTTGGTCATAGGTAAACACAAGCAAGAATGAATATTATTTTTGGAATAAAGTATAATTATTTTGAACAAAGTATTTTTAAATAATCATAGGTGTGTGCTTTTTCTAAGCACCTGCTTATGAAAGGAATGAATGAACTGTCCATTGGACATGCTTATATGGATCAATTCCACCAATGTTTTCAAGGCAGTGAGCTTTTGGAATGGGGGCCAATTTGTCTCAACACTGTCCCTTGATATTTTTATTTTGTCCAATTTGTTGCTCCCTCTCTTACAATACATTCATCTAAACAAAAGCTGCGTGGGTTCCCTCCAGGTACTCCGGCTTCCTCCCACCTCCAAAGACATGCACCTGGGGATAAGTTGATTGGCAACACTAAATTGGCCCTAGTGTGTGGATGTGAGTGTGAATGTTGTCTGTCTATCTGTGTTGGCCCTGCGATGAGCTGGCGACTTGTCCAGGGTGTACCCCGCCTTCCGCCCGATTGTAGCTGAGATAGGCTCCAGCGCCCCCCGCGACCCCGAAGGAAATAAGCGGTAGAAAATGGATGGATGGATGGAAAAGCTTTAGCCTGCATAAATTGTAACTGTTTTAATAGTTGCACTCATAAAACGATACATCAAAGCCACTAAATGTAAATCAAAGCTCTGGTTCATAATCAAACTAATTGATTTTATCAATTAATCGTTACAGGCTTGGGTGTCATCATATAGTCACACATTTGGTGCATTAAAATTGACCAATCTAATGTAGGTCAATACATGATTAGCTATCTTAAAGGGGAACTGCAATTTTTTTTAAATTTTTGGCTGTCATTTGCAATCATTATGAAAGACATGACGACGGATGGATTTTTTTTTTTAATGCTTTCTAAATATTAAATAAACGTAAATAAAAGGCTGCATTACAGCAGAGCCAATGGGAGGTCCTCTATTCCGCCCATAAAACCCAATAAATAACCATTCAAAAGTGCCAACAATACTCAATTTACATTTCGTGACTTGAATATTAACCAAGTATTAGAGTGATATTGTTTTTATAAGCGCTAAAGCAGACTATTTATAGTGGCGACGTGATCACGACAGTGTTTGCATATGTTTACATTATCGAGTGGTCCTTGCTTTCCTGCTCCTTGGACGTTTATTGTAGTTAATCAATCATTTATCTCACCTTGAAAGTAGATGGCTGAGGATGTAATCCAACAAGTTGGTACACTTTGACAGCCATTTAGGACCCGGAACAGGCGAGAACGACACGGAAAGACGCTTGTTTACCCCCTTGCCTTCTCACCCTGTTTCGTCGCAAGGATTGTGAATCGTTCTCCATCTAAATGGGAATATATGAAGATCCCAGGGGTTGGTATCTAATGAGAGCAGACCTTATACAGTAAGTGATGTTTTATTATGCTTGATGGCTCTCATGAAGTCTGCAAAGAGAAATAATCAGTGATGAAGAACAAAAAAAGCAAACATTATGATGCGTTTTTGTAATTAATGATCTCAAAATGATCAAAATATGTAAATATTAAGTGTTATTATTAATGTGCCCATTACTACATTAGATATATACTTACAGTATGTATATAAAACCCTAATGGAGGTGTTTGGATGTTTTTTTAAGGGCTTTATAGGCAGAATTGATCGGCTCCCAAGGGCTCCATTGTAAGCGGACTTTTGATCGCATTTATTTAATATTTAGAATGCATAAAAAAACAAAAAAACATCCATCATCATGTCTCTCATAATGATTGTGAACGATTAAACAAAAAAAGAAAGTGCAGTTCCCCTTTAAAGGGTAACTGTACGACTGCACTAAAGCAAAAATATGCTCAAGTGTCGGCTGGTTGCCGGCGAAATCGTACAGCAGTGCAGAGAACGTACTCGCACAGCTGCGAGACCACTTCTACTGTGACCAGTATGAGCAGGAGCACCTCAAAATTGCCAAAAAAGTGCAATTCCCCTTTATGGAAACATATCAATGTGCATGACAATCCCGGAAATTATTAAAATGATCAAAATACGGTAAATATTGAACATATTACATATTGTTATGAACGCGTCTGTTACTACATTATATATAGACTTGCATTGTGTATGTAAAACGTCGCTAGAGGGTTTTGAAGTTGTTTAGAGGGCTTTGCAGGCTACAACGGTGACTCACATCTTTCAAGCATTTTTTATCATCTTTAATATGGTAAATAAAAAAGATGTGTGTTCTTTTCTCTCATAATGATTGTGAATGTATTTAACAAAATATCAACTTCGCTGTGTGGTATGGGTGACAAAATTGGTTTCCTATCTAACATAGTATCTCACTCATCAAGATATCATGCAAAATTAAGCAAATGCCGAGGACCAATAAAAAAAAGAAAAGGAGCAGGATGAAAATATTGCACAGCCTGCACTTTCAACACACCTGAACCAGACAGACCTGTCATTCTGTAGCAAGAGCATCTCATTGTGCTGCAAATAGGAATCAGTACCAAGGCGAGCATGAATATGTGATATCAGCATTGGAACAGACTGGTTTGTTGTGAGGGCCTGTGCTGAGAGCTCATTTTGTCCGCACCGCACTACTTACATTTCTGAGGTCCAGTGTTCATCTGCGTGTGGGGGAGAAGCTGGAGGGGGAGGTCACCTGGCCCTGGCAGACAGGCCAGCATTTCACACGGACACTAATGCAACATGGGACACACACTTCTCCTTACACTGCAAAGGGAGAATAAAACAAAGAGGTGGGTGGTTAGTTTGCTTAAGGATACCGATGCAGTGCTTTTATTCCGAGAACGCAAACACCTTAAGACAGGGATATTAAAAAAAATAGTTTTGGGGGCTAAGGACCAGAGGGCTGGACATCTCCCTTCACTATTATTCTTATTTTGTACTTTCTGAGAACCAACATCCTGTACAGCAGACATTTGACCCCAGTGTTCCATGTTTGCAAGCAAGGTTACAATGTCAATGCAGGTATCTGCTCCTCCTCCCCCCACACATCCCCACTAAGGAAGTCAAAGTTCCATTATTCACACTTGCAGTGACATTTGATGCCACTAACAACCTGAATTAAACATCACACATCTGAAGTACAGTGAGTCCGAGGGTCTGTGGCTTCAAATGAAGCATCACCATTTCGTCGCACCGTATGTTAGTCAGTTAGTAGGACCCGGCTACCTGCCCTTTACCTCTTTGTTCTCGCTAGACCACAGCGGCGCAAATTAATGACTCCTGTACACTTGAAAAGGACACATTTAAGAAACCCGCCGCTGACAAGGTAGTGTCTGATCGATACTACAGTCTTGCAAGCATTTGTTTTGGAGGACAATGGAGCTGGTCCAGGATGGAGTGCAGATAAATGAATAAATGAGGCTACAGCTTCAATAAATGCCTGCCACTCTGTGCAATAACCCTGATGTAACAGAGAGGGAGAAAACGTTAGCCATGCTCCACTTGGCTTACCGCTCTTCTACCAACAACACAGATGCTTGCTTAATCAGCACTAAAGAACAGTCAGGGAGCAAATTAAGTCTAAAGAGTTGGTGCCCTCTTATTTTACTGCGCGGCATCAGATGAATGCGGCAAGTATGTGCAGACAAACAACTTCCATGAGGAGAGGCAATTACCCACAAAACGGCCTTGGCATGCTCGTCTGCCACGGGGTGATGGCTTAAAAGTGTCTCACTCCTCTGCGGGGAGAAAAGACACAGAGGGAAGGGTGACAAAGTGAAACAGAGAGAGGTGGGAAGATGCAAAGGGCAGGTTGCAGGTTTCGGAGGGTTGGGCTATTGCAGAGGGGGGAAGGAGGTAGCTGAACTTCTTTTAAAAAGCAGGAGCTCGAAAAGGTCAGGTCGACAGCTCATTTAAATCCTCCCAGTGAGAGGAGGGGGAAAAGCCTTAATGAAGCTGCCACCTTCTACACAGATACCTGAGGGTGTTGCACCTTGGGGTGCTGCAGGGGCACATCAGCAAGGTGGGGGTGGGTGTCAGGGGGTATGGAGTAAATGCTAGATTGGTGGGAGGGAGGTGTAGCTGCTGTCTTGTGATAGATGTGAGGATTTTGGTTAGGGCATTTGATTCTGAATGCCACTGAGCCACCTCCTCTTCCCCTCCCGAGCCCTGTGATTTACAGCCTGGACCACCATATGGCAGCAATCCCTGCTCTCGATTCACTATGTCACCATGCATTAACTTTAATTGGTCTGATATGTTATTCTTTTCCCCTTAGCCTTGGAAAGAGTTTAGGTACACAGCGCCTTGATGTCAGCAGGCAGGATTTCCAGCTCTCATTTATCATGTTGCCAAGATTTCACATAAAGATATAACTGCAATCTCTCTGACAACAACTGGGGCCTGGGTTTGAAAAAAACAAAAAACATATCAAATACCTCGCTGCTTTTGCTCTGGTTTTCAAAGCTGAAAATTGTGACACGCCAGTTTGATTTATGTGATGGGTAATAAAATTTCAGAGCCAATTGTACCGTACTTGGGCCCACTTCACACCCAAGGCCATGTCCACAAGAATATGGATCTTTTACATAGGGTATCGCGTTAGTTGCAATTAATTAATTACAGTCATTTTTAGATTTTTAATCACATTACTAAAACGTTTTATCTCTAATATTATTGGGCAAAGGGAGGAGCAGTGAGCGATGAGCTTCTCGTGTAAAATGAGTCGTCTCTTCTCCGCATCAGAGACTCTACTTGGGTTGTTGGCTCGATGAATGCTTTACAAAAACTCACCAATAGCACCATTGGTAAAGGTAGAATGATAGTATTTCTTTGTAAAAAGGAGTTTGTTTACCACCGAAGCAGCTCAACCACAGAGTCACACTCCAGCAACAGCTAACGTTAGCAACAAAGATGTTAGCAAATCAGCAAGCCATAGCATGAGCTTTTCACCAAGCTAAACTCAGAGTATACACTCTATATCAGCAAATCTATGTCTCAGAATCTATGACCTTTTAGACCAGTTTATCTGCAACTTTTTTGCTCTGTCCCCCCTCTTCTGCCTGGAGAAAAAACCAGGTGGCCACGGATCATTTCTGGAGAGAAACCAGTATGGATGAGGTGCTAGCTGACCCGAGTTGTGACCCAGGGTGGAACACTCTTCCACGCACAGCTGCGGGCTGACATGGCTAAGCCCGGGAGAATATCCCCCTATGACTATCAGTTGGCTTCCCGATGGACTGTACTCCCACATTATCTATTTATTTAACAATTTAATAATTATACACACTTGACATCCCTTGCAGTTGAAATGTAAATAGTGACAGCGGGCTCCTTCTACCATATAAATATTTAGAATGCCTAAAAATATGAGTGGAAATACAAAAATCAGGGAAATTGCAGTTATACAGCACTACAGAATTGATGGCTAAAGAAGGGCTGGGGGCCGTTAGAGGGTGGGGGAGTTGTGCCCAAGTCCAGCCATAATTGAATGGCCTAGTGTAAGTACTCCCCTTTTGAAAGAACACACAGACATCAACTCACTACAGGCGAAAATCAGCCACAAGGCCATCAATTTCGCCCCCTTCTTGTGTTCCCCCACAGCGCCCCTGAATGTCAGAAAGCGATGCAGTGAGGAGTGCGACGGCAAAGGTCAGCCTATGGTAATGTCCCAGCTGACACGCTGCCTTACAGTGCAAAGCTGGGAGGGAGAGGAAACCCAACTGTCCGTAGCAGCACCACTGTCAAAGCTACTTGTACATATTGGGCACACACACACTGACATTTTTAACAGTGCCAGACTTGGGCACGATTCCCTCTGCCTCCTCTTTGCTGACCTGCGCTCACACAACTCTAAGGCATTTGAGCTTTGACCCATTTGTGCATGTCATCACTTCATTATACAACAGTGTATTACTGCAACTTCCTAACTATGTGGCTTATTCCCAATTGTTATATAACTATTGTGCAGAATGGTGGTTATCATTGAATAAGCGTAAATTATATGGCACATATGCAGCATGCACGCATGTGTCCGTGTTTGAGCGAGCGCAGATGGCTTGGACTTTGTGTATTTTGCAAAGAGGTGGCTATTAATAACTGGTGGGAAGAATGATCACATTAATTACAGTTGCACTCCAAATTATTCAACCCTCATGAACAAATTATGTATGCAGACTTCACTTAGCAGACTCATTCATATAAGTAACTAAGCTAGTGTGAGTGAACATCATGAAGATTTATCTGTTTACATCATGTGGTTAAGTACTGTTCTGCTTGCCACGGTACAGGTTGGAACTAGCTAGGAGTGGGTGTCGAATCCGGTACTTTTTTTGTGACACAGAATGAATCCCGCTAGTCCTACCGGGCACTGATTCATGTAAATTCTAAGGTTGCCACATTGTGGTACCTGGGGTTGCGTGTGACGTCACGTCCAGACGGCTGTAACTAGGGATGTAGCAATAAACGGTATTAATGATATAACCACAGTAAAACTCTCCACAGTTAGTATTACAATTTTAAATAAAATGATCAAAAACCGTGATTGATAACTGCACTTTGATATGCTCATGGACTGACTGGTGCTAGATCGCAAGCAAGAATTACTTGTATAATTGTATTTGAAACACACTTTAGATTTAAATCAATCTTAAAGTGGGCAGCACGGCGGTGAAGGGGTTAGTGCTGGTGCCTCACAATAATATAGTCCTGGGTTCGATCCCCGGGTTTGGGGTCTTTCTGTGTGGACTGCGCGGGTTCCCTCCAGGTACTCCAGCTTCCTCCCACCTCCAAAGACATGCACCTGGGTATAGGTTGATTGGCAACACTAAAATGTCCCTAGTGTGGGAATGTGAGTGTGAATGTTGTCTATCTGTGTTGGCCCTGCAATGAGGTGGCGACTTGTCCAGGGTGTACACCGCCTTCTGCCCAAATGCAGCTGGGTTAGGCAGCAGCCATCACAGCGACCCCAAGAGGGACAAGCGGTAGAAAATGGATGGATGGAAGTCTTAAAGTGCTTAAATACAATCAAATATTTAAAACCATAAAAGCTTAGATAAAAAAACAGATAAAATACTAGGACTAAAACAATATCAATAATGCATAAGAAACATGCAACATAGTGGCTTTTCTAACAGTGTGTCTATTTATTTTAGTTATTTAAAAAAATAAAAAAATGTCAGTGTGTGTATAAGTACTTTTTGGGCACATTCAAGAATATTGTAATTATAATAACGGTGCTAATTTTGATCATGATAACCGTGATATAAAATGTACATATTGTTACATCCCTAACACTTGGCCATCACTCTAGCAGCACTGAGAGCAAACTCAGTCAAACTTCTTTCAGGTATTGTTGCAATTTTCAATGCCAACAATGCAACTGACTCAGAAATTTGATGATAAAACAGCAGTTGTCATAATCAGATAATTTTCAAATGTTGCAATACAAAATTGGATATTGTTATTAAAAACAATTCATGTTTATTAAGACACACAAAAGTACTGAACATTGGTACCGGTATTGATTACCATGTACCAGGAATTGGTACCGTATTGGTTCAACTGTGAAAGGTACCCATCCCGAGTTGTAACCATTCCATTTGCCAGGGTTTCCGAGTTACGACTCGTAAATTTTAACCCCTGAGGATGGATTTCCTACTGGAAAAGTTGAAGAGTCCTCACCACCCTCGAATTGGCTTCAAAGATGGCTGCTCTAAATGTAAATGTAAATGTAAATGTAAACTATAGTAAATGCTTTTGTAATACCGGTTACTAGCACTTCTACTTATTTTTGTAGCATTAAATCAGTCATATACAATGTATTGTTCGACGTTTATACATTTGGTAATGTTACTGTAATGTAAATTAAATGTTGTCATGTGTTTTAAACACTCGACATTGCTAGCAATAGCGTCTGTGTTTCCTCTTCATCCACCATGTTTTGAAGGTTGCAGAAGGACTACATATCCATCTATCCATCCATTTTCTACCGCTTATTCCCTTTTGGGGTCGCGGGGGGCGCTGGAGCCTACATATATGTTCCATAAATTGTTTATATTCAAATGAGGAAAGGGCACAAATAGCTTTCGTGGATGTGGTCATCTTGATTTCTGACCTCTGGTAACTGGAACGCACTATTAGTTTTACAGGCAAGATGAGAAAAGCCGCATCAACAATGGAGGACATAGCGCATTCCGTAACCTTTCTTTTTGACAAGCTAGGTTTGAGAAAATGCAAGTAGCATGACTGAACTTTACCGGGCTACACTCGGAGGTGTTCCCAATATCATAGCAAAGTCAGTGAAACGGATGCAGATTTCAGGCTGGCTTCGCGGTCTCTGGCACCTCTCTGCAGGTGATATTCTGCACTTGACTGGCTTGGCTGCAGGCTTCTTCTTGTTCTGATGATAAAAAATATAAATGTGGCCGACTATAGAGCTTTTATTACGGTGTTCTTTGAAACATCCCAATGGGCAGGGACGGACATGAAAGTAACTTGTCAAGGGTTTTCACCTTGTTGACACAAATGGATGAGGACATGCTGTTATTGGTAGCCCAAAATTAAAAAATCATATTACAGGGATATCTTGGACAGCTACTAGGGCACCTGTGTTAAATACCAGCTGATACATGGGCCGGGGAAGCAGGGAAGTGGTTAGTGAGAGTTGAATGAGATGTGTGTGTGTGTGTAAATGGTAATGGTATATGGGTTATACTTGTATAGCGCTTTTCTACCTTCAAGGTACTCAAAGCGCTTTGACACTATTTTCACATTCACACACTGATGGCGGGAGCTGCCATGCAAGGCGCTAACCACGACCCATAAGGAGCAAGGGTGCAGTGTCTTGCTCAAGGACACAACGGACGTGATGAGGTTGGTAGAAGGTGGGGATCGAACCAGGAACCCTCAGGTTGCTGGCACGGCCACTCTACCAACTGCGCCACGCCGTCCCCTTGTGTGTGTGTGTGTGTGATATGTTGGCAGTCCACGCTATTTCGCTGCAAGGCCTAGGCACAACAGTGCGCATCAAATGGCAGTAGGGATTGGGGGATGGGCGAAGACGTTTCCGCAGCGGTGCCGTTCAGCACTCGTTATGCATCCACAGCAAATCCGGGGTAAGCCATGTTAACTACTAACCACTAAGCTAGAGCTCTTGAATGTAAACAGAGGTGGCGGATCGATACAATTGACAGTAACAATACCATATATAGTATCTATAATTACGGTTGATATTACTGTGATTGGATCGACATTTTTTATTATTACAAAATATGTTGTTGTATTTGTTATTGTTCACAAACTCAGGAAATAAATCCCTGGACAAAGGAGAGTGTTAAGGGCAAAAACCAGAAAAAAAAACATTAGACTAGGCTATTAGACGGCATGTTAATATCCAAACTAAGCTAGCTCGAAACTCCAAGAAATAAGTGCTTCGTAAAGTTTAAGAAGTGTATATGGAACCATGTTGCAGCAGAAAGTAAGCAGTTTTAACAGGAAACTAACAAGTAGATTAATAAGAATCTAGAGAGAGGATAATACAACAACAAATCAGAATCAGAATCAGAATAGTTTTTATTGCCATTGTTTGAGAACGGGTTCATAAACCAGGAATTTTTCTTGGTGCAATCGTGCAACATAAAACACATAACACAGAATAGGTAATAAAATGAGCTGTGCCTGATGAGCTATCAGATCTTATTATTGTTCATGTGCTTGCACTGGCTCCCTGTTCATCTTAGAATTGATTTTAAAACCTTGCTGTTTGTTTTTAAAGCTTTACATGGACTGGCACTTCAGTATATCTCGGACCTCATCCAAATTTACAATCCTGCACGCGCTCTGAGGTCCGAGAGCCAGCTCCAGCTCGTAGTGCCCAAGACCAGACTTAAAACCAGGGGAGACAGGGCCTTCTCTGTGGTCGGCCCTAAGCTCTGGAACACTCTGCCCCTCCATGTTCGAACTGCTCCCACAGTGGAGTGTTTTAAGTCTCATCTTAAGACTCACTTTTATTATCTGGCTTTTAACACTACGTGAGTTGTGTGGTCCTCTGTTGTCCTCTTTTTTTTTTTGATTTTGATTTGTATTTACTGTTCTAATTGGTTTTACCCTTTAAAATCGTTTTTAATCATATTTATTTTATATTGGATTTATATGTATTTATTTTTTGTCTTTATTCAGTCATTGGTGGAGCTAAGGATAATATTTGAATATTGTTTTTAATATTGTTGTGCAGCACTTTGGAAACATTTTGTTGTTTAAATGTGCTGTATAAATAAAGTGGATTGGATTGGATTGATGTGCCTGATGGCCGAGGGGAAAAAACTATTCAGGTGACGGGAGGTGTGGGTCTGGATGGACCGTTGTCTCCTGCCCGAGGGGAGAGGGGAGAATAGTTTGTGTTAAGTGTTAAGTGTGTCAGCATTGTCATCAGTACATGACACATACGAGGATTATCGGATTGATCCATCAATTCATAGTGTCGATATTAAGGGTCGCATCTAGGGGTATAAAAAATTATCGGTACAAATCGATAACCAATCTACAAAACCCAAAACCAGTGAAGTTGGCACGTTGTGTAAATCGTAAATAAAAACAGTATACAATGATTTGCAAATCCTTTTCAATTTATATTTAACTGAATACACTGCAAAGACAAGATATTTAATGTTTGAACTGAGAAACAATTTATTTTTGCAAATAATCATTAACTTAGAATTTAATGGCAGCAAAACATTGCAAAAAAATTGGCAGCAACACATTGCAAAAAAGTTGGCACTTTTACCACTGTGTTACATGGCCTTTCCTTTTAACAACACTCAGTAAACCTTTGGGAACTGAGGAGACCAATTTTTGAAGCTTTTCAGGTGGAATTCTTTCCCATTCTTGCTTGATGTGCACCTTAAGTTGTTCAACAGTCCGGGGTCTCCGTTGTCGAATTTTACGCTTCATAATGCGCCACACATTTTCAATGGGAGACAGGTCTGGACTACAGACAGGCGAGTCGAGTACCGTCACTCTTTTACTACGAAGCCACGCTGTTCTAACACGTTTATTTTTTGCTGAAATAAGCAGGGACGTCCATGAAAATGTCGTTGCTTGAATGGCAACATATGTTGCTCCAAAACCTGTATGTACCTTTTAGCAATAATGGTGCCTTCACAGATCTGTAAGTTACCCATGCTTTGGGCACTAAACCACCAGATGCTGGCTTTTGAACTTTGCGCCTACAACAATCCGGATGGTTCTTTTCCTCTTTGATCCGGAGGACACGACATCCGCAGTTTCCAAAAATAATTTGAAATGTGGACTCGTCAGACCACAGAACCCTTTTCCACTTTGCATCAGTCCATCTTAGATGAGCTTGGGCCCAGCGAAGCCGGCGGCGTTTCTGGGTGTTGTTGATAAACGTCTTTCCCTTTGCGTAGTAGAGTTTTAACTTGCACTTACAGATGTAGTGACCAACTGTTGTTACTGACAGTGGTTTTCTGAAGTGTTCCTGAGCCCATGTGGTGATATCCTTTACACACTGATGTCGCTTTTTAAAACAGTACCCCCTGAGGGATCGAAGGTCACGGGCCTTGCCACTTACGTGCAGTGATTTCTACAGATTCTCTGAACCTTTTGATGATATTACAGACTGTAGATGGTGAAATCCATAAATTCCTTGCAATAGCTCGTTGAGAAATGTTGTTCTTAAACTGTTCGACAATTTGCTCACACATTTGTTCACAAAGTGGTGACCCTCGCCCCATCCTTGTTTGTGAATGACGGAGCAATTCATGGAAGCTGCTTTTATACCCAATCATGACACCCACCTGTTCCCAGTTAGCCTGTTCACCTGTGGGATGTTCCAAATAAGTGTTTGATGAGCATTCCTCAACTTTCTTTTTTGCCACCTGTGCCAGCATTTTTGAAAAATGTTGCAGGCATCAAATTCCAAATGAGCTAATATTAACAAAAAATTAAGTTTCTCAGTTCGAACGTTAAGTATCTTGTCTTTACAGTGTATTCAATTGAATATAGGTTGAAAGGGATTTGCAAATCATTGTATTCTGTTTTTATTTACGATTTACACTAGGCGCCAACTTTACTGGTTTTGGGTTTTGTATATTTATTATGGATCGGTCCATGTCCGGTTGGAAAGTCATGAATCGGTTGACTGGAGATCTGTTACAATATATGGTCGTTCTAATCTTGGGAGACTTCTGCGATGACGTATAACCACAGTAACATTCTCGTTTGCGACTGTCGACATCAACAGAGCAACCTAGCAGACAGCACCGAAAGAGTTAAACAATGCTCCACTGAATAGAGATGTAAACCGAGTACCGGTATTTTTAGGTACCGTTTCCTAATTGGTTGCAATTCTGGACTAATTGTACTGCTATTCATACTTTTTTTATCCATCTGACCATCGTAATTATGAAACAAAAGACACAGTGGAATGGCTATTTTAATGCCCCACTACTGGGTATGCGGAAATAAACAGAATCATAGATTTGTGCTAAGAAAAGACTCTAAATGCGGAAAGCAGCAGAAATTGGCGCAATGTGACTGAGATTCGGTCATTGAGAAGAAAAGGGGAAATAATTTTCACCGAGCACTGGACAAACACTCACCTCCATGGAGTCGTGCCAGCACTCTATACACGGCAGCCCTGCAAGGTGCACTGTTCTGGGGCCATTTCTGTGCTTGCCTCCGGGACTCACGGCCACCTCAAACTACCAAACTAACTCCAAAATACAGAGCCGAACATTTCCTAAATTACTTCTACGTGTCAGGTGATGTTTTTTTGCAAATATGATGACTAATTGTCGCCATAAAGCTGTGTGAAAAACACCTGCTACTACTGCAGCCAGTTGTGCATGCGACCACCAATTAAACATCTTCATTGGTAAGTTCATAATAACTTGACATCTTCTAATACTACAGTTGGACTACTGTAGTGTTATGTTATCTCTACTTGATTCACAGCCTGCTTTTCTCTGTATTTAATTGTTGCTACTTGAGCAAACAGCTTTTCCAAAAGAGTTGTTTTTTACATCTTCTTTTCTTAAAGTTTATGGACTGCAATGCACTGAAGTTAGTAGTTCCACTATTTGTTCATAATTAATACAGGGACTATCAAGACATTGTTCTGACCTGATATATGATACACAAACTTTTTACCCACCATGCAAAGATCCCATCTGCATCGAACCGTATCGGACTGAATCGTATCGCATCAAATCATAATGTTTTAAAATGTATTGTTAGTGAATCGTAACTAGATTCATATCGGATCGCCATCTACGGTGAAGATGCACACTCCTAGTACCGTATATGATCTATGCTAGAGTGATCAGATTGATATTTTCATTTTCGTTGTTGTTTTTGTTAATGTTTACAAATTCAGGGAATAATTCTGTGGACACAGGAGGACTTTTATTTTTTTTCTAAATGAGTGATAGGAGTTTTTCCAGTTGTGTTTAGTTACTGTGTACAATTGACTTAAGTGTTGAGGAAAAAAACACAACCGGAAATTATGCGATATGTTATTTCAATGTTATTGTTATAATCTAAGAGCCTTCATAACCGGTTTTGAAATGGTTTTATCATCATTTACATAATAAAAGTATATTTTGATATATATCGTAATCAGAGGAGACTGCAATACTTATTGCAAAATAGATTTTAGGCCATATCGCCTATCCCTGTTCTGAACCCTCCAGCCATCAGCCCCACAGAAAAAGAAAAGGCTTAGCAGTCTTTGTGATGCAGAAACACAGGCTGTTCTGTCCTGTGTGGAAACTACATCTGGTGGGGACTGGGCCTGAGCCAGCTGAGCTGGCCTATAGCGCAAGGACTGGTTCAGGAGTTTAGCCAGGCATCTCACACTATCAGCCTCATGCAGACAGTCGGCAAACGGTTCTCAGTCGGCAAGTCGCCATCGGCTACTTACAGAAATATAAAATCATGCAAATAAATGTGCCGCTTGCATTTTGGCCAAATAAAAGCGAGACAACAAAGTAGGACTTAAGCAAGGGTTGTCTTGTGCTCTGTCAAACTGTTCCCATAAAAGCTGACCTATTTTCTTCTCCTTATTGAAAATAAATAACAAAAAACAAATTAAGTAAACTCTTAAAAAGAGAAGAAACATCAGAGGTAAAAGTCATTCAGGAATTAAGATCAACTGACTCCAGAATCATGACACGAGAAATCAAACCGAGAAATTTGTCAGCATTTCTAAAGAAAGAAAGCAAAATAACTTTAGTATAATCACATACCCAGCAATAACAACAACACAAAAAGGTGAAGAAAGGGTCTTTGGTGCAATATTTGCAGCATTCTATACTAATTAAAAGCTAGAGTAATTAGGACAACCAAGTAACCATGTTGTTCAGTGCTTGTGCTGGAGAGAAGAATGGTGGGGAAAGCAGGCTGATGGTTTTTTAATTGCATGTTTACCCCCAGGTTATGGGTCTGAAATAGAGCTAAGAAAAAAGTAGAAATTCAATACAACTTGAGTGTGTTGATTCTTCCGAGGGCAGAAGGAGAAATTACTTTTCTTGCGAACCGGCTACGTAAACAGGAAAGAAAGAAAGAAAAAGAGCAGGAGAAAAAAAAAAAATTCCCCCAAAAACAAAGAAAAAAAGAGCTTCGGCTTCTGAGCAATGTTAGCTAGAAATGACACATTGCAACAACCAAAGTCAGGCTTTTCAAACAAAAGTGCTTGAAAAGAATTGCTAGCTGCTACATTAGTAGAAGGCCTCAGCAGCAGGATGTAGCGTACATAGCAGAGTCACGCGTCGACCCCTTTTGCTTGTACCACCCATTTTTTTCATGATGTATTTCTGTATTTTCCACAATATTTGTTGATTATTCCAGTCTTTTTTTAGTTGTTCTGATTATTTCTATTGTGCAAGGAGGCGCGTGTCTGTCATTTACCTTTAAAGGAGCATCAATTTATTATGCAAAGGGATTAATCGAAGGCCCATGACAGTTATGTGTGTTTTGATTTTTTGATTATTTTGAGTCAATTTAATTCTATTAGACATGTCAATTGTAGTTAAGAACGGCTAAGAAGCAATAGCATTACGAGTAAGAATGTGCCCGTGTTCGTGAAAAAGTATTGTGATCGGCCATTGCTGATTAAAGTCTTTTAATGCTGATGACGAACGCTGATCCTGTTTGACTGACACTATTTAGTTTTGGTCCCAACACTGACAAGCGACCAGCAGCTAATTATGTATCTTCATACACAGTGTGGAGCCGCTCTCCTAGATTAACCTCCATTACGCACATTAACAGCATTTTCTAGTTTCTTAAAGGGGACCTGAACTTTTTTTGGAATTTTGTAAGACAAGCACACATATGGTTTTCTTCCTTTATGCATTCTAAATAGTAAATAAATGCAATCAAAAGTCCGCTTACAATGGAAATCGGTCTATTCTGCCTATAAAAACCTTTAGGGAACTGCACTTAGTTTTGGAATTTTGCCCATTGTTCACAATCATTATGAAAGACATGACAAATTATGTATTTTTTCAATGCATTCTAACTCGTATATAAAAGTCAGCTTATGGGAGGTCCTTTATCCCACCCATAAAACCCAATAAAAACATTCAATAAGCGCCAAAAATACTCTATTTACATTTTGTGACTTGAATATTAACCAAGCATTAGTGATATTGATATTATCAGCGCTAACGCTGACAAACAATAGCGCACAGTGTGCCTATGTTTACATCATTGAGTGGTAACCTGTTTTCTCGCTTCCCTTTTTGTCAAACATTATTTTAGACCATATATCATGCCTCTCACCTGATAGTAGAAGGATGAGGATGTAATCCGACAAGTTGGTACACTTTCACAGCCAATTTTAACCCGGGAAGGGCAAGAATTACTCAAAAGACGCTTGGTTTCATCCCCATTTTGTTTGCGAGGATTAGGAGTTATTCTTTATCTAACGGGAATATATGCAGCTGAGATAGGCTCCAGCACCCCCCGCGACTCCGAAAGGGACAAGCGGTAGAAAATGGATGGATGGATGGATGGGATAACAAGATCATGTCAGTCGGCATCCTAATGACAGCAGATACTTCACAGTAAGTGATGATTTATTGTTTGTTGGCTCTCATTAAGTCTGCAGTGAGTAATAATCAGTGATGTTGTTGAAAAAAAAAGCGAACGATGTGATGTGCATTAGTTAATTTAAAATGCTTAAAATAAGCAAAATACATAAATATTAGATGGTATTGTAAATGCGCATATTATTACATTACATATATACTTACATCATGCGTATAAAATCTTAATGGAAGAGTTTGCTTTTAAAAGGGCTTTGTTGGCAGAATAAAACGACTCCCATAGGCTCCATTGTAAGCGGACTTTTGATCGCAATTTTTTTTTTACAAATTAAAATGCATTAAAAAAAAAAACATACATGTTCTTCTCTTACATAAGGATTGTGAATGATAAGCAAAATTTAAAAAGTGTAGTTTCACTTAAAAAAAAAAAACATCCACACCTCCATTAAGGTTTTATATACATGATGTAAGTATATATGCAATGTGGTACCGGGCACATTTATAATAAAATTGTATATTTACGTATCTTGATTTAATTTATTTGAAGCATAGACAGTGCATTACTGATTACTACTCACTGCAGACTTCATGAGAGCTAACAAATATAATAAAACATCACTTACTGTGTCATTAGGATGCCAACTGATAAAATCTTGTTATAGTCCCGTTTAGATGAAGAATTACTCATAATCCGAAGAAAAAAGGAATGGAACCAAGCGTCTTTTCGTGTTGTTCTTGTAATTTCCGGGTCTAAATTGGCTGTCAAAGTCTACCAACTTGTCGGGTTATGTCCTCATCCTTCTCCTATCCAGGTGAGAGGCATGATTAATGATCTAGAATAAACTTTCACGAGCAACGAAGCGAGTAAGCAGCTCACCAGTCGATGTCAACATAGGCACACAAAGCTAGTGAACAAGGCACCGCCATAAATAGCTTGGCTGCCTGCCAAAAATGTATTCTTGCCGCGGAAGCGCGCACACTGCTGACCTTTATCCATCCACAACTAATTACTACATGTAAGACAAACACTTTATATTTGTGGTTTTCATAAGGATATGTGTTTGAAATTATTTAGGCTTTTATCGTGTCCGAAAAATTAAAGAGTTGGCCATTTCTTGGCCAAAGGCTACTTCAACACGTAAACAGTACAGTATGTGTACTTCACTATATATATGTAACTCTCTTGAATGAATACATCCAAACACTATTAGTATGTATTATGTGCATGAACAAAATTCAGTTATTGTTGTATGTAGCTACTAAACAATTCAGTTCAGTTTCACTTTATTTTGAACATGCATATGATTCAATGTAATGCATCACTGTATTTCCAGTTTTTTCATTACAGCATGTCCAAAAACGGAGTAGGAAGAAGTAGACCTTATTTAATCCTACTCATTATATCATAGCAATTTTATCCCATGTCCTTGTTCTCTGTCTGTAACAGAACAGTGAATAAATAAATAATACATAAATATCATAGTAAGTGAACAAATATAAATACATAAATAATCATTATCTCAAAAAAAAAAAAAAAAAGGTTCAAGATGTTCATCATAATTGTTCTTCTTTGTATTTTGTGAACACTTGTACTTCGAACAGTCTCTTAAACTGGTGCTTTGTTTGATGTATTTGCTTAATCTATTCCATAATTTAATTCCAATATTATATATAAATATATATATATATATATATATATATATATATATATATATATATATATATATATATATATTCCACATATAGAAATGCTAAAGGTTTTAAGTGTTGTACGTGCATACAAATGTTTTAAATGAGAATTTCCTCAAAGGTTATATTTCTCCTCTTTTGTTGAGAAGAATTGTTGTACATTCTTGGGTAGCAGGTTATAGTTTGAATTGTACATATTTTTTGAAAAATGCACCAGGTTGTTGAATTTCAATATTTTTGATACAATAAATAAAGGGTTTGTATGTTCTCTATTTCCAACAAACAACAAAGAGGTTTTCGCACATTAACGTTTGATCAGTCGCAGTCCTTTACAATCTCATTATTACTATAAAAATGGCCAACTCTGTCGTTTTTCGGACTTGATAAAGGCTTAAATAACTTCAAACACATATCCTTACCGTAACCACAAATATAAGTATAGCTCGGTTGGTAGAGCGGCCGTGCCAGCAACTTGAGGGTTGCAGGTTCGATCCCCGCTTCCGCCATCCTAGTCACTGCTGTTGTGTCCTTGGGCAAGACACTTTACCCACCTGCTCCCAAGGCCACCCACACTGGTTTAAATGTAACTTAGATATTGGGTTTCACTATGTAAAGCGCTTTGAGTCACTAAAGAAAAGCGCTATATAAATATAATTCACTTCACTTCAATAAAGTAATCAGTTGTGGACAGACAAAGCCTAAAAGTGGGATACGCGCTTTTGCAGTTCGGCGGCGGGAATCAATTTTTGACACGGAATCAGTTTTTAGCGCAACACCGATTGCAGCAAACAATAGATTTGACTTGCAGTTGTGACGATGTCACGATCAATGAAAATGAAAATGCGAAGGGTTCACTATTTCCCTGGTGTGCACATATTTCATGTTAAAGCCACACATTTTCCCCCATAAAAACTAACCCCCGCCCCTCGTTCAATGTACGCCAGGGGTGTCAAACTCATTCTAGCTCAGGGGCCGCATGGAGGAAAATCTATTCTTACTTTGGCAAAGAGTAGAAAAAGTACATTCTGAAAATGTATACATTACAAATAATCCTCTTGGCAAAACACTTCACCAAATTCTGAGGAAAAAATTGGTGCAGTTTCAAAACACAATGAACTTAGACTTTGTCTCAGTATATTTACAAAGCAATTAAACTTCAAATAAATAAATGATAAATGGGTTACACTTGTATAGCGCTTTTCTACCTTCAAGGTAGGTTGACAGTATTTTCACATTCACCCATTCACACACACATTCACACACTGATGGCGGGAGCTGCCATGCAAGGCGCTAACCAGCAGCCATCAGGAGCAAGGGGTGAAGTGTCTTACCCAAGGACACAACGGACGTGACTAGGATGGTAGAAGGTGGGGATTGAACCCCAGTAACCAGCAACCCTCCGATTGCTGGCACGGCCACTCTACCAACTTCGCCACGCCGTCCCCTTCACTCAAGCACTTCCTGTTTAGCATTCTCATGTTGGCATTTCATCATTAAAGACGTGTTTGGAAAAGCAACAGAGGTTTCTTCAAACCGCCGCATTGGTGAGATCCGCAACTTCCACAACACATTTATCATCATTCAAAAATTATCATTATAATATAAACAAAACAATTGTCAAAATGACACCATAATAGCCAAATTAACGGTAACATAGCTGCAAACTTAACCAATGTGAATATGGTAGATTTAAGCATAAAATAAAAAGGAACAAACAACTAATGTAGAAACACACATTTTTACAATGTAGTTCAGAGTGCACATCGTGCAGTCAACAAATTGCAAGCACTGCACGGAATTCTAACTGCAAAGATGATGGTCATGTTGATTTAAGTCTTTGCATCATACCGTTTCATTATTTTATCTGTTGAGTGGGTTATTTACAATAAAAAAAAAAGGTATTGCGCAGCATTAGTCCAGCCACAACAGGAGCAGCTGATCGCTTGCACCTGCACTGATTGGAGTAGCGGCAGCCCATCCAGAGAGCGCTTAAAGTCAGCTGACACGTCATCTTTAAACAGTGTGATGTGTAATGTGGATTACACTGAAAATGCTATTGCGACATTCAGTGGACACATTTAGAACAGCAGTTTCTTTCATTAAAAAATTGCAGCACATTTTTATACTTAGCAAACTCATTTTCCGGGCTGGATTAAACCTGTTCGGGGCCGTACGTTTGACGTACGCGATTGGATATATATTCAGGAATATGTCCCACCCATCGACATGACAAAATTAAATATGATTGGATTTAATTTCTGTCATTTCATTTTCGTCTTGTATTTATACTTTAACTACCAACATGTCAGTTACTTGTTTTATCATCTTAGTCAACATGCCTTTGTTTTGATTACTGATCATCTTATTTTTACCTGCTCCGATGTAAAAGTATCGATAAATAAATAAAATAAAATAAAATAAACAGCTTCCAGCCTAAGGCAGGGATGGTTTACTCTGTGGGCGGGCCTAACCTGCACAGGCCCGCCCATGACGCCAGGACTGCTAATAGCTAAGCTAACGACTAAGCTAGCTTAAAACAATACCAACAAATAAATGCTTAGTAAAATTTATGAAGTCCAGATGGAACTGTGGAAATGAACAAGTAGATTATTAAAACTCTGGAGAAAGAATAATATGAGGATAGTCAGCATTGTCACAATCAGAACAAGACATTAAAGAGGAGGGTAAATCCATCCATGAATTGGTGGTGTTGATACCAGATATTATTATATAATCAATACAAGAGTAATTAAGATGGATATCTTTTTTTGCTGTTGTTTTTGGTAATATTTACAAACTCAGGGAATACATGGATGATCGGTATCGGCAGCATAAAAGCCTAATCGGAACATCCCTACTTACAAGCATTCTATGACTCGACTACGCATGTATTTGCTAGTGTATCCAATTGTGCCGAGCACTGGCCCACCTTTTTCAATAGTGGCAACTCAAAACTTGAGTGCGGTTGAGACACTCCGCTAGCTAAACTTGCTCCCATCATTGCAAGAAGAAAGAATCTATGTGAACACTGAAATCGGACTTTTAAAATCGACTGCACTACAAAAAAGGCATTCACCGAAAATAGAGTCGGGAAGCCAATATGCTTTGAAAGAATCTACAGTGCACACGGCTGACTTAATGCACAGGCTTCAAACCACTTTACTTGAAGTTTACTGGCTTCTATTACATTCGCACAGACGTGCATGCGCCTATCACGAAACAGCTAAAAAATATTAAATAAACTTGTTAATTAATGCCTCCGCCTTGTTTTTAATGAATATTAGGCCTACTATGCTACTGTATTTTAATGTTGGTCATTATGGTGACTTGAAAAGCCCTGTGTTTTCTCAGATGGCACTTGGTAAAAATACTAAAAATAAAGTTTGGGAACCCCTGTTTTAGCCAGTAACTACTCGATGAGGTGACAATTCCCTGAGACAAAAGTAATTAACAGTGTAATGCATTGAATAAGTACAGTACATGTCATATTTAAACAGCTAATTTTCAGAGACACTCGACAAAAGAGGTGCTCACGGATTCCTGAGCTGCAAATGGAAGACAACTTATTCTTCTGTGTTGTCCCAATTAAATCCTTTGGCCGCAACCATTCAGATGAGTGGCTGTGAGTAGCTGGGCCCAGCTTTCTATCAAGGCCAGAGGCATTTTAGGACCATTAACCGACCCCCTCAATGACAATGCATGGACAGCCAACTGAAGTCCTCTCTCTTTAGCTTGGGCTTCAAAAACTTGCCACTTAAGACCATTCAGCTTCCAAAACGAGTTCTAAAAATTTAAAAGATGGGGGAAACTGTGTCATGCATAGTCAAGTCAAGGTCGGGTGGACAGACTCTGAAGCGTTGTACGCTTGATGTCATGAATGCCAAGAATAACGAAAAGCCCCCCCCTGTATCGTTTGACAGACATGTTTACACCTAATGAAATGCAGTGTGGATCAAAAGTGAGGGGTGCCATCCGAGTTATTTATTCATTTGCAGCAAATCCATCCGGAGTGCAGCCAGGAGCTGACTGAAGAAACGGTCAGTTTACTCTGACATGACAGAAACCACTTGCAGAGGGGAAAAATGTGACATTGAGAAAAAGTAAAGTAAGCAGCTGGAAACTGATTTACTCAATGATTATGAACCCATGACATGACACAATGGTAAAAATAAATAATTATAACTGTCTGGACTAACTTTAAGTTAGTCCAGAATAAACAAGAGGTGCCGAACAGACAAAAACATTTGCAATCTGAAAGTGCAAACATTTAAAAACATATTTCAAAGGGGTTTTTGTTTTTTACATTTGTACTGTTGCAATGCTGGAGTCCCAGGTGAATTGCAAATGCTGGCTAGACACAATTTTTTTCTTAAATAATAATTGGAAATTTGAAGAACATTAAAATGGTCAAAACGATTTTAGTTGTTCAACAAAATAGACGGATCAAGTGTAGTTACATTACCATCTCCAAATAATTCAACCATGTTATTTTACAGGCAGTGTTCCACCTTCAGGTAACCATCAAATACCACAACTCTTAAGACAGGGTTTGCACATGTGAGCATTATTTCCCCTTTTCTCTGCCTGCACCATCAGTTATCACATACCCCCAAGTCACAGCACACAACAATGAGCTGATTCATATGGCTTTGGCTTAGGGCGTACTAGAAAAACATAATTGATAAGAAGATGTCATGCTGCCTGTCAGTCTGTCATCTGAATGTGCGTACGTGGGAAGGCGTGTGATATAATCAGGATACTTTATACGGGTGTTTCATAAACTTGTTTATGTGAACGTGACTACTTTTATATACAAAACCCAAAACCAGTGAAGTTGGCATGTTGTGTAATTCGTAAATAAAAACAGAGTACAATGATTTGCAAGTCCTTTTCAACTTATATGCAATTGAATATACTGCAAAGACAATATATTTAACGTTTGAACTGAGAAACTTTTTTTTTTTTGTTGAAAATAATCATTAACTTAGAATTTAATGGCAGCAACACATTGCAAAAAAGTTGGCACTTTTACCACTGTGTTACATGGCCTTTCCTTTTAACAACACTCAGTTAACGTTTGGGAACTGAGGGAACCAGTTTTCAAAGCTTTACAGTTGGAATTCTTTCCCATTCTTGCTTGATGTACAGCTTAAGTTGTTCAACAGTCTGAGGTCTCCGTTGTCGTATTTTACGCTTCATAATGAGCCACACATTTTCAATGGGAGACAGGTCTGGACTACAGGCAGGCCAGTCTAGTACCCACACTCTTTTACTATGAAGCCACGCTGTTGTAACACGTGGCTTGGCATTGTCTTGCTGAAATAAGCAGGGGTGTCCATGATAACGTTGCTTGGATGGCAACGTATTTTGCGCCAAAACCTGTATGTACCTTTCAGCATTATTGGTGCCTTCACAGATGTGTAAGATACCCATGCCTTGGGCACTGACAATCATTGGTACTTTAACTTAACTTTAACTAATACACCCTCATACCATCACAGATGCTGGCTTTTGAACTTTGCGCCTAGAACAATTCGGATGGTTCTTTTCGTCTTTGGTAAGGAGGACACGACACCCACAGTTTCAAAAAACAATTATGGAAATGTGGACTCGTCAGACCAAAGAACACTTTTACACTTTGCATCAGACCATCTTAGATGAGCTCGGGCCCAACAAAGCCGGTGGCGTTTCTGGGTGTTGTTGATAAATGGCATTCGCTTTGCATAGTAGAGTTTTAACTTGCACTTACAGATGTAGCGACAAACTGGAGTTACTGACAGTAGTTTTCTGAAGTGTTCCTGAGCCCAAATGGTGATATCCTTTGCACACTGATGTCGGTTTTAGAGCATTTGGTTCGGTACATGGTTCCCACCCGTACACATTTCAAGTCAGGCATCAGAAAGTGTTAAAGGGGCACTGCATTTTGTTGGGAATTTTGCCTATCATTCACAATCCCTATTAGAGGTGGGAATCTTTGTCTGTTGTCTGTTTAACATATTCCCTTTTGAAGCCAAACCACCGCCAGACGATGGACCCTGTGCTGTTTTTTTTGGGAATGAATTCTTCTTCCTTCATTTGTTACGAGATTTGCACCTTCTTTCTCTCGTATTACCACTCGCACCACTCCGCTAGCATCACAGCTAACGTTACCATGCCGCTACCTCTCTGCTCCACGAGAGCGTATAACGTTGCACGTGAGACAGTATGTGACGTATGTAAGAAGGTGCGTTTGTTTTACCACTCTGTGAGAAGGAGAGACAGAAAAGAGTGAGAAACGCCTGAAGTGTAATGCCCGCAGCTAAAAGCAACTGCGTGAGAACGTATACTCGAATATCCCGATAAAGTCATTTTCTATATCGCACAGAGACAAACCCGCGATATATCGAGTATATTCGATATATCGCCCAGCCCTACCAGACATATCGAACTATTGTGCTCCAGACATCATTCTACACGACAAAACGTATGAAAACGTGAAAAGCATGGAGGTTTACAACTTTTGTGTGTGGCTGGGTCAAGGAAATTGGTATCAAGACTCTCCCAGATAAATATGCATCGTTTTTGCTCGGGTAAGGTTGCATTTCGCAATTTAACTTTGCGTCTACTTCCATGTTTGTTGCTGTTGCACACGCCGTTTTTCCCCGTGTCTATCAAAATATAACTATAGATGTAAACATTGTGTATGTGCGAAAAGCTTCATTTATGAGTGTTGCCTTTCGTAAAAAAAACGTAACTCTTGGTTTTGCTCACCTGTTTTCTTTTATTGAGACTCGCCAAGTTGGTGCCTTTCGAAACACTTGTAGCAAACGTGTTTAAGAAATACAAATAATATCAAGATAATACTTAAATGGGAAATAATGACTGTTAAAGGTATATCAAAGAAACCTTTAACAAAGTGATTAATTCAAACTTTTGCATTTTTTGACTGTGCTCCAACGGACTTGAGTGTGAGCTGCATGCTTTTCTCCTCGTCGTTTTGTAAAATCTTGCACTTTCATGCCCTTTTTGATTACCTCTTTAGGAACTCTAAGGAAACGTGTATCCTTTTCGCTATTTTAACGATTCATACAGCTGAAAACAACACAAGCAGAGGGCATTTTTTCTTTGAGAAAGGCAAAATCATGCCTCGTACCCATTGACAATAGAGCTAGCTTGACCACCACGCATATTTAATGGGAGGACGAGAGCTGAACGTGACGTCAGTAAAATCCAAGCAATACAATATATTATTTATTAAAGATGCATACATAATTTGTTTAAAATAAAATCATAGCCCCTGAATCATAATTGTAATCGGATTGTGAGGTGCCCAAAGACTCCCACCTCTATTCATCAATGTCTCTTGTACTAGATCCCCTCTATCCAGGTGTTCTTATGACACGCAAAGGCGATAAAATAACATTCTCCTCCACAAAGTGTGCTCTGTACAAACTATAGCTCTATTTGAAGCCGCTAACGTTACTCCCGTGCCAGAGTGAGACCTAGTTTTTGCCATGGCTACATACTATGTTTGTGTTGTTGCTCTCAGTCGAGCACAAGAAAAGGGCGAGGTAACTCGCAGGCATACAAAGACAGTAACATTACAGATTACAAATTTGATTGACACAATTTAAATTGGCCCTAGTGTGTGAATGTGAGTGTGAATGTTGTCTGTCCATCTGTGTTGGCCCTGCGATGAGGTGGCGACTTGTCCAGGGTGTACACAGCCTTCCGCCCGATTGTAGCTGAGATAAGCTCCAGCGCCCCCGTGACCCCGAAGGGAATAAGCGGTAGAAAATGGATGGATGGATGGCAATTAAAAAACACCATGCTAAATATGACTGTAATTCCTTAATTAGTCACAATTAACATGATAATTTGACACACCTAGTCACAGGCGCTATTCAGGAGGTAACATTAGGCCTCCAGGTATACATCAAGAAGACTTAATGCACGTCAGCAACGAACTACCCAGTATATGCTTTGGGCAACAGAAGCCCGGAAAAGAGGAGCCACATGGGCTGTCATTTGTGTTTTGCACAACAGGTCTATTTATTTCTAATTTGTCACTGACTCAAGAACTGGACCAAAAAAAATGTCCACTGTAGAGGAAATGAATATGATTATATGATTAAAATGACCAAACTACGTCAACATTAAATGTTATTATAAATGTGCCTGGTACTACATTACATGTATACTTACATCATGTATATAAAACCTTAATGGAGGTGTTTGTATGTTTATAGGCAGAATAGATCGGCTCCCATAGGCTCCATTGTAAGCGGTCTTTCGATCGCATTTATTTACTATTTAGGATGTATTAAAAAAACAATACATCCGTCGTCATGTCATGTCTTTCATAATGATTGTGAACAATAGGCAAATATCCTCAAAAAGTGCAGTTCCCCTTTAAGCGCTTATGAGAAATTGGACACCCCAGTGACAAATTGAGCATACAATTAAAGGAAGGGGAACACTTTGTTAATGTTTGTGATCGGAACCAAGGCTATACTCACAAATCAGAGGTGTTTGTTTGTGTATGCACGTTTTTCTTGGTACAGAGCCAACAGCCGAGGTGACACCACCACTTGTACTAGATCCCCTCTATCCAGGTGTTCCCACAGCCTATGTCTCAGCTTCGAGTGCTCTGTAAACAAAACTATCAACGTAGCTGTTCCCACAAGTCTCTCCCCCATTCAGACACATACAGATGCCCCACAGACCTCCTATCGTGTTTCTACTTCTTTCCTATTGATGTGTGCACTGAAAAATGTCCAATCCTGTCTAAAGTCCTACTCCAATGAATATTATCGAGCCACCTCCTTCCCGTTCTTACAGAAGGTTGGGAAGATCAGCAATCTTGTGTCAGGTCTGACATTCAGTCTAGCCTCCAGCTAGAACAAAACAGTTCTCTTCTTGCTTCAACAGACCAGCACAGGAATAAAAATAATCTTTCTCTGGCAACTCACTAAACATTTGGAGTTTTTACTGCTACCTCCTGTGTGCTTGTGGTTGCCTCTCAGCCCTTGGCACTTCCCTCAGCAGACATTGGTACAGGGCATCAGGTACAGTCAGCCAACTGGTGACACTATGGAAAAGCAGGCAAGCGCAGGCCAAGCATTGCAAACATCTCACCTCTGTGTCTGCATGGGAACATCTGATTCTCCCAGAACTTTCAGTTTGTCTAACTATGATCCTATACAAGTGCTGAGTTGTATACTGCTGTTGTCAGGGCACCAGTTTAATGACTTCACAGACTCTGCTGTAAAACAGCCAAAAACCCTTTTGAACCAAATCAAGAAATGCTGAAAGTTATATGAAACCCAAAACAATGAGCTTTGAAATGCTAGTTTAATGCACAAACGTCTTTGTTTTCTGTCTGTCCTCTGCTCGCTTTGAATTCAAAGTTTCATTGAGCAAGTGAACCTCTTAATATTTTTGGAACGCATGGTTTAGTCAGAATACACAATATCCTCACACATACAGTACTACTGTGTGTGGGGTAACTCAAATGGATAGTTTATCCTCACAGTCATGAGTAATAGAGTTAGCTCAGCTGATAACATTTCTTTACATACCTTGCTCTCTCACTTTTCTGCATCACCCAGATCTCCAGTGACCATCCAGTGATTCAAGACTGATGAGGCATGCTCAAAGGTATATACCATTGGACAGAGTATTAATGCAACCAGCAGCAAATTTTTGCCATCGACCCTCATTGCCTGCTATAAGGACAGCACCATCAATCAGGCCGAGATAGCCCGTACCAGACGTGGGCTGATGAAGTAGGGGACTTTGGAGCTAATGACAGATGGATCTTGCAGATATTGTACAGTGTACTGTGAGAATTCGGAGGGAATGATTGACCTTTAAAAATAACCTAAGCTACTTTTCTACAAAACCTGCGCCTTCCTAATATGGAGAACAATAAAACATGTTTTTGCTGTATAAAGAATCAGGTGGCTATTGTGTTCACCATCCATCTGAGAATCTCGTACACTTAATTCAGGGTCTCTCCTGACCCTCCCAGAACTCCTCTGTTCACACCAACGCTCTGGGAGTGACCTTCAGGAGGCCTGCTAGTCCTGCTAATTGGGGTTTGTTCAGAGCACAGTTCTCCACCCTCGAAACAAGAGTGGAAGAGGGACTGTGGGGCAGGAAGAGGGTGAGAGAGCAGTGGCCTGTTGTACATGCAAGTAGGAAACTGACAAAAAATGGTTTAAAAACTGGAGAAAACAGACTTAAACTGACGCAAATTACAAGTTGTAAATATTTGGCAAGTGTATCCATTTAGTAACAAAGCAAAAGCATCTTAAGAGTTTCCCCTAGATTGCCAATATACATGTGGCGGTGGGGGTGTGGTCAATATGACATCGTCATATAACTGACATCATGATTAATTTAATCGGCAATATTGCATAATTAGGGCTGGACCGATAATACGATATCAATATATATCGCAATAGACACATTATATAAATATGAAAAGCATTCGATAAAACATTCAATATAAATGTATATTTTTTGGTTGGAATAAACCAGAAATTATGGAGCAACATTTGTTTCATGAAGTCACTCATGCTTTGGGAAACCATCAAACAGGAAAAAAGAAAGTGTCACTGAGCAATGGGAGAGACACGCTAACCGCCAATCAGGTAAAAGTATTGACTGAGCAACGGGAAGGACACGCTAACAGCCAATCTCGTAAATGTATCAACTAATGGGTGTTACACTTTTTCTGCTGCTGTTCAGCTCCCAGTCCCAGACTGTAGTCAAGGAGCGCGGGGGAGACGTTCCCTCCAGGGTTGATGTTTTTGTCGGGGATAACACCCTTCACTTTACCCAACAATGGGTTTGCTCAGCTCCGCTTTCAGTTTGGAATGACAAGGCCGCAGATTTGTGACAATTTGGTCGCTTTATTCTTACATCTGCAGGACACAACCAGACACATTTGCCAGTCGCTACTACTGCGAACTCTACCGCTTGCTCTCCTCACTATTTCACTTACTCACTGATGTCACTCACCCAACACACTGCCATTCTTAAAGGAGCGCACACGCACGCACGCACGCACACACCTCTCATAAAACTAGTGTGTTGATCTGTCTTTCCGTCTTGCTTTGGATTCTCTGTATGGAATGAGAAGAGAAAGTGCAATATCTTGATATATCAACTCAATATCAGGAACTTGTCTTTAGTTTTGTTGGTTTTAATGCAGATGGTGCGGAAACACTCTCACTTCCAATGTGTCGTTTTAATGAGCAGCTTCCCGAAGTGCTTTGTGTAGTGTTCATTAGCTTATACATTACTGCCATTTAGTGTCTCAAATCTGCAACTACCGTCAAATTTATTTTAACAATTTTATTACATTAGCCGCGCTTATGCTACCTGGCTTCCAGACACCCTTTCCACTGATAAATAGCACCTTTAGTAAGTTGTAAATAGTTTTAAACAAATCAAACTTTATGAAGCACTTTTCATATATCAAGGAAATGCGCGCGCACACACACACACACACACACACACACACACACACACACACACACACACACACACACACACACACACACACACACACACACACACACACACACACACACACACACACTTGCAAATATATAAACAAATGAATGCACAGCTGAGTACAGAGGAGACATGTGAGTAAACACCATCACAGGAGCCATCTGCACCAGGAGGTCATCAGAATGGCCACCAGGACCCTGACACAAAGCGACCCAACAACACGGCCAATAACCCCTGAGGCAAATGGCTCCCCCCTAGGAACGCTGGAAAAGAAGAAGAATAAAACCTGTAAAATAGTAAGAACTATGAGTAGAGATAAAGGATAAAATACAAGTAAGACATATGAAAATTAAAAATTAAAAATAAATAAATATACAGTAAATATATAATAAATAAATAGAACTAAAACAAATTTGCATAACTAATGAAATAAAAAGTAAAGTACGAATGACTTAAATAAAATTAATAAATATTAGGTAAAAGCCAAATCTAAAATGTGGATCTTAAGCCTGCTCTTAAAAACATGAACGTTCTTCGCAGCCCTGAGGCCCTCCGGCAAGCTGTTCCATAGACAGGGGCCATAATGGTGGAAAGATGCCATCCCGTGACTTTGTGTCCTGACTTTGGGAATAACTAGGAGATGAGTGTCGGAGGATCTCAAGACCCGTGAAGGTTCATAGGGTAAAAGGAAATCTGAAAGATAAGAAGGCCCGATACCATAAAAACATTTATAAACCATAAATAGAAACTTAAAATGGATCCTGAAACACACAGGGAGCCAATGCAGACATTTTAAAACTGGTGTATTGTGAATCTGCCTTCTGGTCTTTGTCAGGACATGTGCGCGAAATTTTGGAGTGGTTGTAATGGTGCAATAACATTTTTCGGAAGACCAGAAAGCAGGGCGTTAAAATAATCTATACAACTTGTAATAAAAGCATGCATTAGAGTCTCTGTGTTGACCTGAGAGAGTATTGGGCAAACTGTAGCTATAATCTTAAGATGATAAAAACCTATTTTTGTTATCTCAGGGCATTTAATCGATCGCAATGATGACAATGACCTGAATGAATGAGAATATTCATTGACCTATTTTTGTTAGATTTTTATATGTGGTATAAAACTAAGTGCGGAGTCGAAAAAGACGCCTAGATTTTTTACTTGTAGTGATGGATTTAAAGACTGATTGTAGTTTTGATATGTGTTCCTCTCTCAGGGCCAATGACTAAAACTTCAGTCTTGTCCTGGTTAAGCTGTAAAAATGTATCTTCCATCCAGGACTTAATATCCAACATGCAATTAAAAAGAGTATCAATTGGTCTCTCCTCTCTGAGCTGCCACCTTATCATGGTAGAGGAGTTTGCGTGTCCCAATGATCCTAGGAGCTATGGTGTCCGGGGGCTTCCATGCCCCCTGGTAGGGTCTCCCAAGACAAACAGGTCCTAGGTGAGGGATCAGACAAAGAGCAGCTCGAAGACCTCTATGGAAATGCAAAAACCGAGACTCCGATTTACCTCGCCCGGACGCGGGTCACCGGGGCCCCCCTTTGGAGCCAGGCCCGGAATTGGGGCACGATGGCGAGCGCCTGGTGGGGACAGGCCCGGCCGGGCACAGCCCGAAGAGGCAACATGGGTTTCCCCTCCAATGGGCTCACCACTCATGGGAGGGGCCATAGAGGTCGGGTGCATTGTGAGCTGGGCGGAAGCCGAAGGCAGGGCACTTGGCTGTCCGATCCTCGGCTACATAAGCTAGCTCTTGGGACGTGGAATGTCACCTCGCTGGGGGGAAGGAGCCTGAGCTAGAGTGCAAGGTGGAGAAGTTCCGGCTGGATATAGTCGGATTCACTTTGACGCACAGCAAGGGCTCTGGAACCAGTTCTCTCGAGAGGGGCTGGACTCTTTTCCACACTGGCGTTGCATGCAGTGAGAGGCGATGGGCTGGGGTAGCAATTCTTGTTGCCCCCCCGGCTCAAAGCCTGCACGTTGGAGTTCAACCCAGTGGACGAGAGGGTAGCTTCCCTCCGCCTTCGAGTGGGGAGACGGGTCCTGACTGTTGTTTGTGCTTACGCACCAAACAGCAGGTCAGAATACCCACCCTTTCTGGATACAGTCGAGGGAGTACTGGAAAGTGCTCCCCCGGGTGATTCCCTTGTCCTACTGGGGGACTTCAACGCTCATGTTGGCAATGACAGTGAAACCTAGAGAGGCGTGATTGGGAAGAATGGCCGCCCGGATCTGAACCCGAGTGGTGTTTTGTTATTGGACTTTTGTGCTCGTCACAAATTGTTCATAACAAACACCATGTTCAAACATAAGGGTGTCCATATGTGCACTTGGCACCAGGACACCCTAGGCCGCAGTTCCATGTTCGACTTTGTAGTTGTGTCATCGGATTTGCGGCCTCATGTTTTGGACACTCGGGTGAAGAGAGGGGCGGAGCTTTCTACTGATCACCACCTGGTGGTGAGTTGGCTGCAATGGTGGGGGCGGAGGATGCCGGACAGACCTGGCAGGCCCAAACACAGTGTGAGGGTCTGCTGGGAACATCTAGCAGAGTCTCCTGTCAGAGAGAGTTTCAATTCACACCTCCGTAAGAACTTTGAACATGTCACGAGGCAGGTGCTAGACATTGAGTCCGAGTGGAACATGTTCCGCACCTCTACTGTCGAGGCGGCCGCAAGGTAGTTGGTGCCTGTCGTTGCGGTAATCCTAGAACCCGTTGGTGGACACCGGCGGTGAGGGATGCCGTCAAGCTGAAAAAAGATTCCTATCGAGTTCTTTTGGCTCATAGGACTCTGGAGGCAGCGGACAGGTACCGACAGGCCAAGCGGTGTGTGATTCTGGACCACCATCCGCCGCCTCAGGAAGGGGAGCCAGTGCACTGTCAACACCGTGTAAGGTGAGGATGGTGTTCTGCTGACCTCGACTGCGGATGTTGTGGATCGGTGGAGTGAATACTTCGAAGACCTCCTCAATCGTAGTGATGTTTTGGAAGTTAAGGTTATTGATATTTACAGTGTTGTGTGAATGTGATCTGTATCATTCTCTGTTAATGATGATGGGGGGAATTAAGGAATTGCTTTTGGAAAAATTAGGTCCACGTCCAGTGTTGTGTATATTGTGGTTAAAAATAAAACCATGGGGGCCAGGACCAGGGGTACATCAGGGGCATGCTGCACGCCATACATCAGGTTGGCAGATAAGAGGCGGCTGCCCTGCGTATTAAGGTGAAGCCCATCATTACCAAAATGATGTCTCCTCTGCCAGAAAGCATTAAAATTGTCAGTAAAAGGCATGTTGTGGGAGGCACAGGTGGATGCAGGCCAGGTTTTTTCAGGTTAAGTAGTCAAGTGAAGCGACCTATTCCTCTTCCGCAAGTTGGAGTGGCGGCAGAGATAAAAACACTCAAAAGTGTGCGATTTAAGGAGTTAAAAGGAGCAATAAAATCACGCTTGAGCAGCTCCTACTATTGTTAGCGAGTGTCATTGGTCCCTGCGTGGATGATTATCTTGCTGACCTGTGGGTGTAAGTTGGGGATGTCGGGGATTTGTCTGGTTATGTCAGCAACAGTACCACCTGGGAATGACAGCGTGAGAACTCCTCTCACACACATGTTCCTAGGGCTGGGCGATATATCGATATACTCGATATATCGCGGGTTTGTCTCTGTGCGATATAGAAAATGACTATATCGTGATATTCGAGTATACGTTTTCACGCAGTTGTTTTTAGCTGTGGGGCATTAAACTGCATGCTTTTCTCACTCTTTCCTGTCTCTCCTTCTCACAGAGACTTTAAAACAAGCGCACCTTCTTACACACGTCACATACTATCACGTGAGCAACGTCACACGCTCCCACGGAGCAAGAGGTAGCAACATGGTAACGTTAGCTGTGATGCTAACAGCTAACGGTGTGGTGCGAGTGGTAATAGAGAGAAAGAAGGTGCGAATCTGGTTACAAATGGAGGAATAATTAATTCCCAGGAATAACAGCACGGGGTCCATCGTCTGACGGTGGTTTGGCTTCAAGCGGGACGATGTCTTTACATCATGTCAACATCTCCGTTCGGTGCCACACCAACTAAATGCCGAAGCAACTATTTCCACATCAACACCGTAGGACATATACTATTTGATATGCAGCTCATTTTTATGTGACACTTATTGAAATATCTTGTGTGTCATCATCCACAAAAGTGCACTTACAGCTTGTTTTAAAATGTCGCTGACAATCTTGCACTTTCTGTTTTGGAAATGACATGAATGTTTGTGCCACTGCTTAATAACTGTTTAATAAATACACTTTTGCTAAATTGACTAAGTTGTGATTTCCCTCTCTGCATGAAAGTTTAAAATGAGCATATATTAATGCAGTATGAACAAGAATGTTTTAATGTAGGCACATAGAATCATCATACTGCTGTGATTATATGTATCAAGTGTTCATTCAAGGCTAAGGCAAAATATCGAGGTATATATCGTGTATCGCGATATGGCCTAAAAATATCGAGATATTAAAAAAAGGCCATATCGCCCAGCCCTACATGTTCCTCACTATAGAGTACCCAATTAGGAGGGGATTAGGAGGGAGGATTTATACAGGATGAATGTTGGGTTTAATGCCGCTAGCTTAATGCCAACGTATAATGGACCAGCAAGTTGACAGGCTAATGAAAATTAGCAGGGTCAAACACAGGGCACATATATAGACAATCATTCACAGTCATATTCATACCTATGGACAATTTAGAGTCTCCAATTAACCTAAATTGCATATTTTTAAATGTGGGAGGAAGCCTAAATACCCGGAGAAAACTCACACCTGTGCGTGTAGAATCACGTTAGAGATTTGAAGACTCACAAGGCATAAAGTTAGAGGTTACTGTAGGTAGTAGTGTTTTTAGTGTAAGTTTTCTCATTTTCGAACAAGAAATGCATTAATTAACTTGAAATACCTTTCTGTTGAAATTTCTTTTGCATAGTGACAACTCCGTTCCAGGGCCGGTCAGGTGCATAACCAGCTGTAGCGCTTATGCTGACAGGCAATTTATATGCATGTTTTAAAATAAAACATGGAGGACAATTTTTTATGATATTAGAGATGTTTTTCAAACTAATTACGGCCAATAGTGCTCGATATACAATACATAAATTCATGTAATATATTTCTCAAATTTGTTTTCATGTTAAAAAAAAAATCTAAATTGCATTTTGCCGTGGCGGTGGGCCACGATTAATTACATGTAGGAGATATGCTGATTTTACGTGGGCAATTCATTACACAGTAACTTCTTAATGATAATCTAGATATTTATAATGTGTAAATGTGTTTCCGACTATAGGTGATAAATTCCTACCACTATAGTATAACTGTGCATGAACACAGCTATCCATCCATTTTCTACCTCTTAATGTTCATAAAATTCAATAGGTTTCCGTACGGGTAGTTGGTAAATTCGGTACATACTATCCCTGAGTTACTATGGACATTAAGAAGGCAACAATGTCAAGTCATTGTTCTTCATGTCACAGTCACTTTCTATCAGCATAATTAGTGCTTTGTCATAAAAATGAAAGAGAAGGACCAAGATTTCAGCCTGAGTAGAAAAGATGCCCAGAGGCTTTATGATGGCCAAGACTGTATGAAGTATTTCTTTTCTTGAATTAAACAGTTAATGACCTAAGAATATGTGTGGCATAGATCCTGAGAAGACTTTGCAGAAAGGATGTCTATGAATAGAAATGTCTGCATTTAATTTGCTAATCCATCATTTCAATTGTACTCTGTAACAAAGACAGAGAGGAGAGTAGCAGGGCATTCAGAAGCAATGGAGCATACTGAGAGCCGAGTGTGTGGTTCTCCATAGAGCAGGCCAGGCCACAGCCTGTGGCCCTTGGCCCTAAAAGCCCAGCTTGTGCTGGATAGAATGGACTCTAGTGAGCTAAGGGGTAGGCAAGACTATCTCTTCATGTCCAAAGAATTGTTCAACTATGTTTGACTAATTAACCCGAAGCTCTCGATTCCTGTTACAATCTATTTGTTCAATCAAATCTCCAGCACTCGTCATGCAGTAGAGTTAAAAAAAACCAACAGGTGCCTGTAACAAAAAAGCCTGCAAAATAATCCATTGCTGGATGCAGATAAGTCAAGGAGGAGAGCTTTTTGAAATCTTTAATGCTCACCAAACACAATTGAAAGAGCTGCTCCAAACATTACAAAGGTCAGAGGAATCTTGAGCACTCCAAGCGCAAACTGTACTGTCAGACTGGCTTTCAGCAGCTTCATGGGGAAAGGAAATTTAAGGCACTCTCTCCTGCGTGGAAAAGAGGTTGCCAGGAAGATTAACCCAGCTTCCTTTTATAGCTTCTGCGAAGAGGTTAAATCACATATTAGATTGCCTGAAATGTCTCCTCGTAATTAGATCAAGAATATTACTCTCCCCTATTTTCTTTCGCAGACTGCAGCTGATCAAAGCCTAATGATGGTGTCAGTGCCTTCGGCAGTGCTGGCTGGATAAATCTCCTCATCGGGACGGCAATCTGTCAGAGCCCCAAGCTCTGCTAAACAGCACAGGACATGAGTGGAATGGGGCTTGACACAAAATATACTAAATGAACCACATCCTTTACCAATAAGATACCCATCAGCAGTGCCGCGTTAAAATTCACAACGATCAAACTTCTTTGTTTTGGCGGCAACCTTCTTGTTTCTATGTACACAGTCAGGTGATATGTATACAAAAAAAAGTATGTCAATTAGTTCCGTCCTATTAACAATGACACCACTAACCGTCAGCGTGTCTTTGTTGTTCAATACCAGACCAGATCCAAGCAGCACCTGGTCTACTGATGGGGCGTAGGACTACCGGCTATTAATTACAGAAAGCTGACACCCAAATCCTGGCAATGTGAGCCGGGAAGTTTGCTACTCGACAAGACGAATGCTTGCCTGTCACACAGCAACATGACCTGCCTCAGGACTCCCTTACACATAAGAACAAGAATGTCTTTCAAATTGGGCCCCCGACTTCCATCTCCATCCCATTCTGCAGATGTAGCACGACTTAGAGGACATTTTCCAACTAATGCGAAATGGTTGTGCAGTGGCATGATAAAGGTTGACATTTTCCTAGTCTAATTCAATGCTTCCTTTGTAAACAACCTTGAGGCGTTGTGTGCACACAGGCTGCAAACACATTACACATAATGGTCAATTTCATTATCTGCTCTCAGACTGAATGGACGCAAACAAAAGGTGGAAATAGCAGTAGATATGCCAATCATTTATCGTTGAAAGATGTCGGACAAAAGAGAAACTAAGACCCGGACGCCTTTTCTTTTTGTGTCATGTTCCATGTCCGTCCCTTGCTGCTACAAAATAGGGGCCCTGTGACAGGTCTGACCCTAATCTTAACCCCATACAGGTGGCAAAGCCTGAACACAGGAAGCATGTAAGCCAAGGTGAAAACTCTGTTCTAGCTCAAAGAACCTCTTACAGATCATTTAAAAATATATTGGGATACATCCAAATAAAAGGTGGTAATCATTTCAATCAAAAAGGTCCTCTAACTTTAACAATAATAATATAGTATAGACTCATTGTGAAGGTAAATCTAAAAAGCATCTGCTTAAAAGTCTTAATATTTAATTTATAGCTTAGCCGTTAAAAGGTCACACAATAAATCAGCTTCACATTTGAAAACATGGCAATGTCCATTAAACAAAGGTGCTGCTTTTCAGCAGCAACAAGAAACATTGTAAACCTGTAATCCTGTGACTCCAGTCTTAACAAGAGATATGTAGGAATAAAATACCGAAATGACAAACTGTCGCAATATTTAACCTTACAATAAAATGATCTATGAGCCCTTGCTGCATATTTTTCTGCTTTAAATTGGTTTTATCATTCCTACTTAGTAACACAGTTCTGTCTCATTTAAAAAAACATGGCTGTGCCGATCGATTCGGCCACCAATTTGCATTGGTCAATTTTCATGAAAAAGTATGTGATCGCCATATGGTAAATGGGTTATACTTAAATAGCGCTTTTCTACCTTCAAGGAACTCAAAGCGCTTTGACACTATTTCCACATTCACACACTGATGGCGACAACGGATGTGACGAGGTTGGTAGAAGGTGGGGATTGAACAAGGAACCCTCAGGTTGCTGGCACTGCCACTCTCCCAACTGCGCCACACCGTCCCCATCGCCGTCCCCACATATCCGTTTAATTCCTTTCAATGCGGATCACAAACGTGTATCCCCTCTGGCTAATATTGTATTTATTTTTAGTCCCCTAACTGACAACCAAGTAGCTAATTAGTGTATATATTTCTGTCTACACAGTGTGGAGAGACACCCCTAAATGAATAATAATCACCTCCATTATGGAATTTCTTAATATCTTAAGTTTCATTATCAAGTGGCATTATCAATAGAGGACACGACTAAACATGTTACACGCCAGCGTCAAGTATGCTAATAGCTAAGCTAACAGCAAAGTTAGCATAAGTGTTAGTTATAAGTGTTTCATAAAGTTTAGGAATTGTAGATGGAACCACATTACAGCAGAAAGTAAGCAGCTATCAACAGGAAATTAACAAATAGATTAATATTAGTGAGCTGGCGGATCAATCCATAAATTGGTAGTGTCGACACCAAAGGTAGCATCATAAATAATTAAAACTGCAGTGATTAAGTTGATATTTTTATTTTCTTAAAATCATGGAATAATTCATTGCAAACTGTGGGCAAAAAGGATTTCAATGAGTAGTAAATAGTAGGGCTGTACAATTAATAACATTTTAATCGAGCTCAATCACAATGTTGGCTGCCACGATTAAATGGGGTGATCGTCGGTGATAGTAACATTTAGAAAACAGGCCCTGCTTCATATCAAATCAAGTACTTTCACAACCGCGACGGCAGAGAACAGCCCTGTGAAGCGCGTGCCCATCTTCGCCAGAGGCCATTGCTATGGCCGTCAGCGTCGAAAAATCCATAAACTAGCCATAGGATACAAAGTGTAGAAAAAAGAATCGAATTATAGTCGGGATTTACTGTAATTCCTATATGACATATATCTGCTCAAACTCTTTATGGATCTGTCCGGTTACCAGCACTGTATGTGTACCCTAACCGTCGTGCTCAATAGGACTCTGGGGACACTTTTCATTCAAGTGCCAAAATTCATTGCCGATGTTCTAGCGAAATCTGCTCCATGTTGGAATTCATGCAACTCCTGCATCTGCGCCTGCGTATGATTTCATGGAATGTGGAAATGTAATTGCGCACTGGAGGACTTTTTCGCGCAAATGCAATTGTTACACTAGCAATATTTTTGTATTTTGTACATATTTCATACTACAAACGATCAAATGTATATAAGTCAAGCGAGGGTGTTCAATTGATGACACGCGGGCAACCCATGAAACGTGGCTGTTTTTTGTTTTTTTAAATGTTTATTTTTAAATATATGGATAACGTTTATTTAGCATTTTTATTAGACTATTAATTAGCAATCACAAATGTATTATTGCAGTGAGATGAAAAAAATTACTTCTTTAAATTACAATGTAGCATTGCACATTGCGTGTAAATAGATACTCCAACCACCTTCTACCATCCTAGTCACGTCCGTTGTGTCCTTGGGCAAGACACTTCACCCCTTGCTCCTGATGGCTGCTGGTTAGCGCCTTGCATGGCAGCTCCCGCCATCAGTGTGTGAATGTGTGTGTGAATGGGTGAATACTGTCAAAGCGCTTTGAGTACCTTGAAGGTAGAAAAGCGCTATACAAGTATAACCCATTTATCATTTATTTATAATGGATAAATCAATAAAGATACCAATAATCATTAAATAAATAGTAATAAAAATCAATCAGATCAAAAAATGCGAAATTAAAACTTTTTTTTTTTTAAATACTGTTTTGAATAAAATACTACTGTAAATAAAAATTTAATATTGAACATTGTATGCAAATAAATAATCAGGTAAAACATTGAGATGACTATATAGTGGAAAAACGCAGGCCTTTCCGTGAAGTATCCAGGGCTCCTTGTTAGTGTGTACTGATGTTAAAATCAATGTACACTTCATTGCACACGTAATATATCACTATATTGATGATTAAATGTGTTATAATTCAACAAGAGTTTTGCAGCACACACACACACGTTTGAGCTGTCCGGTTTGAATGTGCAGAGTGACTGCCTTAGTGTTCGCTCTGTGCATTGTTCTCCATTTTGTACATGGTACCTTGTGTAAATGAATTCGCCACAGTAAGCTGCTTCTTAGGTAGAGTTGTTGTTGGGGTCTTGTTCGCCTTGTAAAGAGTTGCTTTCCCCCACTCGGCTCAATGCTGATTCAGATGTAGGAATAAGTATGTTGTGCTGCAGCCTTTGTAATGAAAGTTTGCAGCATGCAGTCACTTGTTCTACGCTTGTTGCCGCGAATCTAAAGCACTGGCAACACTTTTCTTTTCTTCGGAACAAACGGATTGCTCTCATTAGCCATATTTTGCAAGGCTTGCGGATCTCTGCTGAGGTCTACGGAAGGTCTACGGAAGCTCATGAGGGCAAATAATAGAATATGCCGGCGCAAGAGGAGAAAAACATAGTTTAAAAAAAAAAATGTAATAGTCTTCCACAAAAAAATTAAATTGCATTTTTTTCGTTAAAATCAATAAATTGCCCAGGCCTAGTTAATATGTGTGATTGGCATTGGTATGGGCCATCTAATTCATGTATGATCGGTATCGGAATCAAGATACAAGAGATACAAGATGCTTTGTCATTGCACTTAAAAAGTACAACAAGATTTATTTACAGTCAACCGGTCTAAGAAACAGAAATACAATATGACAGAGGCAGACGGGACAGGAGGCTGATGGGTCGCCACATGGGCGATGGCCAGTAAAAGATGGGGGAAAAAACACAGGGGGGGGGGAGATAAAAAAAAAAAAGCCACTCCTAAACTGTGTTCCTGTTAAGGGCGCAGTGTGGGATTGGAGAAAAACCCTGCGCATGTAATATAATCAGTACAACAGTACTACAAAATATACTTTTTGTTTAAATAAGAGATAGTACTTTAACTTTAGGAGGGAAATAAGAGATACTTTTTAACCTAATAAAACCTTGTCTTGAATTGTCACTGTCATTTATAATTATCATTTCTTTAAAAGGTAGTTGTATTTAATTGTTGTAAAATCTACATATCTTATTTTAGGTCAGTCCTAGTTCCACCACTTTAAATACAAATATATTGTAGGTTATTGGGCCAAATATATTTATAATTGCCATATAGAGATTTGTTTTTATCGTGATCCCCCCTGCAGAGTAACGACGACATCTATACACAGTGCATAAAACACCACTTGCCGATGAAAACAAATACACCAAAGAATAGGAAATAAACAATTGGCTAGTTGGAAGGGTGCAGTAATGTTTACAGCCTCACTAAGTGTATTTGAATAACCAATGCTTTTTCAGGAGTAGTAGTATTTCAGTAATGGCATGGACGAGGGGGTTACTGATGCCACAAGTTTAAGTACACAGCCCTCACTCGCACGGACCAGAGATTGTCTGGACAACTTAGGTGTCAGACTTACTGCCTGTCAAGAATAACGATTTAGTACAGCTGCAACAAAACTCCTTCTGGTTCTTCAAGGTACACATTTAATTTAAAAATGCTTCTGGGGTGTAACTGTTGAAAACTGTGTAGGAATGTGGACCTTGTTTGATTTGTTTGACAGCTATAACAGGAAAAGAGATCTGCGTTTACTTCATATAGCCGAGTGAATGACATGCTAGAGATTAGCCTGTGAAGGTCACAACCTGTGCCTATCGTTTCAGCTGCTTTTCTCAACATAACCCCGGGCCCTTTCCAACAACAGGAAGAATGTCATCTGGTTACTTTTCAGGGCACGAAGATACCATTCACTGTGACCAACAATGGGTGCAAACAGGACTAGAGGGTGAGGAGGTTATAAACAGCCTCATTTTAAGTGACGCTTGCTCTCCAGTGCACTGCACGCACATATAGGGGAAAAAAACACACCCACACACTCAGGCCTGGAGAAGGGTCACGACAAAAGGCTGACAGCCTGCTCACCTCTGCAGCTCTCTCGAAGTAGCCTCCATAGTATCCAAACACGGCTCCAAAAGCACTTAAACTGAATGTCTCTCCACAATTATATGCAATGCATTTATCTTATTCAGTTGTTTTTTTGTGCAGTTATTGTTAGAAATTATTTTGATTGTGCAAAACTAATTGTTGGTGTGGGTGGGGAGATTGTGTTTTTGTTTTGTTGTTTGTCCCTGCATGGTGCACTTGTACAGTATGTGCAGCATATGTAAAACGTATTAATCATTTTTGGTTTGTCATTTCATTTGACTTTTGTTGCTGTATGCCACTGAAGGAGTAGCAGGTAGCAGCAGCTCTGTGCTCGTATGTCGTCCTTTGTGTTCTTTAATGTTTACCTCTTGTTTTCACCTTATTATTGTTGACTTGAATCTGCACTTTTGTCAACTATCAATCACTCGGGTTGCGCGATATAAACAATGTATGATATAAATTAAATTTGGCCGACGATAAGCGTTTTTAATACTATTGTTATATCATGGTAATCTATGTTGATGACACATTTGACAGCGAAAAGCGAACGGCCGCGTCCTCAATGCAATGTAGCATTCTAGCTACCAGCTAATGTCCCTAAAGCTACTTCTAAGTCAGCAATCCTTGCAATCAACGACATTTCTTACAAGTATAATCACTGGAAGACGAGGAATAGCTAAATATGCTACACTACCCACCGATATGGTAACCGCTAACTGCAAGCTAGAGCTTTTGAACATAAACAAAGGTGGACAAATCGATTCGAAATTCAATGGTAACAATACCTATATATTATAAATGTAAGGTTGATACTAAAGTTGTTAGATCGATATTTTAGTATCACAAAAATCTTTTGTCGTTTTTGTTATTGTTTACAAACTCAAGAAATAGGTCCTTCAATAAATAAGGCTTTAAAGGGCTGATCAGCTGCTTCCTCGCTCGTCAAACTTTATTCTAAATCATAAATCATGTCTCTCACCTGGATAGTAGAAGAATGAAGACGTATTCCAACAAGTTGGTACACTTTGACAGCCAATTTAAAACCGGAATGGAGAGAACGACACAAAAAGACGCTTGGTTCTACCCCCTTTTTTTTCGCAAGGATTATGAGTCATTTTTCATCATAATGGGACTATATGAACATCCTAGAAGACGGCATCATAATGACAGCAGACCTTGCACAGTAAGTTATGTTTTATTATGTTTGTTGGCTCTCAGAAAGTCTGGAGTGAGGAGTAATCAGTAATGTTTAAAATAAAAAAAATAAAAAAAATGAACGTCGTAATGCGTTTGTGAAATTAATGAGCCGCGTATTCTAAAAATGAGCAAAATACGTAAATATTAAATGTTATTATAAATGTGCCTGTTACTACATTACATATATACTTACATCATGAAAAGGAAACCTTAATGGAGGTGTTTAGATGTTTTTAAGGGCTTTAAAGCCAGAATAGAGCGGAGGATCAATTGTAAGCAGACTTTTGATCGCATTTATTTAATATTTTGAATGCATTAAGAAAATATATCCATCTTTCATAATGATTGTGAATGATGGGCAAAATTAAAAAAAAAAAGTGCAGTTCCCTGTTAAGGGAAAAACTCAAAAGATTTAAATCAGAGCCAATAGTAGGAAATCATTTAAATATTTCAACATTGAATATAATGATTTGCAAATCCTTTTCAACTTATATTCAATTGAATACACTGCAAAGACAAGATATTTAATGTTCGAACTGAGAAACTTAATTTTTTTTTTTTTTCAATTTTTTTAATGGCAGCAACACATTGCAAAAAAGTTGGCACAGGGGCATTTTTACCACTGTGTTACATCGCCTTTCCTTTTAACAACACTCAGTAAATCAACAATCTAGTACCAGGACTCTTTTACTACGAAGCCACGCTGTTGAAACACGTGCAAAATGTGGCTTGGCATTGTCTTGCTGAAATAAGCAGGGGCGTCCATGAAAAAGATGTTGCTTGGATGGCAACATATGTTGCTCCAAAACCTGTATGTACCTTTCAGCATTAATGGTGCCTTCACAGATGTGTAAGTTACCCATGCTTTGGGCACTAATACAGCCCCATATCATCACAGATGCTGACTTTTGAACTTTGCGCCTATAGCAGTCCGGATGGTTCTTTTCCTCTTTGGTCCGGAGGAAATGACGTCCACAGTTTCCAAACAATTTGAAATTCGGACTCGTCAGACCACAGAACACTTTTCCACTTTGCATCAGTCCATCTTAAATGAGCTCGGCCGAGCGAAGTCGGCGGCGTTTCTGGGTGTAGTTGAGAAATGGCTTTCGATTTGCATAGAAGTTTTAACTTACACTCTCAGATATAGCAACAAACTGTAGTTATTGACAGTGGTTTTCTGAGGTGTTCCTGAGCCCATGTGGTGATATCCTTTACACACTGATGTCGGTTTTTGATGCAGTACCGCCTGAGGGATCGAAGGTCACGGACCGCTTACGTGCAGTGATTTCTCCAGATACTCTAAACCTTTTGATGCTATTACGGACTGTAGATGGTGAAATCCCTAAATTCCTTGCAATAGCTCGTTGAGAAATGTTGTTCTTAAACTGTCGGACAATTTGCTCACGCATTTGTTCACAAAGTGGTGACCCTCGCCCCATCCTTTCTTGTGAATGACTGAGCATTTCATGGACGCTGCTTTTATACCCAATCATGGTACCTCTCAATTAGCCTGTTCAGCTGTGGAATGTTCCAAATAAGTGTTTGATTAACATTCCTCAACTTTTTCAGTCTTTTTTGCCACTTGTGCTAGCTTTTCTGTAACATGTTGCAGGCATAAATTTCCAAATGAGCTAATATTTGCAGTTCGAACGTTAAAGGTGCCATATGTAGTAATGAGGCCAGAAATATTACTGCAATCACAGTCAAAATTCTGTAGTCCCCTCCCACTCTCCATGACTGAGGTTGCCAGATACGCACCCAAATCCGAATCCGACTCCAAGGAACTTCAAATGGCAATCGACGAGTCCTACGCTGTAGGTTTCTCTTGTTCATGCTTCTTGCAGGACGGTTTACTCAGTAATTATGCAACATTTTACTGATGTCGATTAGCCAATTGTATTTGTAAAGTTACGCAGCAATATTTTCGTCAGGAGTCGGGACAGATTGTTGGCATTACCCTGCTAAAATGTCTAGTTTGACCGCACGGACCACCATCGAAATAATTATAAATAATAATATATAATATGTTATATATCGCATAGGCCTACTTTGATGGCAAGCCATGGACAACAGTAAAATTACTGCCACATTTCGTTCAACATAACTCCATGTTGCATCCAACCTGACGCACTGCATTCTCTTCCATGTACGCACAGCACCATCTTTCAGTGCAGAGTGCAATTCTATGAGCCAACCCAAGTTACGCAAAAACCACGTGTCGCATAAATCATATATAGCTTACTACCATGTACAAAAGTAGAAAATCATGACATGTAATGAATTATATTGTGCTAAGCAAATACCACCCCATATGTGCCTGATGCACATACAGTACCATCCATCCATCCATCCATTTTTTACCGCTTATTCCCTTCGGGGTCGCAGGGGGCGCTGGAGACTATCTCAGCTACAATCGGGCGGAAGGCGGGGTACACCCTGGACAAGTCGCCACCTTATCGCAGGGCCAACATTCACACTCACATTCACACAGTAGGGCCAATTTAGTGTTGCCAATCAACCTATCCCCAGGTGCATGTCTTTGGAGGTGGGAGGAAGCCGGAGTACCCGTAGGGAACCCACGCAGTCACGGGGAGAACATGCAAACTCCACACAGAAAGATCCCGAGGCCGGGATTGAATTGCAATTAGCCGTGCTAATGTTGGAACGCATTTCCTCAGCGTATCAGCATATTGAAAACAAAATAGGCAATTACACTACCAATATCCACACAGGTTTTATTTGTCGAAAATATATTTTGCCCTGTCAGTCGGATGACACATCAACATACAGGCTAACAGGCATATATTTCCCCCGTTAGCCCATATGTCAATGTGTCATTGACCGGGTGAGCATGCTAAGCTACACTAGTGATGGTTCTTCGGTCCTAAGCATTCGTTGCACAAACATACTGGCTTTGTTAGACAAGATCATACACTATATTGGACAATATAGTTTAGATACGAAATGTCCATTTCCATTATTTACAACGTAAATGCCTGACTTACCTATCAAGGAGGAAATTAGCAAGTTTGGCGTCAGATGAAAAAATCTTCTCCGCCTTTAATTGCCTCCATCTTTCAAAGGCATCCCCGATACAAATCCTTGTTTTGTTCCTGGATTTGTCATGGATAAGTTGAGAATCATAACGACGCCTTTTAGATTTACTAAGGTCTAACATGTTTAGTAACTTTACCAGTGGCAGCAGCTGGACAAAGAGGGTGGTGCGTAACTGGCAACCTGGATGTGACACACTCACAGACTTTTTAATTGGTCAAATGGTGGAGGGCGGGGCATCGAAATGAAAACAATAACAATATTTCAGGGCTGTAAAACTAATTTTGAAATGAGCATGTCCCGGCTGAACTACCGTTATCAGTTATAAAGGTATTCGAAAAGAAGATGATTTATTAATGCCTTTTGACATATCAGGGCCATTCAATGATGACTTGACATAAAATTATTACATATGGCACCTTTAAGCATCTTGTCTTTGCAGAGTATTCAATTGAATATAGGTTGAAAAGGATTTGCAAATCATTGTATTCTGTTTTTATTTGCGATTTACACAACGTGTCAACTTCACTGGTTATATTGTCTCACAGATTTCCGTAGAAATGTAAATCTTGTGAACACTTGAAGCTTAGCCGTCGTATCAAAGAGTGAATTTAAATAAGGGATCAAATTAGGTGAGCATTCTGAATCAAAAGTCAGACATCAAATTCCAATTATTTTTATAAAAAATGTTAGCAAGTTCGTTCCATGACCAATTACATAATATATTTCCTGTTCTTCCGCTTGTGAGGCCTCTCTCAAAAAGACTCCAAACAGAGCATACAGTATATTCAGTCTCTAATAAACCATCTGAAATATTAAAAATAAAGCCCAATTAGCCGACCGACTTTTACATCTCTTTCCCCCGCTTCTAATCCTTTGGAAGCTTGATCCAATGTCTGTGACATGTTGAGCTCAGAGTCTCTGTACGCCCTCCAACATCAGCGGCTTTACTGGCGCTTTGTTGCGGCATTCTTTGTGACCCCGCAGACTGGGTCATGCTCTGAGCCTCTGGAGCTACAACTAATGATGCCCTGATATGCACAGTTGGCAAGAAGAGTGGAAAAGTGCGGCAACAGCCACATACACGATAATGGCATTTATTAGCATTGCTTAGGATATGATACGGGGCTCGCCTTGCAGGCTTTTATTAGAGAGAGAGCATATCATCTTGGGGGTGTGGAGGATCGGTGGAGGCTCAGTGATCTGATTGAGACGGCCTTATCTAGTGCCATAAACAGATTGCTGCATCTGCCCTGCTACTCTGCTGTTCCTGCAAAGATGAAGGTGGATAAACTGGCTGTGTTGTCTGCTGTGACTCCGCTGAGGCTGATCTCACAGTGATGCCCTCGTGCCTCCTGCTGCTATGGTTGCTGTCTCTCCTGTGAATGTCACAGTGAGGCTCACATTCTTCCATGATTGCCCTCAAGATGAAGACAACAACTACCAAAAGCCCTTTGTGTCTGTGTATTTTTGGTTGAACTCCCTGGCTTGGGGCCTTCAGGTTGGTTGATCATGCAAACTACCCAGCAACGGAACAGATTGTTGTTGTTGTTGTTGTTGTTGTTGTTTTTTACTCAATTGGAACCTGCCTCCTACCATGCAAATCCATGCAGAACAAAATTAAGAGCACACTTAAGCGTAGGTAAACAGTGAAAAAATCAATAAAACCAATAAAACAATAAATGCTTAGCCATTAAAACAGATAAAATACTAAGACTAAAACACTGCAATTTGAGCATAAGAAACACAAACATGCAAAATAGCGAGTTTTCTAACTCTATTTATTACAGATGTCCTGATCAACATTTTTGGCCTCCAACCCAGATTTTTCTTTTCTTTTTTTTTATTGTTTTCCTTTGAGTTATCTTTCTTTATCCGCACTACGCTCCCCTCCCCTCCCACATGCACACATGAATCACATCACGTCAGCGTAACCTACATCATCAATAGGTGGACACTCATACCCGCTCTATTGGAACACCCTTGCGCTTTTTTTACTCATTAAACCAGGGGTGTCAAACTCAAAGAGTTAGTGCTGCAAAGGGTTCTGGGTATTTGTGCTGTTGTGTTTATGTTGTGTTACGGTGCGGATGTTCTCCCGAAATGTGTTTGTCATTCTTGTTTGGTGTGGATTCACAGTGTGGCGTACATTTTTAACAGTGTTAAAGTTTTTTATTCGGCTACCCTCAGTGTAACCTGTATCGCTGTTGATGAAGTATGCGTTGCATTCAATTGTGTGTGCGTGCAGAAGCCGTACATGTTATGTGACTGGGCCAGCACTCGTTGGACTGGCTGAAAAGCAGACGTGACGATTTTCGGAGGGGCGCTGAAGTTTGGAAGACTCCCGGGAGGGTTGGCCAGTATTAAAATTAGCGGTGAATGCGGTGTTACCGCGGCACCGCTGCAATATATAATCGGCGGGCCAGCTTTAGTGTTAATTTGATATCGCCTCAAGGGCCAAGTGAAATTACACGGCGGGCCAAATATGGCCCAAGGGTCCGAGTTTGACACCCATGCATTAAACAAATCATCGAAAAAGCAAAATACAAATCAATGTTTTTTTTCTAATTGATTTAATCTACAGTATGTATTCGATGAATCATTGCAGCCCTAACTGGGACACAACTGTGGTAAAGATCGGTTGGGCTCGGCAGCTCATCAGCCGATCAGCGATCAGTTAAACAAAAGGCACATAACGGCCCTGATCTGATCCCATGATTCGGATCAGGACATCTCTACTATTTATTTTAGTTGTTTTTTTAAATAATAAATTGGTCAAAAGATTTCAGTGCATGTGTAAATACTTCTTGAGCGCATTCAATATACCACAAAGATAATGATAACGGTGATAAGTTTGGACACGATAACTGTGAAATAAAATGTTCATAGCGTTACATCCCTATTCGGCAAAATACAAAATGATCCATATGAAGCAAACAGTCATATGACCTACAGCCCTGCAGGGCATTCCGCTATTCTCAGGACCAGGGGCTTGCCTACCCTATGATGTCCACAACACCCAATCTGGATGGATTAAAGTCCACCCAGTTTTCGACTCCCAGGTTGACCTGGTTGTGACCCTCACAGTGTTGTCGCTGGACTTTGACCACTCACACAAACTACCAAACATCTGCTTTAGTTTATTTAGAGCACACTACACAACTGAAAAGACACACAAGATAGGGTCGGGGGAATATAGGGACAACTTTCTCTTGTAAATCTACTGAGGTAAAAAAAATTAAATAAAAGACCCTGCTTGTTTTGCGGGGCATTCCAATCAACAATAACAGAATGAGGTCCGACTAACCAGTGAGATTTAACGAGCGCCACGTGAACCCTGGCGACATCTAAAAACATAAAAGACAGTTAAGTTCTTCACACTCTCTGTACCGTGTGATCCGTTATTCATAGTCTTGCACCGACGTCTCATGAATAAGCAGGGCTTTGATATTATCCTATAATTACCACCGTCTTTATGTTGTGCGGATATTGTATGGCTGACAAGTGCAGAAACTTCTTCTGCATTTAAGGGGAATTGTACTTTTTGGGGAATTTTGCCTATTATTCACAATCCTTATGTAAGACAAAAATACATATGTTTTTTTGTTTTTATGCATTCTAAATACTAAATAAATGTGATCAAAAGTCCGCTTGCAATGAAGCCTATGGGAGCTGCTCTATTCTGCATGTAAAGCCCTTAAAAGAACATTCAAACATCTCAATTAAGGTTTTATTTACATGCTGTAAGTATACAGTACATGTAATGTAGTAATGGGCACATTCATAATAACATTTAATATTTACATATTTTGATCATTTTAGGAATACATATTAATTTCAAAAACGCATCACGACGTTAGTTTTTTTTTTTTCTCAAACAACATCACTGATTAAAACTTACTGCTGCAAACTTCATGAGAGCCAACAAACATAATAAAACATCACTTACCGTACAATGTCTGCTGTCATTAGGATGCCGACTGATAGACTCTTGTTATGTTACCATTTTGATGAAGAATGACTCATAATCCTCGCCAAGAAAAGGTGGGTGGAACCAACCATTTTTGTGTCGCTTCTTGCCCTTGCCGGGTCTAAATTGGCTGTCAAAGTGTACCAACTTGTCGGATTACATCCTCATCCTTCTACTATCCAGGTGAGAGACATGATTTATGATGTACCAAAAATAAAACTTCCTCGAGTGGGGAAGCAAGTAAACAGCTGACTAGTCGATATTGTCAACATAGGCACACAAGTTTGTAAACAAGGCGTCGTCATAAATACTTTGTGTGCGCCAGCGCCTATAGCAACAATATTAGTAATAATATTATTATTTTATGTGGTTAATAATCATATTTTTGTTGGCGTGTTTTTTGGATGGTTATTTATTGGATTTTATAGGCGGAATAGATTACCTCCTATTGGCTCCGTTGAAAGTGGACTTTTATTTACGAGTTAGAATGCATTAAAAAAAAACAATACGTCCGTCCTCGTGTCTTTCATAATGTTTGTGAATAGCAAAATTCCCAAAAAAGTGCAGTTCCCCTTTAAGCATTTGGACCTATATGAGGCCACTGGAACTTTTATTTGGTAAGACCAATCATGGCTCCCTGCTAGCTTAATCCAGTGAATTCAGCATTTGGAAAACTGAGAGGACATGTGCGCTTTGCATTCACATTGTACTCCCAGCCATACTCTTGACGTTTCCAGCAAGTAGTCTTCTGATGTACATTAGGTGTTTATGATCACCAATATTTACTTAAGCCATGAGGGCGTTTTTTTGTAATGGGTGTGATTTTATTTATTGGTTTTAGTCAAACTTCTTCTCTGCGGTTTTTGATACATCACACTAGGCATGTCCCGATCCGATAGTTGGATCGGATCGGCTGCCGATATTTGCCAAAAATTGCGTATCGGCAATGGGCAGCACGGTGGTAGAGGGGTTAGTGCGTCTGCCTCACAATACGAAGGTCCTGAGTAGTCGTGAGTTCAATCCCGGCCTCGGGATCTTTCTGTGTGGAGTTTGCATGTCCTCCCCGTGACTGCGTGGGTTCCATCCGGGTTCTCCGGCTTCCTCCCACCTCCAAAGACATGCACCTGGGGATAGGTTGATTGACAACACTAAATTGGCCCTAGTGTGTGAATGTGAGTGTTTATGTTGTCTGTCTATCTGTGTTGGCCATGCGATGAGGTGGCGACTTGTCCAGGGTGTACCCCGCCTTCCGCCCGATTGTAGCTGAGATAGGCTCCAGCGCCCCCGAAGGGAATAAGCGGTAGAAAATGGATGGATGGATGGATGCGTATCGGCAAGGCATGGGAAAATGCCGATCCAGATCCAGTTTAAAAAAACTCCGGTCCGTGTTTTCCAACGCACCTATTTAAATAATACATTCCACTTTTCTGCTGCTCCGTAATTTCCGTTCCGCATTTTCCAGCACACCTTCAACACATCCACAATTCTCACGCAGTTGCTTTTAGCTGCTGGCATTACACGACAGGCTCTTCTCACTCTTTCCTGTGTCTCCCTCTCACAGACAGCGAGCGCACCTTCTTACACAAGTCACATACTGTCACGTCATACGTCACATACTGTCACGTCATACGTCACATACGTATACGTCCTCTCCCAGCAGAGAGCGAGGTAGCGGCATGGCTAACGTTAGCTGTGATGCTAGCGCAGCCGCTAAGGTGCGCGCCTGCTCAAGCGTCCTCTGCGCACGGAAAATCTATGCCACGCACAAAATCAAATAAAAAAATAAGCGCATAACAATTTTCGACACACGGACACGACAGAGACAACAGTTTTCGTCATCATTGTTCAAATATTGTGACGTCTGTCAAGACGCTTATCTCCATTCGGTGCCACACGTCCAGACTCCACACCATCAAAATGGCAAAAATTTCAACATCAACACCGTATGGAAAAATTAGTGATTTTTTTAGTTGTGATTTCCTTCTCTGCATGAAAGTTTAAAAGTAGCATATATTAATGGAGTATGAAGAAGAATGTTTTAATGTAGACATGCAAGCCTTGAAAGAACATTTTGAAAATCAAGACTACATTTCCTGCAGATGGGTGCATTTCTACCCTATATTTTAACTTTAGATATATTCTCATATCAAACTCTTTTGGCTGTCTTTTTGACACTTACATCAGGCGCCCCCCTCCACACCCTGGATTATAAATAATGTAAATAATTCAAGGTGATTATCTTGTGTGATGACTGTATTATGATGATAGTATATATCTGATAGTATATATCTGTATCATGAATCAATTTAAGTGGACACCGTCTTAAACAAGTTGAAAAACTTATTGGGGTGTTACCATTTAGTGGTCAATTGTACGGAATATGTACTTCACTGTGCAACCTACTAATAAAAGTCTCAATCAATCAATCAAAACACATAGAATCATCATACTGCTGTGATTATATGCATCAAGTGTTCATTCAAGGCTAAGGCAAAATATCGAGATATATATTGTGTATCGCAATATGGCCTTAAAATATCGCAATATTAAAAAAAGGCCATATCGCCCAGCCCTAGTTCAATGATGCCATTTCTGTTTGTCATGTATAATTTTGTCTATTTTGTGTTTATCCTTGAATAAACAGGTCAGTTTCTTGTTACCAACCATTGTGTATTATTCAAACTCCCCTAATTCAGCTGGCTAGTTGTTATCAAGAGTACTAAAACCCTTTTCAACATGATTCTGACAACTAAGTAGGCTAAATAACTTTAAACTTTAATACATGCTCGGATAGGTCAGTATCGGTATCGGTCAGTATCGGTATCGGATCGGAAATGCAAAAACAATATCGGTATCAGATCGGAAGTGCAAAAACCTGGATTGGGACATCCCTACATCACACATAGATTTTTTTATTGACAGGCTTCTCTGATGACGCACTGCGACGCGCATCAAACTTTTTTTTCCTTTTAAATATGGCGGTGCGGTGCCAATTTCTCGACTCTAGAGTTATACAATGCTTTAGACAGCGACTGCATTTGCCGATTGGTGAGTGACTACAGCATTATTTACACATACACCAAATTGCTTTAGAACCTATCTCTCCTTGTAGCAACTTTATCACTAATCTCATCTGTTTTTGTTAACTTCTGTTAGCAACTTACCACATAAGCTAATGATAGCGCCTCTCTGCTGTTCGCTCGGTGTGTCAAATGTTTAGCTACACCTAGGCCTGGGCGATATGGCCTAAAACTAAAATCCACAATTTTTAACAAAAAATTCGATTCACGATTTACTTTTGTGTGTGTTAATAAACCTTAATTGTTTTGTTGATAAAATCCCATTTTTATTGCCACAATTAAAAATGTGTTGATTATAACTGCTGTCCAGCGGTTATATCTGTCATGTCTGTGTGATCATGTTTTGTTTTAGTAATGTTCGGTTTAAATTTTGGACTTTTTGTGCACTTTTGTTTTGTTTTATCACCATAGCAACCATTAGTTTTCACCTGTCACGTCACGCACCTGTTTCACGTTCGGACTCACACACACCTGTCACCAATCATGTCACTGTTATTTAAGCCTACCTTTGTTCATCACTCGTTCTGCCTGCGTTGTTTTGATGTCACACCGGTTTATGTCTTGCTCTGTCCAAGTAAGTTTCCATGTCCATGCCATAGCTTCTGTTTAAGATTAGCCTCACTTGCGTTTTAGGCACGCTTGCCTCTTTTTTTGTTGTAGTTGTTGTTGTATTGTTTATGTTCGCGGTAGTGCGTGATTTATATTAATAAATCCCAGCCTACCTTCACGCTGTTGTCCGGAGCCGTCTATTTTGCATTGGAAGAACAACCCCGCAGCTAGCTGCGAACCCCACGTGACAGAACGCAGGCAGCAGACGTTCTTCCGCAGACCGGCCACGAGGAGGTGATGGAGACGCGCTGGCAAAGCTGGAAGCCAACCAGAAAGGCTTTTTCTCGCCAGCATGACGCGTCGTTCCCCCAAAACCCTCCCACGGACAACAAGATTCCCCAAGCAGCTCATTTTTCCTTGCCGCCGCAGGAGACCTGTGCTGATGACGTCATCCCGCCCACTGGTGATGACGTCAGAAACCAAGATTTTTTTTTTTTAGATTCTATTTACGCCCTCTGCCAGCCGCCCACCAAGGACTTCGTTTCAAAAAATAATCCTTTTGAGAATTTTTTTTCTAAATTTAGATTTTTTCAGACCCAGTCTAAAGTGGGGGTGGTGAATAGATTTTCTGGACAATTTAATGGGGAGGATTCTGCCCCCCTCCATACCTCCCCCCACCCACCCTTAAAGAGAGTTCCAGACCGCAGGGAGCGCGTCTGGTATCCGCTCCTTGAGGGGGGGGCTAGGGCTGGGAACTGTACAGGTGGGGTGACTCAGCTTCGCCATGCCAAGCCGCAACCCCCAGCTAGGCCACCTCCACCTGCACCAAAGCTAGCACCTGTAGCTGCTCCACGGCTAGCACCTGTAGCTGCTCCACGGCTAGCACCTGTCGCCGCACCAAGGCTAGCATCAGCTCCACTACGCCAAGACCCACCACGCCAAGCTCCGGTACCAGCTCCACGACGCCAAGCTCCGGTACCAGCTCCACGACGCCAAGCTCCGGTACCAGCTCCACGACGCCAAGCTCCGGTACCAGCTCTACGACGCCAAGCTCCGGTACCAGCTCCACGACGCCAAGACCCGGTACCAGCTCAACGACGCCAAGACCCGGTACCAGCTCAACGATGCCAAGACCTGCCATGCCAAGACCAAGACCCGCCATGCCAAGACCAAGACCCGCCATGCCAAGACCAATACCCGCCATGCCAAGACCAAGACCCGCCATGCCAAGACCAAGACCCGCCACGCCAAGCTCCGGTACCAGTTCCACGACGCCAAGACCAAGACCCGCCACGCCAAGACCAAGACCCGCCACGCCAAGACCAAGACCCGCCACGCCAAGACCAAGACCCGCCACGCCAAGACCAAAACCCACGCCGAGCTTCGCCGCCTGACGCGCCACGCCGAGCTTCGCCGCCTGACGCCCCATGCCGAGCTTCGCTGCCTGCATCATCTGCTGCTTCCACGCCTGCCACGATGACGACGCACCTCCCTCCTCGTCGGTCACGGATATGGCCGCTACCTGGTCGCCCGCCACGCCAAGTGCGCCCACCTCCCAGTCGGCCACGAATGTGGCCATTCCCTGGGCGCCCGCCTCGCCTGCTGCAGCGGCGTTCTACTCGCCGCCGCCACCTAACTCTGCCCCGGTGGATACAGGGACACGTGGCCTGGCGACCCACCGCCATGTCCCCCTCCCGCCCTCCCATGACTCTTGTTGATATTTTCTGTTTTTGGACATCTGGGATCTGTCCGTAAGGGGGGGATTCTGTCATGTCTGTGTGATCATGTTTTGTTTTAGTAATGTTCGGTTTAAATTTTGGACTTTTTGTGCACTTTTGTTTTGTTTTATCACCATAGCAACCATTAGTTTTCACCTGTCACGTCACGCACCTGTTTCACGTTCGGACTCACACACACCTGTCACCAATCATGTCACTGTTATTTAAGACTACCTTTGTTCATCACTCGTTCTGCCTGCGTTGTTTTGATGTCACACCGGTTTATGTCTTGCTCTGTCCAAGTAAGTTTCCATGTCCATGCCATAGATTCTGTTTAAGATTAGCCTCACTTGCGTTTTAGGCATGCTTGCCTCTTTTTTTGTTGTAGTTGTTGTTGTATTGTTTATGTTCGCGGTAGTGCGTGATTTATATTAATAAATCCTAGCCTACCTTCACGCTGTTGTCCGGAGCCGTCTATTTTGCATTGGAAGAACAACCCCGCAGCTAGCTGCGAACCCCACGTGACAATATCTTGTTTTAAAATAACATTTCTGAGTCTTAATTACAGTTGCAACTTGCAAGTCTAAGAAGCAGCAGTTAGCAGTAGTGTATAATTTATAGTGTTAAGTAGTCATTTCAGTCTTTGCAGTCTTGTGTTTTGTTGCGCCCCACAAAGTGTTAGTAATGTAAGTTGTGTACTTATTACGCACCAGCTGTTTGAATGTAACATGCATCTTAGTTGTAGTTCATTAACAAATTTGGAGGTGATATTGCCATGTAAAATTGCCAATGCTAATCAGTAACATGTCAATAGCAAAGCCAATGTATATTAGCATTAAGCTGGCACATTTTTGGAAGAGTGGAGCCTTATTTTACATACGTTGCAGCGTTTTTTTGGTCAATTTCTTTGTTGGAAAAGTACCGGATTCCCTAATCAGCATTGGTATTCCTAATACTGCTTCTGTAACTACTTGGTATTGGTTTGACACCTTGATTTGAAGTTTTGTCTAAAACTAATGTTAAGTATACAAACAACCGAAGAATAAATGCTTGTTACAGTTTAACAAAATTGTAGCTGGAACAATGTTACAACAGAAAGCAGGGGTGTAACGATTGATCGATACATTGCTAGATCGATTTATTATTTCAAAATTTCAAGTATATCGATCTGTGCTCTGCAAGTTTGCCTTTTGGAAGATAGGAATCAATCCAAGATCATTAAAAAAGGGAATCAATCGATTTTAACGACATTAAAAAAACATTGGCTTTAAGAACGACAGACTTTATCTGAAGTTTAACACTGGATACCTACGATGGCTTAGAAAGGTCACAACAAACGCAAACGCCACAAGACAATATCATCAATTACAACACAACTTTCAGCTACAGCAGGAGTGCAAAAGCCACAACAAATACAAACGGCACAACACAATAATTCAAAGCCCCAACACAATTTAGGCCACAAAAGACATGACTGACAAAACGGAAGTGACAGCGGAGCAAGTTACGGCGGTGCACTGACTTCCCGAACACAACAACATGAAGTGTGACACACAACTGGCAGCCAAGGAAAATATATTTCATGAGATACAAATAAATAGAAGAGATACATCATGGAGGCAATGGAAATTAGGAAGCGAGGGGCCAATATCATTAACAGGGATGGGGGGGGGGGTCATACAGTACATCAGTACACGTTTTTGCACACCTGGGACACTGTCCTTCTTCGGCAACACCAGGGCGGAGAACAAATACTGTATGGCCGGGTCAGGGAACTTTACTTAACAGGTAAATCTACTTTTAAAATGTTGGTTGCTATACTTATTGAACATTGCTTGAATGTTGAAAATGTGAGCAGAAAATGTTTCCTCATGTTAATTCATTCTAAAGTGTTGGTTGCACTTTATTCAAATAAGATGTGAATGCATTTGGACATTATTTACCTGCTTGTTTGTATCCATTATTCATTTAAACCTAATTCCCTTTCAAGAAATAACCGGAATATAGGAAACTTCACCTGCTAAAAAGTTACTGAATCGTTTCGAATCGAATCGTTACAAAAATTAGATTGTTCCTTAATCGTATTGGCAACCACAAATATTGAATAGAATCGAATCCTTAACAGAAAGTAACCAGATATAAACAGTATATTAGCAAGGAGATTAATAAAAGTTTTGAGAAAACAATGGAGTAACAGAAATCAATCAATCAATCAAACTTTATTTATAAAATGCTTTTTATACATAAAATAAATAAATAACCCTGATGACCGAGATTCCCAATTATCACATACACATGCATGGACACAGATACCAGGGTTTCCCGCAGCGCTTTGTTGTTAAGGCGGCCGCCTTAACAATCAATCAATCACTCAATGTTTATTTATATAGCCCTAAATCACAAATGTCTCAAAGGGCTGCACAAGCCACAACGACATCCTCGGTACAGAGCCCACATAAGGGCAAGGAAAAACTCACCCCAGACACAACAAAGAGCCACCGCCTAAACTAAAGTCTTAACAAGCTGCTCCGCATAGTTCTGCCTCTGTCAGTACGTCTCTGCAGCACCCAGCATTGTCCCACCCACACAACCATATGATTGTATTCACGCAGAGCGGTAACAGCCAATCAGCAGTGCGTATTCAGAGTGCATGTAACAGCCAATCAGTAGTGCGTATTCAGATCGCATGTAACAACCAGTCAGCAGTGCGTATTCAGAGCGCATGGAGTCAGTGCTCCAGCGGTGGGGTGAGCAGAAAGGTGTTTAGCAGGTAAGCATAAGGCAGCGGACTCTCCCCAAATTATAATAAACACATCCCAGTCAACTACTAGTAACATCACTATGAGCCCGTTGACGTTCTAGAAACATAAGCGGCAGCTCAGCTCGATCGCAGTCCTTGAGGTGAAGGCTAATTAGCTTTTAGCGTAACGTTAGCTCATTTTGCAGTGTGTGTGCATGTGTGTGTGTGTGTGTGTTACGGACAGCAAAGCCCTGTCTGTCTGACAGAAAGACAAGCATTATTGACCTACAGTTAACAACTAAGTTATTTCACTTTACCTTTTTCTGTGTTGATTAAGCTGTGTTGAAGCAGCAAAAAACGACATTATGTTAAATGAAGAGTTTCCTGAAGCTGTCTCTGATAGTTGATATAATAATGTAACTGCATCATAAAGCCTACATGAACTCCATGGTGTTCAGGGATGAATAGTCTCTCCTATTGCTATTGTACAATTTTTTTCAGCTATAGTTACATTAACCGTTAGTAATGTAGCAGCAATAGTTTTGAATGGCATGGTCCCTGCTATCACATGTTGATAAAAATATAACATTTACATAATAAAAATCAACTACAGGCTTCCTAAATGCTGTAATAAATTAAGCATGATGAGTTGAACATATGTCAGCATGTGGCCCCACTTTTAACTCTTTTTTTTCAAACGCTTATTGCAAACGCTTACTTACAGTAAGTCATCAATTTGACTTAGTAAGTCATTATTTTGACTTTGTAAGTCATTATTTTGTCATTACTTTGACTTAGTAAATTAGTAAGTCAAAATATTGACTTACTAAGTCACAATAATGACATACTTAGTATCTCAGGTAACTAAGACTGTTTTGTTTTTACTTTACGGACAAAATATCGAGATATATATCGTATATCGGCATTCAGCAAATGGAGCGGAAAACACAACCAAAAATTGTAGGCTTCTTCACGCGACGAAGCCGGCCTACTTCACCGCAGTCTGTAGTCTATTGCCCCCCAGGCTGTGGTGGCAGCGACGAGGTGGAGACGAGATGGCGACAGGGCGAGTTACACCGATCCTTACACCCACCCACCCCCTTCCCCGGTCTGTCTGCCGGAGAGACACCACCTTAACTAACACATTTTCTGGGGGAAACACTGGATACCAAACTCAAACACACACAAACATATGCAACTATATGTACAAATGAATGCATGGCTGAGTACAGAGGAGACATGTGAGTAAACACTATCACAGGAGCCATCTGCACCAGGAGGTCATCAGACCATGGCCACCAGGACGCTGACACAAAGTGCCCCCACAGCACGGCCGATAACCCCTGAGGCAGATTGCTCCCTCTGAGGAACGTTGGAAAGCAAAAATAATAAAACTTGAAAAATAGTAAGAACCATGAGTAGAGATAAAGGATAAAATACAAGCAAGACGTAAAGATAAAAAAAAAGAAAAATAATAATAAATAAATACAAATGATAAAAATAAAATGAATATACAGTAAATAGATAACAAATAAATATGACTAAATAAATATATTGCATAACTATTAAGATAAAAAGTAAAATACGAATTACTTTAATAAAAAATAATTAATATTAGGTAAAAGCCAAATCAAAAGGTGGGTTTTAAGCCTGCTCTTAAAGACATGAACGTTCTCCGCAGTCCTGAGGTCTTCTGCCAAGCTGTTCCATAAGGCCATAATGGTGGAAAGATGCCATCCCATGACTTTGTGTCCAGACTAAGGTTGTATGGTATACCGGTACTAGTATAGTATCGCGGTAACTATGAATCAAAAACGGTACTATACTCTGTTTGAAAAGTAACGGTTCCCCATATATATATTTTTTACCGGCATGATGGCGCGTCGTCGTCACATCCTGATATTGCTGGTTTTGCGAGCATGTTCGGCAGCGCACAATCACAGTGTACTTACAAGCAGACCCAGTGTGTAGACAGAAAAGGGAGAATGGACGCATTTTGGCTTACAACCTAACAATAAAGATGAAGCTATAACACTAAAAACACCCACAGAAAGAGGTGCTTTAAAACATGGCTAGCTAGTTAGCAATCGATTCGCAATTGGTAGTGTTTTAGCTACTTCTAAATTACTAATCCTCGCCTCCCTGGCGACAGATAAAGTGAGTTTTTTACTAGAATCACCCCTGCAGGACGAGGAATAGCTAAACATGCTTTACTATACACCGTAGGAGGATACGATAGCTCACCGGCGTCACAATGTAAAGAAATGCCATGGGTGGATGTACACCTGAGATCCACTGTAATGATACCAAAAACAAGAGCGTATCTAGTCGATACTACTATGATTACATCAATATTTCTTATCGTCACAAAATATTTTTTTATTTTTTTTATTCATATTATATTAATAAACTCAGGAAATATGTCCCTGGACACATGAGGACTTAAATTATGACCAATGTATGACCCTACTTTGTATCAAATCGATACCTAAATTTGTGGTATCATCCAAAACTAATGTAAAGTATACAAACAACAGAAGAATAAGTGTTTATTACATTTTAACAGAAGTGTAGATAAAACATGTTGAAACTGAAAATAACCAGATATTAACAGTAAATGAACAAGTAGATTAATAATCATTTTTTACAGCTTGTCCTTAATAATTCTGACAAAATAATAGAATGGGGAATGCCACAATATATTACTGCATACATCAGCAGACAAATTAGGAGCCTTTGTTCGCTAAGTTGTCTAGTATGTTCACAATTTTATTTTAGGACAAAATTGTTCTTTGATTGCAAAAAGAAACAGATGTTTAATGTACCCTAAGATTTTTTTGTTAAAATTTTTTGTGGTCCCCTTTGTTTAGAAAAGTATCGAAATACATTTTGGTACCGGTACCAATATTGGTATCGAGACAACCCAAGTCCTGACTTTTGGAATAACCAGGAGATGAGTGCCGGAGGATCTCACACCCCAGGAAGGTTCATAGGGTAAAAGCAATTCTGAAAGATAAGAAGGCCCAAAACCATAAAAACATTTATAAACCATAAAAAGAACCTTAAAATTGATCCTGAAACACACAAGGAGTCAAAGCAGTGATTTTAAAACTGGTGTAATGTGAGCACGCCTTTTGGTCTTTGTGCTGCTGAATTTTGCAGTAATTGCAAAGGTGCAATAAACTTTAAAAAAAGAGAAGGACTTGGATAGAGTGACCTAAGCATAGGGATGCAACATTTCAATAATTTCATATCACAATTTTTGTGACCAAAATTCTCACGGTTTATATTTTTGCTGTATTGTTGAATGTAAGCCTGGGCGATATGCCCTAAAAATAAAATCTCAGATTTTTTCACCAAAAAATATATTTTCAATGTTTTCCTTACATTTAAAGAAACCAATAAATACAAATGACAGGGATAATTCAAAACAAATTTTGCTTTTATTAGATCAAAAACTAGTTGTTTTAAATTACACTGCATACACTGCATCTTACTCTTAGCAAAATTCTACTTTGTATAATCCATCCATCCAGCCATTGTCAACCGCTTGTCCCGTTCGGGGTCGCGGGGGTGCTGGACCCTATCTCAGCTGCATTCGTGCGAAAGGCGAGGTACACCCTGGACAATATAATGTTGTTCTTTATAGACCAGATATACATTTTATTTTTTATGCAATAATTTTCAAAGAACTTAATTAAGAGCTTCTTCTGGGAGTCAATACTTATATCTTAAATAAAATATTTCTGTAAAAAAAATTGTGCATTCTACATTGCATGAAAATAAATAATAATCTCCAATATTGAGACTAATAATGTGCAAACTTAAAACTTCTGTCTTGAAAGAAATACTTCTGTAAATAAAATTGTAGCATTGCACATTGCATGCAAATACACTCCAATAAATCAACAAAGATACCAATAATCTATAAATAGTAGGGGTGTTTCGGTTCGGTTCGGAGGTGTACCGAACGAGTTTCCACATGGACATATTAAGTAGCGTAACGCAAGTTGTGTAAACAATGCACACTGAGGCACAACACACGGCATGCTAGTAGCGACCGGGCTACGATAGACTGACCCTACGTCCTCTTTTCACTGGACATGTCCTCTTTTGCGGGGCTGTCCGGGCGGAGTTTCTTAAATGCCTCAAATGTCCGGCATTTTGAGTTAGGGTTGCGTGTATTTTCTACGTACGTTCAGGGTTAAGAAGGGGTTAAAAACAAAACAATTGTGCGCGCAGTAGCATTCATGGGGGAGGGGTAGAGACAGAGAGAGCGAGAGTTATGATAAACGCGCATGGGTCGCCAGGCTCTGCTTTTTATCGATAGATTTATCAGATTTAATTTTTTATTATCTATAGCAGGAGTGTCAAAAGTGTGCCCCGGAGGCCATTTGCGGCCCACAGCTAATGTTTTAAAGGCCCACGGCACATTCTAAAAATACTATTAAAATAAACAAAAACATAACAAAAGTGAAATAAAGAAGCTTAAAGGTGAAATGTAATTTAGAAAAAGTTGCAATGTTGACTAATAAAACAAAGCTGTTTTTCTTTCTTTCAAACTGTCATTGCTCAAAACATAATATTATATATATATATATATATATATATATATATATATATATATATATATACATATATATATATATATATATATTATATATATTAACCCTTGCAATCGACCCTGTGTGTAAATGTATGTTATTGTTATGCTTAGCATTCATGACTGCCTGCTGTTGCACTGATCAGCCTAGTGGTGGCTCACATCCATCACACACAGAGCTATTTAAATTTTTGGCAGAACTATTATAGTGTTCCCAATGTTAAAAGGATAAAGTCATTGTTTACAAATTTGGTATATAAATAACCAAAAAATTTATATATTTTTTTTTTTTACTGTACTGAAAATGAACCGAACCGTGACCTCTAAACTGAGGTACGTACCGAACCGAATTTTTTGTGTACCGTTACACCCTTAATAAATAGTGATACAAATCAATCAGATCAATAAAGTACAAACTTAACACTTCTGTCTTTAATAAAATAGTTATGTAAATAAAATGACATTTTTTACATTGTATGCAAATAAACAAGTAAAACATTGAGATGATTATATAGTTTTAGTAAGTGGATAAACACAGGCTTTTCCATGAAGTGTCCTGGCCTCCTTGTTAGGGTGTACTGATGTTAAAGACAATGTACACTTTAATATATCACTATATCAGGGGTGGGCAAACTACGGCCCGCGGGGCACATCCGGTCCGTTGGTCTTTTTGATCCAGTTCGCCAAAAAATAAAACAGAATTGAGCAAATTGTGTAATAATAATCAGGACCGCATTAATTGTCCTATAATATCAAGTAATTCCACAAAGTGGCGCAATAGGACTGCATTATGCTTGATTGATTGCACAGCACAGGTACACTTTTTCTACTACTACTGCTCTGACAGCAGAACCAATTTGCAACAATGAGAAAATTTGACACCGAATGCCGGGTGTTTAATAAGGAATGGACAACTAATTACTTTTTCACTGAAGTCCAGTCAAAGGCTGTATGTCTTATTTGCCAAGAAACCGTCGCGGTTTTGAAGGAATACAACGTAAGTCGTCATTTCTCCACCAAGCACGCTAATTATGCAAACAACCAATCAATCCAAGAACGGACCACTCAGAAGTTGGAAGCTAATTTTGCAGGCTCAGCAAAACAACTTTATCCGACGCACTACCATCCAGGAATCAAGCACAAAGGCAAGTTATGTACTGGCATTCAAATTAGCCAAGACGAGTAAGCCTTTTTTCCAAAGGAGAGTTTCTAAAAGAGTGCATGGTGGTGACAGCAGGTGTTTTGTGCTGGAGCAAGAGCAAATTTGCAAAAAATAGCTTATCACGCAGAACAGTGACTCGCGGTGTGGAGCTAATTGACAAAGACTTAGTTTTAGTAAGCTCAACAACAAAACCGTCATTTACAATACATTCATTGGCACTGGATGAAAGTAATGACATTCGGGACACCGCTCAGCTTTAGATTTTCATCAGAGGGATTAATGATAATTTTGAGATAACGGAGGACTTTTTGGCCATAGAATCCCTAAAAGGAAAAACGCGAGGAGAGGATTTATTTAACAGCTTGGCGGAAGTTGTCATGAAGCACAAACTGCCTTGGAGTAAGCTAGCTAACGTTACCACAGATGGGTCGCCAAATCTCACAGGAAAAAACATCAGGTTACTAAAAAGAATCCAGGTGAGGGTGAAAGAGGACAACCTCCAACACAAGGTACTTTTTTTACACTGCATAATCCACCAGGAGGCACTGTGCAAATCTGTATTGCAGCTTGACCACGTAGTGAAGCCAGATATAAAGCTTGTTAACTTTATTCGTGTGAGGGCACTTCACTGATGTCGACCACCAGGACTTGCTTTAGCATTCCAATGTCCGCTGGTTAAGTTTGGGTAAAGTATGTCAATGTGTGTGGGAGCTAAAATAGAAGATTGTCTCATTTTTGGAGCAATTTGAAAAAGCTGACACTTTCCCTGAGCTGAGTGACACCGATTGGCTTTGTGATTTAGCGTTTGCTGTAGACAAACTGGCACACATGAATGAGCTGAATGTGAAGCTACAAGGCAAAGACCAGTTTGTACATGAAATATACACAAATGTCAGAGCTCCATCCTGACTACGCTAACAAAATAAGAGTCTTAAAAAGCGAGCGCACAAAAGCTAGCAAGCTACAGAGTTTGCCGTCAATGTATTTCTTGTTAAGTGTATAAAAACGAGTATGGACGCTGTACAAATAAGATGCAAAAATCAACCACTTTCATGTGGTATTGGACAGAAAGGAGAAGTTTTTTTCTCCTCCATTCAAAAATGTGGAAGTTATCAGCACTACTGTAAATCCTGTCTGATTCCAATCAATGCAAGTCATCAGAATCAGGTAATACACCAACTTCTTTCTTGTCTTCATGAAAGAAAGGAATCTATATTTGTTAAACATGCTTGCCTTTTTATTAAAGACCTTTAAGATGTTAACAAAAAATGTCTGTTTCATAAATAAATAAACATAAATGAGAAATATATATATATATATCTCATTTATAGGGCTGCAACAACTAATCGATTAAATCGATTCAAATCGATTATAAAAATAGTTGCCGATTAATTTAGTCATCGATTCGTTGGATCTATGTTAAGCGCATGCGCTGAGGCTACGTTTTTTTTTAACCTTTATTTATAAACTGCAACATTTACAAACAGCTGAGAAACAACAATCAAAATAATAGGGGTGTAACGGTACGTGTATTTGTATCGAACAGTTTCGGTACGGGAGTTTCGTTTCGGTGCGGAGGTGTACCGAACAAGTTTTCACACGGACATATTAAGTAGCGTACTGCACGTTGTGTAAACAATACTCAAAATGCCGGACATTTGAGGCATTTAAGAAACTCCGCCCTGACAGCTCCGCAAAAGAGGACATGTCCGGTGAAAAGAGGACGTATGGTCCCGTTAGCTGCTAGCATGCTAGCAAAAGAGGACATGTCCGGTGAAACCGATCGCTGCTATAGCCGGGCTAGGTCCTGACCATACGTCCTCTTTTTACCGGACATGTCCTCTTTTGCGGGGCTGTCGGGCGGTGTTTCTTAAATGCCTCAAATGTCCGGCATTTTGAGTTAGGGTTGCGTGTATTTTCAATGTACGTTCAGGGTTAAGAAGGTTAAAAACAAAACAAATTGTGCGCGCAGCAGCATTGGTGAGGGAAGGGGAGAGACAGAGAGAGCGAGAGAGTTGTGATGAACGCGCATGCGTCGTCAGGCTCTGCTTTTTATCGATAGATTTATCACATTTAATTTTTTATTATCTATAGCAGGGGTATCAAAATTGTGCATTTTTGTAACATTTTTCTTGTTTTATTTGGAAAGCTGAAAGAACATGGCGCCAGTATGCTGTTTTTTTTCAATAAAGTACTGGAAAGGATAGAAATGTAGTTTGTCTCTTTTATCCGATTATTAATCGATTAATCGAAGTAAAAATCGACAGATTCATCGATTATCAAATTAATCGTTAGTTGCAGCCCTAATATATATATATATATATATATATATATATATTTTTTTTTTTTTTTTTTTTTTTTTTTTTTTTTTTTTTCTATTTATGAATATATATATATATATTATATATGTATGAATATACATACAGTATGTGTGTGAATAAAAGTGTGGGCACCTCTGATTTAGATAGACTACTTCTTGATCAAAGGAGACACAATTTGAACATTTTTGTATGGGCATAGGCTGAATGGCAACACTAAATTGTCCCTAGTGTGTGAATGTGAGCGTGAATGTTGTCTATCTGTGTTGGCCCTGTGATGAGGAAGCTACTTGTCCAGGGTGTACCCTGCCTTGAGTTCAGCTGGGAAAGGCTCCAGCCCCCCGCCACCCCGAAAGGGACAAGAGGTAGAAATGAATGGATAGATGGATAGATTAAAAGCCTCGGTATACTCTTCTAATTGTTTGCAAGCTTCAACCTTGTATATGCACAGCTGATGCCAAAACAAAGTCAAGATGCAGCACTTTAAAAGCAAACAGACCTATTTTTGCCCACACTGTAAATCCATTAATTCCAATACATTTGTCAGTGGTTGGCAGGAATGCTAAAAGGCAAACTTGCTTTTCTGTCACTTTGCCCTCAGCAAAGATTGTTGAGTTTGTGGTGACAGGTCAAAGAGTCAGCACATGACTCATGAGCAAGTGGTATTTCCCTTTGGTGGAAGCAGTCATTTTCTCACACGCTGACCAGCGTGACAAGAACAAATAAACCAGGTGCTCTTGACATTCAGGCTTGTCTGCTAGCTTTATAGGTGACTGCGCAAACACACAAATCATGCACATACTTAATCAGAAATAAGCACTGCAACTTCTGCGCCAACAACACTAACATATTCTAGCTGGACAAAGGAAACTCACAACTGGAATGCTCAAAAGGTTGCATAAAAGTCTGATATTTGGGAGAAAACTGTGGCACAAAGCGTGGAGGTTGAACATCATCATGACTCACTTCAGCAAAACTGGGAAGATCATCGTACTTGACACAAAAATACAGTGGGAGTTACGTTTAAGTAAACTGAATGGAATGTCCAGGACTGCCGAGTACCTTGGCGCTAACAGGTGATGATGGGATGCTAAGCTAGCAGGTGGCTGCTGGTAGCCATGGAGATAATTGAGCAGAGGGGTCAGCCATTACAAATGTGCAAGCTAAAGAAGAGATGGTAAAGTCCAGGTGTGTGAGTTGACGGTGTTAAAATGTGACTTTAAACACTGCCTGTGTAGTTATTAAAGGTTTTAGGATGGAGACATTTAGGCCCTGGTTAAGTTAAAAAGTTAAAGTACCAATGATTGTCACACACACACTAGGTGTGGCGAAATTATTATCTGCATTTGACCCATCAGATTATACACATTTCCTTCTTTCTGTAATAAAATCATTGGTCAACCATGGAACTGATTTCGTTCAAACTCTAAAAGGTTGTTTGCACTCAATTGTTTTACACTCACAATATCTCCCCATAAAAGCTTTGTTTTAGGCAGAGGTGACTTTAGAGCATTTTGCAGATGGAAAAGACCTTACAGTCATTTGTTTCTAGGACCTAATTAATCTTCATTGCGCTGGGAAACATAGCACCTCATTGCAAAAAGGTTTCCTTCAACTCGATAATTGCACAGTCTGGGGGCCTGGGTTTCTCAGGCAACATGGTCTGAAATTTAATTATGCGCACTTTGGAAAAATGTAAGGCAACTAAACTGCACTTTTGGACAAGTAAGGTCAGTCTCCTGCCTTGGTAAGCAATCATTTCTCCCAGCTGTTGTGAACTTAAAAAGACTAACCTTTGTTATGCTTGAGTGAAGATAATGTCATATCTCTCTCAACCTAAGTCCAATACTTGCAAACATGGATTTAGCTATTCGCATACACTTAAGTCATCTTACCATATGAAAAACATTCCTCAGCATTATCCATTCATAATCCTTAATCATCTCCAGCCATTACATTACAATAAAACCCGACTCGGAGCAGCCAAAAAACAGCAGCAGCATTAACATTCCGCCGTGAAAAGATCAGGCTTAGAGGGTGGGGAAAAACATCGATAGGATCCCATTAGTTAAGTGCGCCCTTAGGATACCCGAAATTTGATCAGAGCCAGACCTCTTCCTTTCCAGACACCGACCATTAGATGCTACAATGAAAAAAGGCTGCTACAGTACTCCTCCTCCTCTTCCTATGAGGTTGACGTGAAGCAGGATCAAGCAGGACGAGTCTGGTGACGTCAACCTTCTGTTATCACCTTTTACACTTTGCCTTTTGCCGGTGCAGACCAGCCGTGCCCGTGTGTTTCAAGATAAACAGGACCGAAACAACTACATACCATATTCAGTAGCAAGAGACAATGCATTCATCACATACGAAGCTGGCAGTAAAATAAATAAACATATCATAGATGTGAAATGAATGCACAATTGTCAACATAAGAACTATACCTACACCAGTGGTGTCCGAACTACCGTAAACAGAACAATTTAATTTAAAGGCCAGGGATGTAGGGCACTAAACCATCAACATTAGTTTTGTGTCATAGCTGCCCAAGTGTAATATATATTAATATATACCATTAATAATGAGTACATGTAATAAGTCGAGGGCCAGTAAATGATGAACTGCGGGACAAAAATGGCCCCCGGGCCACACTTTATAGACCTAAGCAGTTCCTTAACACAAATAACCGGCATCATTCAATACTTATTATCTGACATATAAACGTATGGTGCCCAGACTAACTTGGAATAGAATATTTATGCGAACAATGACCGTCAGAATGCTTGGAGAAAGCAGAGGGTGAGCAGTAAAGCAGGTTGCTAGTAATAAGAGTGGCAGCTGAGTGGCTAGCTAACTTAGCTCGTCTCAAACATTCAGTCCCATTGTTGCCCTCTCCTCATCGTCTGCTCCGAATATCCGTGCCGAATACAGTGGCCGTGTCAGCCAGTGTGGAGCAAGCGGGATGGGTAGCAAAGGCAAGACTACTTACTCTCCGTCAACCTCTGCGAAAGGCATCATTTAGTTCGTCGCCATGGTTCAAAACGAAGAGATTTACTCCCGTTGCTCTGCGATGCCGAATCACTGCTGCTGCTGCTGTCTGCGGCAGCAACTTCCGGCGCATGCGCAGTACCCGGCGACATCTTCCCTGTAGTTAAAGGTACAGTCACTTTACTATACTACATGTACTGTTAAGTATATATAATGATAATAGTTATTATTAGGGATGTCCGATAATGGCTTTTTTGTCAATATCCGATATTCCGATATTGTCCAACTCTTAATTACCGATACCGATATCAACCGATACCGATATATACAGTCGTGGAATTAACACATTACTATGCCTAATTTGGACAACCAGGTATGGTGAAGATAAGGTCCTTTTTAAAAAAAATAAATAAAGTAAAATAAGATAAATACATTAAAAACATTTTCTTGAATAAAAAGAAAGTAAAACAATATAAAAATAGTTACATAGAAACTAGTAATTAATGAAAATGAGTAAAATGAACTGTTAAAGGTTAGTACTATTAGTGGACCAGCAGCACGCACAATCATGTGTGCTTACGGACTGTATCCCTTGCAGACTGTATTGATCTATATTGATATATAATGTAGGAACCAGAATATTAATAACAAAAAGAAACAACCCTTTTGTGTGAATGAGTGTGAATGAGTGTAAATGGGGGAGGGAGGTTTTTTCGGGTTGGTGCACTAATTGTACGTGTATCTTGTGTTTTTTATGTTGATTTAATAAAACAAACAAACAACAACAACAAAAACGATACCGATAATAAAAAAAACAATACCGATCATTTCCGATATTACATTTTAAAGCATTTATCGGCCGATAATATCGGCATGCCGATATTATTGGACATCCCTAGTTATTATTTCAATAAAATCATGGTTCTGTTTCTCTCACAATTGGTCAGGCTTTAGGACCTGGGAGGGAGCACTCCTAATGTAATTTATTGGTGTCTTTTAATTAGAAGTGGGCAATACTGCAAAATTTGGTATTGATGCGATATCATGTTAATACTGGGCATGTATTGCCAATATCGATACTAATAGTAGTCCTTCTTTCTTTACATTTTGAAGGTTTGTAAATTACTTTGTGATTTTGCCTTAATGTTTGATTATGCTTAGAGTTAAATTAAAAACACAGGACAAATATTTGAGGAAAACTAAAATAATGTTTTACCTACAAAAGGTTGGGGAAAAGGGGACAATTCAACAATATGTAATGCAATTAAAGACAATGTAACAATACCCATACTAATTTCAAACCCATCCATCCATCCATTTCCTACCGCTTGTCCCGTTCGGGTTTGCGGGGGGTGCTGGAGCCTATCTCAGCTGCATTCGGGCGGAAGGCGGTATGGCTGGGGAATTAGAGTAAAACATGTAAAATTAGCTAAAAAAGTTATCACTTTAATGTTAGCATGCTAACGTTAGCACGCTAACAGTTAACATGCAAAATGTTTGCATAAAAATGCAAAATGGCGGCGCCCTGACGGGCTGCGGCTTGCAGACGCTCATGGTAGTAATAGAACAATTTGGCAAGAAATAACGGAAAATTCTGTGAAATTCATGGCTGGCTTCCAGCGTGGACACTCCGTGGTCACATACGACCGCCAGACAATTCTGGATGTGGATAGATCGGGCCGTTTTGGACTGAAAGATGCGTGTACGTTGGACCTCCTTGCTAGCATGGGAATACTACGCCGGCTACATCCAGCGGCCTTTGAAGCAGCGGAGTCAAGCACCAGCGGGGACCGTCAACGGAAGAGACGTAAGCGGTGTGATTGGAAGCAGAAGCGGGGATGCCGAGCAAGGCTAACAACAAAGCTAAAGGCTAATCCTCATAGATTGCCGCTTCCTTTCATCCTGCTTTCAAATGTCCGCTCCCTGGAGAACAAACTGGACTACCTGAATCTGGATTTAAATGCAAGACGCGAGGTGAGAGACTGCTGTGCCATATTTCTAACAGAAAAGTGGCTGAAACCATCCGTTCCGGACGAAGCAGTTAGCATCGAGGGGCTAACTATATTTCGGTCGGACAGGAGCAGCACTCTCACTGGTAAATCCCGGGGCGGTGGTGTTTGCATATACATCAATAACAACTGGTGCAACAATGGGAAGATAGTATCATGTCACTGCTCTCCTGATGTAGAACTATTAACTATAAAATGCAGGCCATTTTATTTACCCAGGGAATTCAGTGCTATGGTCTTCACAGTAGTGTACATTCCTCCCAGTGCTAACACCAAAGAAGCTTTGAATGCTTTGTACTGCTCCATCAATGAATTGCAATCTACACATCCAGAAGGAGTTTTCATCGTGGCAGGGGATTTTAATCAAGCTAACATGAAAACTGTGTTCCCTCATTTCCATCAATATGTGAATTTTGCAACCAGGGGTGGAAGCAAGCTGGACTTGGTTTATAGTAATATTAAACAGGCGTAAAAAGCTGCACCACGCCCCACCTCGGCTCCTCAGACCATCTATCTGTGATGCTAATTCCTGCATACAAGCCCCTGCTGATCAGGAAGCAAGCTACAGTGAAGCAGGTGAGGACCTGGCCAGAGGGAGCAATGTCAGCATTACAAGACTGCTTCGAAACCACAGACTGGGACATGTTCAAGGCAGCTGCCACCGAAAATCATCACACATGTGTGGAGGAGTAAGCAGAGTCTGTGTCCGCATACATTCAGAAGTGCATGGAGGATGTCCATGTGATCAAGAACATCCCCACACGGGCCAACGAGAAACCCTGGAGGAACAGTGAGGTACGTGCAATGTTGAAGGCTCGGAACAAGGCTTCTAAGTCTGGCGACATGGTGGCATTAAAAACAGCCAGAGCTAACCTGAACCGTGCCATTAAGGTTGCAAAGCGTGCTCACAGTCAGAAAGTGCAGGACTTCTTCGAGAACCCCACAAACACTAGACGAATGTGGCAGGGCATTCAGGTCATCACGGACTATAAATCTGCCCCCTGTCCCTGTGACAACAGTATCAGCTTCCTAAATGACCTTAACAACTACTTTGCAAGGTTCGAGGCACTTAACACCACTCCGGCGAGAAAATCCATCCCTCGCCCTGATGAGCAGCCGCTCAACCTGGACATAGCAGATGTCCGGAAAACCCTGAGGAGAGTGAACCCCCGGAAAGCACCGGGACCTGATGACATTCCGGGCAAGGTGCTTAAAGGATGTGTAGACCAGCTGGCTGGGGTTCTCACAGACATCTTCAACATCTCGCTGGCCCAGGCTGTGATACCATCATGCTTTAAGACGGCCACAATCATTCCAGTGCCTAAAAAACCCACAATCTCCTCCCTCAATGATTACCGCCCCGTTGCACTCACCCCATCATAATGAAGTGCTTCGAGAGGCTGGTAAAGGAATATATTGTCTCCAGACCTCCCCCCACATTTGACCCATACCAGTTTGCTTATCGCCCTAACCGCTCCACAGAGGACGCCATCTCCTCTGCACTCCACCTGAGGTTAGAACATCTGGAAGGAAAGGACACACACGTGCAGATGTTGTTTCTGGACTTTAGCTCAGCATTCAACACCATCATCCCACAGCACTTGGTGAGCAAACTGGCCCCCCTTGGATTCAGTACCCGCCTATGCAACTGGCTGCTTGACTTCTTCACAGACAGACCCCAATCTGTGAGAGTGGGCAACAACACCTCCAGTGCCATCTCCCTGAGCACCGGCTCCCCACAGGGCTGCGTCCTGAGTCCGCTGCTGTTCACGTTGATTGTCCATGACTGCTGCGCTAGGTCCACTACTAACCACATTGTGAAGTATGCGGACGACACAACAGTAGTGGGCCTCATCCGTGACAACAACGACATGGACTACAGGGAAGAGGTGAAACATCTGGTTGACTGGTGCAGAACCAACAACCTGGTCCTGAATGTCGACAAGACCAAGGAGATCATCGTTGACTTCAGGAAGCACCAGTCCAGCCACGCTCCACTCTACATCAACAGCACAGCGGTGGAGATAGTAAGCAGCACCAAGTTCCTGGGGGTGCAGATAACTGACAATATAACCTGGTGCCTACACACCGGAGCTCTTGTAAAAAGAGCTCAGCAGCGCATGCACTTTTTGCGTCGGATGAAAAGAGCACAGCTCCCTCCCCCCATTCTCACCACATTCTACAGAGGCACTATAGAGAGCCTACTGACCAACAGCATCTCTGTCTGGACTGGAGCCTGCAATGCCTCAGACTGGAAGTCTCTCCAGAGAGTGGTGAGGACGGCGGAAAAGATCATCAGGACTCTTCTTCCTCCTATCCAGGAGATCGCAAAAAGCCGCTGCCTGACCAGGGCTCAAAAAATCTGCAAAGACTCCTCCCACCCCCACCAAGGACTGTTTTCACTGCTGGACTCTAAAAAGAGGTTCCGCAGCCTCCAAAGCAGAACCTCCAGGTTCTGTAACAGCTTCTTCCCTCAGGCCGTAAGACTCTTGAACGCATCATAATTATCCCCTCAACTCCCCCCAAAATGGATTAACTCGCTGGAATAAAAAAGACAATATAACATACATACATAAACATGGATGCATGTGAAAAGTGCAATATATTTATCTGTACAGTAACCTATTTATTTATTTATAGATGCACCTTATTGCTTTTTTATCCTGCACTACCATGAGCTTATGTAATGAAATGTTGTTCTTATCTGTACTGTAAAGTGCAAATTTGAATGACAATAAAGAGGAAGTCTAAGTCAAAGTTAACAAGTGTCACATACCAAGTTATATAACTCTGGGGTAAACGGTAGCAAAATTAGCTCAAAAAGCTAGTACTTTTAATGCTAGCAAGCTAGCATGCTAACCTAAACATGCATACAGTTAGCATGTTTCAAATACCAAGTTATATGACTGTAAGCACCATGAATATTTTAGCGGGAACTCTCATTCAACCCTTTTTCGACTACGCATGCACCTCCTGGTACCCCAGAACCTCCAAAACCCTCAAATCTAGACTCCAAACATCCCAGTACAAGCTAATCAGGTTACTTCTAGACCTCCACCCCAGATCACACCTCACTCCTACCCACTTCTCCAAAGTGGGCTGGCTCAGGGTGGAGGACAGAGTAAAACAACTTGCACTGAGCCTAGTCTACAAAATTTGCTACACCTCCCTTATACCGAAGTACATGACAAACTACTTCCATAACGTAAATGACCGCCATAACCACAACACCAGGGGGAGCTCCACAAACCACGTTAAACCCAGATTCCGATCTAACAAAGGTCTTAACTCATTCTCCTTCTATGCCACATCAATATGGAATGCACTCCCAACCGGTGTAAAAGAAAGTGCATGTCTATGCTCCTTCAAAACCGCACTAAAAGAACACCTCCAGGCAACTACAACCCTAGACTAACACCCTCCCCCCATCACATCCCACCTCCCCAGATTGTAAATAATCAAATGTATATACTTGTTCTTATGCTTTCTGAGCTCACTATGTTCACTGCTCGCTGTACATATCCTACCAAGTCAGTCCTACACTGTTTCAATGTCCATTTCTCAGATGATATAATTGTTGATGACTGAAGTGCTGATATCAACCAAACCTAACCCCCCCCCCACCCCCCACCCCAACCCGCTCCACATCCTACCCCACAGATTGTAAATAATGTAAATAATTCAATGTATATACTCTGATGATTAACTTGTGTGATGACTGTATTATGCTGATAGTATATATTTGTACCATGAATTGATTAACGTGGACCCCGACTTAAACAAGTTGAAAATTGTTGCCATTTAGTGGTCAATTGTACGGAATATGTACTGTACTGTGCAATCTACTAATAAAAGTTTCAATCAATCAATCAATCAATCAATCAATCAATCAATCATTAAAAAAGGTGTATGGCTATGGAGTTAGACAGAAAAGTGTTAAATTAGCAAAAAAAGTTAGCACTTTTATGTTAGCGTGTTAGCATGCTAACGTAAGCACGCTAACAGTTAACATGTGTCACATTCCAAGTTATATGACTGTAAGGTGTATGGCTGCGGAATTAGACAAAAAAGTGTAACATTTATGCTAATGTTAGCATACTAGCGTGCTAACGTTGAGAAGCTAGCGCATGACTGGGTGAGAAGAAACCCCAAAATGCGGTATTTGTTGGTGTAGACATACAAAGTAGCAAAAAAGCTATCATAAAACATTAGCATGCTAATATGAGACTCTAGCAAAAGTCAAACAATACTGATAGGTAACTCATCGATCGGAAAATCCCTACTGGATTTACTACAATAATCGTCCTAAATCTAGCCCAGAAGCCTCACTTCCCATAGTAGCGAGTGAAAGAATTAGAATGCAGTGTGAAAGCGCAATCACATGTGACGCTTAAAGTTCAGCAGGTGGGGAAGAAGCAGCAGCAGCAGCATGCTCCAACAGGAAATGATACAAAGTTAATGATGCAGAATGGTGTCTTTTCCTCCATTGCCAAGGCGACGTCAATACAGGACGCTCAAGAACGCTCTTCCCAATTATGCTTTTTATATTCACCAATGACATGATTGATGAATTCAAAGGGAGGCATTATTGATCCGCGCCACAGACAAGTCCCATCGATTGCAGGTCTTTACTTGATCCCCCCTGCTGAGAAAGCGATTGTACAATCAGAGTGGGAGTGTGACCTATATGGTTATTTGGGGCCTAAATTGCCTCTTTTCAAAAGAGCAGGGCCAGAGCACTGATTGCTGCATTCAGAGACCTCGGGGGTCCGTGGCATAAGATGGCCATGATGTTGAGACATTTCTCCTTGATGAAACCTCAGAAAGTTATCCATCTGTTCATTAATCTGTGAGTGTGAAAAGTGAAAGGTTTCAGACTGCCTGCTGTGCAGCATCATGCGTCTGACTGCAATCAGGGTGATGGATGCTCTGACGTACTGACTTCTTTTTCCATCTCTGCTCCCTGTTGACATGCCGCTTGTGTTTATTATTCCATGAACTTTGTTATTCCTTATGAGCAGCCAGGTCTTATTAGTGGAGAAGCTGCCAGTTATTGCATGTCTAATCCAAGCTGCTCTTATCAGGGAAGCACAACCCGATGTGTCAGTGCAGCCAACATCACTTTGTTTGTTATGTACGTCATACGCTGCACATGCGCGCTGGGATAATCGATCAAAAAAACAATAACAGTATCAATACCAATGGTTGTATCAGTATTGGACCAATACTGGCATGATGAGATGGACATTTGTCAGTTATATTCTATGTTTATGGTGTTTTTGTTGTTGGTAAAATCATTCAACAATTTTAACTTATTTTTTATTGGAGTCTTTAGACAGAACAAATATACATAGACTTGATAGAAGAACATATAGATATCTAAACTTTAGAGAAGAAAATGTAATTGTATTTTGTGAAAAATAAATACAAAAGTTAAACAAACATAATAATAATAATGATGAATAATCAAAACAAAGATGGTTGTAGGATCATACATATATTAAGTGTTGAGACCTTCTTTCCCTTTTCTGGTCGCTGTAGGGATGTGAATAGGTCTTTGTGGCGCACTTTTTACTCTGGAGTGCATTCGAAGTGGGTTTATGTTCACAAAATAAGATGACAAAATAATTGAATCTGTGGACTAGGGTTGTACAGTATACCGATATTAGTATAGTACCGCGATACTAATGAATTATATACGGTACTATATCGCCTCTGAAAAGTACCGGTAACAACCATTGTAATGATACCAAGTACAGTAGCGTATCTAGTCGATACTACTATGATTAGGTTGATATTTTTTGGCATCACAACATCTTCTTTCGTTTTTTTTACATTTATATTCTGTTTATAAACTCAGGAAATATGTCCCTGGACACATGAGGACTTTGAATATGACCAATGTATGATCCTGTTACTACTTGGTGTCGGATTGACACCCAAATTTGTGGTATCATCCAAAACTAATGTAAAGTATCAAACAACAGAAGAATAAGTGATTATTACATTTTAACAGAAGTGTAGATAGAATATGTTGAAACAGAAAGTAAGCAGATATTAACAAAAAATGAACAAGTAGATTAATAATTCATTTTCTACCACTTGTCCTTAATATTGTTGACAAAATAATAGAATGGAAAATGACACAATATGATACTGCATATGTCAGCAGACTAATTAGGAGTCTTTGTTTGTTTACTTACTAATAAAAGACAAGTTGTCTTGTATGTTCACTATTTTATTTAAGGACAAACTTGCAATAAGAAACATATGTTTAATGTACCCTAAGAGTTTTTGTTCAAATAAAGCCAAAAATGCAATTTTTTTGTGGTACCCTTTATTTAGAAAAGTATCGAAATAATTTTGGTACTGGTACCAAAATATTGGTATCGGGACAACACTACTGTGGACAGATAAAACTAATAACAAGATGAAATATAATAGCAAAAAAAGCAGTAAACAAAGAGCATGGCACCTCAAACATATCCTCTCTTCTATCCTCACTTCGCAGTTGCATGTGCTCTCCTTAAATGCTGAGTTATGTGCACACAACCACATACACCCATTTGACTTACAACTCCTCAAACCAAAAGACACACCAACACACATTGCTCCTCAAACTCCTTGTTCTGTCTCCTACATATATTATTCTCTTCTTCTTTTTTTTTTAACCTTTTTATTGTCTAAAAAGTGCTTCTTCACCAAACATCCTTAATAAGGATCTTGTAAAACTATCAGCAATACTGAAATGATATTACCAGGAATGTTGCTAATCCCAGGCAGCGTCCTCCTGGTACTTTTTGGATAAATTGTACCTGAATGAGTAGTTTTAATGCATCGCTCTCGCTGCTGGTGGCCATGATTGTAAACAATGTGCAGATGTGAGGAGCTCCACAACCTGTGACGTCACGCTACTCGTCTGCTACTTCCGGTACAGGCAAGGCTTTTTTTATCAGCGACCAAAAGTTGCGAACTTTATCGTCGACGTTCTCTACTAAATCCTTTCAGCAAAAATACGGCAATATCGCGAAATGATCAAGTATGACACATAGAATGGACCTGCTATCCCCGTTTGAATAAGAAAATCACATTTCAGTAGGCCTTTAAGACGAGATACCACTGTATATAACATTCCTAAGAATGTTGCCCTTTCTTAAGAGTCCCATGCAACTGCTGAGCTATCAGGGATAGTGATCAACAAACTTATGGTGAAATCACAAAATAATTCAATAACCTTGAACACTTTTAACCTAAAAGTATTGCTTTAAGGTAACACCGGCCCTGTATTTAATTGGTATTGAATCGATACCAAGCTTATTGCACATGAATTACATTGAGTTGATTGATTCAACTGGAATGCGGCACATGAAGTCTCATTGGAGGCTGCTTAAAATGGCAAAGTGGAATACGGCTCATGATTAAATGGTCTGCAGGCAGAACCTTTTTTCGTGAGAGTGCTCTTCCTGAAGGCCAAAGTTAATGCAGTCAGAGAGAGAAGTCTGATACATGCCCTCGTGAAACAGCCATGTGAGGGAAACCCTGAGGGAGGGAAGGCCTTGAATGAATTTGAGTGAGCGTGGGAGTGAAGGTTTAGATCCTCAAATGTCCTTTTGGTGTCTGTTTCACTTTGAATTCTGCAGCAAGTGTCGGCTAAAAGCTGCATTTTTGTGTTTCTTCTCCGTCATTGAAGAGCTTTTAGTGTTTTTGATGATGACAGATTGTGAGCTACCTGATATCCTTCATCATCCTCCCCGCTGGAGGTGTGTGTTCCACCCCGGGCAGGTCCTGCAGGACTAACAAACAGCCGGCGTGTTTGATGGACGACATGGAGACATCTGCTCAGCCTGGCTTTTGCGCCCCGTATGAAAAAAACATGTTATGTTAATCAATCAATATGCTGATCATTAACCTCACATGCACAGAGGGCTGCAATAAGCCGGGGCGGGGGCGTGGGTGAGTGGGGGGTTGCACTTTTTTATGAGGTGCATACAAAAAAATTCAAGGATGCTTGGCGGGCATTTTGATACATTTTGTACATTAAATATGGACTAAAACTAGCAGACTCACGAGCAGCTCTTTCCCCAGATATGTCTCTCTTTTAAACTCTCACTCCCACTGATCCCACTTATTACATTCACACTGTTTTTACTGATTTTACCCATTTGTATGTTTGGAACATAATCATGTATATTAGTTTTGTACATTCATAATTATTTACAGTATGTGCTATAATTTAGTTTGTATATTGATATCATGTCTATATCCATATTATACTGTTGATTCATTACATCTCGTTTGTATATTTAATTTAACAAAAAATTAATATTGTATTTAATTTCATTTTTTTGTTTTATTATTTGTTTTAACCTGTCTTGTCCAGGATATATATATATATATATATATATATATATATATATATATATATATATATATATATATATATATATATATATATATATATATATATATTTTTTTTTTTTTTTTTTTAAATAAATTATTCTGTACACAGATGTATAAATACTGTATACAAATAATGCACTTCTGGATTAGATTGTAAACCACATTTCGTTACCCTGTATTTTTTTATGCATGTATTAGGACAATAAGTTGAAGATCAGTACTGGTACTTCAATTTTCGGGAGTAATTCTTTCCAAAATGGCCGACGAAGATTGAATTGTACTTTTAATAAAAGTAAAATTTTATTAAGAAATAATAAATAAATAAATGTTTTATTAATTGAAACAATAAAATAAAAATAATATAACAAAAAATAATTATAACTATAACTATGTAAAATAACTGCAAATTACATGACAAATTTTGGGCTGCAGCTATCGATTATTTTACTATTCGAATAATCTATCAATTAGTTTGTTCAATTAATCGAGTACCGGTAATTGGATAAAACTTACTCTATAACCTCAATGCATATTTTAGGGAAAATATGTGCAATAAACAAAGCCTTTTTTCCCAATATATGCAAATCATCAACATTGAAATTGCACATTCAATGCCTGATACACAGATGACGGCACCCAGCTGCGCAGAAATTATTCCATGTGGTCCTGATTTTATCAGTTACAGTACACTCAATAAACAATTAATCAAAGCACCAAAATATAAATCAAAGCTTTTTTCTAATCCATTAATCATTGTAGCCCCACACAAATGAACTTGATAAGTGAACATTTTACATCACTTTTGCCTCTGATAAAGACTCTTGTTGGCGAAGATGGTGATGAGGGAAGAGGAAGGTGGGGAGGGATGAAGTACCTTTGAGTCCTGTCTTGAATTAATAGTGTTTCTCACAGTCTTTATCAAAATGTTGGCACTTGCAACTTTTATTTCGTAGTTGTACTCAATAAAATAAAGCAGAGACTAGTCAACCAGTTATGACATCATTGAGGGGCTATAGGGTTGGGTGTGATGATGGTGTGTGCATGGGCACGTTTTCTTGAGCCTGTTAAAAGACGAACATTTTGGCCCACAGGCGGATTCAGTCATTTGAGGTTTATTTTGACCGTGACTGTAAAGAAATATATATATCTTGTCTTCAAGATATATATTTAAACACTTAAAAAGACAAATTATGATACTTTTGTAGAGGGTGGGGCGGGGTATTATTTGAAATCTGGGAACCTCTCCAGAATTGAAAATCCTGCATAACAGAGAAATAGGCCTTCAATAAGCTCTTCAATTAAGTCTCTACTCTCTACTATATATGGAGCTATCCATTTGCGTCACAACTGGGAACAATGTCACAAATTGGGCAGATTCCAAACAGCTCGCTTAGAGGAAGTATGAAGGAAGGCAAGATTGCTTTATAAATATATCCACTATGCCTCCCTGGTTTGATTTAAAATTTTTGTGACTTATGCAGATCCCAAACACAAAAAAACAGGTACCAATAGGTAAGAAAAGTTGGTTTTGCATAATACTCACACATACTTGTTATGATAAGCGTCATTTTCCACTTGCATCCTGCACTGACAGTAGCTTGTGTTTTGTTTGTCACATACATTCTGTCACTGGAAAAAAAAAACGTTGACATTTTGGGTAGGTTTGATAAAAGAATGTTTGCTTTCGGGATGTGCCGATCGATTGACCACTAATTAGTAATGGTCCATTTTGTTGAAAAAGTGTCAATCACAAATGACGATCCTCTCTGACTAATATTTATTTTAATTGGGGATTTTGGATTAAGACAAAAATAGAAGTTAAATAGTCTTATTTTAACAAAATGCTGAGGGCCAATAAAAAAAAACCTGATTTGGAGGTGGTGCACTTTTTTGTAGCTTTTAGCAGGATGATACATCCTCAAACTGTGGTAACAGTGCGTCAAGCTTCCCTCAGGGACCAGCTCTGTTTTGTACATTCTAGGTAGAAGAGGGGGGGAAATAACTGCAGTGCAATGTGATTAATGGTTAAAGACTCTCCATCCTTCACAAAGAAGCAACCTTTGCACACTGTCATCTATTTAAACATGTGCAGACTTCATGTCATATGATGTGTGATAGATGTTGCATGTTGTCTGATATATGTCATATGATGTGTGATATACAGTGTATGATGTCTGATATACAGTACAGTATGTTGTATGATGGTACCCTATATTTTAGCCTCTTTAAAGGGGAACTGCAGTTTTTTTTAACATTTGCCTGTCATTCACAATGCTTATGTGAGATAAGCACACATATTTTTGTCTTTTTTTATGCATTCCAACTCATAAATAAACTTTGGCAAAAGTCAGCGAACAACGTAGCCAACGGCAGCCGTTTTTAATCCGCCTCTAAAGCGCTCTAAAAACCTCCAAAACCTCCATCAACGTTTTATATACATGATGTAAGTATATATTTAATTTAGTAACAGTCATATTTATAATAACATTTAACATTTACATATTTTGCTCATTTTACATACGGCGGTGTCTTAATTTCACAGACGCATCACAAAGTTTGCTTTTCTCTCAACAATAACTACTATACTCTGCTCATGACCGACTCCATGAGAGCCATGAAAGATTACTTTGGGAAAAATGATAAAACAGAACTTTATTTTTTTTTTGCCTAAATATAAGAAAGATGGTCTACATGTTTAATAAGCGGTGTGCTAAACAGATCCATCTTCAGTTCAGTTCAGTTCATTTATTTATTTATTTCATAAAAAATCCAACAAAGGAATAACATACAAATAAATCAATCAATATAACATTAAAGTACAATATGAATGAAAAGGAGCAGAAAGAAGTTAAGAACGTATACTATCTGCCCCCTTGATCTTTAGTGAAACATTATCATGCAGCAGTATTACTAAGTGCTGCACAAGAAATACAAACTACGAACTTAATAAAACCATCACTTACTGTACAATGTCTGCACTCACTGGGATATCTACCCGTTTAGATGAAGAATTAATCATAATTCACCTGCAGGTCAAAATAAAATAAAAAGTGGCCACAGACGAGCAATTTATCATTCCTTTCTCACCATCTCCGGGTCTAAATTAGATGTCAAAATGTAACAATCTCTGTGTTTTTGCTAAAACCTTCTACTATCCAGGTGAGAAGCATCATTTATAATCTACAATCAACTTTCACCAGCTCAGATGCGATGCAGCAGCTCACTAGCTCATCGGACTTCATGATCACGGCTCCACTACAAGTAGTTTGTCTGCGTTAGCGCTTATTGTTGTGATCCGTAGCCCGAATCATGTTTTGTCTGTTAGTTTTGACTACCTTAGTTCTGTTTCAGCACCCCTGTTTTGTGTCTCCTTGGTTACCATGGGTGCTGATTGGTTGCAGCTGCCTCTGATTAGTGTCTGGGATGCTCACCTGCTGCCAGGCACTAATCAGACTGCTATTTATTTGCGTTGCTCGCCACACACTGTCTGGCTTCCTAATTTTCTACAAGCAACAGTTAACGAAGGTTTGTTTGATTCCTGTCTTTATATGCTGGCTTCCACGCTAGGCTCTACTTTGCTTTGCCATCCGTGCTATCGGCACACTTTTGTGTTTCCTGTTTTTTCCCCGCATGATTTATGAAGAATAAATAATTTCCTACCTGCACTCTGTGTCCGTAGTCCGTCTGCATCTTGGGAGAACGACCTTTGCATAAACATGTGACCCAGTCGTTACACTTATAACAATATCGCTAATACTTGGTCAATATCCAGATCACAACATGTAAATGGAGAATTGTTTTTTGGATGTTTCTTTAGAGGGCTTTATGGGCACAATTGTTGCGATGTTACTGACATCACATCCGGTTCACGTCACGCCCAATGAATACTAGTGGTGGTCAAACTAGCTCTGTTTTCAATGGGTATGAGGCGCCATTTAGTCTTTCTCGAAGACAAAACGCTCTCTGCTTGTGTCGTTTTCTGCTTTACAAACCAAGCAAATCAGGGAAAGGATAAACATTTCCTCAGAGTTTCTCGAGAGGTTATCAAAAAGGACTGAAAAATTAGCAAAAATGCAAATTTTTTGGAAGCAACGAGAAAATCATGCAGCTCAGACTCTAGTTCAAGGGAGCAGAGTCGAAGAATGCACAAGTTTACAGTGATCACTTCGTTAAAGGTTTGTTTGACAGATTTTTAACGATTATTTCCCATTTAAGTATTATCTTGACATTATTTGTGTTTCTTAAACACGTTTGCTACGACTGTTTTCAAAAATCACCAACTCGGCGTGTCTAAATAAAAGAGTAAAACGTCTAGAAACGCGACCAACATAGTCCTTAATATCACTAGAGAAATTTTTTTTAGATATAAAGTATAGGGATACATTCAATTGCATAGTTGAATTTTTTGCTCGGATCTGCTTTTTGCAGGAAGATTTCAGCCTCTTTTGTACTTAGATAGTTTGCGCACGGTTTGCTGTACAACAGTCATCTTAGCTTGGTCAACCGCCACTGGTTCTCACTTCTGGGATGTCACACGTCAGAATACCAGCTCTGGGGTACACCCATTAGCTGCATTCTTAGCCACATTGTACTTGCCATAATTCACAAATTATAATGCACAAAAAAATGTGTTCTTATCTTACACAAGGATTGTGAATGATAGGCAAAGTTCCAAAAAAAGGGTAGTTCTCCTTTAAGGTTCACCTGCTATTGACAGGTGGCCACTGAAATATTACTTATTTGTTAGAGCATACTTGCCAACCTTGAGACCTCCGATTTCGGGAGGTGGGGGGAGGGGGGTGGGCGTGGTCGGGTTGGGACGGGGGCGTGGTTGGGGGCGTGGCTAAAAGGGGAGGAGTATATTTACAGCTAGAATTCACCAAGTCAAGTATTTCATATATATACGTATATATGTATATATATATATATATATATATATATATATATATATATATATATATATATATATATATACACGTATATATGTATTTATTATATATATATATATAAAATAAATACTTGGATTTCAGTGTTCATTTATTTACACATATACACACACATAACACTCATCTACTCATTGTTGAGTTAAGGGTTGAATTGTCCATCCTTGTTCTATTCTCTGTCACTATTTTTCGAACCATGCTGAACACCCTCTCTGATGATGCATTGCTGTGTGGCACGCACAAAAGTGCTTTCATCAAATGCACTATATGGCAGTATTGTCCTGTTTAAGAGTGTCACAACATTGCTGTTTACGGCAGACAAACTGCTTTACGGTATACAAAAACGTGACTGCTGTTGTTGTGTGTTGTTGCCGCGCTGGGAGGACGTTAATGAAACTGCCTAACAATAAACCCACATAAGAAACCAAGAACTCGCCCTCCATCATTCTACAGTTATAACGTGATTGGGCAGGTATGCTGTTTATATTGTGGGTTAGTGGACTCAGGTCCTCATGGACTCAGGTCCTCATGGACCTGAGTCCGCCTGAATTTCGGGAGATTTTCGGGAGAAAATTTGTCCCGGGAGGTTTTCGGGAAAGGCGCTGAATTTCGGGAGTCTCCCGGAAAATCCGGGAGGGTTGGCAAGTATGTGTTAGAGTATATTGAGGACAATTTCATCCTTTGAGGTAGATTTTCGCTCTAATTCTGTCCATAACTTTGGTTGTGTAACTCTGAATGGAAATATTTTTTCTATTATTTTTTTCCTAAGAGGGTTTTTTCATTTTTAATTTTAATATTGTAATTTCAAATACTTTCATAAATCAGTGATACACTAGGATTTTTATGTAAATCAATTGAATAGCTAAAGGACCAATTAGTTAAAATGGTAGTCAATGGAGACTTTGTTTTGTCCCCATGATATTACACTGCTATAAAGTTTGCAATTTTACACAGCAAAAAAAACACAATGCATAAAATAAGTTTCATTACTGATCTGTATATTTAGGTCTCATCTTTAACTCAGTACCTTGCAGCCATTGGACATTTACTACATGGACGATAACTCATTTTATGCAAATCTTAAAAAACAAAAAAATCAAATGAACATTCAAAGAGTTGAAAAAAAAACATGACATCTTTGTTAAATATATTTAGGACAAAGTTGATTGAGGGATTTGAGAGAAAAAAAGGCGAAGAAAATATGAATCCGAACATGTTTTATACGCTGTTAACTCCCTGGTTACTTTTTTGTCCTTTGGTTACTCTATTGTTATTCAATCTCCCAAAGAGTTAATTTGGTTGCAATTAGCTTTTTAAAAACTTAAGTTTTTTGCATGCAGTTTGTAAATTCTCCAAGATTTGTTTATGGTAAAAAAAAAAAGTTAAATCAAACTTTATGTATAAAGCGCTTTTCATTCATAAAATAAATGCAACACAAAGGGCTGTACAGACTTAAAATCAATGCCCCAAGCCCCACCTTCCCCATCATCATTCACGTACACACACGTACGCACACAAACACACAAAAATGAATGCATGGGTGAGTACAGAGGAGCCAAGTGAAGAAACACTATCACAGGAGCTGTCAGAAGCAGGAAGTCAGAAGACCACAGCCAACAGAATGCTGAAGCAAAGCACAGCCTTAGCCATGGCTTAGATAATACCTGATGCAGAGGGAACCCTCCGAGGAATGCTCAGAAGTAAAAGTAATAAAATGCGTTAAAAAAAATAATTATGATAATCGGATTCATGTAGAATGATCATTAGTGGATAATTATTAACATGATAAGACATCTTTATTATCATTGCAATTGTTAGTGTGTCTACTGGGGGATAAGCCTCTCCTCTTTTTAAAAAACTAGTGAAACCTTTTTAATCAAGGTTCCATGAACGCACCACAATTATGTGCTACAATATGCAAAAGTGAAACTTAAACATATCTTTGTCCAATGCTGCCACAAATAGATATACAGGCCAGTATACATTTTTACCTTTCTTCCATCACCTCATCCTAGTTCCCAAATGTTGGCGCTGTTTGTGAATGTCTGTGTTACACATTCCTAATTTGATTAGAACAACCGTATCATTGAACTTTGACAGCCAAATTGATTTTATCTTAATTTTTATGACATTGTATTTTAAAAACTTAACTTATATTTCTAAAACTGCACCTCATGCTCAAGGCATATAGGGATGGATCTTATGACACTATAAGTACAGAGTTTGACAATTAAATTTTACATTGCAACCACTTCTAACTAATTTCATAATAAAAGAGCAACATATTATTTGAGTTAATTAAACTACCCAATTATTAATTTCAAAAAGCTTGCCTCTTAAAAGTGAAACCAATTTTATTGAAGGCTTCAAATGGCCTTGTGGTTAGAGTGTCCGCCCTGAGATTGGTAGGTAGGTATGTAGGTAAAAAAAAAATGGCACCCATTACCTCCCTGCTTGGCACTCAGCGTCAAGGGTTGGAATTGATGGTTAAATCACCAAAAATGATTCTCAAGCGTGGCCACCGCTGCAGCTCACTGCTCCCCTCACCTCCAGGGTGAACAAGGGGATGAGTCAAATGCAGAGGACAAATTTCACCACACCGAGTGTGTGTGTGACAATCATTGGTACCAATGTTCCCTCTAATTTTTCATGTGTGTGAGCAAACACACAAACACCCTGAGCATTCAGTGGAATACAGACGTGCACACTGTGGTCATACCAGCAGCACATTTGTCTCAAACCAGACATAACAATTTAAATGTCTTATTATTATAATCAAGTGACAGTAGTCAATTTCAAGAGATTATTTTCTAATATGTGTGATTTGGCCCACTTAGATATTGTTTTTTTTTTAAATCAGCTATGCACTATTAAAAAAAAAGGTAGAAAAGCGCTATACAAGTACAACCCATTTACCATTTACCATATAGTATTTTATGCCTGGGTGGGGGTCCTGCTTTGGAAAGATTGTGTACCCCTTTCAGAGATCACATTTAGTTCCCCTTAAAACATTCACATGTTGCATGAGATGAAGTGTTTATTAACTTTCTGTCCGTAAAATAAATATTTTTATTAGCAATTATATAGTCCTGTAACATCATTTCATGATTAATATCCAAAAAATAACATTCTTAACAAATGACAGTAGAATAAGCACACTGATTGAGGAGTCATAGTAAAACGACCTGAAATTTACACTTTACGTGTAGTGTTGGAGTTGTCCAACTTTTTGTGTGGCCTTAACGCATCAGGGGCTAATTGCCATAGTGTGTGTGTTGATGCAGGTGAGCGAGAGAGCAAGCGGCTGCTGTTGATATAACAGATGACAAAGAGTTGCTTTTGGCTTGGTTTGTACGGTAGACAACGACCAGTTTTGCTAGATCAAAAAAAAGTATTTTACACATTGTTTTGGTGTGGTTATGGCCGACAAACAATTTCGCTAGTAAAGAGACCGATATAATTCCTGTCCTCCTTTAAGTGTCTCCACAGACGTTACAATAATTTAGGTGTTGACTAACATTGTTTTATCTGTTGTGGCCGCCTTTCGTCACCTGTTACTCACAGTTGCATTGCAAAATCATACAAAAACGATTTGTTTATTTTGTTTAGAGTGGGATTTGATTTTTTGCGCAGCATAGATTTGCTGTGCGCAGAGGACGCGTGATCGAGCAGTGCGCAATTGCGCAGGTGCGCACCTTAGAGGGAACGTTGATTGGTACTTTAACTTTAACTTCACCAATATTGGCATAATATTGTAGCGTCCAGAAGAAGTGCACACAAAGTCTGTCGGCGCTCTTTTGAAACTTTTATTGAGCAACCTATACTACCACAGCATTATCTCATTCCTTCCATATCACGTCTATCCTCATTCCTCATTTCTGCAACCGAACACTTAACGTGGACAAGTTGAAAAACTTATCACCATTTAGTGGTCAATTGTACGGAATATTTACTGCAGGGGCGCCGAAAAGGGGGGGTAAAGGAGACGGATTCTAGGGGCCCATGATGGAGGGGGTCCAGAGAGGCCCCTAATGATGATGAAATTATAATACAGAAAAAATAATGACACTAAGTTATTAACTAACATATAATCACACAGGTTTTATTTCCCATGTCCTGGTAACAATACCTTTATTTCTTTTGGAAGCATCAACCCCTGCAGGACCCTCCCTTCCCCCCTCTATTTACGTAAAATGGTTCAGTCCGACTGGATCAGCTGCAGGTGGCGCACCAGCGATTTGTCACAGACAGCGCCACAGCGGGCAAAGCGGAGGAGACAGCTAGCAGTATGCCTCAAAAATCAGGCAGCCAAAAAAGAAAGGAAAAAAAAATAAGAGAGGAGAAGGAGTTGAAGGGTCGACAATATGTCACCCAATATTTCCAAAAAAAAAAGGTGAGTTTGTTAGTTGTGGTGGAAAGTTATGCATATTAACTTTGTCCCTGTCTGTGGTAATAAGCTAGCTCACTTTTCTCACCATGTTAGCTCAAGAAAACTCTGGATTTTTACATTTTACTGCTATATTAGTTAAATAATCAATCCAGTCAAACATTTATCAAGCTGTTCTTATTCAATAAGAGTTTATTTCCAATTTAAGAATCAGTGGTGCATGCAAATAAATTACTCAAAATGAATTCCATTGTATTCAGAGTGCTCAGTTCTTCCCCTACTGTACATGTCAACTGTGATGCTGTTCTTCTTTCAAAAATATGGTAATGATAGTCAAAAATACCATTAAAATGCATATATGTATGTAAAACAGCATCAAAAAATGTTGCCGCTGTGTTGGGGGCCCTGTAAAGATTCTTTTCATGGGGCCCAAAATCCCTAGCGGCGCCCCTGATTTACTGTACTGTGCAATCTACTAATAAAAGTTTCAATCAATCAACCCTTTTTATTCGCCAATCACCTTACAGGCGTGGTACGTTCATAACAATGGGAATTCTGAATATCACTCACTCAAGAACACAACATCAACGTCAGCAGGTCGTTACAATACATACTCTGGTGTATTTAAAACATAACATAAAATAACAAACACATTAAAACACATTTGATGTAGACTGTACCTAAAGGTTATACAGGGCTATATTGAAGTTTTGGCATTTTTATGGAGTTACAATATTGGCCGCAGAGAGGCGTGCTTACGTGTCGGAGGGGATCTTAAAATGCGGAAGTCTTGTTTGTCAAAAAAAACATGGCGGCCCCCTCGTTGACAACATTGTGACTACGAACCAACGACGCAGCTTATTAAGTGTAGTTATATGCAGTTAGAACTACACACACACTAATGTGTAATGGCTCTTAGAGTGTGCTGGCGTTCGTGCAGAGATTGGACTGTCCTCTCTAGACGGCTTGTGGTGTTTTCTCGGCAGGAACCTGCGTCATCGTTCCTCAAAGGTGAACCTCCAAAGTGCAACATGCAGGCTAAATGGTGTCTATTGCTCGCGAATATACTACACTTGTATTTACTAAATACATTCACAATAAATCTTGTGTTATTGATCTGTCCACAAATTGTTGCGAAACTACATTTTAATATTCAATTCACAATTTCCCATGTGGACTTATTTGATCATATCACTATGGCCAAGCGACTATATCAAGGTTTGTTGAAAAAGTGCTTATCGTATTGGATTGTATGGAAGTAGAATTGTCTCACATCAACTGAAATATCTAGGGCTGCAACTAACAACTAATTTGATAATCGATTAATCTGTCAATTATTACGTCGATTAATAATCAGATACAAGAGAAAAACTACGTTTGTATCTTTTCCAGCATTTTATTGAAAAAAAAAAACCCAGCATGCTGGCACCATACTTATTTCGATTATTGTTTCTCAGCTGTTTATAAATGTTGCAGTTTATAAATAGAGGTTTATTAAAAATAAATAAATAAAGTAGCCTCTGCGCATGCGCATAGCATAGATCCAACGGATCGATGACTAAATTAATCGCCAACTATTTTTATAATCGATTTTAATCGCTTAGTTGTTGCAGCCCTAATTAATACATATGCATATATTAATAAATATACAAATACAAATTTGATATACAAATAAAGAAATCATTTGTGTAAATAAACGTGTATTTGTAAATATATTTTTGGGATTTGAATATACGTAAATATGCTTGATTTTGTATTTGTATTGAATTTGCATATGTGCACCTGGGGATAGGTTGATTGGCAACACTAAATTGGCCCTAGTGTGTGAATGTGAGTGAGAATGTTGTCTATCTGTGTTGGCCCTGTGATGAGCTGGCAACTTGTCCAGGGTGTACCCCGCCTTCTGCCCGAATGGAGCTGAGATAGGCTCCGGCACCCCCCGCGACCCTGAAAGGGACAAGCGGTAGAAAATGGATGGTTGGATGGATCGTTTTTTTGCTTTTGAGTCGATGAGACATTCTTCTCAATAAATGTGACCTACACTCTCCCCTGAACAGCCAGCAGAGGGCACTGCAGCCAGAGCGGTCTGGGTCACAGAGCGTTATATGCATTATATGCAAAATGCCCGGAGTTCTCTGCACAAAAACAATCCACGTCTTTACAGAGAGAACGCACAATGGGCCTGAGCTAGCTAATGTTAGCGTTGTATTAGCTAATGCTAATTTATCCAGTTAATCTGAAAGACCGTGCTAGCTGCTTATTTTATTGTGTCAATGCCATTTTATGACCTTGTCCTGATGTAGATACTGATCTTTTATCAGTGCAATGTGTGTCAAATCATCCCAAAAGTCATGATGTAATATGACCCTCCCTAGTGTGCCTCTGCTTTATTTATACAAATTCTTGATTTATTTATATGTCACATTTTTATATTTATACATTTTATTTGTATACATTTTCAAATCTCAAAAATATATTTACAAATACGCGTTCATTTATACAAATTATTTATTTGTATATCACATTTGTATTTGTATATTTATTAATATATGCATATGTATTAATATCATATTGATATATATAAGTTGATGTGAGACAATTCTACTTCCATAGGATTGATTCCAATATCAATAAATGTCAAGGTAATATCAGCATTGGTTAGATATTTTTTCAGTTGTTTTATATGTTTTAATTTTTTAAATAAATATGTTGTTTGTTGTTGTCTGGGTCATGATCGAAAGAATAAGATCGCGGATACAAGCGGCCGAAATGAGTTTCCTCAGAAGGGTAGCTGGCATCTCCCTTAGAGATGGGGTGAGAAGTTCAGTCACCCGAGAGAGACTCGGAGTAGAGCCGCTGCTCCTTCGCTTGTTAAGGAGCCAGCTTAGGTGGTTCGGGCATCTCGTGTGGATGCCTCACGAGCGTCTCCTTAGGGAGGTCCTCGTTGCACGTCCCACTGGAAGAAGACCCCGCGGCAGGCCAAGGACCAGATGGGGGGATTACATCTCCTCTCTGGCATGGGAACGCTTTGGGATTCCCTAGGAGGAAGTCGCTAATGGGCTTCACGGTGGCAGAGGGGTTAGTGCATCTGCCTCACAATACGAAGGTCCTGAGTAGTCTTGGGTTCAATCCCGGGCTCGGGATCTTTCTGTGTGGAGTTTGCATGTTCTCCCCGTGACTGCGTGGGTTCCCTCCGGGTACTCCGGCTTCCTCCCACCTCCAAAGACATGCACCTGGGGATAAGGTGATTGGCTACACTAAATTGGCCCTAGTGTGTGGATGTGAGTGTGAATGTTGTCTGTCTATCTGTGTTGGCCCTGCGATGAGGTGGCGACTTGTCCGGGGTGTACCCCGCCTTCCGCCCGATTGTAGCTGAGATAGGCTCCAGCGCCCCCCGCGACCCCAAAGGGAATAAGCGGTAGAAAATGGATGGATGGATGGAAGTCGCTAATGTTGCTCTGGAGAGGGAAGTCTGGGGTCTCTGCTGGAGCTGTTGTCCCCGCGACCCGATTCCGGATAAGCGGTTGAAGATGGATGGATGGATGACCATAGGTGAGGACGGGAATGTAGATCGACCGGTAAATTGAGAGCTTTGCCTTCCGGCTCAGCTCCTTCTTCACCACAACGGATCGATACAGCGTCCGCATTACTGAAGACGCCATCCTCACCTATGTTAATGAACTTTGGGTTATGACCGAAAGGACAAGATCACGGGTACAAGCGGCCGAAATTAGTTTCCTCCGCCGGGTGACGGGGCTTTCCCTTAGAATATAGGGTGAGAACCTCTGTCATCCGGGAGAAGCTCAAAGTAAAGCCGCTGCTCCTCCACATCAAGAGGAGGTGATATGAACCACCCACATGAGGTAGTTCGGGCATCTGGTCAGGATGCCACCCGAACGCCTCCCTAGGGAAGTGTTTAGGGTACGTCCGACCGGTAGGAGGCCACGGGGAAGACCCAGTACACGTTGGGAAGACTATGTAACCCGGCTGGCCTGGGAATGCCTCGGGATCCCCCGGGAGGAGCTGGACGAAGTGGCTGGAGAGAGGGAAGTCTGGGCTTCCCTGCTTAGGCTGCCGCCCCCACGACCCGACCTCGGCTAAGCGGAAGAAAATGAATGGATGTTGTTTCATTGATGTGTTGTTATTGTGTCAAATTGTTCACAATATATATTTTTGCAAATATCTTCGATCAGTGTTTTTTCATATTATAGTCATGATCAACAAATTAAAAGTACCGGTGAGATTATTAATGAGTGACAATTTTTAAGTACGGCATTTTTCGGAGTATAAGTCGCTCCGGAGTATAAGTCGCACCGGCCGAAAATGCATAATAAAGAAGGAAAAAAACATATATAAGTCGCACTGGAGTATAAGTCGCATTTTTTGGGGAAATTTATTTGATAAAACCCAACACCAAGAATAGACATTTGAAAGGCAATTTAAAATAAATAAAGAATAGTGAACAACAGGCTGAATAAGTGTACATTATATGAGGCATAAATAACCAACTGAAAACGTGCCTGGTATGTTAACGTAACATATTATGGTAAGAGTCATTCAAATAACTATAACATATAGAACATGCTATACGTTTACCAAACAATCTGTCACTCCTAATCGCTAAATCCAAGGAAATCTTATACGTCTAGTCTCTTACGTGAATGAGCTAAATAATATTATTTGATATTTTACGGTAATGTGTTAATAATTTCACACATACATAAGTTGCTCCCGAGTATAAGTCGCACCCTCGGCCAAACTATGAAAAAAAACTGCGACTTATAGTCCAAAAAATACGGTAAAAAGAATCGTTGTCAGCATTTGCAATACTAAGCCTCTATTTACATGGTATTGAGCCGACAAATGTCTTTGCTACATTGCAAAGGACTTGGACTAAGAGTGGTTGTAATTCAAAATTAAAATGGAGAGTAAAAAAAGATGAAACAGAATAAAGGACAGTATTACACTGTCCTGATCCTGATTCTAGTATACATATGAAAGTGTACTAGTTAGTAATCCATTTGGGACACAGCCAGTATGTCTTTCCTGGCAGTGCAATAACGGAGATACTGGTGTCTTTACAGGAAATGCAACCTGTAACTGTGGAAGAAGTGACTCGTTTATCTTCACTCCAGCCTGTTTTATCACATCAGATGCATTTGTAAGCTCGTTGCTGAAAGGCAACCCTGCAGTTGCAGATTATCGCCTTCCCGCCTCTGTTCCTTTAGACAACGGTAACCGAACCCTCGCCTCCAGTATGAACATATCTCATATTTCAGGGAGATTGTGTGGCATCAAAGTAATTTGTATTTTCATTTTAGGTGAACAAACCTCACTGCTACTGAGACGTCCCGATCAGCCGATTAATTCAAAGATTTTAAAAGTGGCCATAATTGGTGCCCCGAATGCTGGGAAATCCACTTTGTCCAACCAGCTTCTTGGCAGAAAGGTCTGTACAGTATATACGTTAATATACATTTTTAAATTGTCCTCATTAAACATCTACTGTACATAACAATGTATTTTTCTTTAGAAAACCAGCTTTAAGTCGAGGTCAGACTTCTGAATAATTGTGAAATTTACTCCAGGACTCTCCCTGCAGTTGTCAGTTATGAACGATTCAATACTATGGTTAACAATTGTTGATGGATACATTCTTTTTTTACACCACAAAAGAACAAAAGCATTCCTTCCTGTGCATACGCTCCTCCTCATGATAGAGAAGAAATAGTTAGGACCTTAGCACCAAGCGTTCAGACTAGATCTGTCCAAGCTAAGTCTATGAACATGAACTGATGAAAACTACTCGGATGAGAGGACAAACATCTTCTAAGACAACTGATCAGTTGAATGCCATGAGAATACCAATAACCTGATAAATGAGAACACCCATAGGCACATTCATCTTCAAATATAAAAAAATCACATTCGATAAATTTAACATGCTTCCAGTATTTCCAGATTTGTAAAGCACAATATATATCCCCAAAGATGTTAAATAAAGTAAAAAGGCAAACATGTCGCATGTCAAATATATTTATTTTCCACAAGTAAAGTCAGTGTCGTCACAGATGCCTGCAAGTTCTATCCAATGGCTTGACTCAGGTGCGGGACATCCTGGACAAGGATGGGAAGTGACGTGTGTTGTGGAGGTGAAAGGTTGTTTGAGTGTTGCCGGGAAAAGAGAGCAAGACACGGATATTGGGCCCTTTGTACGAGAACGTTGCATTTTGTGAAATAAAGAAACCTGTGAATTTGTCTTAGCCTCCATTCCTTGGAATGATACAATATTGACAGACAGCACAGCATGGAGATGGTCCGCGGTGTTGACGTTACGCATCTTGTGGAAATCGGGGGTAATTGTTTGGCGGGCAGCCATGACTCTCGCGTTGTTATAAAGAAAAACTGTCACATGATTGCTAGTCTCGCGCGATACTTAGCAGAACCGGCCACTTCTCGAACCAGATATCTGGTCGCATCGGTTTGTCGTTACCAACCCTAGGTTTAGTGTGCTGGGGTGTCCAAACTGGGATCTTAAGTTTTTCCCTATACTGTATATTTATTCACCCACAACAAATTAATTTGGACTGCTACAAATTGACTCGCCGCAACCTGTTCGCTTTCGCTCATTAACACATTATAACATACCTGGTCTGCCCGAGAATAAGCACAAAGGATCATTACTGTTGCCAACTTTGCGATATTGTTGCTACAGTAATTCCTAGTTTATCGCAGTTAATAGGTTCCGGGCCTGATTGTGGTAAATGAATTACCGCAAAGTACGATATATTAAGTGAAATTCACATATTGTTATAACTAGAACCTGTTTATGACCTTCGAAATACACCTGGGCCAATAACACATTTTGCTGGACGATATATTGTCTCAGCTACAATGGATGGATGGATGGATGGATATATTGTCTCGCAAATTAGATAGATAGTACTTTATTGATTCCTTCAGGAGAGTTCCCTCAGGAAAATAAAAAAAATGTTGCCAAAAAACAAAATTACCGTCATCAATATTTTGAGACTACATTCGGCAATTATGTAATCGTTAATATATAATAATGAAAATATGTCTTTCAAATGCGAAAAACCTTGATTTCCCATAATTTGTTTTACCATTGTATTTGGAAATTCAACAGCTTTTAATTATCTTTTAATATGTAAACAAACAATACAAATAAAATGGACCTTTTAGTCTCTGTTAGCGTTTCGATAAATATTGAACATCTTGAAGTGCAGTTTTTTTTCCACATTTGGAAAAATTAGGTCGGGTGTTAATTTTGTTGTTGCCGTCCCTTTCCAACAAACAGCATACTTGCTTCTTTTTTCCTGTACTTTGTAAACACTTTGAGTTCGAACAGATTCTTTAAGGATTTTCTGTTTTAACGTGGTACAATTTTTACCTTAAAGGTCTTTGCCGTGTCCAAGAAAGTACACACAACAAGAAAACGATCCGTGGGCGTGCTAACAGAACAAGATACACAGATTGTAAGACTTCCCACCAGCTCCTTTATATTCTATCGAAAGCCAAATGCTGAAAAAATTTTTTTGTTTTAGATTTTACTGGACACACCAGGCCTCACGACACGATCAAAAGTTAAAAGGTGAAAAAAAGGCTCATTATGTGTGTTTTTTGTGGGGTATTACTAACATGGATATTGACTATTCGTGTTGTCAGGCACCAACTGGAGAATTCTTTGCTTCTGGATCCTTGGCGCACGGTGACGGAGGCTGACCTAAGTATTGGCTGCATCTTTTATGATTAGGGAAATACAGTGGCTGCATATCAAAGGTTAATCATTGTAATTGTTTCTATTCTCAGTGGTGGTCGTGGTTGACGTGTCAGACAAATGGATGTGCAAAAGCCTTGATTTTGAGGTGCTCAAATGCCTGGCACAGTACCCGGACATTCCAGCAGTACTCGTCCTCAATAAGGTATCTTGTCTTAGACAACAGACCCATCGGGTTACCATACAATAGTACGTAAACTTAAAAGTGCCCCAACTTAAGGGTGTTCTGAGATAAGAACTGTCTCTCGACTTATTGTTATGCTTTAGGTTGCAAACAAACATTTTAGTTACAAGCATCATTTGCTCACGTAACAAATGTCACAGCGAAACCCTGTAAGATCGACAAAACTCTGTTTTTACAAGCACGGAAAGAAAGTGAATGTTAAGGACGTGTTGATTTGAGATACAAGTGGTTTGGGTTAAGAGCTTTGTCACAGAACTATTTAAGCTCGTTGAGGTCCTACTTTGTATCATCAAATTGTGGCCTCCAATCTAAAATACATTTGAACCCGCTTATGTTGACAACCCAAACTCATCAAGTCCACTATGATTTTCTTATTACACAAAGTGCCTGCTTAAGCCGATGTCGACATACCTGGTCAATGATTCAAATCCGGGCTCGGGATCTTTCTGTGTGGAGTTTGGATGTTCTCCCCGTGACTGCGTGGGTTCCCTCCGGGTACTCCGGCTTCCTCCCACCGCCAAAAACATGCATCTGGGGATAGATTGATTGGCAACACTAAATTAGCCCTAGTGTGTGAATGTGAGTGTGAATGTGTGTGTGTATATATATATATATATATATATATATATATATATATATATATATATATACAAAACACATATATATATATATATATAATACATATATATACAGTATGTATATATATATATATATATATATATATATATATATATATATATGTTATATTAACGCATTGACTGCCCTTTTTATATATATATATATATATATATATATATATATATATATATATATATATATATATATATATATATATATATATATATGTCTTAATAAGGTTATCCAAAAAATAGTGCTCGATACCGTAGTAGAGCGCAATATATGTATGTGTGGGGAAAAAAAATCACAAGACTATTTCATCTCTACAGGCCTGTTTCATGAGGGGGGGTACCCTCAATCGTCAGGAGATTTTAATGGGAGCATTCGCATACCATGGTTTATATAGGGCACAGAGTGGGTGGGTACAGGCTGGCCTAGGGGCGTGGTGATTGGCTCATGTGTTACCTAGGAGGTGTTTCCGTCTATGGCGGCATGTTGTTACAATTTCGCTGCGCTTGTTGAGGGATGACAGGTCTGGATGGTAAATAATAAACAGTTTCTCTTTCAAGCATAGGTTGCATCTTTTATTACCACTATTGTAAGGTGTGCTGGATGCAAGAATTTGCCATGTGATGAAGGCTTCCTTGTTGGCTGTGGCGTCCACCCAACAAGGAAGCCTTCATCACATTGAAGGACCACAAACCCAACTTCGCAAATAACCCAACATGCCGACTAATAAACCCAACTAAATCTGAAATAGGAAAAATCAGCAAAATAATCCTGGACAGAGTCAACACAAAAATCAAGGACAAAACACCACTCAACCAATGGAGAAATACAGCAGCAGTAATCAAATGGTTCAACAACATCCAAGACAAACAACAGCACAACTTTATCTCCTTCGATATCGAAGAATTTTACCCTTCCATCACGCAAGACCTACTGACTCAAGCACTAGACTTCGCCTCAGACTACGACTCAATCACAGGCAACGAAAGAAACATCATCATCCACGCAAAAAACTCCATTCTCATCCACAACAGTACACCATGGCAAAAAAAGAACAATGCAACATTTGACGTCACTATGGGAAGTTTTGACGGAGCAGAAACGTGTGAACTCGTTGGGAGTTTCCTCCTCTCCCAGCTCGCTAGCCTCAACCTGAACCTTGGTATTTACCGTGATGACGGACTGGCAGTGTGTCGCGCCTCGCCAAGGAGCAGCGAGAATACCAAGAAGGGCATATGCCAAATTTTCAAAGAGAACGGCCTACGGATCACGATTGAAGCCAACAAGCAAACCGCCAACTTCCTCGACGTCACTTTCAACCTGAGAAATAACAGCTACCAACCATTCACGAAATCCAACACAACACTCCAATACGTGCACCATGAGGGACGGCGTGGCGCAGTGGGAGAGTAGCCGTGCGCAACCCGAGGGTCCCTGGTTCAATCCCCACCTAGTACCAACCTCGTCATGTCCGTTGTGTCCTGAGCAAGACACTTCACCCTTGCTCCTGATGGGTGCTGGTTAGCGCCTTGCATGGCAGCTCCCTCCATCAGTGTGTGAATGTGTGTGTGAATGGGTAAATGTGGAAGTAGTGTCAAAGCGCTTTGAGTACCTTGAAGGTAGAAAAGCGCTATACAAGTACAACCCATTTATCATTTATTTATTATGACAGCAACCACCCACCCACCACCACGAAAAGAATACCTACCGGAATTAATAAAAGGCTATCGATGCTGTCATCTAGCAAAGCTGAATTTGACCAAGCAACCCCCCGTACCAAAAAGCCCTTGATGAAAGCGGATACAATTTCACCCTCACCTATGTTGAACCCACGCCAGGAAACCAACCAAAAAAGAACAGAAAACGAAACAACATCATCTGGTACAACCCCCCATACAGCAAAAACGTCTCAACTAACATTGGCCACAAATTCCTCACTCTGATTGACAAACACTTTCCCAAAGGCAACAGCCTAAGAAAAGTATTCAACAAGAACAACATTAAATTGAGCTACAGCTGTATGAACAATATACGACAAATTATCTCAAACCACAACAAAACAATTGCAAATGAGCCGTCGGCCCCCAGACAGAGCGACCCCAAAACCAACAAAGGCTGCAACTGCCGCAAGAAACCTGATTGCCCTCTCAACGGGGGGTGCTTACAAACATCAGTTGTCTACCAATCTAAGGTAACACGCAAGGACATTAACACATCCGACACATATGTAGGATTAACCGAGGGAGAGTTTAAAACCAGATGGAACAATCACAAGGCTTCTTTCAGGAACCAAAACCTGCGGAATACCACAGAACTCAGCAAACACATTTGGGACCTCAAAGACAATAATGTTGAATATTCAATAACATGGCAAATTCTTGCATCCAGCACACCTTACAATAGTGGTAATAAAAGATGCAACCTATGCTTGAAAGAGAAACTGTTTATCATATACCGTCCAGACCTGTCATCCCTCAACAAGCGCAGCGAAATTGTATCAGCATGCCGCCACAGACGGAAACACCTCCTAGGTAACACATGAGCCAATCACCACGCCCCTACGCCAGCCTGTACCCACCCACTCTGTGCCCTATATAAACCATGGTATGTGAATGCTCCCATTAAAATCTCCTGATGATTGAGGGAACCCCCTCATGAAACAGGCCTGTAGAGATGAAGTAGTCTTGTGATTTTTTTTCCCACACATACATATATATATATATATATATATATATATATATATATATATATATATATATATATATATATATATATATATATATATATATATATATATATCAATATTACTGTAGAGGAGCCTAGTAGATATATTTAAATGTAATATATTTAGAATATTTACCATATATTAATAATTTAATAATAAAATATAATAAATATAGATGTATAGATGATTGACTCATAATCAAATGATAGCCACTGAATCGTAACTGTAATCAAATCGTGAGGTGCCCAAAGATTCCTACCTCTAGTTGTAGTATAGTTAAATTTATCATTATCACTAAGTAGTGTGAAATAACAAGAGCAACATAATTACTCTCTCGTTACACAGCAATAAAACATGCTAACAGTGACTTCCTGTTCAGTAAACGTAAGCTTCCAAATAAAAACCTGGATTCCACCACAGCAACCAACAAAATGCAATCATTTGTGCGGGGTCACTTACATACATTTTTAGGCCACTCAGATACATTTTTAAGAGGCTAAACTAATCTAATGTAGTCAATATATGCTAAGCTAACAAAACTCAGTTGGAAAAACTGGGTCTGGTGTCTTGTTTTTTTGTCATTTCTTCCCAACAAATTCGGCATGCTGGCTCATTCTTCCGTGTTAATAAGCTTATGCTCATTCGAGTTGAAGTATAAATATTCCCGCAAGGGAACCTTTGGCTTTGTAATTATATTTGTCCTTCTAATTTTTCTTACCTTGCAGTATTTCTCACTAGAAAGGCTTTGACGCTGTTGTAAGCTAACAGTCAAGCCGCCACCCTACATAGACAAAGATTGTGAATGACTTACAAGAGGGTTCACTCCCTTTGTTTATTTCCACTATTGAAGGAATGCATTCAGGGCGATGCACGGAGTGAATCCTCTTGCGCCGTTTGAAAGCGAGAGACAAAGAAAACTTATCTGGCAAACTTATCAAGTTTATTTTCATTTATCGTTGAATTAATTTTTTTCTCGGCCCAGGCCAGATCTTATTGATGATGAATTAATTTTATTATATATGTCCGGAACCTGCAGGCTGCAAATCCCAGAGCTGCACTTTGTAAAGCGCTGGGTTGGGGAAATGGTGTCCTTATCTCTATAAGAAGATTATTTATAATAGATGTGAAGAAATCGTAGGATTAAATGGGCTCTTTTTCCTACTTTTTTTTCAGCCATGTTGGAGGGTATAAATTATATCATGTGACGCTCCGTTATGTAACTTAGCATGTCTGAAACAAATAAACCATACCCAATCCATTAGAAAGCAAACAGGATGATTTCCTCATGTATTTCCTGCTTTTCTTCCATCTTGAAGGTGGACAAGGTGAAAATGAAGGACAGGCTGCTGGACATCACAGGCGAGCTCACATGCGGAGTCGTGAATGGCCGCCAGCTATGCGTCAGACCGCTAATTAAGCCCCCGTGGGCTGAGAAGAGGCCAGAGCAGGATTCCGTTGCGTTTCAGGACGATGACCCTTCCAAGCTTGAAGACGCTGCTGATGGGGACAATACTGTGGTGGACAAAGACAGGTTGAAGACTCTGAGGACCCAGAAAGGCTGGGGTGGCTTTAAGGATGTCTTCATGCTCTCATCTTTGGATAAAGAGGATGTGGAGACACTAAAGGTGTGTCACAAATTACGAATACGACAGTTGTGCTCATTATTCTAAAATACATCTTACTGTTGTTATTATTATTTTTACTATTATTATTACTGTTACTATGCTAAAAACATCTTAATATTATTATTATTATTATTACTATTATATGCTAAAGTACATCTTATTATTATTATTACTAATATGCTAAAGTACACCTTACTATTATTATTACCAAAGACTATAAAAATGGGACCCATTACCTCCCTGCTTGGCACTCAGCATCAAGGGTTGGAATTGAGGGTTAAATCACCAAAAATGATTCCCGGGCGCGGCCACCGCTGCTGCTCATTGCTCCCCTCACCTCCCAGGGAGTGATCAAGGGTGATGGGTCAAATGCAGAGAATCATTTCGCCACGCCTAGTGTGTGCGACGATCATTGGTACTTTAACTTAACTTTATTATTATTGCTAGTATTATGCTCAAGTACATCTTACTATTATTATTATTATTATTATTATTCAAAAGTGACTGCATGGTGGAACAGTGGTTAGCGCTTGTACCTCACAGAGAGAAGGTCCTGGGTTTGATTCCCGGGCCCAGGGTCTTTCTGTTTGGAGTTTACATGTTCTCCCCTTGACTGGGTGGGTACTCCAGCTCCCTCCCACCTCCGAAGACATGCACCTGGGAATAGGCTGATTGGCGACACTAAATAGTAGATAGTAGGTAGAACATGAATGGATGGATTATCCTAATGTACATCTTACTATTATTATTATCATTATTACTGTTATTATGCTAAAATACATCGTACTATTTTATCCCAAAAGTACATATTTCTATTAATATTATTACTACTATTAGTATGCTAAAGTGCATCTATTATTATTATTATAACTATTATTATCTCACAGTACTTCTTTCTATTAATATTAGTATTACTATTATTATGCGAAAGTATGCCTTACTACTATTATTATTACTATTATGTTAAAGTGCATCTTAATATGATAATGCTAAAATACATCATAGTAATATTAATATTATTACTGTTATGCTAAAGTACATCTTACTATTATTTTAATTAGGTTGGGAAAGTGGGACATCTCGACACTAAGAGAAATAATATCAGTGAAGCATGAAAACATGTTGAACTTGTATGAAGTGTTTTTAAGTTATTACTACTGATCTTAGTACTAAATGTACATCATGCACAATAGTACATCTTACTATTATTTTTATTAGGTTGGGAAAGTGGGACATCTCGACACTAAGAAATAACATCAGTGAAGCATGAAAACATGTTGAACTTGTATGAAGTGTTTTTAAGTTATTACTACTATCTATGTACATATTGTACATACATGTACTAGATGTACTAAAGTACATCTTACTATTATTATTATTATTACTGTTATTATGCCAAAGTACATCTTACTATTGTTGTTATTATTACAATTATTATGGTAAAGTACATCTTACTATTATTATTATTATTACAATTATTATGCTAAAGTACATCTTACTATTGTTATTATTATTATTATTATCTTATTATTATTATTATTAAAATGCTAAAGTACATTTTACTATTATTATTATTACTATTATTGTCCTCAAGTACATCTTACTATTTCTATTTCTTTACGTGTTCATCTTTCTTTTCATCCCAGGGTTACTTAATGGTTGCAGCCAAGGGTGGATCATGGCAGTACCACAGCAAGGTTCTGACAGACCAGAGTCCAGTGGAACTGTGCATCGACACCATCAGAGAGAAGCTTCTTGAACATCTACCCCAGGAGGTGCCATATTCAATTACACAGGTGAGGAAAGAAGGACCTCTTCATGCATGTTGATGACTCATCATAATGGTTCATATAAGATGTTACTACAGAATACCTACCAGAATGTATTTTCATATCTTTGTTCTTTCTTGGTTTTATTTGCACGCTTCATTAAGGTAAACAAATAATTCAAGGAACTTTGTCTCATAAGATGGCACGAAATGTAGTACCCAAGCTCACAGATTTAGCCCATTGATTACCACAACAACAATAGTATGTACAGTACATAATCAATTTAATATCAATTTGATATATTAGAATATAGTTATGTAGGTTTTAAATGGCATAGGTTGGTAGAATAGAAAAAATAGAAAATCGAATAGATTGTTTTTCTGTAGTGCAAATATAATGTAAAACTGACAACAAACCAAACCAAATGTTTTATTGTACAGTTATGTTAACAATGTATCTATGCACACCAACCTATCAATTTGTCCTGGTCCACAGTGCTATTCTTATTATTTAAAAGTGATGACAACGTTGACACGCATGGGAAACTGCTTATACAGTAATTGTTTATTGCTGTTAATTGGTTCCGGAGATGACTACAATAAATTAATGAATGCGATGTAGGAATCATTAATTATAAATCTAATATTTTCATTGCTAAAGTATAGAAAAAACTGTTTAGTACCTTCTAAATAAATTTTTCAACATTATGAGAGCCCTCTAGACATGAAATAACACCCTTTAGTCAACTTTACACTCTTTTGATCCAATATAGTACGGCTGCCTGAGGCTGAGCCAATCAGTGACCACAATACTGAACAGTGCGCTCTAAATGGTTTGGTCTCCTCCAGTGGCCGTTACCACTGCAGTATTGATATTTTTCTATGTAATGCTTGAAAATGCTTAATTTAGGACCAATGTTTATTCAGAATATGCTTTTAATTTTTTTTTTTAAATATCTAGAAAAATAATCAGCAATGTGGTGAAGGTGATATTTTTGCCCCTACACCCCTAATAGTAAAACTATACTGCTAAATAAACGGCACACTGACTACTCTTAAGTTATATCCAAGTGTACTATATCTTAAAATGTGAGCTGTGTACTTTGACATTTATGACATACTGTATGTGACGGAGTGAACTACCTGTAGATTTTTCGATGTGCATCATTAGCAGGAATTGACTTGATGTCTGTTGAAATAATTGTCTTTAAACGTCTTTGCTTTCAGGTTGTTGAGCTATGGGAAGAGGATGAAAACGGACTGAACGTTTCAGTGAAAATTCTCACTAAGAAAGAAAGTCATGTGGTAAGTGGACTCATTCGTATTTTTGAAATATTTCAAGTATTGCCTTTGATCATACCACGATTATACTGTCAATACATTTAATATCCATTTACCGTATTTTTCAAGCCATGGCGCACCGGATTTTAAAGCGCACTGCCGATGAGCGGGTTTATTCAGGTCTATAGTCCTACAAAAGGTGCACAGGATTATAAGGCGCATTAGAGGGGTCATATTATGATTTTTTTCTACATTTAAAACACTTCCTTGAGGTCTACATAACATGTAATGGTGTTTCTATGGTCAAAATATTGCATAGATAGCTTTCTGACCGTCTCTCCAGGATGCGCCGTTTTGTGGGCAGGTCTTATTTACATGGCTCCACTTCGACCGAGTCTTCTCCCCGTCATCTTTGTTGTACCAGTAGTTTTAGTGCTTCTATAGCGAAACTGACAGATATAAGTTAGAACTAGGGTTGTACGGTACACCAGTATTAGTATAGTACCGCGATACTAATGAATCATATTCGGTACTATACCGCCTCTAAAAAGTACCGGTCCCCCACCCGTCGTGTCATGCAGAACGCCCTCAGGAAGAGGTGCTTTAAGACATGGCTAGCTAGCTAGCGGCTAATGTCTGTCCATAGTCAGCAGCGTTGTAACTGCTTCATTATCACTAATCCTTATCTCCATGGAGACAAATCAAGTACAATTATTTCAAGTATCAGTCGCCGTGCCAACAACTTGAGGGTTGCAGGTTCGATCCCCGCTTCCGCCATTCTAGTCACTGCCGTTGTGTCCTTGGGCAAGACACTTTACCCACCTGCTCCCAGTGCCACCCAAACTGGTTTAAATGTAACTTAGATATTGGGTTTCACTATGTAAAGCGCTTTGAGTCATTAGAGAAAAGCGCTATATAAATATAATTCTCTAAAGTAGATCAATCATTCATTTTCTACCACTTGTCCTTAATAATGTTGACAAAATAATTGCAGCTAAATTAGGAGCCTTTGTTCCTTACTTACTACTAAAAGACAAGTCGTCTTGTATGTTCATTATTTGATTTAAGGACAAACTTGCAATCAGAAACATATGTTTAATGTACCCTAAGATTTTTTTGTTAAAAAATGCCAATAATGACATTTTTTGGGGTCCCCTTTATTTAGAAAAGTACTGAAAAGTGCCAAAATATTTTGATACCGGTACCAAAATATTGGTATCGGGACAAATGGAAAATAAATGATAATAAATTAAAATAACATAACATAACACTAGTTAGAACTGTACGCTGCTTTACATCAGAAATGGCAACAGCGGAGAATGAATGCCCCACAACAAGAGGATAGAGAAACAGAAAGAGCTTATTGACTACAATGGCGGATGCGGACAAATTTTCCGGACTTATGCAAATTCCAAATACACATCAGCAGGTACTAATAGGTAAAAAAAAAAAAGTAGTTTTTGATTAATACTGCCAAACAAAACGCCAGAAAATATGTCTCCTAATAGGTGCCATTTTGAGGTCCTTATACACACCATAATAATACTCGTATGTTGAAGCGCAGTACATCTGACTACGGTAGCCGTAATGCACCGACAATCCATCATGCGATGCGACTTTGTAGCAAACCAAAGTCATACTAAAACATTTTGACTGATTTTTGAGCGTAGTGTGTAATGTTCTCAATGAAACATCACAGTTTTGGGCTTGCTTGCTAGCTTCATCTTGCAGTCCACACGTATCTCTTATCACACTTGTCATTACGCAATCTACTAAATAAATTGTTTCAAGGTCGGTGAGCACAACCAAAAATAATACGTACATTAGACGCACTGTCGATTTTTGAGAAAATTAAAGGATTTTAAGTGCGTCTTATAGTCTGAAAAATACGGTAAGTGTTTTTTTTATATTACACTGTCTATATGTGTACTATATGACACTGTCTGCAAGAGAATATAAGTGCTGCAGTTTAAAATCCAGCAGGGGAAGCTGTCTCACCAGTCATGTCCCTCAATATTTGCTTTGAGAAGTGCTGTCCTGTGAGAAACACCTGACCAAAATTGTCCCATCTTATTCCAAACACAAAATGTGACAAATAGTACTACATTTTGGAAATACTAAAATCAAACATGGAAAAAAATAATTCCATCCAGAGTAACACAACCAAAGGCTAAAAATAAAACCAAAGCTTACAGTATAAACATATATATTTTTGTTATTTGTGTGTCCATGTTTCCCTTTTTTTTCAGGCAGTGACACTTTGTACTGTTTTTTTTCTAAACAATTTTTGGAATTTTGCCTATCGTTCACAATCATTATGAGAGACAAGGAGACAAAAGTTTTTTGGTTTTTTTTGCATTCTAACATGTAAAAGTTGGCTCGTTCTATTCAGCCAGCAATACAGCTAATGGGAGTAATCTATTCTATCTCTAAATCACTGAAAATAATGCAATAAATAATGACAATGTTAAAACATGTTTTTTAATTTATTTTGCAAATGTATTAAAAATAAAAAAAATCATGTGTACATAAATATTCACAGTACATAAGTGTTCACAGCCTTTGCGCAATACTTTGTTGATGCACCTTTGGCAGCAATTACAGCCTCAAGTCTTTTTGAATACGATGCCACAAACTTGGCACACCTATCTTTGGGCACTTTCGCCCATTCTTCTTTGCCTATTCCTCTTTGCAGCACCTCTCAAGCTCCAACAGGTTGGATGACACGTGTTGGTTTTCATCCAGGATGTCTCTGTACATTGCTGCATTCATCTTCAAACAATCAATCAAAGTTAATTTATATAGCCCTTAATCACAGGTGCCTCAAAGGACTACACAAACCACAATGACATTATTCATGATAATGTGAGAGTCCAGTCCATTGGGGGCAAGCAGAGGGTCGTAAGAGGTCTCCATCCAAGTAACAGACGAGTGGTCCACACTAGGTCATGACTTCAAACAGCAAGCACCTCCTGTAGACTGGTATCTCTCCAAGGATTATCCTTGCAGGAGTGGCTGTCAAAAGAGAGAGAGAAGCGTCAGGTCAACTGGTTTAAAACAGCCTATTTGATAGCTACACTATACAGATGTGTTTTAAGGTGGGACCTAAATGCTTCTACCGAGATGGCATATCGAACTTCAATAATTAAAAACACTGTAGAGGCTGCAGACTTTTTTTTAGGCTCTGGGAATCACTAATACGCCGGCATTCTTGGAACTTAGGTTTCTGGATAGAACAAAGGGTACAATACAATCATCAAGATAAGATGGTGCTAAACAGTTAAATATTTTGTACGTAAGTATTAAAACCTTAAAGTCACCTAAAGTATACTGGGAGCCAGTGCAGGTCTGCCAATATAGGCGTAATATGATCGAACTTTCGTGTCTTAGTCTATAGTCTAGCAGCCGCATTTTGAAGAAACCGTAATCTTGGAGAGGCCCGAAAATAATGTTACAGTAATTGAGACAAGATGTAATAAACGCATGTATAATGATCTTAGAATCACTGATGGACAAAATGGAATGGGTTTTAGCGATCTTACAGAGATGAAAGAAGGTTGTTTTAGTTACGCTCTTAATGTGCAGCTCAAACAAGAGAGTTGGGTTGAAAAAAGTGACTGGGATTCATCACTGAGTCGCTATTTTTGGTTGTTTTATTATTTAATTTTTAAAGTGGTATCCTTAAACAAGTGCCTGAGTCTAGCAGGACCGATAACCAACATTTCCGTTTTCTTAGCGTTAAGATCCAGGAAGTTGCTGGACATCCATTGTTTAATTTCATTAAGACATGCCTCCAGATGACTACAAGCATTAGAGCAGGGGTGCTCATTACGTCGATCGCGATCTACCGGTCGATCTCGGAGGGTGTGTCAGTCGATCACCAGCCAGCCATTAAAAAAATAGTCCTAAAAATGAGCGATCATAAATCTTCACTATGACGTCACTTCCGTCACTTGATTGACATTCACGGCACCCGAGGGTCTTCTGAGATGACGCTGGCTGCTGCCAGCTCATTAAAATTACCGACTGGAAGGCGAGAAACACTTTATTTCAACAGACTCTGGCGCCGTACCTGTCGTCAAAACTCCAAAGACCGACTGCACAGTTGCACAATAAAAGCTCTGCTTCATCCTGCCTGCGCTACCAAAATAAGAGTCTCAGAAAGCTGGCGTGCACAAGCTAGCAAGCTACGGAGTTTGCCGACAATGTATTTCTTGTAAAGTATATTACAAAGGAGTACGGAAGCTAGACAAATAAGATGCCAAAAACCAACCACTTTCATGTGGTATTGGACAGAAAGGAGGACTTTTTTTCTCCTCCATTCGAAAATGCGGACGTTATCATCACCACTGTCTGATTCCAATCAATGCAAGTCATCACAATCAGGTAATACACCAACTTATATTCTTGTCTTCATAAAAGAAAGTAATCTATATGTGTTAAACATGCTTGTATTATCTTTAACCACCTTTAACTTGTTAACAATATTAACTATGTGTTAAACATGCTTGTATTATCTTTAACCACCTTTAAGTTGTTAACAATATTAACTATATGTGTTAAACATGCTTGTTTTATCTTTAACCACCTTTAAGTTGTTAACAATATTAACTATTTGTGTTAAACATGCTTGTATAATTTTTAACCACCTTTAACTTGTTAACAATATTAACTATATGTGTTAAACATGCTTGCATTATCTTTAAACACCTTTAACTTGTTAACAATATTAACTATATGTATTAAACATACTTGTATTATCATTAAACACCTTTAATGTATTAACAATATTAACTATATGTGTTAAACATGCTTGCATTATCATTAAACACCTTTAACTTGTTAACAAAAACATATATTTCATAAATAAGTGAATATAAATTATATATATCAATGATGTAGATCCCCACGACTTGATCAATTGAAAAGTAGCTCGCCTGCAGAAAAAGTGTGAGCACCCCTGCATTAGAGGATGTAAAGTTGGCTGTCATCAGCATAACAGTGAAAATTAACGCCGTATTTGCAAATTATGTTGCCTCGCGGCAGCATGTATATTCTTAATAGGGAAGGGCCAAGCAGAACCCTGTATGTTATCTTAACACACTACGAGGACACGTTATTATGGGTTATACAGTGCATCCTTTTAGTGAGATAAGAGTTAAGTCAAGAAAAAGCCAAGTCTGACATACCGACACATGATTTAATGCATTTTAATAGAATGTTATACTTAACGCTATCAAAAGCAGCGCTTAGATCAAGTAGCAGCAACATGGATGACGCATCAACATCCATAGTTAACAACAAATCCATCCATCCCATCCATTTTCTACCGCTTATTCCTTTCCAGGTTGCGGGAGGTGCTGGGGGCCTATCTCAGCTGCATTCGGTTGGTAGGCGGGGTACACCCTGGACAAATCATTAGTCACTTTTGCGAGGGCCAATCAGTAGAGTGATTTGCCCTGAACACCCGACTGAAAGGGTTCACAAATATTGTTATACGCTAAGTATTCATTCAGCTGTTGTGCAACAACTTTTTCCAGGTTTTTGGAGCTAAACGGGAGGTGCGACACCGGCCTGTAGTTGAGCAGGAGGCCAGAACCGAGGTTAGGTCTTTTAAGCAGTGGATAGGTTATTATTTATTATTATTTGTTCTATAGTTGGGCAGCACGGTGAAACAGGGGTTAGTGCGTGTACCTCACAATACGAATGTCCTGTGTTCAATCCTGGGCTCGGGATCTTCCTGTGTGGAATTGGCATGTTCTCCCCGTGACTGCGTGGGTTCCCTCCTGGTACTCCAGCTTCCTCCCACCTCCAAAGACATGCACCTGGGGATAGGTTGATTAGCAACACTAGATTGGCCCTAGTGTGTGAATGTGAGTGTGAATGTTGTCTGTCTATCTGTGTTGGCCCTCCAATGAGGTGGCGACTTGTCCAGGGTGTACACCGCCTTCCACCCGAACGCAGGATATGCTCCAGCACCCCCGCGACCCCGAACGGGACAAGCGGTAGAAATTGGGTGGATGGATGGATGGATGGATGGTTGGTTCTATAGTCGGAAATTCGTCACTTTTATCTCTGTAAAAATATAAAAGCTACATCATGGTATGCTCTTTATTGTCATTGCACAAGTACAACAACATTTCCTTTTCACCACAAACCCATCCAAGATTAAACAAACAAACATTGTACAGGTAGACAGAACAGGAACAGTGATGGGTCGCCACTTAACGGCGCTTCGTAAAAGGTGGACGCTGGGGAAGAATGAGTTAAAAAACAGTCAATCTCATACAGGCCTGATTGATGGAGTGCTACAGAGATGGTTGTCCTTCTGGAACGTTCTCTCTCCACAGAGTAATGCTGTAGCTCTGACAGAGTGACCATCGGGTTCTTGGTAACCTCCCTGACTAGACTAAGATGAATGCAGCAATGTACAGAGACATCCTGGATGAAAACCAACACTACCTATCCAACCTGACGGAGCTTGAGAGGTGCTGCAAAGAGGATAGGCGATAGTCCCACATCTGCGGTGCCCTCCAAGGTTTCTCATTGTCATCCCACTGGGCTGAGTTTTTCCTTGCCCTGATGTGGGATCTGAGCCGAGGATGTCGTTGTGGCTTGTGCAGCCCTTTGAGACACTTATGATTTAGGGCTATATAAGTAAACATTGATTGATTGATTGACTGCCCATGACGCGCCTGCGTGCTCCTGCCCCTTACAGGCCTACGTTGGAACTTTTCACCACCTGTAGAGGGTGCACACTGACATACACACATCAATCACTCAAAATAATAGAATAAGCTTTGGTTTAAGTACAATTCTCTATTAGACTCCTGCAGTATTCAAAAAGACTTGAGGCTGTAATTGCTCTGCCCAAGCAAATGCTCTGAATACTTATGTACGTGTGATTTATTTTTATTTTTTAGTGTTAATAAATTTGCACTTTAAAAAAACATATTCACATTCACACATAATGTCTGTAGAATTTCGAAGACAAAAATGAATGTATTCCTTTTTGGATTAAGGCTGGTACATAACAAAATGTAAAAAATAAAATAAAAAAAATGAAGCGCTGTGAATACTTTCCGGATGCACTGTATAACTGATCCTTGACACATGCTTACTGTTAGCATGCTATTTTAGCTAATTTTGCAGGTACACACAAACATAATTCCGTGCTTGACGCGTGCCAACTATTAGCATGGTAACGTTAGCATTTTAGCATGCTAACTTTTTCAACTAATTTTGCAGGCATACACCTCTGAGTTGTATAATTTGGTACTTGACGCATGCCAACTGTCCGCATGCTAATGTTAGCATTGTAGCTTGTTTTTTCAAGCTCATTTTACTGATCTTTGCATAAGAGTCATAATTTTGTTCATCAACGCTATCTGGCAGGTGCGCTACCTGTTAGCATTTTAGTTCGGCTTCAGCTTTTCAGCACTCACCTGCAGTTTCTCCTGAAATAGCGTATTGTAGTTTATTATTACTATTCACTTCCTCAAAACAACTCCTATATGGTCTAGTTACAAAGATGCATCAAAAACGTTGGATTTACAAAGATAATGCTGTGTTGGCCCTGCGATGAGGTGGCGACTTGTCCAGGGTGTACCCCGCCTTCCGCCCGAATGCAGCTGAGATAGGCTCCAGCACCCCCCGCGACCCCAAAAGTGACAAGCGGTAGAAAATGGATGGATGGATGCTCTGTTTTTTATTATGATTATTAAGTATAACTAACTATGTTTACTATTGCAGTTACCAAGTTACTAAATATGGTAACACGAGATAAATATTGTGTACTGTCTTTGCTCTTCAGAGGATGGCGATTGGCGCTGGAGGCCAGATGGTAGCACGTATCGCCCAGGAGACTAGTAAGCAGCTCACACACATTTTCCTAAAAGAGGTCAACCTGAGGCTCTCGGTCAAGATGAAGAAGTGATGAAGATGATGAGATGACTGAAAGCTCGGAGACGTTTTCTGTAGGACTGTGAGTAACAGAAAAATGTTGACACAAGACAACACGCTTTGTGGATCACTTCACGACAGTGTTCCAATACAACAACAACGATGATGCTCCGTTTTATCTGTATTATTTAAAATAAATATTTTAAAAATTTTGCTTGTAGATTGTCTCAAGTATTTCTCCTTAATGTCATCAAGTATTGTAATTATTGGAACTTCAGTATTTTATTTCTATATACACACACACACACACACACACACACACACACACACACACACACACACACACACACACACACACACACACACACACACAAGATGTATTGTGGCTACATATCTAATAATGAGAAACATCCTATTGTCAATGTTAAATTAAAAAAAAAAACTGTATCCACCAAAAACAAATTGAGCCTCAAAGTGTGCTTTGACAAACTGCTGATGGTTTATCTGCGACTGTCTGGAGGTTTTGTCGGCAGGGATATGGTCACCTAAAAATCTCAGTATATATTATATAATATATGTATATATTGTTTATGTTTTTATATATATATACATATATATATATATATATATATATACCGGTGTGTGTATATATATATATCCATCCACCATTTTCTACCGCTTGTCCCTCTCGGGGTCACGGGGGGTGCTGGAACCTATCCCAACTGTACTCGGGCGGAAGGCGGGGTACACCCTGGACAAGTCGTCACCTCATCGCAGGGCCAATACAGATAGACAACATTCACACTCACATTCACACACTATATAAAATAGCAAAACAGACACGCAATCGCCCTATGATTTTTTTATTTTAGTATCCTCGTTTTGGTGGAAAAGACCCCTTGTCTAATTTTTTCTGGATAATTGATTATATTTGGTTGATGTTAATCAACATTAATTTTATACAAAACATGTTTTAAACATTTTTACAAACATTTAGTTAAAGGTTAACCTATAATATCCATATTAAGAATAATAAAGCTGTTTATTTTTTCATTAATATGTGTAATACATATAAAAATAATATATATATTACTAAATAAAAATGAGTTATTTTTTTTCTTAATTTTGTGTTTATTCCAACATGTGTGTAATGTTTACAAATAGGGCATATCATGTTTAACAATAAAAAGAAGTCCATATTTCTAAAACCATCCAATAAACTTCAGAACAATGTTAGATAATGTACCTGAAATTATTTAATAAAAAAATAAATTTCTATGAGTGTCCATCTTTGTCCCTTTGTCTTTTTGGACTGTCTGAATGTCCACTCTGGTGGACGAAGATGTGGAGTAGAACAGCAGTAATTTGATGACGCAATGTGCCGGTTGAAGATAAAGCCAACCGTCCTTGAACGCCTCACACAAACAATCCAAATAAAGCACTTTCAACACATTTGATTGGAGAACTTTTGTTTTACTGCAGCACAACTTCACACAAATATTACGATTAAAAAAGGCCGCCGCTTGCTTCACCCCCGCCAGGTCCAGCTGATGTTGAGCGAGAGCCGTGGAACCCTTACCATTACTAGAAGTCAGTAATGGTAACGGTTTGACGGCCACTCCTCTGTGTTGCGTTCATGGCGGCCTCCTCCTTCCAGATGATGAGGGAATGTCCCCCTGGATAGTACATCATCTATACTGTAGTGTCTCTTCATTAAACTTACAGTATAAGATGATATCCTGTCCAGGGCACAAGTCATCATAATATCACAATCATACTCACGTTTGATCCTGGAGAATCTCACCAGTGTTTGGTCATCCGGGTGCTGCTTCGAACTGGGCCGTCCTGTCCTGGCCTCCACTTTAAAGGCCTCCTCAGCTCATTTGCATACGGAATGACATCTGGGGTTGGACTTTTTCTGTCTTATCATGTCCTGACCTGCTGGCCTCTGCCCACACCCACATTTATTTATTTAGTCTTGAATAATATTACGTCTTTTTTAATATGATTCTTTATTTGAATCTTATGTGGCTCTGCTTTAATAAAGTGGAACTTGTCAGCATGGTGACAATCTCGACAAGTCTGACTTTCCCCACTTATTTCCCGCAAATTGAGGTTTTTATCCGACTTACCGCACATCTGTCTGCATCTCTATCAAACGTTTGTCATGGTCAAAACTTTTAATCTCTTACCAGGAGGAGAAAAACCAATACCAGGTGTGTCAGAAAAGATTTGTCGCGGCCCCGAGTTTGTGTATCGTTCTAACACGAATACTAGAGTCTAGCCACAAATAATGGCAATCTACCCTGGGGGTCACTTTTTGACAAAGAAGGGTTGAATAATTGTGCGCGTTAGAGTACAACACAAGCTGTGAATACTTCTTATGTTAGTGATGTACATTATTAGTTTTATGTACGACTATTATTACAAACCCCATTTCCATATGAGTTGGGAAATTGTGTTAGATGTAAATATAAACGGAATACAATGATTTGCAAATCCTTTTCAACCCATATTCAATTGAATGCACTACAAAGAAAACATATTTGATGTTCAAACTGATAAACTTTTTTTTTTTTTGCAAATAATAATTAACTTAGAATTTCATGGCTGCAACACGTGCCAAAGTAGTTGGGAAAGGGCATGTTCACCACTGTGTTACATGGCCTTTCCTTTTAACAACACTCAGTAAATGTTTGGGAACTGAGGAGACACATTTTTTAAGCTTCTCAGGTGGAATTCTTTCCCATTCTTGCTTGATGTACAGCTTAAGTTGTTCAACAGTCCGGGGGTCTTCGTTGTGGTATTTTAGGCTTCATAATGCGCCACACATTTTCAATGGGAGACAGGTCTGGACTACAGGCAGGCCAGTCTGGTACCCGCACTCTTTTACTATGAAGCCACGTTGATGTAACACGTGGCTTGGCATTGTCTTGCTGAAATAAGCAGGGGCGTCCATGGTAACGTTGCTTGGATGGCAACATATGTTGCTCCAAAACCTGTATGTACCTTTCAGCATTAATGGCGCCTTCACAGATGTGTAAGTTACCCATGTCTTGGGCACTAATACACCCCCATACCATCACAGATGCTGGCTTTTACACTTTGCGCCTTTAACAATCCGGATGGTTCTTTTCTTCTTTGGTCCGGAGGAGACGACGTCCACAGTTTCCAAAAACAATTTGAAATGTGGACTTGTCAGACCAAAGAACACTTTTCCACTTTGTATCAGTCCATCTTAGATGAGCTCAGGCCTAGCGAAGCCGACGGCATTTCTGGGTGTTGTTGATAAACGGTTTTCGCCTTGCATAGGAGAGTTTTAACTTGTACTTACAGATGTAGCGACCAACTGTAGTTAATGGCAGTGGGTTTCTGAAGTGTTCCTGAGCCCATGTGGTGATATCCTTTACACACTGATGTCGCTTGTTGATGCAGTACAGCCTGAGGGATCGAAGGTCACGGGCTTAGCTGCTTACGTGCAGTGACTTCTCCTGATTCTCTGAACCCTTTGATGATATTACGGACCGTAGATGGTGAAATCCCTAAATTCCTTGCAATAACTGGTTGAGAAAGTTGTTTCTTAAACTGTTCAACAATTTGCTCACGCATTTGTTGACAAAGTGGTGACCCTCGCCCCATCCTTGTTTGTGAATGACCGAGCATTTCATGGAATCTACTTTTATACCCAATCATGGCACCCACCTGTTCCCAATTTGCCTGTTCACCTGTGGGATGTTCCAAATAAGTGTTTGATGAGCATTCCTCAACTTTATCAGTATTTATTGACACCTTTCCCAACTTCTTTGTCACGTGTTGCTGGCATCAAATTCTAAAGTTAATGATTATTTGCAAAAAAAATTTTTTTGATCAGTTTGAACATCAAATATGTTATCTTTGTAGCATATTCAACTGAATATGGGTTGAAAATGATTTGCAAATCATTGTATTCCGTTTATATTTACATCTAACACAATTTCCCAACTCATATGGAAACGGGGTTTGTACATCTGAAAACATTAGGATTATTTGGATCAGAATTTGGATAATACAAATAAATGATTCCATTTCGGATTAAAGCTGTAACATAATAAAATATGGCAAAAAGTCAGAATGTGTGTTCTTATATTTGTGTGTACGATCATTAGACCAAACCCGACCTGTTTCCATAGTAACACTCCCGAGATAGGGTGTGGCGCCCGGGTGGGTGAATCATGGGCGCTCCTGCAGGCCCAGATAAAGACAACATCAGGGTGGATCAGTCTTGCGCTAACTTATCTGCTGCAAAAATGCTCGCCTTTTTTTCAGCGCATTTCAACCCCCGAGCGGCTTCAGGGAGTCCAAATGTTTTGCTGACATTTTGTAAAGAACCTCAATAATCACCACTACTCGACTTCTCCTGTGTTGCGCAACATGACAACTTCATGGCAGGGGAAGAACTCTTGTCTTTGCTGTTGTATTAGGAACTTTTCCTGATGCAATAAAACTATTTTCCTCTGTAAAAATTGTTTATTCCAGCTGATATTTCAAAAATAAAACCAAAAAAGTCGTATGTATACAATAATTCTCACTTTTTGAACATGAAATAAAGACAAAATTATTATTACTGCATTTAGTTGGACTTTCACTTGGCCACACCTCATTTTGTTCTTTTGATCACCTTTGTCACAGCAGTTATTTGAAGCCAGTAAAAATTAAGGATGAGGATGAGAACATAACAATGATGTTGTATAGCGCTGGCAGTGGATCAAAGAAGAATCATTTTGGTGAGGATCTGGGCATAGGTGCTAATCCATTCCAACGTTTTACGATAAACATATGGCAGAGTTGGGAGAGTAGCCGTGCCAGCAATCTGAGGGTTCCTGGTTCAATCCCCACCTTCTACCATCCTAGTCACGTCCGTTGTGTCCTTGAGCAAGACACTTCACCCTTGCTCCTGATGGGTCGTGGTTAGGGCCTTGCATGGCAGCTCCCGCCATCAGTGTGTGAATGTGTGTGTGAATGGGTGAATGTGGATATAGTGTCGTAGAAAAGCGCGATACAAGTATAACCCATTTACCGTTTACGCATGTTGGAGCTTTATACCACCTGCCCTACAGCCTCAGTCCCATGTACCAATAGTCTCGATACCAAGGGCAGTATCAGTATTGGATCGATACTTGCGGAACGAGATGGATATTTATTTTTGTTCTCGTCTATGTTAATTTTCCCAAATATATTTTTTGTTTTGTCAGTTAAATGTATTGTATATATAACTCGAAAATTCCCACGGAAATTTTGATGGGCCTGCTATCTGTGCCCTGGACCTGATTGATTGAGACTTTTATTAGTAGATTGCACAGTGAAGTACATATTCCGTACAATTGACCACTAAATGGTAACACCCAAATAAGTTTTTCAACTTGTTTAAGTCGGGGGTTGCCGGAAGTCGGCGTACTTTTAAGATGGTGCCGAGTGAGTTTTAGGCATAATCGTACAAAAGGAGCTACAGAGCTAGCCTAAAACATTAGCCTCCTAACATTAACATGCTAACATGTAGCATGTGTGCTAACAGTTAGCATGTTTCACATACCAAGTTATGTGACTCCAAGGTGAATGGCTGCGGAAGTAGAGAAATAAGTGTAAAATTAGCTGAAAAAGTTAACATGCAAATGTTAGCTTACTAGCATGCTAACATTTGCATGCAAACAGTTAACAAGTGTCACATACCAAGTTATATGACTCTGGGGTAAATGGTTGCAAAACTAGCTAAAAAAAAAAAAAAAAAAAAAGTTAGCATGCTAGCTAGCTGATGTTAGCATGCTAATATTGGGCTGGTGGGGTGAAACAAAACTCTGGAGCTTTGGTAAGTTACAGGGAAAACATGCAAACTCCACACTTTATCAAACCTAGGACCTTCTTGATGTGAGGCACAAATGCTAACCACTGTTTCCCCGTGCTGCCTCATTAATAATGACAAATATTATTATATTATATCATATTACATTATACAGTGATTTGTGAGCTATTACACGCAGCTAAGATGGGCATATTTTTCTAAATGGTGTAGCATATATTAGCTAACATTTGATTATTTTGTATGTCTTTTTTTTATTATCCAATTGCAATTAACCTATTTGAATTACTAACCGGTCTTGCTTGGTGCAAGTCCACCATGAAGGGTGGCGGGTCTTAGGTAAAGGTCAATTGGCCCCAACACAAGTGGATTGTAACAGGACATGATAGGTTGATTGGCAACACTAAATTGGCCCTAGTGTGTGAATGTGAGTGTGAATGTTGTCTGTCTATCTGTGTTGGCCCTGTGATGAGGTGGCGACTTGTCCAGGGTGTACCCCGCCTTCTGCCCGATTGTAGCTGAGATAGGCTCCAGCACCCCCCGCGACCCCGAAGGGAATAAGCGGTTGAAAATGGATGGGATGGATGAATTACTAACCCAGGAGAGCTCAGTGGTTACCATGAATTGATTTACGTGGACCCTGACTTAAACAAGTTGAAAAACTTATTCGGGTGTTACCATTTAGTGGTCAATTGTATGGAATATGGGGTTTGTGCGTCTGCCTCACAATACGAAGGTGCTGAGTAGTCTGGGGTTCAATCCCAGGCTCGGGATCTTTCTGTGTGGAGTTTGCATGTTCTCCCCGTGACTGCGTGGGTTCCCTCCGGGTACTCCGGCTTCCTCCCACCTCCAAAAACATGCACCTGGGGATAGGTTGATTGGCAACACTAAATTGGCCCTAGTGTGTGAATGTGAGTGTGAATGTTGTCTGTCTATCTGTGTTGGCCCTGTGATGAGGTGGCGACTTGTACAGGGTGTACCCCGCCTTCTGCCCGATTGTAGCTGAGATAGGCTCCAGCACCCCCCGCGACCCCGAAGGGAATAAGCGGTAGAAAATGGATGGATGGATGTACTGTACTGTGCAATCTACTAATAAAAGTTTCAATCAATCAATCAATCAACGCCCTCAAATATTAACGTTCTTCTATGAACTACACTCACACACACTCTGACAAACTCCTCTAACATCTGACCTGGAATAGCTCAGTGGTTAAGACTGTTGACTTGGAATGAAAGGTACTGGGTTCAAACCCCACTCTGGTTGACTGTGTTTTGTTCCACCTCCATCATCCTTTACTGAGCAAGATGTCCTCGATTACATTTGTGTATGGAACAAAATGTTTTCTTCACAAGACCTAGGATAGCCCAGTGGTTAAGACTGTTGACTCAGATCCTGGTCAGGTTGATCTGAAACTTACACAACTGTGGCTGGAGGCATCAAAGTGACATATATTGTGGCGGTGTCACCTCTCACATGTGATGTTAAAATAATTATTTAATTAACTTTTTTCAAAAATCTGATTACAATTAAGTATTATGAACTTTCTACTCTTATTCCCACCCACCTCAGGAATTATACTCACACACTCTCTCTCACACTCACAGGTAACCCCTAAAGTGTCATCATTGACTATTTCACTATTTATTTTTGATGATAATTATCTTTAGCATTTACTTCATTTTTCAACTATATGTTGGCCCTGTGATGAGCTGGCGACTTGTCCAGGGTGTACCCCGTATTCCGCCCGAATGCAGCTGAGATAGGCTCCGGCACCCCCCACGACCCCGAACGAGACAAGCGGTAGAAAATGGATGGATGGATGGATGTTACTCAAGCAACTAGCACATAACATTACTCTGTGTGGGGGAGATGAGACACCCCCCCCCCCCAATGTACAGTATGTTGTCATACAGCAAGATTAATGTATAGGGTTTGAACCCAGTACCTCTCTATTAGAAGCCCACGGTGTTGACCATTGAGCTATCCTGGGTCCCATCGAGGACTTATTTAGGCTCATATACAAATGTGAACTACTATAGAGGTGAAACAAAAAACTATATATTGCAAGTTATGAATTTGAACCCAGTATTACTGAGTAAGAGGCAGCAGGCTTAACCATTGGGCTATCCTGGGTTTCATTGTGTTGGGATTTTTGCTCACAATCGACCCATTTTTACAAACTGTACCCTCCTTTTTAAATACCTTTTTGACCAGTCTCCAGCCAGCCCCCTAATTCCATATCGTTCCATCTTATCTAGTAGAATTGAATGATTAATGATATCAAAGGCTTTTTTTTTTAGATCAATAAAGATACCAACTGCATATCTTTTATGCGTTTTTTTGCTTGGTTAGATTTAACAAATCAATGTTAAAATCACCACAGATAAATATGTTTGTATGGTTCACAGAGGAAAATAGTTTATTCATCCGGCAGTGGAGGCTCCTCTATGGGGTCTTGGGGCACTAGGAGGTTAACCCCTTTACTACTGTTACCCCAGGTGGCCCTTGGCAAAGGCCTAGTACCTGACTGCCCCCTAGCCAGGGATACGGTGAAGACCTCAACGGCGGAGCAGGCGGAAGACGGTAGATTTAAGAACTACCACAACGGCTGCGATGGCGGAAGAAGGCTGCAGCAGAAAAGGGTCCCCAGTCGTCTTGGACTCCATGCCACTGGACCCTGACCCGATTCTGTCAAGGATGGTGTGATGACTGTCTGTGCACCAGTCTCCCCACTCTAAACAAAGCACAGGCATCCTCCATAAAGGGATACACCCCTACCAGGAGGATCGTCATACTCGTTCGAGTGACCGCCAATATTGTAATGTTTGGAGTGTATATTTTGACACAAGGAAACAAAGAGGTGTGTTATACATTGATAGTATAGCACCGCTAAAACAAAAAAAGGGCCCCTAAAAGGCGCACCCCATGGTTTACAGAAGAAACCAGAGCTCATAAATGATCATGTAGAAAGTTGGAACGCAAATGGCGCGCGACCAAGCTTGAGGTTTTCCATCAAGCATGGAGTGATAGTTTAATATCGTATAAACGCATGCTTACCTTAGCTAAAGCTAAATATTACTCGAATCTCATCCGCCTCAACAAAAACGACCCTAAATTTTTGTTTAGTACAGTAGCATCGCTAACCCAATAAGGGACTCCTCCCAATAGCTCCACCCACTCGGCAGATGACTTTATGAATTTCTTTAATAAGAAAATTGAACTCATTGGAAAGGAGATTAAAGACAACGCATCCCAGCTACAACTGGGTTCTATTAACACAGATACAACTGTATCTACGACGGATACTGCAATACAAAATAGTCTCTCTCTTTTTGATGAAATAACATTAGAGGAAATATTACGGCGTGTAAGTGGGATAAAACAAACAACATGTTTACTTGACCCACTTCCTGGGAAACTTATCAAGGAGCTTTTTGTATTATTAGGTCCATCAGTGCTAAATATTATAAACTTATCACTTTCCTCTGGCACTGTTCCCCTAGCATTCAAGAAAGCGGTTATTCATCCTCTGCTCAAAAGACCTAACCTTGATCCTGACCTCATGGTAAACTACCGACCGGTGTCCCACCTTCTCTTTATTTCGAAAATCCTCGAAAAAATTGTCGCACAGCAGCTAAATGAACACTTAGTGTCTAACAATCTCTGTGAACCTTTTCAATCCGGTTTCAGGGCAAATCACTCTACGGAGACAGCCCTCGCAAAAATGACTAATGATCTACTGCTAACGATGGATTCTGATGCGTCATCTATGTTGCTGCTTCTTGATCTTAGCGCTGCTTTCGATACCGTCGATCATAATATTTTATTAGAGCGTATCAAAACACGTATTGGTATGTCAGACTTAGCTTTGTCGTGGTTTAACTCTTATCTTACTGACAGGATGCAATGCGTCTCCCATAATAATGTGACCTCGGACTATGTTAAGGTAACGTGCGGAGTTCCTCAGGGTTCGGTTCTTGGCCCTGCATTCTTTAGTATTTACATGCTGCCGCTAGGCGACATCATACGCAAATACGGTGTTAGCTTTCATTGTTATGCTGATGACACCCAACTCTACATGCCCCTAAAGCTGACCAACACGCCGGATTGTAGTCAGCTGGAGGCGTGTCTTAATGAAATTAAACAATGGATGTCCGCTAACTTCTTGCAACTCAACGCCAAGAAAACGGAAATGCTGATTATCGGTCCTGCTAAACACCGACATTTATTTAATAATACCACCTTAACATTTGACAACCAAACAATTACACAAGGCGAATCAGTAAAGAATCTGGGTATTATCTTCGACCCAACTCTCTCCTTTGAATCACACATTAAGAGTGTTACTAAAACGGCCTTCTTTCATCTCCGTAATATCGCTAAAATTCGTTCTATTTTATCCACTAGCAACGCTGAGATCATTATTCATGCGTTCGTTACGTCTCGTCTCGACTACTGTAACGTATTATTTTCGGGTCTTCCTATGTCTAGCATTAAAAGACTACAATTGGTACAAAATGCGGCTGCTAGACTTTTGACAAGAACAAGAAAGTTTGATCATATATACTGGCTCACCTGCACTGGCTTCCTGTGCACTTAAGATGTGACTTTAAGGTTTTACTACTTACGTATATAATACTACACGGTCTAGCTCCGTCCTATCTTGTCGATTGCATTGTACCATATGTCCTGGCAAGAAATCTGCGTTCAAAGAACTCCGGCTTATTAGTGATTCCCAGAGCCCAAAGAAAGTCTGCGGGCTATAGAGCGTTTTCTATTCGGGCTCCAGTACTATGGAATGCCGTCCCGGTAACAATTAGAGATGCTACCTCAGTAGAAGCATTTAAGTCCCATCTTAAAACTCATTTGTATACTCTAGCCTTTAAATAGCCCCCCTGTTAGACCAGTTGATCTGCCGTTTCTTTTCTTTTCTCCTCTGCTCCCCTCTTTCTTGTGGAGGGGGGGGGGGGCACAGGTCCGGTGGCCATGGATGAAGTGCTGGCTGTCCAGAGTTGGGACCCAGGGTGGACCGCTCGCCTGTGCATCGGTTGGGAACATCTCTGCGCTGCTGACCCGTCTCCGCTCGGGATGGTGTCCTGCTGGCCCCACTATGGACTGGACTCTTACTATTATGTTGGATCCACTATGGACTGGACTCTCACAATATTATGTCAGACCCACTCGACATCCATTGCTTTCGGTCTCCCCTAGAGGGGGGTGGGGGGGGGGGGGTTACCCACATATGCGGTCCTCTCCAAGGTTTCTCATAGTCATTCACATTGACGTCCCACTGAGGTGAGTTTTTCCTTGCCCTTATGTGGGCTTTGTACCGAGGATGTCGTTGTGGCTTGTGCAGACCTTTGAGACACTTGTGATTTAGGGCTATATAAATAAACATTGATTGATTGATTGATGTTTGTGTACAGTATATCTTTTATTAGAGGATGGCGCACAACACAGAATAACATGAACACATGCATCAAACGCCATGCTGGATCTACTTTTCAAAAGGTCAGTGTTACATAGGACGCATAACTAGAAATCCACAATTTTAGTACGATACTTTTTTTTTTTTTTTTGTCACAACATACGAATGATTTGGATGTTTTCAAATGAGAGTTAAGGCATAGGTCTAAGTTTGGTCTTCATCCAAAATGTTTACTTGGAGTAACACAAAGCAATTTTTGGCACAAAAATATACTGGCCAAAACAATGACTAAATATAGCTGCTGCGAATATGACAAAAATAGCAACGGTTAACTCTAAATTCTTGCAGCGACGTACGTAATTGATGTGTTCCCATGTGTGATGTTATCAAATGTATGACGCTGAACAAGTACAAAAGGAAATGATGCAGATTAGCATGTTTACATTGTCTATACGTTACAATGAACAGCTGAGCAAGAAGATGAGTAGGATAATAATAGTAACAATAAAATGACTCTTTTTTTTTTTTTTTTGACAAAGGCACTGTGTACAAAACAAATTGTTTCCTCTACAAACTAAATATTTGTAAGCTAGAAACCTTTTGTCTTCTATAGATTTCACACAAACCGACTAAGTCAGTCACAGAGAAGCAGAAAGGGTGAAATGTGAGTGATTCCCAACTACTGCGCCGAGGCACATACATTTTTTTAAATCAAATTTCACTTAATAGGTTCTAAAATGATTATTTATTTACTAAAAATAATACACAGTATTGATTTACAGAATGATTGAAAATTAGGGCTGTCAAAAATAATGAGTTAAGTCAATGTGATTAATCACATAATGTTATTACAATAATCATTTATATACGAAGATAAAATACATGTGTAGAAGTGCATTTAACGACATCCTGACAGTAAAAGTGCATTTATGTCCAAATGTTGGGGTCTTTTTAAAGTTAGTTTAAATCATAAAGCGTGTAATAACCTGTGATTAATTACCATAAACTAAATTCAAAAGTGTAATTATTATGATTAAAATAATTCATCATTTGACAGCACATTTAAATACACCTAATTGGTCCAAAAAGTCTAATTTATTAACTACATCTAAGACGCAGTATTTGTTCAAAGTTCACAGGCAGCAAAATTAAACATTAGGGCTGTCAAAAATAACGAGTTAACTCATGTTAATAATCACAAAAAAACATTACAATAATCATGTATACACACGGATTAATCACATGTGCAGAAGTGCATTTAATGACATCCTGACAGTAAAACTGCATTCATGTCCAAATGTTGGGGTCTTTTTAAAGTTAGTTTAAATTATGTACGAGCATAACGTAAATTCATAAATTCAAAAGTGTGATTACTCTGATTAAAACAGGCAATCATTTGACAGCACTATTAAATACACTCAATTGGTCTAAAAATGATTACCGTATTTTTTGGACTATAAATCGCAGTTTTTTTCATAATTTGGCCGGGGGTGCGACTTATACTCAGGAGCGACTTATGTGTGAAATTATTAACACATTACCGTAAAATATCAAATAATATTATTTAGCTCATTCACGTAAGAGACTAGACGTATAAGATTTCATGGGATTTAGCGAATAGGAGTGACAGATTGTTTGGTAAACGTATAGCATGTTCTATATGCTATAGTTATTTGAATGACTCTTACCATAATATGTTACGTTAACATACCAGGCACCTTCTCAGTTGGTTATTTATGCCTCATAAAACGTACACTTATTCAGCCTGTTGTTCACTATTCTTTATTTATTTTAAATTTTCTTTCAAATGTCTATTCTTGGTGTTGGGTTTTATCAAATAAATGTCCCCAAAAAATGCGACTTATATATATATTTTTCCTTCTTTATTACGCATTTTCGGCGGGTGCGACTTATACTCCGAAAAATACGGTACATATTCACTACAACACGCAGTATCTGTTCACAGGTCACAGGCAGAAAATTAAATACCACGGCTGTCATAAAATAACAAGTTAACACGTGATTAGTCACAAACAAATAATCGCGTTAATCAAGCAGATTAATCACACAATTTATCTCACAAGTAGTTGTAATAAGGTCGATGCATTTGTCAGTGCCAAGATGTTGTGCTCACTGCAAAATAAACCCAGACTGGACTTAAGATAAAAGTGTTAGCACATTCTGGACAAATAAATGGCGTGCATTACAGTAACACATTTGAACAATGTTCCTGGATGACATTCTGACTGTAAAATTGAATGTGTCCAAATATTGGGCTCTTTATTCAAGTTAATTTATATTATGTAACCTGTGATTAATCACAATAAATTGAAATCCAAAAGTGTGATTCATCTGATTAAAAAATGTCATCATTTGACAGCACTATTAAATATATGGCAGAAGCTTCATCATCCTGTATGAAGTGAGATGTGTCCAATGTAAAATATGTGCCTCGGCTCAATAGGTTGGGAAACACAGACTTGACAGAATTCACACCTGCGCACATACATGTAGACATGGTACAGTAGGGGGGGCTTCATATGGCCTCATTCCTGGATGGATCCCCTGTGAGAGGAAGATGGGGCTTAGTCATTTTGCAAAGCAGTCATCGGAAAACAATGGAAAGCGCCACTCTACAAAGCAACTCACATTGGTGGTCAAAGTTGGACGTGCCACAAAACACATTTAAAGGTATTCAACACTCTGTCATCTGTCGGCTAAAGTGAATAGTGCAACCCTCCCCAAGTCATCACGTTTCATGTGTCAGGTGAAACACGATTAACGAGGCCATATGAATCCCCTTCCTACTGTACGAATAGACAGCTCATGTCTCTACTTCTTTATCAAATGTTTGCATTTACCAGCAATTTACATGTTAGAGTAAAAAAAAAAGGTTGATGCTTGTCACGTTAATCTGCTGTGTACATGCGACTGTTAGTTACTAGCATTACTGTAAATACAACAAAACACAGGACTGCAGTACTGTGTAAACATTCTAAAAAAACGGTCATTTTTAGTGCGAGAAGGTAAAAAGAAGCGAAGAGTGAATGGCCCTGAGCGTCTACAACATGCTACATGAGGTACTAGTGATGGGAGACCTGCTGGTACTCAGTACATGTCCTCGGTCACTTAAGGCCATCCTTCCTAAAACACAAGTAGTGTGTTAGTAAAGGCAGCTGAACCACATTTGAGGCCAAACCACCGTCCTAAAAGGTTAGGGCACTTGAGTGGTGATTTGACAGGCACAGCACAGACCAAGAAGAAGAGGAGGAGGAGGACAAGCGAGGCGAGGAAAAAGCTAACAACGATCAGAAAAGTGGTGTAACCACGAGGTGGGGCTGGCACACTTTGAATGAAATAGCATCGCAACCTGACAGAAGTGCTGCGGCACTAAAACAGCTTTGGAGATGAGACAACATTTAAGATTTTGGGGGGGATTTTTGCCAGCACAATCGGTGTGTTCTCTTTCTAAAACACAATAGAAAATACACACGCACACACAGACGCACGCGCGCGCACACACACACAGGATGTTGAATTGAACGGGACTGCAGCATAAAATCCTGATTGACTAATCTGGAGATTTTTGTCTTAAGAAGGGGGAAAAAACAAAAATACAACTAGACTAGTTTGGTGTTTGTGGCAGTTGCATAAGTAGGTCAGAAAGTGTTGTCATGCTTGAGGCAGATATTGTTTATGGTGAAGGTTTCAGATTCATTAGACGGCGGCTTGGCTGGTCATCTTCTGCAGCAGAGGAATCTGTGGCAGGAGTGGAAAAAAAGATGCTGTTAGCGGACCATGGAGTTAATATCAATATACTGGAAGAAAAGCAATGGCAGACGTTATTAATACACATGGAACTACAGCGCCCTCTAGTGCACAGTAATGGCAGGTGTAGCTTTGTTAGTATGCTACTAGAAATAATTACGCATCTATTCATCCACTTTCTACTGGGGTCACAGCATACAGACTGTAAATACTTTTTGTATCGTTTGTTTGAATTTGGACTTAAATTGCTAAGTCAAGAACAAAAAAAGATGGGCGTTATAATACTGCATCTTTTTGCGATAATCTATATCACAATATATTATTTAGCATATAAATAATAGAACCATTTTAAAACAAGGTAAACAGTCTCCTAATTTAGCGGCTACCATTTTCAGTTGTATTATTTTTTCAAAACTATACATTTTTCAATATCACTGAATGATGACATTTTCTTATCACAATTATAGTCATAACAGGATAGCAGTGTAACAATATCAATTAAATAATAAAAAAATTACCATATTCTCATTTATTACATGAAAAACAGTAGTGCAACATGTTTAAACAAAAGCAAAACATAATATTGGCTCTTATTTCCCAAGTATGTGAACAATAAGGGTTTTTTAAAGGTGCGTCTATTATCCGCCGTTTTTCCCATAGCAGGGATCGACGGTACTATTTTTGAGTGAATTCAGCCTTATTTTTTGAATTATTCCTTACTGCTGCTTGTGCCTTTTTCTTTCTTGCTTTGTCCTTTTACCCATGGAGCTTTCATTTGCGGTTGCCTTATTGGTGGCAGCCAAGCATATCCAACATCGAGATAAGACAGTAAAAAATAATGGTTTCTGCTGAGCAGCCACACTTACCTTGGTCAGATCTACTCCGGTGAGGGCGTTGACAGAAACTGGGAGTTCAGCTAACAGACGGTTCAACTCTCCTGTAACACGGCTGCTTTCACCACTCAGGATAACAATCTCATTGGTCTTGGCCAACGGTGCAGCCACCTTGCTGGCAATCTAGCGACACACAGTGAACATTTGTAAGCGTAAGGCAAACACTGACAGGAATAAAAGAGCTAACATTATTTCAATTTAATGTATTTTGATAAGCATTTAGTTATGAAAATCTTCACTTATCTATTCCTCTATATCCTCTATTGAGCAGACAACAGAGGGAATGTTGACTAAAGGGTCTAAATACATTATTTACCTCCCATTTATTTGATAATTTTTGCCCTTCAGGGTCACATTTTTTCTTGTAAGTCTGAAAGTCTACAGTGCTTTTGGTAAGTATTCACAGTACTTCCCTTTTTCCACATTTTGTTTTGTTACAGGATTAGTCCAAAATGGAATAAATTCCTTTTTGTCCTCAAAACTCTACAGACAATACACCGTATTGACAACGTGAAAAGGTGTTTCAAGAACTGTTTACAAATTCATAAAAAAAAAATAAAAAAATCACATGTACATAAGTGTTCACAGGCTTTGCTCAATACTTTTGTCGATGTACCTTTGGCAGAAATTACAGCCTCAATTATTTTTAAATACAATGCCACAACTATCTTTGGGCAGCTTTGCCCATTCCTCTTAGCAGCACCTCTTAAGCTCCATCAGGTTGGATGGGAAGCGTTGGTTTTCATCCAGGATGTCTCTGTACATTGCTGCATTCATCTTAGTCTAGTCAGGGAGGTGACCAAGAACCCGATGGTCACTGTCTGAGCTAAAGTAATGCTCTCTGGAGAGAGGAGAACCTTCCAGAAGGACAACCATCTCTGTAGCAATCCACCAATCAGGCCTGTATTATAAAGTGGCCAGACAGAAACCGTTCTTAGTAAAACGTTTGCCAAAATGCACCTGAAAGACTCTCAGACAATGAGAAACAAAATTATCTTGTCTGATGAGACAAAGATTGAACTCTTTGGCATGAATGTCAGGCGTCATGTTTGGAAAAAACCAGGCACTGATCATTACCAGGCCAAGACCATCTCTACAGTGAAGCATGGTGTTGGCAGCATCATGCTGTGGGGATGTTTTTCAGTGGCAGGAACTGGGAGACTAGTCAGGATAGAGGAAAAGAAAAATGCAACAATGTACAGAGACATGCTGGATGAAAACCGACACTTCCCATCCAACCTGAAGGAGCTTGAAAGGTGCTGCAAAGAAGAATGGGCGAAACTGTCCAAAGATAGGTGTGCCAAGCTTGAGGCATTATATTCAAAAAGACTTGAGGCTGTAATTGTAGGTGCATCAACAAAGTATTGAGCAAATGGTGTGAATACTTATGTACATATGATTTTTTTTTACTGGTAGTTTTTTCTATTTTTAATAAATTTGCAAAATAAAAATAAAAAAATGTACATTGTCTGTCAAATTTTGAGGACAAAATGAATTTATTCCATTTTAGAATAAGGCTGTAATGTAACAAAATGTGGAAAAAGTGAAGAGCTCTGAATACTTTCCGGATGCACTGTATGAACGTATGTAACATACAGGACGAACCCCCAAAAAACAAAACCCATTAAAATGTTATTAAATCGTACAAAAAAAACTTAAAATTTGTGTGTACCATTATTCCCCAAAGTCTCAGGTATATTGGTCGCTTTGCATAAAAGTAATTTTCTTTCCAAAATACTGGAGGCAAATTTGCATGTGTTGCGCAAAATTGTCAGTTACTCAAACATATTCCTTTTTGGGATTTTAGAAATACGATTTTACACAGTTCGACAGGGGTGCTCAAAAAAATTGATTGGACATACAGATCTTGATTTAAATTTTTTCAGATTCTAAATCGATACATGATTTTCGAGAATGGATTTTGCAATTGTTTTTTTTTTAAGAAAACATTTTTGGATTAAAAACATTAAAACAACTATTATTGATATAACAATTATTATAATTGATAATGGTTTTTTTATTCATTGTTGGATTTCCTTTTTTTAAGTAATGTATTTAAAAGTATTGTATTTGTATGTCTTCTCAATTGCTTTGTAAATTCATATCTTAAGTATTGTAAAACTGGGATTGGGTTGGAGTTGGGGATGCTCTTTTTTTCTTTTATCAGATTAACATTCTGTGTTTTTCGTTAATAAAATGTTAAAAATACAATTTAAAAAAAATATTTTTTTAGGCCAACTTTGCGTGTATAAATCATACGTCAGCAGCCAAGAGGAGCTTTTGTAACCTGCATAGAAAATGGATTTTTATAATCTATATACCAAATAATGTATTATGAGAATTGTGTTGAACTGAGAATCGATTCTGAATCGAATCGTCACCCCAAGAATCGGAATTGAATCGAATCGAAAATACTGACTATGGGCAGAGCCTCCAGGACCAAGGCTGTCTTGGCAGCAGCGCCGTATTGCTGGTAAGCTTCAGCCTTCAGCCTCATTTTCTCAGCCTCAGCCTTGCCCACAGCTTCGATGGAGGCAGCCTCTGCTTCGCCGATGAAGCGGATCTTCTCTGCCTCAGCCTGGGCTGTAAGGACCGTCTTCATCCTGGTGGAGGTTAATAAAATGACATCCATGGCTGTCATTCTAGAACAGGACTATTTAACTGGTGAGTTCAGTTCAAAACATGGGATAAACATTTTTGCAACAAATTCCTAAAAGCACTGGAGTGCTCCTGTTGTATAGAGGAACTTGAACCAGTGTAAACACATTGGCAGACCCTTACATTGACATTTTAACCTTGCTCACAAACATAGAACACTGGGGTCCAAACTTGTGATTTACATAACCGAGATACTCCTCAAGGCACACCTTTTGAGTCCTCTCATTTTTGGCAGTTATTTTTTTCCCCCCCATCCATCCATTTATCCATCCATCCAACAGGCGACATAATACGCAAATATGGTGTTAGCTTTCACTGTTATACTGATGACAGTCAACTTTATATGTCCCTTAAACTGACCAACACGCCAGATTGTAATCATCTGGAGGTGTGTCTTAATGAAATAAATAATGGATGTCCAGCAATGTTTTGCATTTTAACGCAAAGAAAACAGAGATGTTCATTATCGGTCCTGCTAGACACAGGCACTTGTTTAGAGTTACCACATTGAAATTCAACAATAAAACAATTGAAATAAGTGACTCAGTGAAGAATCTCGGCACTATATTCAACCCAATTCTCTCGTTTGAGCTGCACACTAAGAATGTTACTAAAACAGCCTACTCAGTGGCCTAGTGGTTAGAGTGTCCACCCTGATGCCTGAGCCACCTAATCTGGCTCCTCTCAATGTGGAGGAGCGGCGGCTTCACTCTGAGCTCCTCCAACATGATAGAGCTTCTCACCCTATTTCTAAGGGAGAGCCCCGCCACCCGACGGAGGAAACTCATTCTGGCCGCTTGTACCCATGAGCTTGTCCTTTCAGTCATAACCCAAAGTTCATGACCATAGATCAGGATAGGAACGTAGATCGTCCGGTAAATTGAAAGCTTTGCCTTCCGGCTTAGCTCCTTTTTCACCACAACGGATCGATTGAGGGTGCATATCACTGCATACGCCGCACTGATCTGCCTGTTGATCTTAAGATCCACGCTGCCCTCATTCATAAGCAAGACTCCGAGGTACTTGAACTCCTCCACTTTGGGCAAGATCTCCTCCCCAACTCGGAAATGGCACTCCAGCCTTTTACAATTTAACATTATAATAAAAGTGAGCAAATGACCACTCACTTCTGTCCCTCAGCCAGCTGCTGCATCCTGTAGGCTTCTGCCTCAGCAGGCCTTTTCACAGTGGCAATGAGCTCCTTGTCAGTGCGGTCAATCTCCTTCTCCTCAATCTTGATCTGCTTCTTCCTCTGGACCACTTCGATTTCAATTTCTTCCAGACGGATCTTCTGCTGCTCTTTGGCTGCTTGCAGCTCATAAGCAAGCTGAGCTTCTGCTTTCTGTAAAGAGAAAGTGGCTTTTTAGGCTTTGCTCACAGAAATACATTCCGTCTGATCTACTCCTCTAAATACCTTCGTGTTCACTTCCTGATTGAAGGCTGCTCTCTGCATTTCCAGCTCTCGCTTGGAATCAGCCATTTTTGTATCTGCTAAGAACTTAACATCCATCATTTCTTTCTTACACTCGGCTTCCTGTAGAAAAAAAGTGAAATGACCTTGCCATTTGTCCTGTAATCAGCTCTTGCAAATGTAATTGTGTTTACCCTGATTCCAGCATCTCTCTCTGCCTCTGCCACGCCGATGTCTGCATCCCTTTGCACTGCAGCTGTCTGCGTTTTGCCAAGTGAGCTCAGATACTCCACTTTGTCATACACATCCTGTCAAAAAGAATCAAGATCATCAGTTTGGTCATCACATATGTATGGCAGGGCTGTCTGAAAAACGACCCCGAGGTCATTTGCCACTCACATCTTATCACATCACATTTTATTGAGCCAAGGCTTATTCTAAAAATACAATTAAAGATGACATTCTTTTTTCAAAAACAGAAAAGCATATTAGCATTTAGAGTTAACTTAAGAGCGCTTTGACATAAGAGCTAATTGTTAATGCTTTAAGTTGCAAGCAAAAATTTGAGTTACAAGCTTCCCCACCATTAGTTGGTTTTACTCGCAAGCATTAGCTTATAGCTAGAGATCGACATAACTTTGTCTTTCCAAACATTGTAAGGGAAAAAAAGTGAGTGAAGGACAGCGTTGAGAAGACATGGATGATATATATTGAATTAAAAAAATAAACCATAAGAAAAAGGGCCGAGCATGTGGCTAACTTGGGGAAGCAATTTGAGCATATAGTTGCTAGTCCGCACCATACTACAGCAGAAACAGTCTAAATCTAAACATTTATTTATCCATGAAAATATGGAGAAGCTGCTGTTGATGGTGTGTTTGACAAAGGAGCACTCGAAGGAATGGTAAATGGGTTAAACTTGTATACGCTTTTCTACCTTCAAGGTACCGTACTCAAAGCGCTTTGACACTATTTCCACATACACCCATTCACACACTGATGGCGGGAGCTGCCATACAACCCTTCAGGAGCAAGGGTGTAGTGTCTTGCCCAAGGATACAACAGACGTGACAAGGATGGTGGAAGCCAGGGATCGAACCAGGAACCCTCAGGTTGCTGGCTTGGCCAGCAACCATGCCACGCAGGACATGCTGTAGAAGTCCACTCTCTAAAGTAAATGCTATAAATTGTTATTACATTACTTCAAGTAAATACTGTAGTTGTTAGTAGTGCATTCTATTGTATTATTTTTGATACAATATTTCTCATCTAAAAGTTTATTATTATTTTTAAAAGGCATGTTACATTTTAAAATTGTGCTGTTTTCGGGGAAAGCAACAATTAAATTGATCTCAATTAATTTCAATGGGAAACGTTGAGTGCTTCATCACAGAACCAATTACCACTTTAATGGTAAAAATGGTTTTCAATCTTTCAGTATGTGGCATACCATGGAAAACGTTGTCATCCATTTCCTCAAAATGGGTCTGTTCCGCTAATAGACATCTTGCCCAATTAGTCGTATCAACTAAAGACATCCTCGTTTATACACTGACATTAAAGGACATTTTCTAATTCCAGCAGCAGTATTTACTAAGGTTAAAGAGGAACTGCATTTTTTTTGGAATTTTGCATATCAATCACAATTCTTATGAGAGACAAAAAGACAAAATGTTTTGGGTTTTCTTTGTGTTCTAACATGTAAAAATCGTCTCGTTCTCGGTGGCTAGAAAATGCAGCTAATGGGAGCAATCCATTCTGGCTCTAAATCACTTTAAAAATGCAATCAAATACTGCCAACAATACTTCATTTACGTTTCGTAACCTGTATAATAACCAGGCTGTAGCGTTTTTTGTAAGAGCAAAAGCTGAGGAACTGTTTTTCTAGCGTACTAACATATCGGTGTGCTACAGTATTAGCCATGAGCTAGCTACGGCAAGAGGTGAGCTAACTACAGCGTCATCATCCAAATCGCGTTTTAGTTTGCAATGCACAACACATTGCGATAGAACACCAAGCTGTACTGAATGAAAAACTATATTACAGTATCTGATAAGTATTAGCCTACATTTCATGTTTTGTTTGTACACAGCTAGCTCGACAGCGTATGTAGTGGTAATAACACGCATGATGTGCTGCATATATCACGATCAATAATAAAGGTACTCACTCGATGGACAATCCATTTATGTCGTCATAGCTTGGCTTCAAGCCACACATTTATAGCGTCAGAGTCACGCTGACCTCACTCTCTCGGCTTCCGTCTGCTTCAAAGTTTCATTCTCTGTTTGTGCTGGCTTCTATAAGCAACAGTTCATCCTCTGTATATTCAGGTTCAAAATGATAAGGTTGTAAATCTTAATTTGTCCAAAAATAGTCGTCTTCGTTGTCTGTTACCAAGTCTGCCATGATTAGAAAACACTTGCGTTTGTTGCCAGAAGTAGGAAGTGCGCTGCTTTGGAAACAGAAATAAATGTGCAGAGGAAATTAGTTCCGGCAATGCTTAAAATGACTCAAATACGGTAAATAATGAACATATTACATATTGTTATGAACGTGTCTGTTACTACACTATATATATACTTGCAGTGTGTATATAAAACGTTGATGGAGGGTTTTAAAGTTGTTTTAGAGGGCCTTAAAGGCTGCGGCAGTGACTCCCGCATCTTCCAAGCGTTTTATCATCTTTAAAATCTTAAAAAATGGTAAATGCTAAAAGCGCTTTGACACTATTTCCACATTCATCCATTCACACACATGCACGCACACACACACACTCTGATGCCGGAAGCTGCCATACAAGGCCCTAACTAGAACTCATGAGGAGCAAGGGTGAAGTGTCTTGCTCAAGGACACAACAAACTTGACTAGAATGACGGAAGCGGGGGATCAAACCAGGAACCCTCAGGTTGCTGGCACGGAAGCTCTACCAACCGAGCCAAGACGTGTGTTGTTGTCTCTCATAATAATTGTGAACGACAGGCAAAACATTTAAAGAAGTGCAGTTTCTCTTTAAGTATGGAGTCTCGCCACAGGTTGTAAATCAGATCCCTGTGTAGCGGTAAAGATGATTTGACATTCCTGTGAGGTATGCAACTTGCCTTGGCAGACGTTTGTTTCGTTAAATGACGAAGTAAATGCAAAAGCAAGTATAGTAACGTTGACTCAAGAAGAGGTGTTCCACGTCTCCCACCTTGATGGTAAAGCTGAGGATCTCAATGCCCATGCGGCCGACATCAGGTGCTGCCACCTCTCGGACCAGAGTGGCAAACTTGTCCCTGTCTTGGTAAATCTGCTCCACAGTCAAGGTGCCTGTAATAGAAAAAAAAGGTATATGATTTTGTCCCTCACATAATAGTTGATTGATATCATGTACAATCTTCACTTTTTAACCATAATACCTTTCTCATGTCGCACAAAATGCTACATATTATGCAGTTAAACAGGCTTTAGCCAGATTAATAGCAGTTACACACACTTCCCAGTGATCAAAAGCGGTGCCACAAAACCTGTTTTGTGCAATGTGATACCTTCACTTATACTACACTGTGCTGTTGAGCACAATTCATTCTGGTACAACTGCTAACAATGATTGTTAGCTCATAATAAGCCAGCAACATTAATTTTGATGATGTAAGCACAATAGGGATAATCCAATCAGGGTTTTATGCTGACGATTCTGATCATCCATCAGTGAGATCGGCCGATACCAAAACCGATTTTTAAATTTTTTATTTATGGTGAGTACTAATGACAGTTTAACAACATCAACACAAAATTTAAACTACATACTGATTTGATTTAATAACATACAATTGTTGAGCAAAACAAATTCAATAGTACACAATAACAAAACAAAAGCAAAAAGTACTATCAACGACTCATTTAAATCATTAAAGTCCTTCTGCGTCCAGAAGAACAAATGAAAATATATATATATATATATTGATCTCGATCTAATCACTCTAGTATTGATCATATACTGATAATTCCATTGGTATCTACACCACTAATTTATGGATCAATACGCCCTCCTCTTACATGGTGAGTACTGACTGTGACAATGCTGACACACCAACAGTTGTTGTTATATTATCCTCTCTCTAGACTCTTTATCAATTTCATGTTAATATCTGCTTACTTTCTTCGAGGCCTGGGCAATATATCATACATTCAAGTTTTTTGTTGCAGACAATTTAAAAATCCCTTTTTTTTTCTTCTCTTGTTCCGGCACACTTTTTGCCCCGCAGGAGCTTCCGTAGCTTGCGCCGTCTCTTTACTTCCTTAGCGGCACACATAGCTAAGCATGGCTAATGCTAACGCTAATGAGAGCGAGACGTTGGTTCCAAAAAAAAAGAAAAGTGTTGTCAGTACTTTGGTTTTGCGGGCAACGGGCATGGAACAAGTGACTGCATGGTGCAAAGTTTGTTTCAAAAAGGCATCACACTTATTCCAGCATCTGAAACCGAAGCCTTCAGTCGAGTGCAAGAAATATAACTCCTTACAAGGCGAACAAAACACAACAACAAACAAACTACGGGCTACAAATTCAATCAATCAATCAATCAATCAATGTTTATTTATATAGCCCTAAATCACAAGTGTCTCAAAGGGCTGCACAAGCCACAACGACATCCTCGGTACAGAGCCCACATAAGGGCAAGGAAAAACTCACCCCAGTGGGACGTCGATGTGAATGACTATGAGAAACCTTGGAGAGGACCGCATATGTGGGTAACCCCCCCCAGGGGAGACCGAATGCAATGGATGTCGAGTGGGTCTGACATATTATTGTGAGAGTTCAGTCCATTTTACGCTTAGTCCAAATTAACTTACTATTGTGGAATTATTTACACCATGTATGTGTGATTATGCCATGTATGATGAGAAAGTATCACAATATGTAGAGCGATCACTAAAGCAGATGCTCTGCACACCGCCAAGATGTGTGAATGAAAAAGGCTGTGTTTACTTTAGCCACTTACTGAAACAAACGGTAGTCCTCTCAATGTTTTACTTCATTATCTATTTGGATATAATATAAAATACTAAATTTTTATTTGTAGAAGTCTGTTATTTAAGACAGAAGTTTGAACTTTATTGATCTCAATGTTGGAGATTGTTTATTTGCATGCAAGGTGCTATGCTACATTTTATTAAACAAACATTCTATTCAAGCAGAAGTATTGCCTCTCAAGGGAAGCTCTTAATTTAGTTGCATAAAAGTACAATTTATATCTGGTTTAAAAAGAACAACATTATACAATTTAGAATTTTGCTAAATCAAACTACTATTTTTTGATTAAATAAAAGAAAAACGTTTTTGGAATTTTCTGTCATTTGTATTCAATGGTTTCTTTAAAAATGAGGGGGGGAAAATCTGAAATAATCATAAATCACATTTTTACGCCATATCGCCCAGGCCTACTTTGATTGATTGATTGAAACTTTTAATAGTAGATTGCACAGTTCAGTACATATTCCGTACAATTGACCACTAAATGGTAACACCCGAAAAAGTTTTTCTACTTGTTTAAGTCGGGCTCCACGTAAATCAATTCAAGGTACAAATATACACTATCATCATAATACAGTCATCACATAAGTTAATCATCAGAGTATATACATTGAATTATTTACAATCCGGGGGGTGGGATGAGGAGGGTTTGGTTGATAAAAGCACTTCAGTCATCAACAATTGCATTATCAGAGAACTGGGCATCGAAACAGTGTAGGTCTGACTTGGTAGGATATGTACAGCGAGCAGAGAACAGTGAGTTCAGATAGCATAAGAACAAGTATATACATTAGAAATACATTTGATTATTTACATTTGGCTATTTACAATCCGGGGAGGTGGGATGTGGAAGGGGGAGGGTGTTAGTCAAGGATTGAAGTTGCCTGGAGGTGTTCTTTTAGTGCGGTTTTGAAGGAGGATAAAGATGCACTTTCTTTTACACCTGTTGGGTATGCATTCCATATTGATGTGGCATAGAAGGAGAATGAGTTTAGACCTTTGTTAGATCGGAATCTGGGTTCAACGTGGTTTGTGGAGCTCCCCCTGGTGTTGTGGTTATGGTGGTCATTTACGTTAAGGAAGTAGTTTGACATGTACTTCGGTATCAGGGAGGTGTAGCGGATTTTATAGACTAGGCTCAGTGAAAGTTGTTTTACTCTGTCCTCCACCCTGAGCCAGCCCACTTTGGAGAAGTGGGTTGTAGTGAGGTGTGATCTGGGGTGGAGGTCTAGAAGTAACCTGACTAGCTTGTTCTGGGATGTTTGGAGTCTAGATTTGAGGGTTTTGGAGGTGCTGGGGTACCAGGAGGTGCAAGCGTAATCGAAAAAGAGTTGAATGAGAGTTCCCGCTAGAATCTTCAAGGTGCTTTTGTTGACCAGAGAGGAGATTCTGTAGAGAAATCTTGTTCGTTGGTTACCATACTTTCTTCTGTAACGACACCTCTTAAATTCAACACTTATTTTTTGGTGTTGTGTAAATCTAGCTTAGTGGTTAGCTTAGCTATTAGCATGCCTGCTCTTGGCTTGCACTCATACAAGGATAGAAGGTCAAACAATGTTTAGCCTTGTCCTCCGGTGATAATGTTACTTAAGATAGTAAGAAATGCAGTTTATTTGCCGTAATGGAGATCATTATTATTAGCATAGGAGAACAGCCCCACACTTAACATAATTAGCTGCTAGCCGCTTGTCAGCCAGAGGGGATCGGCATTAAAAGGAATTGATAGAAAAAGGCGACCAAGTCCTTTTTCATGAAAATTAACAGATACGGATCTTTGGCTGATCAATCGGCACATCCCTAATTATGATGTATAAAAACCAAGCAACTACCTACCAAGGATGGCACGCAGGTGACCTTCAAGAGTTTGCAGGATGACGCTCTTGATCTCTACGACTGACTTCCCTAGAAACTGCTCGCAGGCGTAACCCAGCAGTTCATTCTCGGTCATCACCTTTACCTGGTGTCAGTGTGGACAAACATTGTCAGCTGAGCAGGAGCAACACATCATGTGCTATACAACCACTAACAATGTTCCAAGGTTCTTATCATTATACATGGATTAACACAATAGTAGTATAGAAAGTGTTGCTTTTTTTTTTTTATAAAATAAATAATACAGCAACATCCTGGTGGGAGCAGCTGCTGTTTTAGTTTAATTTAGTCCCCTTGGCTCAATAGAGGGATTAAAAAAATTGCACATGCTTAATAATATACATGTAATAATATTTATAAAATAGCGGTATGCATGATCATTTTGCAACTTTTTAGTAATTGTATTTAACATACCATGCTAGTTGTCCATGCATACAAAAAGAAAATAAGGGAGATATCATTGAGGGTAAATGCTCACTTATATGGTAAAGAAATGAAAAAAGGATGGGGTGATGCTGTACTCCACTAGGGCTGTAAGAAGAGAGAAGTGCGCTGGGTCCTTAGGCGAGCGGTCACACCGTTTTGTTGGGTAACATGCACTCATACAAGGATAGAAGGACACACAATGTAAAGAGGGCGGGGGTGTAATTCCACGTTGCAAGCTGGACGAGCACACAGCAAGCTGGCTCAGACAGAATGCAGAGGAGCTCTCCTGTGACTAAATAAACTCTTAGAGTATGTGGAAAAGTGAGCCTCGACCTTTGACCCCTGCCCATTTAACATCACCCTTTCCTCCTTCACATTACAAAACGGGAAAGCACACAAAAAGAAAATGTCATACACAAAGTGCAACACTTTTCATTTTTAATAACTAATTTGTCAAGCCACTCTAGATTACAAACATGTAATTTTACTTCCAGCCAGAAGCAATATCCTGCATTAACTTAATGTAGCATTCTTTAAACTGACCGGGCGGCCACTTCCCTTTTAAGTCTAAAGGCGTCCATAATTCAAGGTCACCCCTGTTGCCATGAGAGATTTGGACCAATAATACGGTGGCATTGTGAAAATGTGTGTTAAGAAGTGTGAGAGAGTGAGGGCCTCATCCAAACAGTGGGCTCATTGTCAGCATGCATGGAGGAAGTACACACAGAGCAGAATGTTTGCTAAAACACAGTAACAGGAGTCAGGCCTGATAATGAGGCAACTCTTGTCATTCTTTCCTTCTCTTGATCAAGGCATGCAAATAAAAAAGTGGAGTGATTAACAGCAATAACAACAACTGAAAAACTGTGTGTAAAGTGAAAAGCCACAATAAACCATTTTACTTGTTTGGATTTTAATTAATAACACAGTTCAATTGGAGCAGCATAAGGAACATTTCAAGAATGTTGGCCAGATTCAAGTCTGGTTGAAATTACTCATGGCGGCCACACTGCTTTTGAATAGGAAGACTTATCTTTTACTCTACGATTGTTTTAGGGCCAATTATTTTATAGAATCTCTTTTTACAACTAATATGTACATCAGGGCATAAACACTCCATGCGATTGTTTAGTGCCACAACCACCACGATTATGACCATCGCTCGCTTTATTTGTTGATCATCAACATGGTCGCTATGCTCTGCAGGTGTTTGCTTGCTCTATTTTGATGGACAGAATTGTCTCATTGATAAAATTATACTTTGTTTCTGATAAAGTTCAGTTCAGTTTAGCAACACTGCGGCATCGTCTATTCAAAAGCCCACAAAGATAATTGTTCATTTAGGATTTATTTGAATGCCTCATTGTGACAGATTTACCACTGTATTTCTAAAACGACCATACTATTTAATTTTATATTGTAGCTGAATCTTTTCCCCAAAGATATATTGTCTAAAGAACATTTGTTTTCTTGTAGTTTCTGCCCATTTATTGTGTTTTGTTTACTTTTGAAATTAATGCCAAAGTGGCAAAGTAATTTGGAATTAGCTTCAATGCAGTAAAAGACAACAAACACTTATTTTCCCCTTAGATCTATCAACCTATTTTTTAACATTTTGTTATAAACTACTAAAATATTTCAGGTTGCCAAGAGTAACGGAGTAAACCCTCATATTTTGCTGTTAATTGGATTTGGGTTTGACCGTGGTAAATTAATTTCTGCAAAGTATATTATAAATGTACTGGTAATATTTTCATAGGTAAAGCATAAAAACCTGTTTACAGTTTATAACATTAATAAAGCCCTCTAGACATGAAAGAACACCCCCAGTCACCTTTACAAGCCACAAACTTCGAAGTGCGCTGTGTATTGGGACGACTACATTACAACAGGCACTCGGCTGCAGTCAGCCCTATAGCCCCTAGCGTTTTATACAAGTAATAATTGATAACTAATACTAATAGGATCCAGATGAGACCACAAACAAAATCGAGTTTAAGGTCACAAAAAGCCTTATGTAAAAGAAGATCAAACAAGAAAAATAACAACAACATGGAAGGAGACATGCAGCATGCTACATGGGCCTTTTTTGCTGTCCCATTGGAACACATTTCAGACAAAAAATAGGTCTGATTAGTAGTAAGCAAAGAAAATCCAAATGATCAAAAAAAACTGTTATGGGTTGTAATGCCACGCAATACAATATTTAAAGCTGAAAAAAATCCCTTATCTGAAGAACCGGCACCATTGTAAAACCTTGTTCTGCTTGTGTCTTATTAACAACACATTGTCACTGTCAGGATAGGTTGATACCTATCCATAATATCCTCAGTACAGGGCAAAAAAATGCAGACCCAAAACCCGGGAAGCTAACTAAACAAATGCAGATATGTCATGAAACCTGGGCCCTCTGTAAGAAAACTTCTTGCGACGTGATTATGGGGTTATGCCAGAAGAAAGGAAAGTTACAGGGATGCGTGGGAATAGGGGAGGAGTCTGAACTGGCATTCCCAACAACAACATGTGTGGTGATTTACCTGAGCCACCCCTGTGACCGTAATAGCTACACCCTCCGCTGTCTCTACATCCTCACACTTGGGCTGCAGGGTCATAATCTCAAGCGTTATCCTGTGAAGAATGTGGAAAAATATAAAATAAAAATAGGCATGTACGGAGGGGAAGCAAATGGGAGGGGCCAGAACACAAGGAAATAAACAAGACAAAGTGAAACCATTCACCCAAGGATTCCAGAGCACTAACAATGGAGTGTAAAGAAATGCTCCCTAAAGCAGACCTTTACATTTGGTTGGTTGTTGCAATGTTAATCAACTTTATTAGGACAACTGAATTTGGATTCTGTTTTTGGTTGAAACTATTCTTATCATTTACTCTGTTGCCATGATTTCTCAGAGTGAAGCGTCGCAGCAAGTTAGTGACAGTTGATTGCACCCATTTGACGGCAGAAGAGGGAAGCCACGAGGAACACACACAAAAACAAACATATAATATGTTTTAGCTTATTAGTTATGAGCCACTTCTCCTGTGTCTTCTTTTGGTCTTGATAGCCAGCCTCTGCTGTTTTTTGTTGTTGTTGGGAGGGGGGTCTCTCGAAAATACATTACCTGGGCCACCCCAGTCACATCCAAGGGAACACCCTCCGAGGTTTCGATATTCTCACAGCGACACAGGATGGTCATAACCTCCAGAGACATTCTATGCAGACAGGAAGGAAGGCCGGAATAGCAAAGGCAAAAAAGTAAGTTGGACAACAGCGGTTAGGAATGTCAGTAACCAAGGTTAAGAGAAAGAAGTGAGAGTGGGGAGGTGTTAGTCAGAACCTGAACCCCTGCAACAAAGACTAAAGCATTTTTAAGAACGGCTTTGCATGTGATCGTTGCTAAAATACACACTCTCTTGTGTCAATTACCAGTTGGTCCTCGTGTTATGATGGGTTGTGGCTACGTGCAGAAGAATGTATTACGACACTGAGGGAAAGATGACACTATTGTTCTTTTTAGTTCACCTTTTTCCCATTTCATTAAGTTTTCCAAGTGTGAGACAGACTCTTCTGATGGTAGTGCATCAAAAAGAAAAGTGAAAAGTAAAGTGACATTGTAAATGCTTTAATAGCGGAGATATTGGCCATAACCATCCTGAACGGACTGCCCCATTGTCCCTCATAACTGCCTTCTCTTCGGTGCAATAACCCATTCCACCAACCACCCTGTTTTTTTTTTTTTGTTTTTTTTTCATGTACCGGTATATATTCATTTCACACCATATTCATTGCACTTCTACATTTTTTATATTTTTATATATTTGCACATTGTTTTTCTAGCATGCACACATCGCACTGTATGGAATTGCCTCAATCTCGTTACCTTGCGTAATGAAAATAAAGCTGATTCTGATTCTGATATCAACAGTGGCCACAAACATTATCAAGGATAAAGACAGTACCTTTGAATAAGTGAAAGTAGCCCTGCACGATTTCCAGAAAAACCTAATTGCGATTTTTTTTTTTTACAAAAAATTGCGATAGCAATTTAATTAGCAATTTTTACATTTTAGCACACTGACTGCATCGCCAGCAGCGCACACAAACTTGCTGTTTCCTGTAACCACTTTTGATCGGCCAGCAGACCAAGGACACAAGGCTCGACAATTCTGAATCAAAGACGGAGGAGAGAGAAAAAAAAACCCTCTTGCGGTTAGGTTATTGCAGTAATGGAAACCTCAATGTTGATTTGATGTCCATCGTGCAGCTGTTTGTGAAAGCATCTGCTCCTATGATAAGGGCAGTTGGGATGGGCGATATGGCCTAAATCTATATCACGATATACTGTATATTGCAGACCCCCTGCGATAACAATATACACATACAGTATATCCCAATATGTGATTGTGAATGGTTGTTTGTCTACTTGTGTTGGCCCTGTTATGAGGTGGCGACTTGAACAGGGGGTAGGCCACCTTCCCCTGAGTGCAACCTCAAGAGGGACAAGTGGTGGAAAATGGATGGATTTATATATTTACCTATGTAAAGATGTTAATAATATTACAACCATATCAAAAATAGCTAACAGGCTCCTAATTTAGCTGCTGACGTATGCTATAACATATTGTGTCATTTCTCGTTGTGTTATTTTCTCAAAACTATTATTAATCTACTTGCTAATTTACTGTCATAAGTGGTTACATTCTACAATTTGGTAAAAATGTAATTAAAAACCTTTTCTTCTGTTGTTTGGATAATTAACATTAGTTTTGACCAATACTACAAATTTGGGTATCAATCTAATGCCACGTCAGGGTTTCCCCTAATGCAATTTAATGTTGCGTGCCGCCACGGCATTTTGATTAATGCCACACCTTGAAAATAATTTAGGTTTTTTTTTGCTTTAAAACAACCATAAAGTAATATAATACATTGTAGCTTCCAGAAGAAATCACAATTTCTAATGCTATTTAGAATTTTTATTACCAATCTTACAATAACAAACGGCACAATTCATAAGGTTTTACCTCCCGTGCAAATACTTTCGTCTCGTGAGTCCGCGCTTCCCCGGAGACAAAACAACACTTCCTCATTCTCCGCTAATCACCATTCAGGGACAGACGGTGTGTTTGCGACATTGGGAAAAACTAACATCACATTAGCTGGTCATTACAGTATGAATTATCTATGGCCCCCGGGATGATATTTGATAAGTATTAGAACCGGCCCGTAGGCCACAGCCGCCTGCTGCTGTTTTTCACGCACCAATACTCCATCAGTGTTGGCGCTAGGAATTTTCAAAATGGGGACCCCATCAAGTCATAAAAATGGGGTCCCACAGTAAATTTTTGGGGTCCCACTTTTTTGTAACCGTTTTGAAAACAAATGATAAATGTATGCATTATCCTGTTGTATCTCACATTTTATATTGTGTTTTGGAAAAAGGTTGTCATAAACGTTACTTACCGTATTTTCCGCACTATAAGGCGCACCTAAAAACCACACATTTTCTCAAAAGCTGACAGTGCGCCTTATAACCCGGTGCGCTTTATTACGATTCATTTTCATAAAGTTTCGATCTCGCAACTTCGGTAAACAGCCGCCATCTTTTTTCCCGGTAGAACAGGAAGCGCTTCTTCTTCTACGCAAGCAACCGCCAAGGAAAGCACCCGCCCCCATAGAACAGGAAGCACTTCTTCTTCTACTGTAAGCAACCACCCGCCCCCGGAAGAAGAAGAAAAAACGCGCGGATATCACCGTACGTTTCATTTCCTGTTTACATCTGTAAAGACCACAAAATGGCTCCTACTAAGCGACAAGGATCCGGTTCATAAAAAGACGCAATCTCTCCATCCGCACACGGATTACTACCGTATTTCACAGCAACTGATATTCCTGTGAACCGCACTGTGGAACGGGAGCACGTACGGTGAATATTCGCACCACAGGGAATGAGAAGTCATCCTTCACTGTGGTTCTAGCTTGCCATGCTAACTTCCACCCATGGTGATATTCAAAAGGAAGACCTTGCCAAAAGAGACCTTTCCAGCCGGCGTCATCATAAAAGCTAACTCGAAGGGATGGATGGATGAAGAAAAGATGAGCGAGTGGTTAAGGGAAGTTTACGCGAAGAGGCCGGGTGGCTTTTTTCACACAGCTCCGAAGGCGAACACACCTTCACTAAGACGGGCAAACAGCGCCGGACGACATACGCCAACATTTGCCAGTGGATCGTAAATGCCTGGGCAGATATTTCGGTCACAACTGTGGTCCGAGCTTTCCGGAAGGCAGGATTCACAGAACAACAGCGACACTGACTCCGATGACTTCGACGAGACGGAACCGGCCATTTTGGATACCACGCTTGCGCAACTTTTCAATTCGGACACCGAAGACGAAGAATTCGAAGGATTTACGAATGAAGAATAACTTCAGAAGGTGAGCGCTATGTTTATTTTGTGTGTTGTGACATTAACGTTCGAGCAACATTATGTTGCTATTGCTCTACACCATTTTGAATTTTACTATGTTTGTGATTGCACATTTGCGTACATTTTGGGACAGAGTTGTTAGAACGCTGGTTTTCAATATATTATTAAAGTTTGACTGAACTATCTGACTGTTTTTTTGACATTCCCTTTAGCGCAGCGTAGGCGCGGCTTATAATCCGGGGCGGCTTATTGGTGGACAAAGTTATGAAATATGTAATTCATTGAAGGTGCGGCTAATAATCCGGTGCGCCTTATAGTGCGGAAAATACGGTAATTAATAAAAAATAATAATACAAAAGAAAACACATTTTTATCAATATGTAAATGTATTCAGTTATAAAGATTCATTCACTTTCTTCTTTCCTTCATGGATCTAAACTTAACCGCTGCCGGTATTTTTTTCTATATATTTATTGTAATATTTTCAGAATGTGTTTGCTCTATTTTTGGCCAAAGTACGACAAAGAAAACAATCTGAAGTTGTCTTTATTTTTTAGTTTTAATGCCACGATTTTAATAGTCCAGCCCGCGTGTGCACAGATTGTCCTCCATGCGGCCCCTGGGCTAAAATGAGTTTGACACCCCTGGTTTAGGGGGAACCCTGGAAGTAGTTATAGGGGCAGTATTGATCATATCAATGTTGATACTGACACTTTACATTTTAAAATTCTTTGGATAATTCCATTTTTGATTGCAATTCTAATCAGACAAAAACACAGGATGGCAATGTAACAATGTCAATTGAAAATGTAAAACAAATTTTGCCGTTAAAATCCTCATGTACAGGGACTTATTTCCTGAGTTTATAAACAAAAACAAAAAAATATATTTTGATAATAAAAGTATTGATCAAATAATGATATAATACTTTTACAGTTTCGTAACTGTTGATATTTGTATCGATTCGCCCACCTTTCTTCAAGAGCTCTAGATTAGCAGTTACTATATCTTCCTATGGTGTGTAATGTAGCATGTTTAGCTATTTTTCATTCTCCAGAGATGATACTTGTAAGAAATATAAGCTGCGTTTTAATTGCAGTTTTTCGCAAAAAAACCAAAAAAAAACCAGCAACATTTCTAAAACTCCACATTGAAGAAGATGTATGCTTTGCAATTCCATGGTTTTGGAGCTGTGATTACAATTGCAGCCACTGCTGTTGCCGTGATTGTCAATAGAAGATGAAGGCAGCAGGTGATCGCTCAAAGGCAACGTCCTTACATATGGCAACGGCCACGAATAAGAGATTTTTGGGAGAGACTTGTGAACAAGGAATTCACAGACACGTCATGTACGGTGTTCAGGTGCCCTGTAAATGCAAAAAAATTTTTCCATCATGCTTTTTTTGCGACACACTTCAATATCGGAATGAAAAACCACCTCATGAGAGCGTAAAAATATTTTTGCAATATTTGAGAGGTTTTTTGAAATATGGATGCTTCCATAACAAGTTTCTAAATGCGATATTTCGGTTTTTCACATTTCTCGGGGTAATGGAAACGCAGCTCTAGTTTATTTGCTGCTATGGAAGCGAGGATTGCTGACTCAGAAGTGGCTTTGCACTGTGGAGGGACATTAGCTTCTCGCTAGGACGCTACATTGCATTGAAGATGGTTTGTTTGCTTGTCGCTGTCAAATTTGCAGACACAGCTAGAATGTGTCAACATGCATTATCACGATATGACGATAGTAATAACAGCTCTATCGTCTGCCCAATATATATCAGTTACATCTTGTATCGCCTCTATCGCACAACCCTAATGGACTGTTATAATTAAGCAGCATAGTGTTCTCACCCCTTTCAGTGTTTGAGCCAAACACAGGGATCAAAGTAGAGGACAGTATTATTGTTCCTAGTTTACACTCAAATGAAACACGAATGTCCTGTTTAATTCATTTGAATCGATGTCAATAGGTGACATCGGTCGTAGCTAAGATGTGTTTTCATTATTGTTTGTTTGAACAAAGTAGTGAGGCTCTCCTTTTATAATATTTGGGGGCGTCAGTGTTTTTAGGGTTTTTTTTTTTTTTCAGAAAACGACTGCAGCAGGAGTCTCTCTAGTAAATGACCCCAGCCCCCTCTTCGTTTGCTATAGGAGATCTGCATCACTGAGTCATGGGCCTGCACATTAACATGATTGCTACATCAAATGCAGGAAGACACACTGCCTTCCCCGAACCAGCTACAGGCTCAAGAGCAAGGGGCTTTTAGTGCAAGTGCTCCAGACTTCAGAGATGAGCAAGAGCTCTTCCTCTGGTTAAATCCTCTAAGAAGGATGACCCAAATGTTCATTGACGATGCAAGCAAGGATTAATGGAAAATAAAGCGTGTCTCTGCAGGGTTGGTGAATTTATAACCTCATCCGTGCAACAACCTCACTTTGCTGTTGTAGTCCACCATTTTGTCTCCAAGCAACATTGGCGCGCGATTGTTAATTAGAAATGGGTAACCTGAAGCGGACAAAGTAGAGCCAAGATCAACAACACAAGCATGAACGCACAAAAGCAGGTTAAATATAATGAGTGAGTACTTTAAAAACAGAAACTCCACAAGCACATCAATACCACTACAGGTTAGTCCAAGTCAGCTAATGTAAGAGTAACAGTTTTTTTAAAAGACTAAGAACAGTTAATGCCTTTGAATAGTAGATTTCTTTTAAATTTTAAGTACACAAAGTTACACACTGGCAGTCAAAAAATATTGAGTTGGCAAAGTTCATTGCTTAACTTGAACCTAAATGTGAAGTTACTTCTTGTAATGTCATTTTTGTCTCACGCTCGTTTATTAAAAAGGGGGCCTACTTGTTCATCTTTCCAAAGTAATCACTGGAGCTCAAAAGCAACCCAGAGTGGTGAGCAGCAATGTTTACATATATGAATAAACACGTGTTTTAATAAATCGACCATTGCGCCACAATAGAATTTGAATGTTTATCATTCACAAAGACAGGAAAGAGAACACTGTTTTACCGTTTCTTCCAAATTAAGAAAATGATGTGTGTTCTAATCCTGGCATACTTGGTAATAAACGACAAAGATGACAATTTTTGGAAAAATGAGGATTCACAACCTTATCTTTTTGAACCTGCATATACAGAGGATGAACTGCTGCTTTGACGAAGAGAGGGTGAAAAGTTGCTGCAAACGGTAATCGAGAGAGTCAGGACTGTCATGCCTAGGCGGTGTAAATAAGGAGATTGCAAAGCTATGCCGATAAAAATTGAGTGCTTCTGCTGCAGTGAGTGGCACACAATGTTATTATCGATGGAAAGGCTTTGTCTATCTGCGAGGAGGACACTGCTCAAAGAAACTATGTCCCAATGAAAGTTTTACTGTTAGCGCTAACAAACCTGCAGAGGTAAAAAAACTTTTTCCACCTACCTAAAATTAACATCCCCAGCTTAACCAAACGGACAACTGCCTATTGAGTGAGTCACTATAATATTGAGGCAATACATCATGCTTGTTAGTATAACTACATAAACTGTCAAGCTCGCTGTGCACAAACAAAACATGAAATGTGGGCTAATACTTTACAGATACTGTAATACGATTGTTAATGTTTTTCAGTCAGTACAGATTTATGTCCTATCGATTTCAGCTGCATACACAAATGCTAGCTTTCCTCTTGCTAATGCCGTAGCAGTATGAGTTTTTCTGTGAGCAACGCGATGTGATACTACTAAGTCCAAAGTCATGACAAGTTGTTCCCGCGATTATATTAAACTATTTTTCGCTGGAAGCCGTCTTCACTGGAGCAAATACCTGCTATGCAATGCATTCAGAGAAGTGGGAGGAGCTTCACTGCACTAAGATTACACTTAAGGTGGATTGATGACATACAATGTAGATTGTTACTATGACTGCTTTAGTAAGATGGCATAAAATCTCAGCAGAAAGACGGCAGACAGGAACTTTAGAGTCATGTTTTATTGCAAACAGTCAGGTTTGTCGTCAAACTATGTCAAAACACCTTCTCAAACTAAATCACACACTTCAAGCTTCAAAATAAAAGCATCCCGTCTAACTACACTAATCAAATAAACATTTTTTACATTACAATCATCCTCTGTCAAAGATGTTTTGTAATGTCAGGGTTACCCCAAGATTGCCACTATATACGTTGGGGCATGGCTAGGGGTGTGGTCAATATGACATCATCTTATATATGACATGATTTTCTTTAAAAAGGCTTAACAAATGTTTTATGCATATCTAAAAAAATATTAGTGTTATTAGTTATTAATAATACCATTAATAATATTATGATTAACATTTTTCATAGAATCAATCAGAATAACAATCAGAATTAAACAAAGGGAATTTGACTTTGAAGACTGTGCTCTCTTTGTTCTATGCCTGTTTCAATTGTTGCTGCTTATTGTAAAATGTAACACAAGCTACACTATATTCTGCCCTCCCTGAATGTTGGAATTTAGTTTGCCAAGTATGTAAACGGTCCTTTGACAACTTCAGATGTTTTGTTGATATTCTTCACAATGAAGTCACTGTAAAACTAACCACACTAGAGAAAGTACATGCTATATAAACATGAAGTGCACATACATGTAGGACTCATGTTAGAATAATAATATTATTTGGAATAAACTAAAAAAAACAATACAATTATGCAAGATGAAGGTTGAGCTCTAATGCCGCTAGCCAAATGCTAGCGTACAATGGATAGACAATAGACAAGCTAACTTAAATGATCATGGCCAATCGCAGGGCACAGATAGACTATCATTCATACTCACAATCATACCTATAGACAATTTACAGTCTGCATGTGAGTGTGAATGTTGTCTATCTGTGTTGGCTCTGCAATGAGGTGGCGACTTGTCCAGGATGTACCCTGACTTCCGCCCGAGTGCAGATGGGATAAGCTCCAGCATGCCCGTGATCCCGAAAGGGACGAGCGGTAGAAAATAGATGGATGGATGGCAATGAACCTTACATGCTTATTTTGCGCCACAATCATTTACATGTAGGGGAAACACTAGTGTATATTCCTTATAACATGTTCTGGTTGATATTCCTCAATTACAGAATGATTATCAGGCTGAATATTACATGTTATTGATAAATAGAGAAGATTAAGACATTGTCATGAAGACCATTAACTTGTACAACACAAAATGCACAGAATATTACAAGCATTTATTCAGGTAGAAATATCATATTACCAAACATCTTTGACGATCAAACCATTGCAATTCACATTTTGTGTTATTAATGCGTGAAACAGGTATCTAAACATGGTGTATCTCCTCTCCTCTCCTCTGAATGCAAGTGCTCCTAAAGCAAGAATACAAATTCTGTATTCCTACAAAATAAAAAAACTGACAAGATATCAACGCACTGCAGGTATTTTTTTTTTATTGACATTAAAAGTGTGTTTATGTCCTTTTTGTATTGAGCTGTTTAGATAAGCGTAATGTTTAAAAAAACACCCCGCCTACCGCCCGAATACAGCTGAGATAGGCTCCAGCACCCCCGTGACGCCGAACAGGACAAGCGGTAAAAAATGGATGGATGGATAACTTTAAAGCAAACTAAATGTCCCCCCATGGACTTAAAAACTTGAAAATTATCTGTCTAGGGTACACTTATTAATGATTAAAAAGTATAACGGTCTGCGATTAATGGCAATTAATGTTGAGTTAAATATGAACAGAGTGCGATTAATTGCAAATAAATGTTTTAATCGTTTGACAGTCCTGTTACTACACTAGAGAAACAGTCACTCTGTGTTCACTTTCACAATAACATTGTCGTTACAACTTGGTTATTACACAGATTATGGAAAGAAAATGAAGTATTGTTGGCTGTTTACGAGTGATTTAGAGGCAGACTGGATTGTTCCCATTAGCAGTATTGCTAACCACCTGTAACGAGCCGATTTATACAAATTAGAATGAAAAAAAAACATGTCTTCTTGTCTCTCATAAGGATTGTAAACAATAGCCCAAAAAAAAAAAAAAGTTTATTTTTTTATTTTTTTTATTTGAGTGTCTAAATACGTTTCTCTTTTTCCGTTTTAATTTGTAATTGGTAAAAAATGTTTGTGTTTATTTAATGATAAAGAAAAACAAACGCAAACTCACTTCTATTTGTCAGATTTCTTCAAGTATAGATCGATCTCTCTGAGTTAAAAGAGCACAGCCTGTAGGTTTACTGTGAACAATTGAATATTTTAGTTGTTCTGACAGTAATGTGTTTATACAAGTTTAGATTGGGGAATGTCGTTTTTTATCAGGAAAAGAGGTTAATGTCTCTTGTATTCGTGTTAGAATTTAGGCGAGCTAGCGCTAAAATGCTTTTCCAGTAAATGAGCAGTGTCACCAGTCCGTGAGTTTACCAAAGTTTTATGAATAACGGTTTAACGATCATTTCAATTTAAAATGGTAATACTAAACGGGAGTTTTACCGCGGTTTATTGTCATTAGACCATATGTTAATTCAGATGGTATTGCAATCAACCAGGAAACAACAGACCGCTGTAACATACAAGACTTGTATTCATTTTAACGCCTTGTTTTTTTTTCAGTTACTGCTGAAAAAGTATTTTCTTGGTTTGATTGGTAACATGCAGCCACATCTTACCTCTGGATGTCAGAGATGAGCCACCATGCCCAAGCCCAGCCTCCGACAACATACGTCTTTTGATCCGAGCCACAGCAGCCACCTTAGAAGCAACACAAAAGACAACAGCGTCATATAGCTATCTTTAAATAAAGGAATAAACATAATGCAATCACAGCTGGTTCTAGGACAAATAAGCAAGTACAAAGGTGTGTGTGTGCTCACAATTTTTTTTCTTACTTAAAGCGGTCATACTATGATTTTTTTTTTTATACATTTAAAACACTTCAATGTGGTCTACATGACATGTATCGGTGGTTCTTGGTCCATAATTTTGCATAAATTATGTTTTACAGACCATCTTCGAACTGCTTTCTGACCATCTCTTCAAGATGCAATGTTTTGTGGGCGGTCAACTGCGTCTTCCCCCCGTCAGCCATGTATAGTGTCTACTGACAGATATAAGTTTGAACTATACGCTACTTTGTATTAGAAATGGCAACAGCGGAGGATGTGTATTCATGTACAAGCCAGTCTGCCCTACAACAAGAGAATAGAGAAAAGAAGGTGCTTATTGACTGCAGTGTCGGACTACAATGGCGGACTCCCGCAAATATATTATAATACTTAGTTGCGCCACCTGAGTTTTGCAACTACTTTAAAAATTAACAGGCTTTTTTGTTTGGTCACCTAAAGAGTTTCTTACTAAAAGTAGTTCATAACCATCTGGTATTGTAATGCAAAAACTTCATTGTCATGATTTTCTGCCGCTTGTCTGCTCTTTGTTGCAATTCCTGGTTTTTGGGTCATGCGGCAGAGCTACCTTTGCGCACACGTAATACCCATTACCTCCTGACTACTTAAGCTCTCCTGTTCATTTACTCGGCGCCAGTAGATTTCTGCTGGTTCACCCTTCCAGTCACGTTCATCTCCTCTGCTCTGGCTCCACTCTCGTTTCTGGTTCCTGAGGCTCTGTTGTGTAGTGTTAATTGTTTCTTCTCCACACCTTTTGTGTGCGTTTTCGTTTCTCCACATCTTTTGTGTGCACCCATAGTTGTTTTTCTTCACTCCTTTTACAGTGCATTTTTTAAAATCATTTTTAATATTTTTTCTCTACGTTGGGCTCCTACTTCGTCGAAAGCTGATCGTGACACTCATATCACAATTATTGTCGAATGTGCTTAAAAAGTGCTTACACACACTGAAATCGTTTAACTAACCTTTAGTTATAAAATACATAAATAAAAGCACAATCTGGAGGTTCGATGTGCACAATTGAATTGCTTAGTTGCTCAGACGGCAATGAGTTTATACAAGATTAGCTATAGCTAGTTACGGATGAGCACGCCAGCTGCTCGAGCTAGCTCAGCAAATTGCTAACGAGCGATTAGCACACTCGCTTGCGTCTCCAAGAAATGATCAGTATCACTAGTTCGTGACTTTAGCGAGGTGCGGTTACCAATCATGGTTTTACGATTGTTTTAATTTGAAAAGGTATTACTAACTGTCGTGAGTTTTACCGCTGTTTATCACTAACATAGGTAATCCTTACATCCCAAACCGCATGACATGAAAAGTAGACGTGGGAATCTTTGAGCACCTCACAATTCAATTCCGATTCTTGCAGTGACGATCCGATTTAGAATTGATTTTCGATTGGATTCAAAATTGATTCTAGATTCAACACAATTCTTATAGTATGTTATTTGGTATATAAATGATAACAAAACCTTTTCATAACAGGTTACAGGTTACAAGCTCCTCTTGGCTGCTAACGTACGACTTATACGCTCAGAGTTGGCTTAAAAGAAAAGTCTACTTAAAAATGTATTTAAACATTTTTTTTTACAAAAATCATGGAATGTTTATCAATCTAATTAAAGAAAACAAAGCTATTCAACCCATCCCAGCTTTACAATAATTAAGATACAAATTTACAAAAAAATTGAGAAGAGTTAGAAGAGTAAGTCCTGTCTTTTCGGTAGGGACGGCGTGGCGCAGTGGAAGAATGGCCGTGCGCGACCCGAGTGTCCCTGGTTCAATCCCCACCTAGTACCAACCTCGTCATGTCTGTTGTGTCCTGAGCAAGACACTTCACCCTTGCTCCTGATGGGTGCTGGTTAGCGCCTTGCATGGCAGCTCCCTCCATCAGTGTGTGAATGTGTGTGTGAATGGGTAAATGTGGAAGTAGTGTCAAAGCGCTTTGAGTACCTTGAAGGTAGAAAAGCGCTATTCAAGTACAACCCATTTATCATTTATAATGCCATCCAGACATTTGACAACATACAAATTGTTGGACAAACATTTTTTGTTATATCAACAGCTTTTTAACATTATTTGAATGTAGTAAAACCTTATTCAAACCAAATAAATGTTTAATAGTACAATTAACCATGACATAAATTGATTGTGTTATACTAAATCTCCTTAGGACTTTGATGTAATCTCTATGGATGGTAACTGCAAACTCAAGGCAATAGAAACAGTTTGTGGCCTTTTTAAATATACGGAGAGTCTCATTTGCGGACCTGCATTTGTACGTCTATCACAAGTGGCCTATCTGCTGGATACACTTGTTTATGCAAAATATGACAATCTGATTCTGGCCTAAATGAAATCCAACAACAGCACAGCATCCAAAAGTCACAAGAAATTATGGGTTTGAATCCAAAATCAGAGATTTGTAATACAGTCATAATAAGTGAAACTTGATTCCACTTTAACTAAGAAATTGCTTTTTGACTGAAATGAGTAACCACAGGTTTAAATTTGAACCATGCATGTTTCCATTATCAAATGTTGATGTCGCAATGTTTGCTCACGTGACACAACACTAGTAGAGTAAGTAGCCTTGTGCGTTTACTAATGTGTCAAAACAAAAATACATTTAGTCACTGTAAAAAACACATTCAATTATTTACTGTATCTTCAGTTTAATGCTGCAACGCAGGTTTGGGGGATTCATTAGCAACTGTGGTTGTGCAATGAAATAATGTTCTTGTGGCAGGATTATATTTCAAAGCAATATGTCTTAATCCAAACAATACAGTGTTGCAGAAATGAAGGGAACGGTTTGTGTCAGTTTAGTTGAGCAACACAAGCACCAATGAGTCTGGTTCCTCTCCAGTGTTTCGGGTCACATTCCCAGCTGTCACGTTAAACTGACAGAAACAGTACGGGGAGGAGCTCAACTATATTTACTGACAAACACACACGCCTAGATTTACCCCAAACACAATATATGAACTATTTAGGAACATTTCCATTAAGAGGGTTGCAAATAAAAACAACAAAAGAACTCTGCCAATTGTAAAAATGTCATCCTCCAAATGTAATCACTTGTTCCTTATCCCACTTCTGACATTTTGTGAAAGGACAGGTAGATTCAAATATGCCCAAAACTTCATAGATAGCTATAGTGAAGTGAAAGTAACAGAGTGAAGCCTCTTATCAGTCATCCAGTGTCTTTGTCTCTGTTGTTGGAGGGGGGTCGCAAGCATGCACAAACAGAAGTTGAAGTTTGTAACGTAAACCTAAGGTAAACCTAGTAATGCTCCGCATTAGCCCCTAATTTTAATAACTTTTTCCTTATCCCATTTCGGACATTTTCTGAACGGTAGATGAACATTTGCCAATAATGTTTTGAGCTAGAAACGGAGTGAATGCGCTTGTCTGTCCCCGCTGTCTTTGTTTCTGCAGGGCCGCTAGGATAAACACACAATTTGCAGACACAGCTAGAATGTGTCATCAACAGGCATTATCTTGATATAACGATAGTTATAAAAACTCTATCGTCAGCCAAATCTATATAATTTATATCATCCATCCATCCATCCATCTTCTTTCGCTTATCCGAGGTCGGGTCGCGGGGGCAGCAGCCTAAGCAGGGAAGCCCAGACTTCCCTCTCCCAAGCCACTTCGTCCAGCTCTTCCCGGAGGATCCCGAGGTGTTCCCAGGCCAGCCGGGAGACATAGTCTTCCCAACGTGTCCTGGGTCTTCCCCGTGGCCTCCTACCGGTCGAACGTGCCCTAAACACCTCCCTAGGGAGGCGTTCGGGTGGCATCCTGACCAGATGCCCGAACCGCCTCACCTGGCTCCTCTCGATGTGGAGGAGCAGCGGCTAAGCTAAGTTAAGTTAAAGTTAAAGCTAAAGTACCAATGATTGTCACACACACATAGGTGTGGTGAAATTGTCCTCTGCATTTGACCCATCCCCTTGATCACCCCCTGGGAGGTGAGGGGAGCAGTGGGCAGCAGCGGTGCCGTGCGCGGGAAAAAGAAGTGCGTCCAACGTGGGGCTCGAACCCACAACCCTGAGATTAAGAGTCTCATGCTCTACCGACTGAACTCCCCCCCGGATGGCAGAGCTTCTCACCCTATCTCTAAGGGAGAGCCCCGCCATCGGCGGAGGAAACTCATTTCGGTCGCTTGTACCCGTGATCTTGTCCTTTCGGTCATGACCCAAAGCTCATGACCATAGGTGAGGATGTAGATCGACCGGTAAATTGAGAGCTTTGCCTTCCGGTTCAGCTCCTTCTTCACCACAACGGATCGATACAGCGTCCGCATTACTGAAGACGCCGCACCGCCTGTCGATCGCACGATCCACTCTTCCCTCACTCGTGAACAAGACTCCGAGGCACTTGAACTCCTCCACTTGGGGCAGGGTCTCCTCCGCAACCCGGAGATGGCAGTCCACCCTTTTCTGGGCGAGAACCATGGACTCGGACTTGGAGGTGCTAATTCTCATCCCAGTCGCTTCACACTCAGCCGCGAACCGATCCAGTGAGAGCTGAAGATCCTGGCCAGATGAAGCCATCAGGACCACACCATCTGCAAAAAGCAGAGACCTAATCCTGCAGCCACCAAACCGGATCCCCTCAACGCCTTGACTGCGCCTAGAAATACTGTCCATAAAAGTTATGAACAGAATCGGTGACAAAGGGCAGCCTTGGTGGGGTCCAACCCTCACTGGAAACGTGTCCGACTTACTGCCGGCAATGCGGACCAAGCTCTGACACTGATCATACAGGGAGCGGACCGCCACAATCAGACAGTCCGATATCCCATACTCTCTAAGCACTCCCCACAGGACTTTCCGAGGGACACGGTCGAATGCCTTCTCCAAGTCCACAAAGCACATGTAGACTGGTTGGGCAAACTCCCATGCACCCTCAAGGACCCTGCCGAGAGTATAGAGCTGGTCCACAGTTCCACGATCAGGACGAAAACCACACTGTTCCTCCTGTATCCGAGGTTTGACTATCCGGCGTAGCCTCCTCTCCAGTACACCCGAATAGACCTTACCGGGAAGGCTGAGGAGTGTGATCCCACGATAGTTAGAACACACCCTCTAATTCCCCTTCTTAAAGAGAGGAACCACCACCCCGGTCTGCCAATCCAGAGGTACCGCCCCCGATGTCCACGCGATGCTGCAGAGTCTTGTCAACCAAGACAGCCCCACAGCATCCAGAGCCTTAAGGAACTTCAGGCGGATCTCATCTACCCCTGGGGCCTTGCCACCGAGGAGCTTTTTTAACTACCTCAGCAACCTCAGCCCCAGAAATAGAAGAGCCCACCACAGACTCCCCAGGCACTGCTTCCTCATAGGAAGACGTGTTGGTGGGATTGAGGAGGTCTTCGAAGTATTCCTTCCACAAATCCACAACATCCGCAGTCAAGGTCAGCAGAACACCATCCTCACCATACACGTGTCTATATCGCGTAAGAAAGGTTGGTTTTGCATAATAGGACCGCTATAACCCCGGATGATTACCTGAAAGTTGAGATAGGCATCAATCTTAACCAAAACCCTAATGAAAATGAGCGGGAAAGAAAATGGATGGGTGGATGTTTTCATATGACATTTCATACTTTTATCAAACAGAACTGTTGAGGTCCATCGTTGTTTGTTGTGACTACATTGACAATGATGCTTTCGTGCGTTTTAATAATGTGTATCGAGACATTAGTTGTGTTGTTGTTTTATTTGGTTGAGGAATAATAAGGAGATTAACAATACTGCAACATGTTGCCATAAATGCACCAACATTTTACAAAATGACTCCTTTGTAGGGCTGGACGATTATGGCAAAAATAATAATCACACGAATGTTTTGATTGAAACCACAACAAGTAAAATAATCCCATCCTCACCTACGATCACGGGTGCAAGCGGCCGAAATGAGTTTCCTCCGCCGGGTGGCTCTGTCATCCGTGAGGAGCTCAAAGTAAAGCCGCTGCTCCTCCACATCGAGAGGAGCCAGGTGAGGCAGTTCGGGCATCTGGTCAGGATGTCACCTTAACCCCTCCCTAAGGAGGTGTTTAGGGCACGTCCGACCGGTAGGAGGCCACGGGGAAGACCCAGGACACGTTGGGAAGACTAAGTCTCCCGGCTGGCCTGGGAACGCCTCGGGATTCCCCGAGAGGAGCTGGATAAAGTGGCTGGGGAAAGGGAAGTCTGGGCTTCCCTGCTTAGGCTGCTGCCCCCGCGACCCGACCTCGGATAAGCGGAAGAAAATGGATGGATGGATGAATGGATTGTAATCCTGATTAATTAAGAACTATTATTGTTAAAGAAGTGGTTTGATACAAATAAATTAACTCTCAATTTAAACAAAACTAAATGTATAATTGTGCCATTGATGCATGTAGAAAATTAAAAATAATTTATACTGAGATAGAAAGAGTGAATGAAATACCATTTATTGGGAGTACTTTTACAAAATTAGCTCAGTTGGAAGCATCATATAAACTCTATCAAGGCAAAGCTATGTAAATCTCTTGCAATAATATCTAAAGTCAAATAAATGCTAAATGGAAAAAAAACCCGATATATTTTATACTGTTCCCTGGTTCTCCCTTACATGATCTATGGCCTAGAAGTGTGGGAAAATACTTATAAAACAAATATTCATCCAATTAGTATCATTCAAAAAAGAATGATCCGCATTGTGAATAAAATGGCTTACATACAATTGAGCTTTTCATTAAATTAAAAGCACCAAAATATAAGGATTTGGTCGACTTTAAGACAGCACAATGTATGTATAACATAAACAATAACAAGTTACCAGTGTATATTCAGGGATTGTTTAACAAACGAGACTATGTTCATAATGCTTAAAAAAACATACTTGGGAACAAGTGCAAAGCAGCATTGTGTCTTTTGTTGGGATTAATGTACTGAGTAATTTGGACCAAGAGTTAAAAGACTGTAAAACGTTAATTCAATTTAAAAAATGTTTGAAGAAATCAATTGTAAAAAGAATATGTTGTAAATGGATGTTAAGGATGTAAAATTAACATGTCGGAACTTTTTCATATTTTTATTTTGTGATTAATGGAAAACAAAAAAATGACAATTGGTAGTTTTTTTCTATATCTGTTTTGTAAATACTCTGGGATAGGTGTAATAAGCTTCAGCTTCCATTTCAGACTATATATATATTAGAGAATGTCTTCTCTTCATCTGTCAAAATGTTTAAAAATGTCTGAATAAAAATGAAACTTGATAACTTGAAACTTGAATTACACAATTATTCATTAATTTGAAAACAAGTATTTATTGTACCACCAAAACTCAACTTTAAATAGTGTTTAAAAAAGCTGGATAAAAATCAGTAACGAATAAACCACATCAAGCAAAAAAATAATAATACCAATAGCAATACAATTAAATAACAATAGCAATATAAAAAACATTTTGTCCAGTTTGTTTTTAATTCTTTTTGTTCCCTTTTACACTTATTTTACCACCACAAAGTGTGTGTTTTGTGTGTCAAATAAAACTTAACAAAATGTTTGTTAATTAAATGCTAAAATCCTCACATTTATTAATACATCTTTGGACAATGTTGACCAGTATTTTAGGTCAAAGCATAATAATTGTGTAAATGTATCAATACGTACATTATGCTTGCGTATAGTATTTTTTTGAAACCGCAGTCAGACCGGGTGTGGCGCAACGCGCTATTATTGTGAAGGGGGAATTGTGCTGTGCTGTTGTAAGGAGTAAAGAGGCGACTTGTGGCTGTAAAAAAAATAAAAAAATAAAAAGATCAAACCTCTCAAATTGCGACCACTGTTTGTAGATTAATGTAACATCCACTATGTCGTTACAACAACACAAGAAGATGAGATGTGTTGTGGGTGCATGGATTGTTCCCGCCAGTTTAAGCTTCGTAGTTTAGTCGCTGTTTCAAGTGGCCGCCCCGACATTGTTGAGTTCAGGACGTTTGAGTGTATTGTGAATAAGTGAACTAATAATTTTCCCAAATAAATGTCTCTTCTCCTCACAATGACAACATTTCACTTACAATTATCTCAATTTCCCTGCACAACTTTGTGACTATGTCCACGGTTATGTGAACACGGAAATCATATGCCTTACTTCTTGTATTGAGTTTCGCAATAATTGATTATTGACTAGCGTTGTCCATCCATTTTCTACCGCTTGTCCCGTTCGGGGTCGCGGGGGGTGCTGGATCCTATCTCAGCTTCAATCGGGCGGGAGGCGGGGTACACCCTGGACAAGTCGACACCTCACCGCAGGGCCAACACAGATAAACAGATAACATTCACACTCACATTTACATACGAGGGACAATTTAGTGTTGCCAATCAACCTGTCCCCAGGTGCATGTCTTTGGAGGTGGGAGGAAGCTGGAGTACCCGGAGGGAACCCACGCAGTCACCGGGAGAACATGCAAACTCCACACAGAAAGATCCAGAGGCCAGCATTGAACCCAGGACCTTCGTAATGTGAGGCATTAACCCCTGTACCACCGTGTTGTTGCGTTGGGTCAAATAAAAATAGCAACCATGGTGACATCCCAAACTTCTAATAGAAGTGCTCTTTTTTCACTTATTGGTTCCTCATCGTGGAATTTTGCATGCATGTTGCGCGGCCCATTAATCATTTATTTTCGGAATCGTGAGAAGCCATAATCGAAATTGAAATTAAAATTTGATTAATTGTCCAGTCCTACCCCTTTGTTTCTTAAATTTTATGTTGAGAAAGTCAACTTAAGTGGGCACGTGTTAGTAACAAAGAAGAACCCGGTGAACCGGAACTTAATGAGTAAACTGGTCGACATTTAAAGTTTGCCAATTAAAGCAGGACTGACTTAAGCAGGTTCGCAAAACCGTCTTTCAAATCATGTTCTTGCTCCCCATAAGTTGCCGATTAACTCCTATTGCAAACAAGACTGGGTCGTTTGTGTTAATGCTAAATTGAGATATTCACAATCAGTAACTTAACTGTAAAGCAAAAGTAGACAACAGGCACAACATCTGTGTTTGAGAGCATGATTTAGTTGCAGCATTGGTATTTCTATGAAACGGTATGTAGTGTCACATGCTTTATTAACCAAATTTTGTCAATGCCAACAAGAGTCTTTAGCAATCCGATGAGCTACAGACTATTAATGCTCCAGTCTTTCCACCACTGGCATAACTGACATTCCTGACTGCATACTACCAAAGGCGGAGAGGGGGTTGTTTGAGTAAACTAATACCAATATACACACTTAAAATCCTGTAATCAGCTTTGACATGACAGGACAATTCTCGACTTGTAACCAACAAATAAACCTGAAATATCAACCATGGAGATTTTTACAGCATGTCAAAAAAGGAAATTCCAAAGTTGATAAGTATATCTCCACACAGCAGAGCCAGTCAAGTTTGGTCCCACGATATACAGCTTATGCCCACTTTTCTCTGTTCCTTTGTGTGGTTAGCACTGTCTTCACCATGGAAAATCCCCAGAGCAGATGCAGTTTTGTTATGTGATTTACAAACAAAAGCAAAGATCAGAGATTATTGAAGGTTCAATGTGCACTGCAACAACAATGAATCTGATTTAGTGTGCAATGTGTGCTTTGTGATTTAACATTGGGCTAGCATAATTATGCTTTAATAGAATCCAAATTGCACTTAAACGAATCAGCATTTAATTTAATTTTGGAGCGTCTTAGTGAAAAAATGATTGTGCAATGCAGTTTACGTGGTGACTTTTGTATGGCCCAGCATTGTGCACACTAGGAATGTAACAGTATAATAATTTCATATCATGGTTCTCGTGACCAAAATCATCACGGTTATCATTATTATTGTGGCATTGTTGAATGTGCTCAAAAAGTACTTATACACACAGTATTTTTTTTGTAAATAACTAAAATAAATATACACACTGTTAAATCATTTGACCAAGTACTTTTTTAAATAACTAAAATAAATTTACACACTATATCAATGTTCTGGTACCGGTACCAAAATGTACTTTTTTGATACTTTTCTAAATAAAGGAGACCAAAAAAAATGCCTTAATTTTAACAGAAAATCTTACGATATTTTAAACGTATGTTTCTGATTGCACTCAAAGAACAATTTTGGAAGATTAAAATAAAAATTTAAAGAATTAAACACACTGGGCTTTTTTGTTATTTGTTTTAAACTATTGTAGTGGCGTTCTGTACAAAAAGTGCACTTTAAAGGCCTACTGAAACCCACTACTACCGACCACGCAGTCTGATAGTTTATATATCAATGATGAAATCTTAACATTGCAACACATGCCAATGCAGCCGGGTTAGTTTACTAAAGTGCAATTTTAAATTTCGCGCGACATATCTTGCTGAAAACGTCTCGGTATGATGACGTCAGCGTGTGACGTCACGGATTGTGGAGGACATTTTGGGACAGCATGGTGGCCAGCTATTAAGTCGTCTGTTTTCATCGCAAAATTCCACAGTATTCTGGACATCTGTGTTGGTGAATCTTTTGCAATTTGTTCAATGAACAATGGAGACAGCAAAGAAGAAAGCTGTAGGAGGGAAGCGGTGTATTGCGGCCAACTTCAGCAACACAAACACGGCCGGTGTTTCATTGTTTACATTCCCGAAAGATTACAGTCAATCTTTACCATTGGCCTGTGGAGAACTGGGACAACAGAGACTCTTACCAGGAGGACTTTGAGTTGGATACGCAGACACGGTACCGTGAGTACGCTTCCAAACATTTGATCGCTTGCCCGTACGTGCGTGCCGCTATGTGCATGTCACGTACGTAATTTTGGGGACTTTGGGGAAATATATGTGCTGTATGAACTTTGGGGAGGTGAACGGTACTTTGGGCTGTGGGATTGAGTGTGTTGTGCAGGTGTTTGAGTTGTATTGGCGGGTTATATGGACCGGGGGGGGGAGGTGTTTGTTATGCGGTATTAATTTGTGGCATATTAAATATAAGTCTGGTTGTGTTGTGGCTAATAGAGTATATACTGTATATGTCTAGTGTTTATTTACTGTTTTAGTCATTCCCAGCTGAATATCAGGTCCCACCCGCCTCTCACAGCATCTTCCCTATCTGAATCGCTCCCACTGCACTCTAGTCCTTCACTCTCACTTTCCTCATCCACGAATCTATCATCCTCGCTCAAATTAATGGGGAAATCGTCGCTTTCTCGGTCCGAATCGCTCTCGCTGCTGGTGGCCATGATTGTAAACAATGTGCAGATGTGAGGAGCTCCACAACCTGTGACGTCACACTACTCGTCTGCTACTTCCGGTACAGGCAAGGCTTTTTTATCAGCGACCAAAAGTTGCGAACTTTATCGTTGATGTTCTCTACTAAATCCTTTCAGCAAAAATATGGCAATATCGCGAAATGATCAAGTATGACACATAGAATGGACCTGCTATCCCCGTTTAAATAAGAAAATCGCATTTCAGTAGGCCTTTAATTTAGTGTTGTTTTGATATGTCATCTTAGTGACATCATGCACAAAAGTGCACTCATAGCTTGTTTTAAAATGTCTCTGATAATCTTGCACTTTCTGTTTTGAAATGACATGAATGTTTGTGCCACTGCTTAATAACTGTTTAATAAATACAGTTTTGGTCAATTGACTTAGTTGTGATTTCCCTCTTTGCATGAAAGTTTAAAATGAGCATATATTAATGCAGTATGAACAAGAATGTTTTAATGTAGACACATAGAATCATCATACTGCTGTGATTATATGCATCAAGTGTTCATTCAAGGCTAAGGCATCGTGACATGTAGGGATGATGTTTGATAAGAAATTATCGAGTTCGAGCCCATTATCGAATCCTCTTATCGAACCGATTCCTTATCGGTTCTCTTATCGAATCCAGATAGGTTGTTGTGTATGGAAAAAAAACACAATATTTGGTTTAACAAAAGCTCACTATTATTTTATAAGAAAAAAATAAAATAAAATAAATAAATAAATATTGACTGTTACCCCCCTAAAAAAAAAAAAAATATTGACTGTTGTTACCCAAAGTATATTAAGTGGGATTTTTCAGAAAAACAAATATATACAGTAACACCAAAACAACCTCTCTCTGTGATCACTATAGGTGTATAAATAATAATATAGTGTTAAATAAAATCAGTCCCTTTGGCACAAAACTGAAAATAATACAGCTCTCCAAAAAGTGCACTTCTGCTGCTATTGGAACATATTAACTACACACACTATGACACTAAGAACACCACAGTCATCAATCAAAAATTCTTCCACCCTTACATGAGAGCGAAGCCTGGCAATAATTGCATATTGCCTGTTCTGCCCTCACTATACGTGTTGAGGTTATACAGCTTGGCAGACAGCTAACAAACAACCCAAAGCAGATTAATCCATTTAGGCTCTTTATTGATGTTGATCTTGCTTTGTCTTTTCCTATCTTTACTTTTGTCTTGCACTGGACTGTTATTTTTTTTTTTTAAACTGAAATACACACAATGACAAATGTATAAGCTATGTGATTCAATTAACATACTGAAATGTAATACACAATATATAAATATTAGCTTCACACAAATATACAGTACTATCATCAAACAAATACTTCTGAGTGTTGAAACTATTTCGATGGTGGGAATATACAACTGGCAGCCATTTTAAGTCCTCAAAACATCCATTGAAACAGTGCACAAAAATCATTTTTCAATAAACATCTTAGTATCAAACTTAACCACTTTCCACCTTAATATTGAGTTACATAAACAAGTTAAACAGTTTACTTACAGACTTATCTTTTCTAAGGCTTGTAAGAGCGAACACAACTTGTCTACTTCTCAATCGTCTCAACCCGGAAGTGCCCAAACTAATGACGCGTAGTATTTTCATATCGCCACAAGGTGTCAGTAAGAGTCTACAATCAAATGGGCATAACATTGCAGGTCCCACAGGGCATTTCCTGTACGTGGGAAGGGATTCGTTCCCAGGGATTCGAATGAAGAACCAACTCTTTTTCTTTACTATAGTGGCCTCGATAACGGGAGCCGGTTCTCAAAAAGGGATTTGAGTCCATGGAATCGGTTCTTTTCTTATCGAACAACCGGGAGAACCGATTTCGAACATCATCCCTAGTGACATGGCCTAAAAATATCGAGATATTGAAAAAAGGCCATATCGCCCAGCCCTACAACAACACGTTGCCATAAATGCACCAAAATTTTACAAAATGACTCCTTTGTAGGGCTGGACGATTATGACAAAAATAATAATCACGATTATTTTGATTGAAACCACAACAATTTTAGAAGATTGAAATAAAAATTTAAAAGCATTAAACACACTGGGTTTTCTTGTTGCGCTCAAAGAACAGTTTATAATTTTACATATTAAATATAGCATGCCATTATCTAAGATTAGGTTAGAATACAATAGAAAGCTTTATTGACATTGTATTGAATGCTTCATGATTTATAGTTGCCACTCTTGGTCTGTGCTTTAAGACAAATACAATTATTTGTAAATACTAAAAACAATACTATGGCTGAAACTAAACAAATAAGACATGTAGCAGATAAAAAACACATTGTTAAGGATAAAACACAAATTGTAAGAATTTGTAACACAATTCAGTCATTTCACTTGCATTAGTTTACACCAAGCGGCGCGGTTTTGACTGTGCTAATATTTGGCATCAAGATGTGCACAGCAGGGGATTGAGTTAACTATATTACCTTTAAACTCATTGTGCAGGTCTGGATGATTGTTATTTAAATGTTTGCCTAGGTTTGAAGCGCAGGTGATAATACTGTCTTGCCACTTTTGGCTAGGCATGTCTGAAAGAACTGCTTGCAGCGCGGCACTTCCGTGTTCAAAGTGTCACCTTGATCGATAGTTTTGAAGCCCAAATACCTCCATACAGCGCTTCACGCACCCTCTTTAATAACCAGTAGAATGACCTTTATATGCCATTTTTCTTCTCCTCACGGTTTCTGCTTGTGCGCTGTGTGTTTGTGTGTGCGCTGACACACTTAACATGTACCTCGGCTCTGTGCCTCACCGTTGCACAATAGCATACAGATGAAAAAAGTATCTGTATTTTTCAAAGGCAGTATAGTATTGTTTTTAATTCATTAGCACCGCGGTACTTTATAAGTACCGGTATACCGTACAACCATAATTACATTCGAAAACTCACGACTTTGCATGTTTTGTGTTTCTTATGCTTCACTGATAGTGTTTTAATCTTAGTATTTTATGTCTAAGACAGTGTTTTTCAACCACTGTGCCGCGGCACACTAGTGTGCCCTGAGATCCAGTCTGGTGTGTCGTGGGAGATGATCTAATTTCACCTATTTGGGTTAGAAATATTTTTTGCAAACCAGTAATTATAGTATGCAAATTATGTGTTGTTGTTGAGTGTCGGTGCTGTCTAGAGCTTGGCAGAGTAACCGTGTAATACTCATCCAAATCAGTAAGTGGCAGCCGGTAGCTAATTGCTTTGTAGATGTCGGAAACAACGGGAGGCAGCGTCCAGGTAAAAAGGTGTCTAATGCTTAAACCAAAAATAAACAAAAGGTGAGTGCCCCTAAGAAAAGGCATTTAAATTTGGGGAAGGCTATGCAGAACAAAACTAAAATTGAACTGGCTACAAAGTCAACAAAAACAGAATGCTGGACGACAGCAAAGACTTACCGTATTTTCCGCACTATTAGCCGCACCTAAAAACCACAAATTTTCTCAAAAGCTGACAGTGCGACTTATAACCCGGTGCGCTTTATATATGGATTAATATTAAGATTCATTTTCATAAAGTTTAGGTCTCGCAACTACGGTAAACAGCCGCCATCTTTTTTCCCCGTAGAAGAGGAAGCGCTTCTTCTTCTACGGTAAGCAACCGCCAAGGTAAGCACCCGCCCCCATAGAAGAGGAAGCGCTTCTTCTTCTACTGTAAGCAACCACCCGCCCCCATAGAAGAAGAAGCGCGCGGATATTACGTTTCATTTCATTTGTGTGTTTACATCTGTAAAGACCACAAAATGGCTCCTATTAAGAGACACGCGTACAACGCAGAATTCAAACTCAAGGCAATAAGTCACGCAGTAGAACACGGAAATAGAGCAGCAGCAAGAGAAGTGAACATAAATGGTGCGTAGGTAGAGGAAGCAGGGGTGCGTTTTCCGGCACAACACCGGACGACATACGCCAACATCTTCCAGTGGATTGTAAATGCCTGGGCGAATATATCGGTCTCAACTGTGGTCCGAGCTTTCCAGAAGGCAGGATTCACGGAACTGCTGCACAACAACAGCAACATTGACTCTAATGACTTCGACGAGACAGAGCCGGCCATTTTGGATGCCGTATTCGCCCAACTTTTTAATTCAGACACTGAAGAAGAATTCGAGGGATTTATGGATGAGGAATAATTTCAGAAAGTGAGCTTTAAATGTTTATTTTGTGTGTTGTGTGACATTAACGTTCGAGCAACGTTGAGTTTTACTATTTTTGTGATTGCACATTTGCACATTACATTTTGGGGGTGAACAGAGTTAGAACGCTGGTTTGTAATATATTATTAAAGTTTGACTGACCTATCTGACTGTTTTTTTGACATTCCCTTTAGCGCAGCGTAGGCGCGGCTTATAACCCGGGGCGGCTTATAGGTGAACAAAGTTTTGAAATATGCCATTCATTGAAGGTGCGGCTAATAACCCGGGGCGGCTTATAGTGCGGAAAATACGGTACTGTGGAGCAAACACGGCGTCCACAATGTACATCCGAACATGACATGACAATCAACAATGTCCACACAAAGAAGGATAAAAACAACTGAAATATTCTTGATTACTAAAACAAAGTAGATGCGGGAAATAACGCTCAAAAGAAGACATGAAACTACTACAGGAAAATACCAAAAAAAGAGAAAAAGCCACCAAAATAGGAGCACAAGACAAGAACTAAAACACACAGGAAAACAGCAAAAAACTCTAAATAAGTCACGGTGTGATGTGACAGGTTGTGACAATACACCTACTTTGAGACAAGAGCTATTGTGATGCATGGTTGGTTATGGTTTAAAGTCATATGCAACAATTGCGACGACTTTTTACTGTCAAATGAGTTTAGTTTTTTAATGATTTCTGTTTTTCAACGCAAAAAATGTGCCTTGGCTCAAAAAAGGTTGAAAAACACTGGTCTAAGAGAGCACATAATGTTCGTTCAATGTGTAATATCATAGTTGCTCAGACAGCAATGTGTTTATATAAGTTTAGATTGGAGTATGCTGTTTTTTAAAAGGGCCCTAAAATGCAAAACCAACTTTTCTTACTTATTTGTAACTGCTTACGTGTATTTGGGATCTGCAGAAGTCCCGAAAATTTGAAATCAAACCGTGGAGGCATTGCAAAGATATTTATAAAATCATCTTGCCTTCCTTCCTACTTCCCCCCAAACAAACCATTTGGAATTTGAACAATATGTGACGTTTTTCCCACCGGTGACGTCAGCGGATTATCCATATATGGCAGAAATTTACCCGAGGATCTTTGCGCAAATCCGCCATTTTTATTTTATGTACAAGCTTTTGTAGTTCGCACGACAACATGCCCAAGGTATGACCAGAAGAACGAAAATGCTCTGTTATAGGTTGTATCAACCAACACAGGTCACTACACACACCTCCAGTCTCATCTGAAAAATAAAACAAGTGCCTGGATATCTTTTTCATTTAGCGGCAATGCAGCTTCAACTGTGAGGAAGTGTCTCTTATGTTTTAGATGTGTTCTCTAATTGTGATTATTGTGACAATTTCAATATTTCAAGTACATGTAATTTAAAGTATGAAACGAGATTGTCAAATTTGAATTAGAGCGCATGAGTGTATGTCATACATAGCTCTGCTCTGCCACAAATTTTGATTGGCAACTAATTGGCTTTGTCCATCCATTCATTTTCTACCGCTTGTCCCTTTCGGGGGATGCTGGAGCCTATTTCAGCTGCATTCGGGCAGAAGGCGGTGTACACTTTTGTACAATTGGCTTTGTATTCTTTCTAATTACAGTTTCACACTTTGTTGCATTAAATTCCTGGTACAACACAACATGAGCCTGTTCCCTGGAGGAAGTGGCGTAACAGAGAGTTTAGTTAGCTGTGAATCCCAATATAGGACACAAAGTCACATTGAGTGTAACTAATAAAAATGTATAAATTACGGACCGCATGGTGGTTAGAGCTTTAAATACCGGCACATAGTTTCCGTATGGCTGCTGCAATAGAGCGCAGAAAAATATTAATGCACACATGTTAAAAGTACAATTTTAATGTTTAATGTTGATGTGTGCATTTATTAAAAAAAGGAAGATTGTTATGGAAAGCGGAAAATTGTTTTTACTATTTTCCCTAAAATATGCATTGAGGTTATAAAGTTTCGATCAATCGAACAAACTGATTGATAGATTATTCCATTACTGAAACATTCAATAAGCTAAATCACCAAAAATGATTCCCGGGCGCAGCCACCGCTGCTGCCCACTGCTCCCCTCACTTCCCAGGGGGTGATCAAGGGTGATGGGTCAAATGCAGAGAATAATTTCACCACACCTAGTGTGTGTGACAATCATTGGTACTTTAACTTTAACTACAGTCCAATACACTAACACGTGGTCTAATTTCTAAATGACCATTTAAAAAAAAAATTCAACTTAAAAGGGAACAGCACTCCTTTTGGAATTTTGCTTATTGTTCACAATCATGAGAGACATGACAATGGATGTTGTTTTTTTGCATTCTATATATTAAATATTTGCGATCAAAAGTTTGCTTACAATGGAGCCTATGGGAGCTGCGTAATTACGTCTATAAAGCCCTTATAAACTATAGGGGGAAACGTCTTTTCGTGTCTTTCTCGCCATTTCCGGGCCCTAAATGGCTGTCAAAGTGTACCAACTTGTCGAAATTACCTCCTCAGACTTCTTCTGTCCAGGTGACATGCATGATTTATTGCCGACAATAAACTTCCAGGGAGCAAAGAATACCAGAAAGCATCAGACTCCTCGATGATGTAAACATAGCGACAGATAGTAGTGATCACATCGTCGCTATAAATAGTTTGTCTGTGTTAGCGCTTATAATAACAATATTACTAATAATTGGTTAATAGTCAAGTCGCGAAATGTAAATGGAGTATTGTTGGCGGTTTTTGAATGGTTATTTATTGGACTTTATGGGCGAAATAGAGGACCTCCCAATGGCTCTGCTGTAAGCGAACTGTTATTTATGTTTATTTAATATTTACAATGCATGAAAAAAAATCCATCCGTCTTTCCTGATTGTGAAAGTTAAGCAAAATTTTAAAACAAAGTGCAGTTCCCCTTTAACGAGCAACAATAAAATCCTGCTTTTCTAAGGACGACTCATTAGCCTCGCTTACACCAACAGTTAACTGTTACTAGTAATTAACATTCACTTTAAAAAAAAAATCAAAATTTCCCAAACATTTGCAATTCAGCATTCACGTCTCATAAAAAAACAGTTAACACAAGCAAAAGTTTGAACCTGCAGCAATTATTTATATTTTTTATTCATATGTGTGATTGGGTTTGACATAAGATGATACACACAGCATATCAATGACAACTGCAGTTCGAAAATATTTGACGACGGGTTATAATTTTAAAAGTTGTCCGTGTATGGAATGACTAAATTCTGCCTTGTTTGTTGTTTGAAAACAGGTCTATTCAACTTAAAAACAGCAGAGCACTCCTGTGACTCTGACAAATTAAATAGACCACAATCAAATGAGGTTGGTTCTACGGAATATACAAAATAAGAATAATAGTGAAGGGAGAAGTCCTGGCTTTCTGAACATGTCTAGCATCAGCTGATAGCCACAATTCTACTGTTGTTGCACTGGCAAACAGGATGACTTTATGGGCCTCTCCCATGTAATCTAATTTATTCAGCTTCTGCAAGGAGTAGCCATGTTGTGCCACAATCAGCCTTCTTACAACCTTCATGCCTTATAGAAATATTTAATGAAAATAAAAAAATTTAAACAAGGAATAGGCCAATCTGAAATAAATAACATATGCAGTAGAATACAACGCAAACACAATATGCAATATTATTGCCATTAGAGCTACTATTGTAAACCGAATATTGACCTAGCGGTATATTTTGTACGCCAGCTAGTTAAAAGCAGCAACATATATTCAATGTAGATGTGTTAGGTGTATTAGTAAAGTAGTTTTGGGAGGAAATAAGGAGTAAATTATCGAGTGAAGAAAAGGAGAACGCCCCCCAAGGCCTGCCTTGAATCTCTTCATGGAGATCCTTCAGCCAGAAAGAGGCCGCCGAGCTTCGGAAGAAAAACAACACCCAAATGCAAGTTTCGTGTGTTTACCTGAAACCACCAGGGCTTCGTTAGGTCCAACGGTGTGGCAGTTTCCCATTTTAAAAAAAGAATATTAAAAACTAGACGATAAACACGACGCTATTGCGTTAGCCCCTTTCCCCACCAACGACTGGCTAGTATTTCTTCACAACAGCCATGCAGCAGCTTTCAGTCACACCCGTATCGATTTTCCCTTCCCACGGAGGATGGTCGATCAGCGTTTCCGCTTATGACTTTCAAAATAAAAATATATGTTTAAAGCAGATTGTTTGAGCTTTTATTTCCTTCCTACTATTTATTTTGTTTTACTACAACTTGACGTTTTTAAACACATTTATCGACCACTGCTCCCTTTTGGCAAATTTCCCAAACAGCATATGATATAATATTAAAATGGGTGTGGTAGATACCACTTTTCATCAATCCACACTTTTATTAAACCACAAAAACTGGAATATTAAACACAAGTAAATGTTGTTTTTTTAATGAACATTTGATGTGTAGTGCGGTGAACTAAACACCAGGCGAGGCATTGATACTTTTTTAAAAATTAAATTAAATTCATATGTGCCGCTCTAATCATTGTAATGATAATGATAATGGGTTGTACTTGTATAGCGCTTTTCTACCTTCAAGGTACTCAAAGCGCTTTGACACTACTTCCACATTTACCCATTCACACACACATTCACACACTGATGGAGGGAGCTGCCATGCAAGGCGCTACCAGCACCCATCAGGAGCAAGGGTGAAGTGTCTTGCTCAGGACACAAAGATTTAGGTTGCACATTAGAGTAACAGGAAAAAGAAGGGAGTTATTCACTTTCATAAAAACGTTATCATAATGATATTATGATATGATAAATGGGTCCACAAGGTATTTGATAAAGTTGTTATTTAATACTTTTTGGTCCCATTTGCTTTTAACAAAATAAATCAAGTATTGTGAGTGTATCTTACCTTTCTGTATTTGTACCTGAAGCAGCAATAGCTATCCTCCATGAAAACGTACTTTGTATGATCACATTCATTTTGTCTTAAAGTCCAGTTTAGAGAAGTATTTATTCTTGGATACAGTATATAGCCCTACATATTGGCAGACACATTCATTTAATTCAATTTCATTCCAAGCAATAAAACAATATTTTTTGCATCTGATAAAAAACACCCACAAACGATAGCTTAATTTAATAAAAATGCCATGTTTGTTATATATGCAGTTTAAAAAAGAAAAAGAAAAATAACGCTGGCTTCCGCTGGAGAGACATGTGTCTGCTTGCTTGAGCGTCCCAACTTCTCCCAGTGTGGCGAGTCAGAGTACTGCTGAGGCATTGAACTGCAAGTTGACAATATATTGCCCCCTACTGTGAGGCAGAGGTACTTGTTGCCTCATGGCCTGCCTTTTCCCCGCGGCAACAAGCACTGGTCCCTCGCACGCACATGCTCAATACACTTTGTGTGTAGCCATGGAGGCACCACCTGTCTGTGCCTCACTTCTCCTCTGCCTCGTTATTTTCATCAGGAAACACGGAATTTCCGCAAATGTGACCATGAAAATTATCAAAATATACAGGAACCACACCAAAATCACATAGAAAGCAAAGACCAAAAGAGACATTTTCAAACTTATTTTATTTTATTACTTCGTTTTTGAACATCTCATGGTTAAGCCTTTTACCCCCCTGGTGGCAAGGTGAGGCACTGCCTCACTTGCCTCCCCTGACAGCACGTCGCTGATGTGCACATATTTGGCAACTATTATTGTACTATTATTTACTGTCAACCTTTTTTTTTAGTTCACCTGTTTATGTGACGTGTTAAAGTTATAATAGTTGACTTAAATTGTACAAAAAATATGCCATCTGTCTTTTAAATTGGATAGAGTAGGATAGATGTATTTATTTTTTTAGTTTATTTATTTTAACGGGGAAATTATGTGATTTCAGCACAGATTCAAAAATGTCCATCCATACGTTTGTCATGTCTGTGATCATGTTTTGTTTGGCCATGTGCTGTTTTGGTTTTTGGACTCTTTTTAGTTCCTGTTTGGTCACCATAGCAACCCATTAGTTCCGCCTGCTTCACGTTTTCACTCACGCACCTGTTGTTAATCATGTCTATGTTATTTAAGCTTGTCATTTTCTGTTGGTCGGCCGGGCGACATTAACTCAGTTGACTCTGTTACTCTGGTCATTCATGCTTGTATACCATGCCATAGTTTTCATGCTTTTTCACGTCACAGTAAGTGTTATTTATTTCATGTTCATAGTTTTTTTGCCAAAGTGCTAATGCTGTTTTCTTAGCCAAGTTTGTACTTCCGCCTTGTGCGCGCCTTTTGTTTCTTTTGTTAGTGTAAAAATAAATTATGTATTTACCTTCACGCCATGTCCACTCCAACTTTACTTGCATCTCGGGAAAACAAACATCCCATAGTCCACGTAATGACAATGTTAAAAAACAAATGAAAACAAGAGGGAACATTAAAGAACACAAAGGACATAAAATACATTAAAATATCTCAGAGCTCTGATGCAACCAGCTACCACTTCAGCAACACCATTTCTACATACAGCTACAAAAGTAAAACACAACGAAAAATCAAAGACTCAGCAGTAAATAATTAGGGATGGGAAGTAGCAAGCTACATGTAGCTAAAATACATAGATTAACTACATTTCCCAGTAGCTTGGCGGTAGCTTCACTTCTTTTTGAACGAGTAGCGATTCCTGTAGCTTAGGTATTTTTAGACTCATGTAGCTTGAGGTAGGTTGCATAAAAAAGGACTGCGAATCCAGGCAAAAAAAATATACGGAGAAAATACAATGACCTGGATAAATAAGAACATCTATATTTACGGAGAAAATCCATGGGGATTGATTGGTGTTCGTATGATGAGTCACAATTGGCTAAGGTTAGGGTGAAACATTACAGACTGGCCAATCAGAGGCAAGATAAGGTGGGTCATCAAATCAGGAAGCAAAATCATATCAGACACGCACTGATGTCACATGATGACGAGGGAGTCAGAGACAGAGGGACGCTTCAAGCTGACCACTCAAAAAAAAAAGAAACCTAATTAAAAATGACTTCGGGATTTTCTCCCGCAGATTAGATTTTTCCTTTAGTGATGGCAACATCCAGGAAACCCAGAATAATGCGTGTCCTTGGCCATATTGAGACAAATGTATGTGTTTAGAGAAAACAATGCCCAAAACCTTAGTTGTAGTTGTTTACTCTTTAAATCAAAATCATAACTGCTCTTTTCATATAATTTTTCATTTTCATTTTTTTTTATTTATCTCCTTCATTGATGTGCATCTTTGATCAATATACAATTAAACCTCAGAAACTAAACACACATTTACACACCAATGCCTGAGAAGGAGCAGGATGAAGAAAAATCTTATATTGTCCTGCCCCCTTCAACATAATACATAGTCTTATTCAATGGATATCATACAAACCAAACAAATAAAACCAAATATAATGAAAACAAACAAAAAAAACACAACAAGTGCAAAACTTCATGAAGTACAAACCAAACAAAAAAAGTAATATACACCTCATGGGATGATACAAAACAAATACAAAAACAGACAAAAAAACAAGTAAATTAATAAATAATAAGCAAAAGGTAAACACTTATGGATGTCCATATGATCTTATTGTTCTGTCTTTATATATTTTTTTCAATTGGAATATATTTTTACAGTCTTTTATCTCATTGCAAAGATAATTCCATAGTTTAACCCCCACCACTGATATACACATTTGTTTTAAAGTTGTCCTTGAATACTGATGTTTGAAATGACCTTTTCTTCTATGCTCTTCATTCTCAGAAGTGATGACAAACATTCTTTGTAAATTTGCTGGTAATGTTTTACTTTTAGCCTTAAACATAACACATAATGTCTGTAACTTTACTAGCTCCTGTATTTTCAATAAACCAGAATTAATAAATAATATGTTAGTGTGTTCTAAGTAATATACTTTATGAATAATCCTTATAGCTCTTTTCTGTAGTTGATACAATGCCTTTATGTTACTCGTATATGTGTTCCCCACACTTCCACACAGTAGCTGATATATGGCAATATAAGTGCACAATACAATATACGCATTGCCCTGTAATCTAACACATATTTGACCTTGTTTAACATAAAAATACTCTTAGACATCTTTTTCCGTACATGTGCAATATGAGATTTCCATGTCAGACCGTCATCCAGTAGCACTCCTAAAAATCTATGTTCACAAACCCTTTCAATATCAATTCCATCTATTGACAGTTTGATCGTTTCCTCCCTTTTCCTTTTACAAAAAATCATAAACTTAGTTTTTTTCACATTTAACGATAATTTATTGACATCAAACCATCTCATAAGTTTAATCATTTCCTGTTCAATAATGTTTAATAACGCTTTTAAGTCATGCCCCGAACTATAAAAGTTGGTGTCGTCCGCAAGTAATACACATTTCAATAACTTTGGTACCTCACATATATCATTAATATACAAAATAAAAAATTTTGGTCCCAAAACCGAACCTTGTGGAATTCCACATTCAATCCTCATTTGTTCAGATGTATTACCCACAAAATCCACATACTCTTGTCTATTATCTAAATAACTTCTTAGCCAGTCTAAAACTACTCCTCTCACACCAAATGAATGCAACTTGGACAATAATATAGAATGATCTATAGCAGAGGTCACCAACCTTTTTGAAACCAAGAGCTACTTCTTGGGTACTGATTAATGCGAAGGGCTACCAGTTTGATACACACTTAAATAAATTGCCAGAAATAGCCAATTTGCTCAATTTACCTTTAACTCTATGTTATTATTAATAATTAATGATATTTATCTTTGTGGAAACACTGATCATCTTAATGATTTCTCACAATAAATATATATAGAAACAGATAAATATCAATATGCAACACTTTATTTTTATATTTTCTCTAAGTGCACATTTTTCAAATTGAACATTTTCAAATGATCACTTCTAAGACAGTCTTGTGAAATCACAATATCCCATTTTAACTAGCTAGCCACTAACATTTTTTTAACAAATCATGAATTACTTTGCATCATGTTTGTACAAATAATAACTCATGTAAAATACAAAAGTCAACTCTCAAAATTTTAAATAAATCATGTCACACTTTGAACTGGACACCAAATCTGTTATCTGTTTCTTTGTCAGTTAGTGGGAAGCCTGGCATTGCATGCTGTTAACTAGTGTGTTGTATTCTGGTTCATAACTTGACACTGCAACTCTGAGTGAGTCTTGCAGATGTGCATCAGTGAGGCGTGTTCTGTGTTTGTTCTTGATGAAGTTCATGTCAAAAAAGGCTGATTCACAAAGATAAGGTGAACCAAACAGGCCTGCAACCTTCATAGCTGCTGCGCATACACCACTGTACTTTTCTGTGTCAACAAGGCACCAAAAGTTTGGTGCAGCCTGGTGGGCTTTGAGGTGGAGGTCATTTTGCAGTGTTACAATTTCAATCTCCACCTGTTCAGCATCCAGGCTGAATGTTGCACTTAACTGCTCAGCAATGCATGATATGTCCACGTTCATGAAAGGATTAGAAATGAACGACACACATGGCTCAAGCTGATCCAGGTCACAAAACCTGTTCTCAAACTCTTGCCCAACTCTGTTTATGACCTGAGAGTACTTTTCTGCAACTTTGTCAAAAGCCTCAGATTTTACAGATTTTCTAGATTTGTCAGAATTTTTTTTTTTTGAATTTTAATCATAATAAGTTTGAAGAAATATTTCACGAATATTCTTCGTCGAAAAAACAGAAGCTAAAATGAAGAATTAAATTAAAATGTATTTATTATTCTTTACAATAAAAAAATTTTTTTTACTTGAACATTGATTTAAATTGTCAGGAAAGAAGAGGAAGGAATTTAAAAGGTAAAAAGGTATACCGGTATGTGTTTAAAAATCCTAAAATCATTTTAAAGGTTGTATTTTTTCTTTAAAATTGTCTTTCTGAAAGTTATAAGTGTCATGACTTGGACTGTGGAGTTTTTGTTTTCCCAAGACGCAAGAGAATTTGGATCGGACATGGCTTGAAGGTGGGTACATGATTTATTTAACACTATAATTACAAAGAAAGGATCAAACAAAAAGCGCGCACAGGGGCGGAGGTACAAAACTAGACTATAAAACACAAAACTTGCACATCGGCAGAAACTATGAACAATTAAACAAAATACTAACTGTGGCTTAATAAACAAACTTACTGTGGCATGGGATCGTGAACAGGGCTTGAAACACAAGGTGAGCAGGGTGAGAAAGGCTATGACTCCAGGACGAACAACAGAAAATGAAAAGCTTAAATAACACAGACATGATTAACAACAGGTGCGTGACTCAAAAAAGGTGCGTGACATGACAGGTGAAACTAATGGGTAACTATGGTGACAAGACAAGGGAGTGAAAAAGCCAGAAACTAAACAAAACATGACTAAGACAAAACATGATTACACAGACATGACAGAACTCCCCCCTTACGGACAGATCCCAGATGTCCAAGAAAAAACTTAACAAGAGTCATGGGAGGGCGGGAGGGGGACATGGCGGTGGGTCGCCAGCCCAAGTGGCCCCGAATCCATCGAGGCATAGTCATGTGGCGGCGGCGAGTGGAACGCCGCTGCAGCAGGCGAGGTGGGCGACCCGGGACAGGCCACATCCGTGGCCGACTGGGAGGTGGGCGCACTTGGCGTGGCGGGAGACCAGGTAGCGGCCATATCCGTGGCCGACGAGGAGACAGGCGCGTCGTCATCTTTGCAAGCGTGGAAGCTCGGCGTGGCACGTCAGGCGGCGAAGCTCGGCGTGGGTCTTGGTCTTGGCATGGCGGGTCTTGGTCTAGGTCTTGGCATGGCGGGTCTTGGTCTTGGCATGGCGGGTCTTGGTCTTGGCATGGCGGGTCTTGGTCTTGGTCTTGGTGTGGGTCTTTGTCTTGGTCTTGGTGTGGGTCTTTGTCTTGGTCTTGGTGTGGGTCTTTTTCTTGGTCTTGGTGTGGGTCTTTGTCTTGGTCTTGGTGTGGGTCTTTGTCTTGGTCTTGGTGTGGGTCTTTGTCTGGGTCTTGGTGTGGGTCTTTGTCTTGGTCTTGGTCTTGGTGTGGGTCTTGGTCTTGGCATGGTGGGTCTTGGTCTTGGCATGGAGGGTCTTGGTCTTGGCATGGAGGGTCTTGGTCTTGGCATGGAGGGTCTTGGTCTTGAACTTGGCGTGGAGGGTCTTGGTCTTGGACTTGGCGTGGAGGCTCTTGGTCTTGGACTTGGCGTGGAGGGTCTTGGTCTTGGACTTGGCGTGGAGAGTCTTGGTCTTGGACTTGGCGTGGAGAGTCTTGGTCTTGGCGTGGAGGGTCTTGGTCTTGGCGTGGAGGGTCTTGGTCTTGGCTTGGCAGTGCTTGGCAGCGTGGAGCTGGTACCGGAGCTTGGCATGATGCGGCTAGGCGTGGTGCGGGTACTGGAGTCTGCCGTGGAACTTGGCGTGGTGGAGCTGGTGCTAGCCTTGGTGCGGCGACAGGTGCTAGCCGAGGTGCAGCGACAGGTGCTAGCCGTGGAGCAGCGGCAGGTGCTAGCCTTGGAGCAGCGGCAGGTGCTAGCCTTGGAGCAGCGGCAGGTGCTAGCCTTGGAGCAGCTAGCCGTGGTGCTAGCCTTGGAGCAGCTAGCCGTGGTACTAGCCGTGGAGCAGGTGGAGGTGGCCTAGCTGGGGGTTGCGGCTTGGCAGGTCGGAAGACTGGTGAGGGCGGTCGTGCTGGAGGCTGTGGCTTGACGGGTCGGAAGACTGGTGAGGGCGGTCGTGCTGGAGGCTGTGGCTTGACGGGTCGGAAGACTGGTGGTGGCGGCCGTGCTGGAGGCTGTGGCTTGGCATGGTGATGCCGAGCCACCCCACCAACACAGCCCCCGACCCCAGCCCCCCCCTCAAGGGGCGGATACCAGACGCGCTCCCTGCGGTCTGGAACTCTCTGTAGGGGTGGGCGGAGGAGGGCAGAAACTTCCCCATTAAATTGTCCAAATTGTCTTTTTTGTACCTGTGTTTTTGTGGGTGAAAAAAGATTTTTTTGTGACTTGGGCGTGACTTGAGTCCTGGGGGGCGGGGCATGAAATTTGGGTGGCTTGTCTTGACAGGATCTAATGTTCAAAATCATATTTTGGTAGTGTTGAATCATGGTCATGGGATTGGAGTCTTTTGCTGGAGGTGAGTGATCAAAAGAAAAAGAGTTGAAAAAAAAATCCTGGTCTGTGACGTCATTTTGGAGCTGCGGAGCTGGCAGCAGCCTGCTTCCGCCCGGAGTGGGAGGAGCCTGCGGGAGCGCTGCGTGCGGTCTGCTCGCCTTCCCTGACGTCCTCGGTCTGGAGCGGCGCTTCCGGGATTGCGGTGACGCAGCCTCGTCCTCGGACCAAATGGAGCTAATAGGAATACGCTTCCCATTTGGCCCCCACGTCAGGTCTCGCTCCGCCATGGCTCCTAACGACTCCCAACTTCCTTCTTCGACCAAATTCTTTGCGGGAAAGCGATTAGCTGGAGTCATAATGTCATGACTTGGCAGAGGTGTGGACTCGAGTCACATGACTTGGACTCGAGTCAGACTCGAGTCATGAATTTGATGACTTTAGACTCGACTTGACAAAATGTAAAAAGACTTGCAACTCGACTTAGACTTTAACATCAATGACTTGTGACTTCACTTGGACTTGAGCCTTTTGAATTGACATGACTTGACATGACTTGCTACTTTCCCCAAAACCCAAAGATGAAAAAGTTATTCGGGAGCGCTCCGTATTTTTCATTGTGTACTTGTCTATCAGCGTTGCGTGTGTCAGCTGGTGTGCTGTCAGTACAACAGCCAATCAAATTAGATCTACTTTGTTTTCATCACACAGCATTCATCCAATCAAATTGCAGGACAACCAACGAAGAAGACATGTCCAAACCACACGCCAGTGAACAAAAAATGATGCCTAAAATAATTTCGTTTGGGTATAAAAATTACGAGGTGGTCAACACAAAACAGTTTGCAGTATGCAACACATGCGGTTCGAAAATTACTGATGGAGAGGCAACAACTTCCAACTTCGTCTGGCATTTGAAGTTGCACAAAGAACGGTAAGTTTTGAATGTAAGATAACGTTTCTTGGCTAAGTAACGTGACTTTTATTTGCTGTGTAGTTAAATCAGTGAGGCTGTAAACTCACTGCTAACGTTATAACGTTATTGCAAACACGGGAATCTGTTGCAGTTCACTACCTTATTCATACTTTTTGTTCAGTGATTTTTTTTAAGCAGGGTTACGTTAGTCAATATATCACACGTAACGTTAGACGGCGGTCAGCAGCACCGCGTATTTTAGCCACCTAAAAAAAAGACAAAAATAGTAAAATAAAGGTCAGTTAAAATGTATACTATATTATGAATATGTGTACCGTTTTAGCTAGCTTTCTGACATACTGTTGGTTGTTTACCTCAGTGGTCCCCAACCACCGGGCCGCGGCCCGGTACTGGTCCGTGGATCGATTGGTATCGGGCCGCACAAGAAATATATATATATATATATATATTTTTATTTTTTTTTAAATTAAATCAACATAAAAAACACAAGATACACTTACAAGTAGTGCACCAACCCAAAAAAACTCTCTCCCCCTTTTGTTCTGGGCATTGAACATGAAGACTCTTCCTTCACTGTTCCGAGTGGCCATGAGAGTCTTGGCAGTGCCTGCCTCCAGTGCTCCAGTGGAGCGAGTTTTCAGCCATGGTGGCATCATACTACGTCCCCATCGTGCACAAATGACTGACAGACTCTTGGCTAATTTGGTCTTTTGCAAATGCAATGCAGCATAGGGCCCTGACATATAAAAAGTACAACTTTTTTGTTATGTTCACGTATATGTCATGTTTTTTCAATGTTAACACTTTTGTACAAATAAGTACATTTGCACTTTATTTTTCAATGTGTTTGTTCTGTAAAGGAATGAGTTAATGTTTAAAATGACTGGTTAATAGTGCTATTATAAAGTGCAATGTCAGCACAATTTTCTTTCCTGCAATTTAAAATGCACTTGTTTTAATAAATAAATACAGCATTTGAAAAGCATACACAATCTGTGTTAATATATTAGTCTGTGGTTAAAAGGACTTGAAAGGACTCGAAACTCAAAATGCAGGACTTAGGACTTGACTTGAGACTTTCCAGTCTTGACTTTGGACTTGACTCGGGGCTTGCCTGTCTTGACTCGGGACTTGACTCGGACTTGAGGGCAAAGACTTGAGACTTACTTGTGACTTGCAAAACAATGACTTGGTCCCACCTCTGTGACTTGGACTGTGGAGTTTTTGTTTTCCCAAGATGCAAGAGAATTTGGATCGGACATGGCTTGAAGGTGGGTACATGATTTATTTAACACTATAATTACAAAGAAAGGATCAAACAAAAAGCGCGCACAGGGGCGGAGGTACAAAACTAGACTATAAAACACAAAACTTGCACATCGGCAGAAACTATGAACAATTAAACAAAATACTAACTGTGGCTTAATAAACAAACTTACTGTGGCATGGGATCGTGAACAGGGCTTGAAACGCGAGGATAGCAGGGTGAGAAAGGCTATGACTCCAGGACGAACAACAGAAAATGAAAAGCTTAAATAACACAGACATGATTAACAACAGGTGCGTGACTCAAAACAGGTGCGTGACATGACAGGTGAAACTAATGGGTAACTATGGTGACAAGACAAGGGAGTGAAAAAGCCAGAAACTAAACAAAACATGACTAAGACAAAACATGATTACACAGACATGACAATAAGAAGCAAAGTAATCAAATAAATGAATTTATTTAAACAAGTCAAGACCAAGTCTTTAAAATATTTTCTTGGATTTTCAAATGTTATTTGAGTTTCGTCTCTCTTAGAATTAAAAATGTCGAGCAAAGCGAGACCAGCTTGCTAGTAAATAAATAAAATTTAAAAAATAGAGGCAGCTCACTGATAAGTGCTGCTATTAGAGCTATTTTTAGAACAGGCCAGCGGGCTACTCATCTGGTCCTTACGGGCTACCTGGTGCCCGCGGGCACCGCGTTGGTGACCCCTGATCTATAGTGTCAAATGCTTTTTTAAGATCGATAAACACCCATATAGTGTATTTCTTATTATCAGTTGCAGTTGCTATATCCTCCATTATATTAAAACAGGATTGTTTATGTACAAATGATAACATATGTATATCAATATGTATACATTCAATCAAATGTGTAATCAACATTAATACAAAACAGGAAATTAACCTAATTTGAATAAATAAAAATATGTTGACAAAATATAATATTAAATATGCAAATATCATTCATAAAATATAACGTATTTACAATTTACTCTGAAAAAACAATGGTTTCTTAAATAGTTGATAAAATAAATAAAAATAGGCAAACGAAAAATGTAAACAATGTTTATATTTGAACATACTTCCAAGCCTCTGTTGCATCAGCACTTGTAAGTTGTGTGGACTGAAATAAATGATAAATAAATGATAAATGGGTTGTACTTGTATAGCGCTTTTCTACCTTCAAGGTACTCAAAGCGCTTTGACACTACGTCCACATTTACCCATTCACACACACATTCACACACTGATGGAGGGAGCTGCCATGCAAGGCGCTAACCAGCACCCATCAGGAGCAAGGGTGAAGTGTCTTGCTCAGGACACAACGGACATGACGAGGTTGGTACTAGGTGGGGATTGAACCAGGGACCCTCGGGTCGCGCACGGCCATTCTTCCACTGCGCCACGCCGTCCCCTGAAGCTGCCTTGATGAAGTGCATGCACACTCGGTCATGGTTTCTTCATCTTTGTCCTCCTCAGAAACATGAGGGGAAGTTGATGGCACTGTTGGAAAAATAGAAATGAATTCATCAAGCACGTTTTGCATGCATAGAGTGCAAAAGTTGAGAACTTGTTACGTAGATGTTAACACACGCCTCACATATGAAAATATGCAATGTCCGGAAGTAACAACAGGTGAAATATGTTTGTATGTATGTAACATTTACTGTAATAGGTTAAAAAGGGCACTCATACAGTCAGGTAAGAGAATTACACTGCACTTTCATCATCACTGGTGTCAAAGACAAAAAAAAAAAATTGAAGGGAGGGGGGGGGGGGGGGGGTGCATAGGAATTTGAGCATAGCTAGTTTATAATTATGTATTTATTTGTAATTGCTTTAAAATAAATATTAGCTTATTCTTTCATTGTGTACACATTTAAAAGCATTAAGCACGTCTGTTTTGGTGCATAGTGGATATTTACTGCGTTGGATTAAACTAGGTTGCCTGCATGCAGTAGTTTCAGTGTCAAAGTGGGCATAGAGCCACAAAGTAGCCCTGTTACCTGTCTTTTGATAGTTCTTATTCTTGTTCTTCTCCCACTTCTGGCTTCCTGAAGGGTAAGTGTGTTTCATTTTTGAATCATGTTTCGTCGCGCAGTCATCAAAAGTTCAGATTATGTCATGATGAGTGGCCGTGAACATTCTTCCAAGAGTGGTATTGGCTGCTGGGAGGGGCCCCCTCATGTGCTATCGTGTCATTGTCATTAATTCATTCCTCATTGTCTGTGTCATTATGCATATTACAGACTTTAGGTGCTGGAAAGGCCCTTCAAAGAGGATTTTTGAGAGTCTTTATTCATTCAATGTCATTATTCTGATATTGCCAGTGTATTTTGCGGTGATAAAATCCCAAAGTTATCGTTACTGTAAATGTGAATACACGACTAGTTGTTGTCAGGGGGCCCCCTTTCAGCTGGGAGCAACTGCCTAGTTTGCCTACCATGTTGCGACGGGCCAGCCCAATAAAAGAAAACAAGTCAATGTTCGACTATCTAGTTAAAGCTCGTTTTTGAAAGATTCTTTGCAAGAAAAACAATTCTACACTTCATAGGCGTTTATCCTCATTACACAAATACACACCACCAGATATGCTTAAATCCAATGCAGACACACATGCACATCACCAGGTGTGCTTAAATCCCATGTCTATTTATTAAAATGTAGTTGTGTATTTTATTTGTTTGTAGTCGTAATGTCATCTTCAATATTAAAGGCATTTTCAATTTACTGTGTATATACATTAAGGGAAAACTGTCACACCGCGGTGAGGGATGTCTTGTCTTGGTTTTTTCTGTCTTGTGATTTGCATGTTTTAGTTTGAAAAGTAACTCTCCTCTCATTTCAGGTCACTTGCCCTTCCTTTTGTGTCATCAGTCTGACGTCATCACTGTTCCCTGATTGTTTCCACCTGTTCCCTACTACCCTCATGTGTCTTATAAGCCCACTCCTCGCTTTGTTCTGTGCCAGATTGTCTCGTTTATTCGTGCTCTCTAGTCCATGTCCATGTCCATGTCCATGTCCATGTCCATGCCTTACCTTGCCTCGTCTTGTGCTTATGTTCCTTGATCCTGAATCCCTTCGTTGCTATTTTGAGTTTTCCTTTCTTCCTTCTCAGCGGAGTGATTTTATTGTTATTTAGTTTATTCAGCCGAAGTGGTGAGTTATCAGTTATTTTTTATTCTTTCCTCAAATTTTTGAGTGACAATTTTTGTTAAACTTTATTAGATTAGATAGTGTAGAATTTTTCATAGCTGTTGTTTCTTCCTCCTGTTGGAGCGTTTTTTGTTAATACATGTTATAGCATATACGGCGCCAATTATAGTTCGTCTTTGCTTTTGTGTTTTCCTCCGTTCGGAGTGATTTTCGGTTGTTCCTATTTTTTGGAACCTTTTTCGCCGATTAGTTTATTGGTTAATATAGATATTGTAATTCCTTGACTTTGGAGGTGAAAGGAAGCTGTCAAAATAAAAGCCTGTCAAAGTTCCCTACTCTGCATCTAAGTCCTATCCTTTTTACCAAGCCTGACAAAAACATGTCTAATTAGCAATTAATAAATACGTAATATAATAAACCAAATATTTTACTATTAACATTTTTAATACATAAAAAAAATGTTGTTTTTTGACTATGGATATTAAAACACAACGCTGACATCACAAAGAAGGCACACAAGTTAAGGAAGCAGGGGAACATTCAGAGCACTTGGAGCTGCAACTTTAGAGTTTTCAATCAGTGTTGGGACTAACGCGTTACAAAGTAACGCGTTACTGTAACGCCGTTAGTTTCGGCGGTAACTAGTAATCTAACGCGTTATTTTTTTATATTCAGTAACTCAGTTACCGTTACTACATGATGCGTTACTGCGTTATTTTACGTTACTTTTTATGTAGTATAAAGTGTGTTTTATCGGAGCGCTGCTCTGTCATCGTTCTGATTCTTCTTGTGTCAAGCCGGAGAAGAGAGAGAGACATATGCGCTCTGTGTGGGTGTGTGTGCGTGTGAGTGTGGAGAGGGGGGGGCGTGTCTGATCATGGCGGAGCCAGAAGTCGAGTTTGCTAACATGGAGATATTTTCACTACTTTTCTTTTGTCGAGCACAAAGAAAATAACATTTTAGTTAAAGGTAAATTGTGCTTTGGATCAAAGATCCCATCTACTGCCCAAAACAGCAATTCAAATCTGCTGAAACAAGCTACATAGCAACATGCTTCGACGAAGCTAGTAAAGAGAGACAGAGACTCTGATGCCACTTCACCTCCACCACCACCACCATTCACCGCTGAAGGTACACACTCTGTCAATCAATGTTCCCTCTAATTGTTGATGTGTGTGAGCAAATGCAAAAAGTCCCTGAGCATTGAGTGGAGCCCATGTGAGCAACATCACACGTGCACACTGTGGCTACACCAGCAGCACACCTGTCCCAAACCTGACTAAATAACAACTTACATCTCCATCCATCCATCCATTTTCTACCGCTTGTCCCTTTCGGGGTCGCTGGAGCCTATCTCAGCTGCATTCGGGCGGAAGGCAGGGTACACCCTGGACAAGTCCCCACCTCATCACAGGGCCAACACAGATAGACAGACAACATTCTCTTATTATTATAATCAAATGACAGCAGTCATTTCCATTTCTAATATAAGTGTTTAGGCCCACTTATAATGACAATAACAAAAAATATTGTTTTTCATGAACTGTGTACTTGTATTGTTTGTCTGGGTGGAGGTCCTGCTTTGGAAATAATTTGTACCCCTTTCAGACATTGCATTTAGTTCCCATTAAAACATTCACATGTTGCACAATGAGATGTAAGCAGGGGATCATGTGTACATTCCTGCAACTTCCTGTTTGTAAAAAATATATTTTTATTAGTATTTATTTAATATACTATCCATCCATTTTCTACCGCTTATTCCCTTTGGGGTCGCGGGGGGCGCTGGAGCCTATCTCAGCTACAATCGGGCGGAAGGCGGGGTACACCCTGGACAAGTCGCCACCTCATATACTAACAGCATTTAATTATTAATATTTATAAATTAAGATTCCTAATAAATGACACTAGAATAAGCACACATTTGATTGGTAAATCATAGTGTAACGACCTGGAATGACACTTTATGTGTGGTGTTGGAGTTGTCCGACTTTTTGTGTGGCTGTAAACGCATCACTGGCTAAGTGCCATATGTGCAAGTGTTGGCGCACGTGAGAGAGCGAGCGGCTGCTGTTGATATAACAACGTTGCTTTTGGTCTGGTTTGTACTGCAGAAAATGACCAGTTTTGCTAGATATCATTTTTTTTACTAATGTTTTGGTGATGTGTTTATGGCCAACAGTAAAGAGTTTTGCTCAGTAAAGTGATGGATGGAATTCATGTCCTCAAAGCGTCTCGACAGACGTTACAATATTTGAACAATGATGACGAAAACGGTTCTCTCTGTCGTGTCCGTGTCGTGTCGAAAATTGTTATGCGCTTATTTTTTTATTTGATTTTGTGCATAGCATAGATTTGCCGTGCGCAGAGGACGCTTGAGCAGTGCGCAATTGCACATGCGCGCTCCTGAGAGGGAACGTTGCTGTCAATTCTCTTATATACTCTTTCATTCTAGACTTCTAGAGTGTTTGATTATCACATCACTCTAAATGTATAGACTATAAAGTTCACAAACATAAAGAGGGATGCTAGTGGGCCAGGCCAATCTTTCCTTATCTCTAAACTAAAACTGGGGAAATGTGTAGTGTTCTGGGTTTCAGACATGATTTTGTATAAGAATTACTTGAGGAAGAAAATGCCTGGTTAGACTTTGTGTATGTAGTGTGTGCCTTTCTTGCTTTACAGCTATGCTGTTATTATGCTGTTTGTTACTTATGTATTTTATGTTGCAGCTATTTAAAATAGTTTTGTCAATTTGTTCTGGCCAGAAACAAATTGGCCTTTGTAACATATCTTTGTCTTTGTGTGTTGTATGTAGACCACATGGCTTAGCAGAGTTGAGTGATGCAAATGCATGTCAAGTTGATCAACACATTGTATTATTCTCCAGTGCAATAACAGTACTGAAATGAAGGCTAAAAGGGCATTAATTGGAGCTTTAAAAAAAGGGGGGGAAAAGATGTAACTAAATAGTTACTTTTCACAGTAACGCATTACTTTTTGGTGTAAGTAACTGAGTTAGTAACTGAGTTACTTTTGAAATGAAGTAACTAGTAACTGTAACTAGTTACTGCTTTTCAGTAACTAACCCAACACTGGTTTTCATCAAGTTAAATGGAGGGCAGGAAAAAGCCAAAGTACCGGTACTTGTTATTAAAGACATCAAGGAACTGGACAAATACTGAAGATGACATCATCTCGACTACAAAGACACAAAATACTAAAACTCAAAAAGACTTGTCGCAGTTTAAATATGTTTAAAACACAGGAAATGTGAATTGGTAGGCTGTGCTTTCTTTATTTAATGCAAGAGACAAATAAAAACGCACCCAGTGTGAGAGATCACTTATGACAAATTAGTAATACATAATATTCATTGACTATCAACAATAAATTATTACTTATAAATTTTTTCCCATCAACTTAAGGTAAATATGTAATAAGTTGTGTTGTGAATGAACTACAGTAGCAGTAAAAGACATGGAGAAGGGGTAAGCTTAAATATAAGCTTTGCTTCTTTCTTCTCCTTTTCAGATATGTTGAAATATAACCACACGATGTTCCTTAATGTAACTTGTTTTTAAACATGACTGATACAAATAAATCATAACTATGGATCCCAACTTTAGGGAAACTCTGTACTTCTTGGCTACTGTACACCAACCCTGGCCTGAAACAGGACCCTCACAAAAAAAGAGTGAAGTTTGTATGTTGTGTAAATAGTAAATAAAAACAGAATACAAAGATTTGCAAATCATTTTCAACCTATATTCAATTGAATAGACTGCAAAGACAAGATATTTAATGTTTGAACCGGTAAACTTTATTTTTTGCAAATATTACCTAATTTGGAAATTGATGCCTGCAATAGGGGTGGCATTTTAATCTGCAACATGCCTGCATGTATCAAAAAAGCTGGCACAAGTGGCAAAAATGACTGAGAAAGTTGAGGAATGGTCATGCTTATTTGGAACTTCTCACAGGTGAACAGGCTAATCGGGAACAAGTGGGTGCCATGATTGGGTACAAAAGCAGCTTCCATGAAATGCTCAGTCATACACAAACAAGGATGCGGTGAGGGTCACCACTTTGTGAACAAATGCGAGAGCAAAATGCCGAACAGTTTAAGAACATTTCTCAACCAGCTATTGCAAAGAATTTAGGGATTTCACCATCTACGGTCCGTAATATCATCAACAAGTTCAGAGAATCACTGCACGTAAGCGGCAAGGCCGAAAACCAACATTCAATGCCCGTGACCTTCGATCCCTCAGGTGGTACTACATCAAAAACCGACATCGGTGTGTAAAGGATATCACCACATGGGCTCAGGAACACTTCAGGAAACCACTGTCAGTAGCTACAGTTGGTCGCTACATTTGTAAGTGCAAGTTAAAATTCTACTATGCAAAGCGAAAGCCATTTATCAACAACACCCAAAAACGCCACCGGCTTCGCTGGGCCCGAGCTCATCTAAGATGTTCTGTGGTCTGACGAGTCCACATTTCAAATTGTTTTTGGAAACTGTGGACGTCGTGTCCTCCGGACCAAAGAGGAAAAGAACCATCCGGACTGTTAAAGGCGCAAAGTTCAAAAGCCAGCATCTGTGATGGTATGGGGGTGTATTAGTGCCCAAGGCATGGGTAACTTACACATCTGTGAAGGCGCCATTAATGCTGAAAGGTACATACAGGTTTTGGAGCAACATATGTTGCCATCCAAGCGACATCTTTTTCATGGACGCCCCTGCTTATTTCAGCAAGACAATGCCAAGCCACATTCAACAGTGTGGCTTAGTAGTAAAGAGTGTGGGTAATAGACTGGCCTGCTTGTAGTCCAGACCTGTCTCCCATTGAAAATGTGTGGCGCAATATGACCTGTTGAACTTAAGCTGTACAACAAGCAAGAATGGGAAAGAATTCCACCTGAAAAGCTTCAAAAATTGGTCTCCTCAGTTCCCAAACATTTACTGAATGTTGTTAAAAGGAAATGCCATGTAACACAGTAGTAAAAATGCCCCTGTGCCAACTTTTTTGCTGACATTAAATTCTAAGTTAATGATTATTTGCAAAAAAAATTAAGTTTCTCAGTTCGAACATTACATATTTTGTATTTGCAATTTATTCAATTGAATATAAATCAAAAAGGATTTGCAAATCATTGTATTCTGTTTTTATTTACGATTTACACCACGTGCCAACTTCACTAGTTTTGGGTTTTGTATTTCAAATGGGTGCATAGTGCAAAAATCTTTACTTTAATTCAAAAGGCAAACCATCCACTTACTTTTACTTACTTATGTGTCCAGCAGGTGGCTCACAAATACAAAGTACCTTTGCAGCAACTACAGTGCATCAGAAAGTATTCACAGCACTTTACTTTTTCCACATTTTGTTATTTTACAGCCTTATTCTAAACTGAAATAAATTCACTTTTGTCCTCAAAAATCTACACACAATACCCCATTGTGACAATATAAAAACGTTCTCAGCAAATGTGTTAAAACTTAAAAACTAAAAGAATCACATGTACATATACATTGACAGCCTTTGCTCAATACTTTGATACTGCAAATTTCGACAACAATTACAGCCTGAACTTTTTTGAAAATGATGCCACAAGCTTGGCACACCTATCTTTGGACAGTTTCACCCATTCTTCTTTGCAGCACCTCTCAAGCTCCATTGGGTTGGATTAAAGCATTGGTTTGTATACAGAATGTCTCTGTACATTGTTGCATTCATCTTTCTTTCTATCCTGACTAGTCCCCCAGTTCCTACCGCTGAAAAACATCCCCACAGCATGATGCTGCCAACACCATGCTTCACTGTAAAGATGGTATTGGCCTGGTAATGAGCAGTGCCTGGTTTCCTCCAAACATGACACCTGGCATTCACGCCAAAGAGTTCAATCTTTGTCTCATCAGACCACCGAATTTTGCTTCTCACGGTCTGAGAGTCTTTCAGGTGCATGTTGGCAAACTTTCTGGCCACTATACCACACAGGCCTGATTGGTGGATTGCTGCAGAGATGGTTGTCTTTCTGGAAGGTTCTCCTCTCTCCAGAGTGGAATACTGTAGCTCTGACAGAGTGACCATCGGGTTCTTGGTCACCTCCCTGACTAGACTAAGATGAATGCAGCAATGTACAGAGACATCCTGGATGAAAACCAACGCTTCCTATCCAACCTGATAGAGCTTGAAAACTCCTTCCATCAATCCACAGAGCCTTTTGAATAAACTCCGAGTCATTCAAAAGTTTTGTTTCCATGATTCTTCGTCCGAAAATTCCTTCGAAAAATCTCTGCCGCCGGTCTTTCTTTGCTTAGGACCTGCATCCGCCCCGATAATTTTTGATCGTAGCGTCATGTTTGTAGCGCAAGGCAAGATCATTTCTTAAAACCAACTTTTCTTACCTGTTGGTACCTGTTTTTGTGTATTTGGGATCCCCATACGTCTCGAAATATGAAACAACCTTGGCTTCCTTCATACTTGCTACAAACAAGCCGTTTGGAAATTGAGTACTTAGTGACATATTTGTCCCTGGTTACATCATCTCATATCTCCATATGTGGAAGAATTTACCCGAAGAGCTTTGCGCGAGTCCGTAATTGTGCTCTGACGCTGTAGTCACTAATTCCTTCTATTTATCTATTCTCTTGTTGTGGGGCAGTCTTGCTCGTACAGGCACATGCATCTTACGCTGTTGCCATTTCTAATAAAAAGTAGCGTATGGTTCAAACGTATACCTGTCAGTAGACTGAAAACCAGCCACAACATGGCTGCACGGAAGAAGCATACTTGCCAACCCTCCCGATTGTTCCGGGAGACTCCCGAATTTCAGTGCCCCTCCCGAAAAACTCCCGGGGCAACCATTCTCCCAATTTTCACCCGGACAACAATATTGAGGGCGTGCCTTGATGGCACTGCCTTTAGCGTCCTCTACAACCTGTCGTCGCATCCGCTTTTTCTCCTTTTAACAGCGTGCCGGCCCAGTCACATGTTGTATGTGGCTTCTACACACACACGAAAGTGACTGGAAGACATACATGGTCAACAGCCATACATGTCACACTGAGGGTGGCCGTATAAACAACTTTAACACTGTTACAAATATGCGCCACACTGTGAACCCACACCAAACAAGAATGACAAACACATTTTGGGAGAACATCCGCACCGTAACAAAACATAAACACAACAGAACAAATACCCAGAATCCCTTGTAGCCTTAAATCTTCCGGGCTACAATAAACACTCCCGCTACCACCAAACCCCCCCCCCCCACACCACAACCCCCACGCCCCACCCCATCTCCCGAATTAGGAGGTCTCAAGGTTGGCAAGTATGGGAAGAAGACACAGTCGAAGTGGAGGCACGTAAAAAAGACCGCCCACAAAATGGTGCATCCAGAAGAGGCGGTCAAAAAGTGGCTTAAAAATGGTCTGTGAATCATAATCTGTGCAAAATTTTGACCAAAGAACCACCATTACATGTTACATAGACCAGTGTTTCTTAACCATAGGGCCGCCAAAAAATATATTTGTTTTTCAGCTGTGGTCCGTGTGGGCCGCAACGGTACTCAGTTTTGTTACAATTTTCACCCACTTGCGGCAGTATTAACAATATCCAACAAACAATGCTATGATCTGTTGCGCCAGATCATATCCTTTCTTGTTTGCATGATATTATGTGCCTGTATTTAATGTGTTTTGTTTTTTTATGTTATATGGATCCTTTGTTTACCTTCTGTTATGAGCATCAGCTACACACCTGTCCTCATTGTATGATTAGTGTTGTCACCTGGTGTGAGGATAATCATCACCCTTATTTATACGCGCCATGCTGTTAGTTGCTGGTCCATTGTTCGCTGTTCGGTAAAGACGACGGTTTGTTTGATGGTGTTGTTTGTTTTCATGCTACGTACGTTTTTCACTCTGCTATCTTCATCACGCAGTTTGTGTTACGTTGCCTTGTGTATTGAAGTAAAGAATCTTCTTACCTGCACGCTGCCTTATTAGGTCCTACGCATCTTTGGAATCGCAAATACTTCACCACACGTCAGCACACGACACAGAAGAAGTCTGCAGCTAAAGTCATAGAGAAGTTTCTTGAGCGCAAAAATTATGACTAGAGCGGTGAAGCTGTATTTTCATTTGCAGTTCAATAATATTGACAGATTATTGAAGAAACATATGTTATTATTATTTAGTTATAATTTATTTATTTTAGCACTATATGTGTGTATGTATGTACATTTATTTTTCATCTGTTTTTATGAGTCCCTTCTTTAGGTTTCATGGTTTCATATCATTTGACAAGATCTATCCTGTTGAATTTTAAGTAGGTTAGATGTATTTACTGAATACAATTAAAACCAAGATGACTTTTTCGGTGTTAATGTTTGAGTCGGGCCCCTCTGTAGTGGGTCAAAAAGGATGAGATCCCCAAAAGTAGACCACATGGAAGTGTTTTAAAGTTAGAAATCAGAAAATGATCCATTTAAGGGAGAAATAGGAACGTAAACCATGTACTGGCAAACGAATTATAGCTAAAAACAAATGTTTATTTTTCCTAACTTTGAAATCTGGCAAAATAGCAAAAACAAATGTCAGTTACAGAGGACACACATGAATAGGCTGGTTATAGGAGGATGCAATTTACATCCTCCATATATTTATTGTATTTTTTATTTTTTGTCAGAGTTAATGTAACTTGCCTGGGTCTGCTCCCATCATATTGCCTGGAGAGCGAAGCAGGGTCCGCATATTGAGAGGTGAGCGCACTGTACAACAAATTAAAAGCCTGAGCTGAGTTGTCCAGCACAACTCCATTGGTCCATCCATTTTCTACCGCTTGTCTCTCTTTTTTGTGCATTCTAAATATCAAAAAATTGTTAGTACTTGGCGGCCAGCAATGCAGCTAATGAGATATATCTATTCCGCTGATAAAGCCCTCTAAAAACATTTAAAAAACGGCAACAATCCTCCATTCACATGCCATGACATGCATATTAACCACATATTAGTGGCATTGTTATTGTGCGAACTAACGCCGAGGAACTATTTTTAGTAACACGGTGACTTGCTCACAGAGACGTAAACTCACTATTGAACTATTGTTGCTAAAATGCCTCTCAGTTGGGAAAAGTGAATGCAAGATCATAAATCATGCCTGACACCTGTAAGGAAGGTTGTGGCCACAAGCCCAGAAGTTGGTCGAATTTTGAAATTCAACTTAGACCCGAAAACATCACTAAAAAGACGCGGCTAGACGCTTGTTTCATCCCAGCATTTTTTACCTGAGGAGTGAAGATCATGATCATCATCTAAACGGGTAACCCGACCTTGTGGTGAAAGATATAAACATCCCATCAGTCAGCATCCCACTGACAGCAAAAATTGTAAGTGACTGTTTTGTTATGTTTGTATATTGTGTTTCTTGATTAGCATTTAGCAATCATGCTACATGATGCTTAGTGTTTTACTATAGCTTAATCTGCTTATCACCCAGCTTGTAAAGCTTGTAGGTCATCCTCCATATATTCAAGCTAAAAAAATGTAATTCTGGATCATCATTTGTCCCAAAGTATCTCATTAAGTCTGCCATGATTAGTGGTAGTTGTTGTTGAAGGAAATATCGGACGTTGCTGTGCACTATGAAATCAATACGCCGCCAGACCAAAATATTGTATATAAATATTACATGTTATTATTAATGTGCCTTTTAATACATTACATATACACTTATAGCATGTATATAAAACGTGATGCGTGGGCCTTGCTGTTGCTCCCTGCAGAGCGGAAGAAGTATTGCATGGGTGCAGGGACGTGCACATGATTATAGAGGGGCAGGGGCTCAAAGTCAGAAAAGGGCAGGAATTTTTTTTTGGTCCTTTACACAATATGGAAATTAATGTAAAATTAAATTTGCTAATAGGAAGCTAACTACTTAGCTGTGTGTCCTTTGTAGGTAAAAGTGATTGCCATTTCTTTTGTGTCAACAAATTATTGTCATAATGAGTTAATTCACATTATCATAGGCTTGGAAGACATGAAAAGCAACAAAACACTGGCTTATTATTAGGCTATTTATTGTTAAAGATAAGCACTTTAATATTGTATTGATCTGTAGGATACTTTAACAGTGCAATATTTGATAAGACCTCTTCTCCTACATCACTTGTAGCTCCTTCAACTTCCCCCTCATCTATGGCTTCCTCTGCAGTAGTATCATCTGCCTCCCTTCCTGTGGATTCTTCCTCCCCAACATTTACCGGGATTTCTATGGCTTCCTCTGTGTCAGGAGTTGCATCTAAAGCCTCTTTTCTCTCAGGTGTTGCTTCTACACTCTCCTCCTCCTCTCTCTCAGGTGTTGCTTCTAAGGTCTCTGCCTCTCTCTCAGGTGTGACACTTTCTGAGGTCTGTGGTCTTTCTTGAATTCTGGTGCTAGTACTTGGTTTTAGCCATGCATTAAGAGGTCTGCTACCCTTAGCTGCTTCCTGGCGCTCCTTCTCCTTCCTTTTCTGTATCCTTTCTTTTTTTGGCATTGTGTTGCAGGCATAATCAACATGAATCAAGTTTAAATACAGATGGTAATATTCCTAACAGATAACTTACATCTTATATCCCCAGAATGCTGAAATTATTATTATTATTAATAATAATAATTATTATTATTATCATTATCATTATTATTCTTCTTATTATTGTTATTATTATCATTATTATCATTATTATTATTATTTTGTTAACCCACACAGTAATAGCAAAGTCACAATAAACTTTATATCTAAACCTCTACTGTGAGAGAACTGTGATCCGCCGTAAACACAGTGCATTTTATTTTGAAAATTAACCCGGTGTTTTATTTTGTATTTTGTACACTACTTCCGCTCTACACTGGACGGCGTGGCGCAGTGGAAGAGTGGCCGTGCGCGACCCGAGGGTCCCTGGTTCAATCCCCACCTAGTACCAACCTCGTCATGTCCGTTGTGTCCTGAGCAAGACACTTCACCCTTGCTCCTGATGGGTGCTGGTAGCGCCTTGCATGGCAGCTCCCTCCATCAGTGTGTGAATGTGTGTGTGAATGGGTAAATGTGGAAGTAGTGTCAAAGCGCTTTGAGTACCTTGAAGGTAGAAAAGCGCTATATAAGTACAACCCATTTATCATTTATTTACTCTGTGCGGAATTGATGCGCCGTGCTCCGACGTCCGGCAAAAACAGAAGCTGACACATTAAATAATATAAATAATACAGCGTTTTTCTGAAATATTACCCATATTAGATGCTGAATAAGTGGACGGCGACTAGACCATAACTCACAGGTTCAAGTTGCTCCACTGTCAAGTGTCACGTCTCCTCAGGGGCGCAGTTGGATCTCTCTCCTCTCACTACTCAACTCACTCGCCCTCTCTCTCTCTCTCTCTCTCTGGCGGAAGCGGCAGGCTCAAACAACCCGGTATTACAAGAAAACGTGGAGTTTTTGTACCGCTGTTTTTTTTGTTTTTTTTGTTTTTTACATCCCTGACAGGAATTTATTAATGTTGTTTAAAGAAAAGAAAAAAAAAAAGAAAAAAAACACACACACACAGGCAGAGGGCACTTTTTAAGACGAGGCAAAAAAGGGCAGGGGCTCAAGCACCCATAGGGCCCTATGTGTGCACGTGCCTGCATGGGTGAGCAGTATACAGTGGCAAGACTGCTTTCATGACTTGGGTGAGGTTTGGCGGACCAAATAAAATGCTTTGGTGCGCGTTAGGCCAGTTAGAGTTGCAGTTGAGCAAGTCTGCTTTCCAGTTAATGAGGAAACACCATACTTCCTTGTCGCTTGTGCGCCACGGTTCTCGCCTGCTTATCATATCACCTGCAGGAGCAAGGCTGTTGGGCATCATGACCTCACATGTTATAGCTTCTCGTCACATGTTAAAATGAAAAAGCTGGATGCAAATTTTAACTGCAGCACATTGCAATCCGTAAAATGGTCATCATTTAGTTTATTTTAAACATACATGACAAAAGTTATATTTAAATACGTTGCGTGGACAAACAATTAACTGAAAACTTTACAAAAGAAGAATAAAATAAAAGTTATGTACAAAACCCAAAACCAGTAAAGTTGGCACGTTGTGTAAATCGTAAATAAAAACAGAATACAATGATTTGTAAATCCTTTTGAACCTATATTCAATTGAATACACCGCAAAGACAAGATACTTAATGTTCGAACTGGAAAACTTTGTTACTTTTTGCAAATATTAGCTCATTTGGAATGTGATGCCTGCAACATGTTTAAAAAAAGCTGGCACAAGTGGCAAAAAAGACTGAAAAAGTTGAGGAATGCTCATCAAACACTTATTTGGAACATCCCACAGGTGAACAGGCTAATTGGGAACAGGTGGGTGCCATGATTGGGTATAAAAGCAGCTTCCATGAAATGCTCAGTCATTCACAAACAAGGATGGGGCGAGGCTCACCACTTTGTGAACAAATGCGTGAGCAAATTGTCGAACAGTTTAAGAACAACACTTCTCAACGAGCTATTGCAAGGAATTTAGGGATTTCGCCATCTACGGTCCGTAATATCGTCAAAAGGTTCAGAGAATCTGGAGAAATCACTGACCGTAAGCAATCATATTACGGACCTTGGATCCCTCAATCGGTACTGCATCAAAAACCGACATCAGTGCATAAAGGATATCTCCACGTGGGCTCAGGAACACTCCAGAAAACCACTGTCAGTAACTACTAGGGGTGTAACGGTACGTGTATTTGTATTGAACCGTTTTGGTACAGGGGTTTCGGTTTGGTTCTGAGGTGTACCGAACGAGTTTCCACACGAACATATTAAGTAGCCGCCTCCGCTTCCTTCTGCCTCTGTTTCTGTCAGTACTCTACACAGCACCCAGCATTGTCCCACCCACACAACCATCTGATTGGTTACAAACAGAGCGGTAACAGCCAATCAGCAGTGCGTATTCAGAGCACATGTAGTCAGTGCTTAGCGTTTAGCAGGTAAGCATCAGGCAGCGGACTCTCCCCAAATTATAATAAACACCTCACAGTCAACTACTAGTAACATCACTATGAGCCCGTTAACGTTCTAGAAACCTAAACGGCAGCTCAGCTCGCTCGCAGTCCTGGCTTGAGGTGAAGGCTATTTCGCTTTTAGCGTAACGTGAGCTCATTTTGCGGTGTGTGTGTGTGTGCGTGTTTTGTGTGTGTGTGTGTGTGTGTTACGGACAGCAAAGCCCTGTCTGTCTGTTATTTCACTTTACCTTTTTCTGTGTCGATTGAGCTGTGTTGAAGCAGCAAAAAAGGACATTATGTTAAATGAAGAGTTTCTGTCTCTGATAGTTGATATAATAATGTAACTGCATCATTAAGCCTACATGAACTCCATGGTGTTCAGGGATGAATAGTCTCTCCTATCAGCTATTGTTACATTAATCATTAGTAATGCAGCAGCCTAGTTTTGAATGGCAGGGTCCCTGCTATCACATGTTGATAAAAATATAACATTTACATAATAAAAATCCACTACAGGCTTCCCAAACGCTGTAATAAATTAAGCATGATGAGTTGACTTGAAACTGTTTAATGTTGCACTTTTTATATGTAGAAGAAAAGTTTTGTCATTTTATTTAATCTGAACAACAACTTGAGGCAGTTTAATGTTGATTAACGTGGGCAGAGTTATTATAGTGTTCCCAATGTTAAAAGGATAAAGCCATTGTTTACAAATTTGGTAAATAAATAACCAAAAAATTTATATTTTGTTGTTTTCTTACTGTACCGAAAATGAACCGAACCGTGACTTCTAAACCGAGGAACGTACCGAACCGAAATTTTTGTGTACCGTTACACCCCTAGTAACTACAGTTCATTGCTACATCTGTAAGTGCAAGTTAAAACTCTACTATGCAAAGCGAAAACCATTTATCAACAACACCCAGAAACGCCACCGGCTTCGCTGGGCCCGAGCTCATCTCAGATGGACAGGGGAAAAGTGTTCTGTGGTCTGACGAGTCCACATTTCAAATTGTTTTTGGAAACTGTGGACGTCGTGTCCTTCGGACCAAATAGGAAACGAACCATCCAGATTGTTGTATGCGCAAAGTGATGGTATGGGGGTGTATAAGTGCCCAAGGCATGGGTAACTTACACATCTGTGAAGGCACCATTAATGCTGAAAGGTACATACAGGTTTTGGAGCAACAAATGTTGCCATCCAAGCGACGTTATCATGGTCCTGCTTCTTACAGCAAGACAATGCCAAGCCACGTGCTAGAACAGTGTGGCTTTGTCGTAAAAGAGTGCTGGTACTAGACTGGCCTGCCTGTAGTCCAGACCTGTCTCCATTGAAAATGTGTGGCGCATTATCAAGTGTAAAATACGACAACGAAGACCCCGGACAGTTGAACAACTTAAGCTGTACATCAAGCAAGTATGGGAAATAATTACACCTGAAAAGCTTAAAAATTTGGTCTCCTCAGTTCCCAAACATTTACTGAGTGTTGTTAAAAGGAAAGGCCATGTAACACAGTGGTAAAAATGCCCCTGTGCCAAATTTTTTGCAATGTGTTGCTGCCATTAAATTCCAAGCTAATGATTAATTGCAAAAAAAAATTAAGTTTCTCAGTTCGAACATTAAATATCTCATCTGTGCAGTCCATTCAATTGATTATAAGTTGAAAAGGATTTGCATTGTATTCTGTTTTTATTTACAAATTACACAACGTGCTAACTTCACTGGTTTTGGGTTTTGTATATGAAAAAAGAAATATGTCGCATGTTGACACACAATTTAGCATACTAAAAGCTACTAAAACATTTTTATAGAATAATGGATTTTCTACTGATTGCCCTTTTTATCAGGATATCTCTCAACTCTCAAACCACTGAGTCATTGTATTCTGCTAATCATTACGGATAATAAAAATGTTATGCCACACACGGTCACTTATATTACCAGCCCCTTTTCCGTGCAGTTTGGGCTTAGAACAGCCAAAGCATGGACAAAGGACACGAAGCAGCAGAAATGGAAAAGCTAGCGAGCAGCAGGCCAACATGGAGCAGGCAGATCGAGTTCACTCTGGCGGGCATCGGCTCTGCTGTGGGTTTGGGCAACGTTTGGAGGTTCCCTTATCTCTGCTTCAGGAGCGGAGGAGGTGAGAAATCAACATGACATTTTATCTTCAAACACAAATATAACATAACACACACATATAAACACTATAGTCCAAAAGTTGTCAAAAAACTGCATGTCCATGTGGTTAAAAAGTGTTAAAGCATTGTGTTTTATTTTGAAATGATCAACGTGGGCCAGAGTAGCACGTGCATGCAAGTCAAGGCCACTGGTTTTCCATTAACAACTTTTATGAAGAGCTAAGCCACTCGAGATTGTTAAAACATTATCACTTTCAAGATAACATTTCACTATATTTGTGGTAATGGTAATCGTTTTTTACAACTTGTGTATTTTTTTTCTCAAAATATATTTATTAAAAATTGTGTTTACAGTTACACAAATCAACAAAAACAAGTAGATAAAAACAACGTATTTCTCTCCACATCACTTATAGTTTGTTCATTTTTGCACTGTAAAAAAAAATACCAGCATTTCCCAGCATTTGTTCACAGTAAAATACTGTATTCAAAATGTACTGAACATTGCAACAAATTACAATATACTAATATTTTACAGCAATTATCTGTTATTTCACTGTAAAATACTCTGATCATAATCCTCTGTAATATAACATAAAAGGACTGTAAATTCAAACTAAATTGTCTCTTAAAGGGTTCGTAAACTACATTGTATACTCTTGGATCAGTATGCTGATAAGCCGAGAGACTAATTAACTATAAAATTAACAATTGTTAAGTTGCAGCATTTAGTTGTAACTGTATTATAATCAACAGTAAAATTGCAACTCTGCAGTTACAATTAATTGTTGTAAAGACATTTTACGGTAAATTTCCACAAATGTTACAGTAATGCAATTATTAGCCAGTAATTAACATTTTACTTTGTGTATTTAATAATTGTGAAGTGAAGTGAATTATATTTATATAGCGCTTTTCTCTAGTGACTCAAAGCGCTTTACATAGTGAAACCCAATATCTAAGTTACATTTAAACCAGTTTGGGTGGCACTGGGAGCAGGTGGGTAAAGTGTCTTGCCCAAGGACACAACAGCAGTGACTAGGATTGCGGAAGCGGGGATTGAACCTGCAACCCTCAAGTTGCTGGCACGGCCACACTACCAACCGAGCTATACCGCCCCACAATTCCCGTTTTTTGTTTTTTGTTTTATAATAAAGAAAAGGATAGATATGGCAGCAACATTTGCATATATCTTATTAGATAATTAAATAATAGAAATTAAACAAATTATAAAAGTAAAGTTGATAGAAATATTCTTCGGTAATAAACACAGAATGTATGAGGATAAAAAAGTAATAAAAGATTGTAGATGAATCACGAGAATAAAACTACAAGCACTGGTTAATGAATTGATACAGATTATATTAGAGACAGATGGTACAAACATTGTGTCATAAATAGATAAAAGGTATAATAAATCCATCCATCGTCTTCCGCTTATTCGAGGTCGAGTCACTGGTGCAGCAGCCTAAGCAGAGAAGCCCAGACTTCACTCTTCCCCAGCCACTTTGTCCAGCTCCTCCCGGGGGATCCCAAGGTGTTCCCAGGCCAGTCGGCCCAACGTGTCCTGCGTTTTCCCCTTGGTTTTCTACCGGTCGGACGTGCCCTAAACACCTCCCCAGGGAGGCGTCTGGGTGGCATCTTGACCAGATGCCCGAACCACCTCATCTGGCTCTTCTTGATGTGGAGGAGCAGCGGCTTTACTTTGAGCTCCTCCCAAATGGCAGAGCTTCTCACCCTATCTCTAAGGGAAAGCTCTGCCACCCAACAGAGGAAACTCATTTCGGCCACTTGTATCCGCAATCTTGTCCTTCCGGTCTTAACCCAAAGCTCATGACCTTAGGTGAGGACGGGAATGTAGATTGACCAGTAAATTTAGAGCTTTGGCTTCCGGCTCAGCTCCTTCTTCACCACGACGGACCAATACAAGGTCCGCATCACTGAAGACGCCGCACCAATCCGCCTGCCGATCTCACGATCCACTCTTCCCTCACTCGTTCCCTCACTCAAGACTTTGAGGTACTTGAACTCCTCCATTTGGGGCAAGATCTCCTCCCCAACCGGGAGATGGCACGCCACCCTTTTCCAACCATGGACTCGGATTTGGAGGTGCTGATTCTCATCCCAGTCGCTTCACACTCGGCTGCGAAGCGATCCAGTGAGAGCTGAAGATCCTGTCCCGATGAAGCCATCAGGACCACATCCCCTGCAAAAAGCAGAGGCCTAATCCTGCAGCCACCCAACTGGATGCCCTCAACGCCCTGACTGCGCCTCGAAATTCTGTCCATTAAAGTTATGAACAGAATTGGAGACAAAGGACAGCCCTGTCGGAGTCCAACCCTCACTGGAAATGGATCCGACTTACTGCCGGCAATGCGGACCAAGCTCTGGCACTGATCATACAGGGAGCGGACCGCCAGAATCAGACAGTCTGGTACACCATACTCTCTGATCTGTCCCCACAGGACTTCCCGAGGGACACGGTCGGAGGCCTTCTCCAAGTCCACAAAGCACATGTAGGCTAGTTGGGCAAACTCCCACGCACCCTCACGGATCCTGTCGAGAGTATAGAGCTGGTCCACAGTTCCACGACCAGGACAAAAACCACACCGTTCCTCCTGAATCAACTTGAGGTTCGACTATCCGGCGTAGCCTCCTCTCCAGTACACCTGAAAAGACCTTACCGGGAAAGCTGAGGAGTGTGATCCCACGATAGTTAGAACACACCCTCCGGTTACCCTTCTTAAAGGGAGGAACCACCACCGCGGTCTGCCAATCCAGAGGCACCACCCCTGATGTCCACGCAATGCTGCAGAGTCTTGTCAACCAAGACAGCCCCAGAGCATCCAGAGCATTAAGGAACTCTGGGCGGATCTCATCCATCCCCGGGGCCCTGCCACCGAGGAGTTTTTTAACTACCTCGGCAACCTCAGCCCCAGAAATAGGAGAGCCCACCACAGACTCCCCAGGCACTGCTTCCTCATAGGAAGACGTGTAGGTGGGATTGAGAAGGTCTTCAATGTATTCCCTCCACCAATCCACAACACCCTGAGTGGAGGTCAGCAGCACACCATTCCTACCACATACAGTGTTGACAGTGCACTGCTTCCCCCACCTGAGGCGGCGTATGGTGGTCCAGAATTGCTTCAAAGTCGTCCGGAAGTCATTTTCCATGGCTTCGCCGAAATCCTCCCATGTCCGAGTTTTTGCCTCTGCGACTACCAAAGTCGCATGCCGCTTGGCCTGTCGGTATCTGTCCACTGCCTACGGTGTCCTATGAGCCAAAGGGACCCGATAGGACTTTTTCTTCAGCTTGACTGCATCCTTCACCAGGGGGTTCTGGGATTACCACCACGACAGGCACCAACCACCTTGCGGCCACAGCTCCGATCGGCCGCCTTGACAATAGAAGTACGGAACATGGTCCACTCTGACTTAATGTACAGTTGGCTACCTGTAGTGCCAATTGTATCCATAGCGTCCAGAGGACCACGTTTTCTAGAAGTATTTTATGATCCTGAAACTGAATCTGGCAGTCATTTCCCAAAATATCAATTCGTTTTTGAGTAATCGGTAAACAACTAACTGTACTTGGAACGCCCCTTTTCCATCACCAGATTCGCTGTACCAACCCCTTGGTGTGATGTCATCTCCAGAACTGGAGCCCATGTTTTGGTATTAGACAGTGTGGATAAAGAAATGTAAAACTATTATTTTGATACTTAATTGTATGTTTTTGTCACTGTTGTCCATGATTACTTCAAAACTGATATGTTTAACATTGTGAGCAAAGAAGAAATGAAAAAGAAATGCCATTATCGGACTTGCCTGCTCTTCCGTCTCCTCTTCTGTAAACATCGTAGCCTTAGACACCGTAGACACCATAGTTTCCTTATGCTCTTTCTGCATTTCTTCAAGCATTTTGAGGGAAACATCAGTAGAAGAGGACACTAAAAGGACTACTAGCAGCTTACCTTCTTTTTCTAATTTTTAAGCTCTTTTTTTTTGTTTTTCCGCAGGTTCTGCTTCTGTCTTTCTCCCCTTGAGGGTGCTCCTCATTTGGCTTCAGTCTTTAAAATGTTTTCCATCCAAACTCCGGCCAAAACCAATTTTATTCCAGGTCAGAATCATTAGCATTATGGCGGCTAATTACACTCGTCCCGAGTCAGTTTGACCGTAGTGGTCAGTCCTTTCCTCATAGTGCCATCATTTGGAAAAGTATGCAGGCTGACCACTTCTTTATGTAGCTATCTGCGTTGTGTTTGTGATCTTCCCATACTGCCACCGCTCTACGCGGGGCGCAAACCCACGGCCATCCGATTAAGAGCAATGTGCGCTAGCACATTATTTGAAGCTGTCAGGGGGTGAGCTTTACCAACATACATCTGGCTCAGCTTTCTGGTCGGCCCACATTACATTTAGTTGTATTGCTACAACTTGCAACAATGCAAGTTGTAGCGGTGTAGGGAGGGGTTCATTTGCATCTAATTACGCCACATCCCTAAAATGACTTGTTTGCAGAAACAGCCAAAAAGTAGATTGAAGATAGGTATTTTCAGCAAAATCTGTTCAATATTTTCAGCAAAGAACCGACATGACATGTCATGTAGACCACAAGGAAGTGTTTTAAATGTAGTAAATAAAAAAATCAGCGGAACTGCTCAAGTTTGCCTATTGTTCCCAATCATTATGAGAGACATACCAATTGTTGTTGTTTTTTTTAATGCATTTTAAATATTAAAGGTGCCGTATGTAGTAATGTGGCCAGAAATGGTACCGCAATCACGATCAAATTTCTGAAATACCTTCCCACTCTCCATGACAGAGGTTGCCAGATACGTAGCCGAATCCGAATCCTTCTCCAAAGGAACTTCAAATGGCAATCGACGAGTCCTACTCTTGAGGTTTCTCTTGTTTATGCTTCTTGCAGGATGGTTTACTCAGTAATTATGCCACATTTTACTGATGTCGATTAGCCAATTATATTTGTAAAGTTAGGAGTTGGGACAGATTGTTGGCATTATCCTGCTAAAATGTCTAGTTTGACCGCACGGTGCACCATCAAAATAATTATAATTATAATATATAATATATGTTACATAGGCCTACTTTGATGGCAAGCCATGGCCAACAGTAAAATTACCGCCACATTACGTTCAGCATAACTCCATGTTGCATCCATTCTGACACACTGCATTCTCTTCCATGTACGCACATCAAAAAAGCATCAAACACAAATACAAATAGATGGAGTTGACATTGAAAGGGTAAAATAAACTAGATTTTTGGGTGGAATAGTGCATGATAAAATCAACAGGAAATTTCATATAAAAATATGCAACATAAGGTGGCAATAAATATTTCAATAATGAACAAGGCAAAATACGTTTTGGACCAAAAATCACTTCATATGCTCTACTGCTCGCTAGTGTTACTTATTTGAAGTATTGTGCAGAAATATGGAAAAACAACTACAAATGTGCACTTCATTCACTAACCGTGTTACAAAAAAGATCAGTTAGACTGATACATAATGTTGGATATAGAGAACATACAAACACTTTATTTATTGAATCAAAAATATTAAAATTCAATGATTTGGTAAAATTGCAAACAGCTAAAATGATGTACAACCAAACGGTTACCTGCTACCCAAGAATGTACAACAATTCTTCTCAACAAAAGAATATAAATATAACCTTAGAGGAAAAACTAACTTAAAACATATGTATGCACGTACAACATTTAGGACCTTTAGCATGTCAGTATGTGGACTTAAACTATGATCCAGTTTAAGAGGTTGTTCAAATTAATAGCGCTTACAAAGTACCAGGAAGAAAAATTATGAGAAATACCTTCAACCTTATTGAAAACGGGATATTTTTCATTTCAGTTTGTTTATCATGACTGAATTGGTTATATATTGCGAAAACTGCTGTATTAATCATTCACTGATGTAATTGTGTTACAAAAAGAAATGAACATATGTATTTGTAAACGCTCTGAAAAGGGAAAGGGGTAGGATTAAATAAGCGTTGCTTCTTCCTACTCCTTTTCGGACATGATGTAAAGAGAAATGATATGAAATGATGTGTGATGTATTATACTGTAAGTGTGTTCATGTTCGAAATAAACTAAACTCAATCAGTCAATCAATCAATCAATCAATCAATCAATCAATCAATCACCATCTTTCAGTGCAGAGTGCGATTCTATGAACCAAACCACATTGCGCAAAAATCATATAGAACTACTAACATGTCAATACACAAAGTAGAAAATCATGACATGTAATGCATTATATTGTGCCAAGCAAATACCACCCAATATGTGCCTGATGAACATACAGTACCAGAAACCACAATTAGCCGTGCTAATGTTGGAATGCATTTCCTCAGCGTATCAGCATATTGAGAACAAAATAGGCAATTACACTACCAATATCCGCATAGATTTTATGTGTCGAAAATATATTTTGCCCTGTCAATTGGATGACACATCAACATACAGGCTAACAGGCATATATTTCCCCCGTTAGCCTATACGTCGATGTGTCACTGACCGGGCTTGCATGCTAAGCTACACTAGTGATGGTCCTTCGGTCCTAAGCATTTGTTGCACGAACATACTGGCTTTGTTAGACAAGATCATAGACTGTATTGGACGATATAGTTTAGATACGAAATGTCCATTTCCATTTATTACAAGTAATAAGAAAACGTAAATGCCTGACTTACCTATCAAGGAGGTAATTAGCAAGTTTGGCGTCAGATGAAAAAATCTTCTCTCAATCGTCTCCATCTGTCAAAGGCATCCCCGATACAAATCCTTGTTTTGTTCCTGGCTTTGTCATGAACAAGTTGAGAATGGTAACTTTTAGATTTACTAAAGTCTGACATGTTTAGTAACTTTACCAGTGGCAGTAGCTGGACGAAGAGGGCGGTGCGTAACTGGCAACCTGGATGTGACACACTCACAGACTTTTTAAATGGTCAAACGGTGGAGGGCGGAGCATCGAAATGAAAACAATAACAATATTTCAGGGCTGTAAATCAAATTTTGAAATGAGCATATCCCGGCTGAACTACCGTTATCAGTTATAAAGGTATTCGAAAAGAACATGATTTATCAATGCCTTTTGACATATCAGGGCCATTTAATGATGACTTGATATGAAATTATTACATATGGCACCTTTAAATAAAGTTTGCTTAGAATGGAGCCGCGCAATTCTGCCTATAAACCTCTTAAAAACATCCAAACACCTCCATTAAGGTTTTATATAAATGATGTAAGTATATATGTAATGCAGTGACAGGCACATTTATGATAACATTTCATTTTATTCAGTCTTCATTGGCTTCCAGTCAAATTCCGCATAGAGTTTAAGATTTTAGTCCTGAATTTCCGTGCGTTGTATGGTGGGGCCCCTCAGTACATCACTGACTTGCTATGCCCCTACTCTTCGGGGCGCAGCCTCCGGCCTTTAGGCCAGGGTCTTCTAAAGATCCCAAAAACCCATATTAAAACCCGTGGAGACCTGGCATTCCAGGCTATAGCTCCTAGACTCCGGAACAATTTGGACCAGTCCCTCCGTGATCTTGACTGTGTTGACACTTTTAAGAAACATTTGAAGACTTCTCTTTTTAGTAAAGCTTTGTTAATGCACCTTTTAACTATATATATATATATATTGTTATCCTTTTTATGATGTTGCCCCTGTTGTTTATATTGAATTGTTGTTTTATGTCACCTATGTTTTGTACAGCGCTTTGTGATTTTATCTGTGAAAAGCGCTTTATAAATAAAATGTACTTACTCACTCATATTTAGATATTTTGATTATTTTAAACATACGCGGTGTATTAATTTAAAAAACGCATCACAACGTTCACTTTTATTTTCCTCATCACTAATTATTATTCAAACATAATGAAACATCACTTACTGTAGAATGTCTGCTGTCATTAGGTTGCCGACTGATAGAATTGTGTTATATTGCCGTTAAATGAAGAATGACTCATAATCCTCTCAAAGAAAAAGGGGGACCAAGCATCTTTTCGTGTCGCCATTTTTGGGTCCTAAATGGCTGTCAAAGTGTACCAACTTGTCAGAATACCTACTCAGACTTCTTCTGTCCAGGTGAGACGCATGATTTATGATTGAAAATAATCAAGCAAGGATGCGAGAAAGCAGCAGACCCCTCGATGATGTAAACATAGGAATACACGGTAGTGATCACAGCGCCGCTATAAATAGTTTGTCTATGTTAGCGCTTATAATAACAATATCACTAATACTTGGTTAATATTCAAAGCACAAAATGTAAATGGAGTATTGTTGGGGCTTTTTGAATGGTTATTTATTGGATTTTATGGGCAGAATAGCGGACTTCCCAATGGCTCCGCTGTAAGTTTATTTACAAGTTAGAATGCAAAAACAACCACCATCTGTCGTCATGTCTTTCATAGTGATTGTGAACGATAGGCAACATTCCAGAAAAGTGCATTTCCCCTTTAAGTGACCGTACGGATGTCATTTGTATACACTCGGTTAAACTGTTTTGGTCCCAATGTTGATCCTTGGGGTTCATCTCAAACAAATACGTTTTTTGTTGGCTTCTCAAATTGTTTCCTGTTCCTAAACTTTATTTTTTACCCAGTTTAAAACCATATGTTTACAAAACTATGACAATGTTTCGTCGCAGGTGCCTTTCTGATACCGTACCTGCTTATGTTGGTGGTGTTGGGGATCCCCCTGCTGTGCATGGAGTTGACTCTTGGACAGTATACGAAAAGGGGGCCTGTCCATGCTCTGGCTCAATTCTGTCCTCTGTTAAAAGGTACCATTACTATTCACTCATAATGTTATTAATGAATATTTTTCACGTATGTTTTTGTCTGCCCGCTCAGGTGTAGGAATAGCATCTGTGGCCATTTCCTTTATCATGTGCACATACTACAACGTGGTCATTACCTGGGCCCTGTACTACCTGTTCAGCTCCTTCCGAGCACCGCTGCCGTGGCAGACTTGCAACAACACCTGGAACACGGCCAACTGCACCGATCACGCCACAAACAGCAGCAACTCTTCCACTTCCAGCCAGGAGTTCTTCAAGTACGTCCTACAAAGTGGGAGATATCACGATGAATACATGCAAACACACTGATGCAGGTTTAGGGTTAGGAGTTAGGCAATGAACAGACAGGCATAGCTCGGTTGGTAGAGTGTCCGTGCCAGCAACCTAAGGGTTCCAGGTTCGATTCCTGCTTCCGCCATCCTAGTTACTTCCGTTGTGTCCTTGGGCAAGACACTTTATCCACCTGCTCCCAGTGCCACCCACACTGATATCCGATATTCCGATATTGTCCAACTCTTAATTACAGATTCCGATATCAACTGATACCAATATATACAGCCGTGGAATTAACACATTATTATTATGGGTGTAACGGTACGTGTATTTGTATTGAACCGTTTCGGTACGGGGGTTCCGGTTCGGTTCGGAGGTGTTCCGAACAAGTTTCCACATGGACATATTAAGTAGCGTAACGTAAACAATGCACACTGAGGCAGAACACACGGCATGCTAGTAGCGACCGGGCTACGATAGACTGACCATACGTCCTCTTTTCACTGGACATGTCCTCTTAAGCGGAGCTGTCAGGGCGGAATTTCTTAAATGCCTCAAATGTCCGGCAATTTGAGTTAGGGTTGCGTGTATTTTCAATGTACGTTCAGGGTTAAGAAGGGGTTAAAAACAAAGCAATTGTGCGCGCAGCAGCATTCGTGAGGGAGGGATAGAGACAGAGAGAGCGAGAGTTATGATAAACGCGCATGGGTCGCCAGGCTCTGCTTTTTATCCATAGATTTATCAGATTTAATTTTTTATTATCTATAGCAGGGGTGTCAAAAGTGTGCCCCGGAGGCCATTTGCGGCCCACAGCTAATGTTTTAAAGGCCCACGGCACATTCTAAAAATACTATTAAAATAAACAAAAACATAACAAAAGTGAAATAAAAAAGCTTAAAGGTTAAATGTAATTTCGAAAAAGTTGCAATGTTGACTAATAAAACAAAGCTGTTTTTCTTTCTTTCAAACTGTCATTGCTCAAAACATAATATTGAATCAAAATCAATGTTATTATGAATTATTGACCTATCCAAGGTTCCGATTACTTCACATCAAATATTTCACAAAGAAAAATATTTTTGGTGGAAGATTTTGCAAATTTGGTAAATAAATAATCCAAAAAAAAGTATTTTGTTGTTTTCTTACTGTACCGAAAATGAACCGAACCGTGACCTCTAAACCGAGGTACGTACCGAACCGAAATTTTTGTGTACCGTTACACCCCTAATTACTATGCCTAATTTTGTTGTGGATGCCCCGCTGGATGCATTAAACAATGTAACAAGGTTTTCCAAAATAAATCAACTCAAGTTATGGAAAAAAATGCCAACATGGCACTGCCATATTTATTATTGAAGTCACAAAGTGCATAATTTTTTTTAACATGCCTCAAAACAGCAGCTTGGAATTTGGGACATGCTCTCCCTGAGAGGTGGGGGCTGGGGGGTAGGTTGGTTGAGTTAGTGCTGCAAGGGGTTCTGGGTATTTGTTCTGTTGTGTTTATGTTGTGTTACGGTGCGGATGTTCTCCCGAAATGTGTTTGTCATTCTTGTTTGGTGTGGGTTCACAGTGTGGCGCATATTTATAACAGTGTTAAAGTTGTTTATACGGCCACCCTCAGTGTGACCTGTATGGCTGTTGACAAAGTATACATTGCATTCCCTTGTGTGTGTGAAAAGCCGTTGATATCATGTGACTGGGCCGGAACGCAAAGGCAGTGCCTTTAAGGTTTATTGGTGCTCTGTACTTCTCCCTACGTTCATGTACCACTCCATACAGCGGCGTTTTAAAAAGTCATACATTTTACTTTTTGAAACCGATACCGATAATTTCCGATATTACATTTTAAAGCATTTATCGGCCGATAATATCGGACAGACGATATTATCGGACATCTCTAGTTTAAATGTAACTTAGATATTGGGTTTCACTATGTAAACCACTTTGAGTCACTAGAGAAAAGCGCTATATAAATATAATTCACTTCAGAATGTTCTGAAGATGCGTCACAATGCTTTGTCATTCTTTGTGTGTTGTTTGTGAAGATATAAGATGCTGGAGCAAACGCAGGGAATTGACGAGGCTGGAAACGTACGCTGGGAGCTTTTCCTTATCCTCCTCCTAGCTTGGATCCTCATCTACTTTTGCATCTTCAAGGGGGTCAAATCAACAGGCAAGGTGAGTGCGGAAGGAGCGACAAACACCGTCAGCGAGCACGAGAGCCTTCATTGCATGCTTTGTTGCGGCGCACAGGTGGTGTACCTCACAGCTTTGCTCCCGTACGCCATCCTCATCGCCCTGTTGGTCAACAATGCGCAGCTTCCTGGAGCGTTACAGGGGATTATCTTCTTCATCGTGCCAGAATGGGACAAGCTACTCCTAGTTGAGGTGAGGAATTCATTAAGGAGAACAATTAATAATCAAGGAAGTGTGCCCATGACCAAACAGAAGGAATTTGCTCTTTTGATACTGTTGATTATACTATTTTACTTGATAAATCACGTATCTATGGTTTTCAAAATATTACTTTTAAATGGCTGTCTAGTTATGTTTATAACCGTGAGCAATATGTGTATGTCAATGGTTGCTCTTCATCCAAACTTAAGATGTCATGTGGAGTTCCTCAGGGATCTATAATTGGACCCCTACTATTTGTCATTTACACCACTGACCTGGCTGCTGTATCTTCATCCTTTACACCCCTTCTGTTTGCTGATGATGCAAATTTGATCCTAACTCACAAGAAATTTGACAACCTCATTAGGGAAGCTAACTCTGGTATAGCCGTGCTATCTGAATGGTTTCTTTGTCAATAGGCTATCACGAAATGTAAAAAAAATCAAACTTTATTGTGTTTGCAAGCCAACACAAAACATACTGTAAACAGAGTGCTAAGATTTCTATTGGAGGAATCGAAATTAGTCAAGTTTCATCTACCAAATTCATCCAAGTGGATGAAAATTTGTCATGGACAGAACACATAGGTTCAGTAACCAACAAAGTGTAAAGATCTCTTGGTATCATTAGAAGAATCGGGGGTTTGGTTTAGGGCTGTCGGCCGATAATATCGTCAGTCCGATATTATCGGCCGATGAATGTTTTAAAATGTAATTTCGGAAATTATCGGTATCGGTTTCAAAAAGTAAAATGTATGACTTTTTAAAACGCCGCTGTGTACACATACGTAGGGAGAAGTACAGAGCGCCAATAAACCTTAAAGGCATTGCTTTTACGTGCCGGCCCAGTCACATAATATCTACGACTTTTCACACACACAAGTGAGAATGCCTGCATACTTGGTCAACAGCCATACAGGTCACACTGAGGGTCGCCATATAAACAACTTTAACACTGTTACAAATATGCGCCACACTGTGAACCCACACCAAACAAGAATGACAAACACATTTCGGGAGAACATCTGCACCGTAACACAACATAAACACAACAGAACAAATACCCAGAACCCCTTGCAGCACTAACTCTTCCGGGACGCTACAATATACACCCCCCGCTACCTCCTACCCACCGGCCCCCACCTCAACCCCGCCCACCTCAACCTCCTCATGCTCTCTCAGGGAGAGCATGTCCCAAATTCCAAGCTGCTGTTTTGAGGCATGTTAAAAAAAAAATGCACTTTGTGACTTCAATAATAAATATGGCAGTACTATGTTGGCATTTTTTTCCATAACTTGAGTTGATTTATTTTGGAAAACCTTGTTACATTGTTTAATGCATCCAGCGGGGCATCACAACAAAATTACCGTAGGCATAATAATGTGTTAATTCCACGACTGCATATATCGGTATCGGTTGATATCGGAATCGGTAATTAAGAGTTGGACAGTATCGGAATATCGGATATCGGCAAAAAAGCCATTATCGGACATCTCTAGTTTGGTTCATCAGGCACGCCTCTTAACTCTTTATTACAGTTTATTTTATCCATGTCTCATCTATTGCAATGTTGTCTGGGCTAGTACATATCCATCAAATTTACACAAATTATTCATTATGCAAAATAAATTTGTAAGAATAGCTACCTCCTCTAACTATTTGGCTCCGTCTGCTCCTCTGTTTAGGAAACTAAATGTACTACCGGTATCTATTTATGATATCAACACAGTTCAGTCCTCTTCTTTTATCTATAAATGTACTTACCTCCCTAATACACTTCCTACACATTTCAAATATTATTTTAAGACCAATTTGCAAGTTCATTATCATAATACCAGACAAACTGATAATCTCCGTCCTATCTTTGGCCGTATCACTCTTAGCCAGTTTTCCATCAAACACAGAGGTCCTTTACTCTGCAATAGTCACCTACTGTATGTATTGCAAACTCCTCATCTTCACTCACTAACTTGAAACAAAGATTAAGGGCCAGCCTGATGAATCAACATTCTCCATCTGTTCCTACCTTATAATGTAGCCCTATTACTTCCTCACACACACACACACACACACACACACACACACACACACACACACACACACACACACACACACACACACACACACACACACACACACACACACACACACACACACACACACGTAGACTCAATCAACACAAGGTAGACTACCGTATTTTTCGGAGTATAAGTCGCTCCGGAGTATAAGTCGCACCGGCCGAAAATGCATAATAAAGAAGGAAAACAACATATATAAGTCGCACTGGAGTATAAGTCACATTTTTTGGGGAATTTTATTTGATAAAACCCAACACCAAGAATAGACATTTGAAAGGCAATTTAAAATAAATAAAGAATAGTGAACAACAGGCTGAATAAGTGTACGTTATATGAGGCATAAATAACCAACTGAGAACGTGCCTGGTATGTTAACGTAACATATCATGGTAAGAGTCATTCAAATAACTATAACATATAGAACATGCTATACGTTTACCAAACAATCCGTCACTCCTAATCGCTAAATCCCATGAAATCTTATACGTCTAGTCTCTTACGTGAATGAGATAAATAATATTATTTGATATTTTACGGTAATGTGTTAATAATTTCACACATAAGTCGCTCCTGAGTATAAGTCGCACCCCCGGCCAAACTATGAAAAAATGCAACTTATAGTCGGTAGTTGTTATATTATTTTTTCTATATACTATGTTTAATTGTGTTTGTTAATTTACTGCTTTAGGTGAGAACCTTGCATAAGCCTTCTTGGGTTTCTTTTCTCACCTGCTATTATTTCTTATTACGTATTTCTCATTACTCATTTCTTGTCTCTATGTTTTTGTTTTTTTTACAATGTTTTACCTTTTGTACTGTTTATATTGTGTGAACAAATAAATAAATAAAATAAAAGTTTTGCACGCAGGTTTGGGTGAATGCAGCAGCCCAGATCTTCAACTCCATCGGAATAGGGTTTGGTTTCCTCATGTCCATGGCCAGCTATAATTCTTTCAACAACAACGTTATTAAGTATAAAAAAGGCCCACTCACAGTCCTCACACCCTGCATGGAGAGTAAAACCATGTCTCCTCTCCACCCTGCAGGGACACACTGGTTATAGCCATTGTCAACTCCCTCACTAGTATCCTGGCAGGCTTTGTCATTTTCTCAGCGTTTGGGTACATGTCTTATCTGCAAGACATTCCTGTGGCCCAGTTGGCTGTAGATGGTGAGTCCAGTAACAATCAATCAATCAATCAATCAATCAATGTTTATTTATATAGCCCTAAATCACAAGTGTCTCAAAGGGCTGCACAAGCCACGACGACATCCTCGGTTCAGAGCCCACATAAGGGCAAGGAAAAACTCACAACCCAGTGGGATCTCAATGTGAATGACTATGAGAAACCTTGGAGAGGACCGCAGATGTGGGTGACCTTCCCCTCTAGGGGAGACCGGATGCAATGGACGTCGAGTGGGTCTAGCATAATATTGTGAAAGTCCAGTCCATAGTGGATCTAACATAATAGTGAGAGTCCAGTCCATAGTGGGGCCAGCAGGAGACCATCCTGAGCGGAGATGGGTCAGCAGCGCAGAGATGTTCCCAACCGATGCACAGGCGAGCCCGGGTCCCGACACTTCATCCATGGCTACCGGACCTGTGCCGACCCCCCCCTCCACAAGGGAGAGGGGGGCAGAGGAGAAAAGAAAAGAAGCGGCAGATCAAGTGGTCTAAAAAGGGGGTCTATTTAAAGGCTAGAGTATACAAATGAGTTTTAAGATGGGACTTAAATGCTTCTACTCAGGTAGCATCTCTAACTGTTACCGGGAGGGCATTCCATAGTACTGGAGCCCGAATAGAAAACGCTCTATAGCCCGCAGACTTTTTTTGGGCTCTGGGAATCACTAACTAACGGAGTTTTTTGAACGCAGATTTCTTGCCAGGACATATGGTACAATACAATCGGCTAGACCGTGTAGTATTTTATACGTAAGTAGTAAAACCTTAAAGTCACATCTTAAGTGCACAGGAAGCCAGTGCAGGTGAGCCAGTATAGGCGTAATATGATCAAACTTTCTTGTTCTTGTCAAAAGTCTAGCAGCCGCATTTTGTACCAATTGTAATCTTTTAATGCGAGACATAGGGAGACCCGAAAATAATACGTTACAGTAATCGAGACGAGACCTAACGAACGCATGAATAATGATCTCAGCGACATCATTACAAATAATCACATTGTGATATTATAATGCATGAGCCAAAATGAAGGCAGGTGTGTGAAAAAAAACAAAAACAAAAACAAAACACCAAAGTTTAACTACTGTGTGACAAATCCGCATGATCCCAGGATGCAAAGAAGGTAGGCAAAGTGCAAGCAGGAGGTCCCTTTATTTGGTGCCAGGCAGAAGAAAAGTAACAAAGGTCTCACAGGGACTCAGAAAGCAACATAACATTTAGCATAATGAACCAGCACTGAAGGAGGGAGCCAGGTGGACCCAAACAGAACTAATTAACATTGAGGAACAGGTGTGCTGGCAGGACAAGGAACAGAAAGTTAACGCAGAGACCAAACTGGAAATACTGACAAAAGAGCACCATGACAGGAAATGAAGCCAAACACAGGAACATAATGGACAAAGTCCAAATTGTCATGTGTGATCATGACATACTGTACAATGATATTCTGGCCGTGAATACTTATGTACATGGGATTTTTTTTAGTTTGAATACATTTTCTAAATTAAAAAAAAACAACTTTTCACATTGTCACAATCTGTAGAATTTTGAGGTCAAAATGAATTTATGCCATTTTGGATTAAGGCTGTAACAAAACAAAATGTGGGGGGAAAAAAGTGAAGCGCTGTGTATACTTTCCGGGTGCACTGTAGTGTACATACATGGAAAGTGTCCTAAATGTCCTAAATGTGTGTCATGTAGGTCCAGGACTAGTTTATATTGTCTACCCTCAAGCCTTTGCCAACATGCCATTGCCTCAACTCTGGGCTGTGCTGTTCTTCTTAATGCTACTTTGTCTTGGAATAGACAGTGAGGTAACCAATCAATCAATAGTGGGCCAGAAAGAACATGCATGCTACTTATCAATTGATCTATCTACGTTTTAACCTCAGTTTGCGATGGTTGAAGTGATGGTAACCAGTCTGATGGACGAATATGATCGACGACTGATCAGGTTCTTCAAGAGGAAGGAGCTCTTTGTTCTTGCAGTCTGCGTGGTGGCGTGTCTTCTTGGGATTCCATGTGTCCTGCAGGTAAATATCCTCCTTTTCTGTATGGTACATGTGTGGCAACTTCTTATCTCTTTGACAAATTGTGTCCTGTGTGCAGGCGGGGATCTATGTGTTCCAGCTGATGGATCATTACACTGCCATTGTGTCCATCATGTTCCTGGCATTCTTTGAGGTTCTCGCCATTTGCTGGTTTTATGGTGAGCGCAAACGCTTGCACGAAACAAAAATAAGCACATTTGCTCAATGTGGTATCCCAGGTAGGAAGTTCAACCATAATTGCCAAACTTGAGACCTTCGAATTCGGGAGATTGGGGAGAGGGGGGTGGGTGGGGGGGGGGGGGTAGCGGGGTTGTATATTGTAGCCCGGAAGAGTTAGGGCTGCAAGGGATTCTGGGTATTTGTTCTGTTGTGTTTATGTTGTGTTACGGTGCGGATGTTCTCCCGAAATGTGTTTGTCATTTTTGTTTGGTGTGGGTTCACAGTGTGGCGCATATTTGTAACAGTGTTAAAGTTGTTTATATGGCCACCCTCAGTGTGATCTGTATGGCTGTTGACCAAGTATGCCTTGCAGTCACTTTCGTGTGTGAAAAAGCGGACGCGTAGACAGGTTGTAGAGGACGCTAAAGGCAGTGCCATCACAGCACGCCCTTAATATTGTTCCCCGGGTGAAAATCGTGACAAATTCGGGGGAATGGTTGCCCCGGGAGATTTTCGGGAGAGGCACTGAAATTCAGGCGTCTCCCGGAAAAATCGGGAGGGTTGGCAAGTACGAGTTCAACAGACTCTGTAATCTGAGTTAATTTAAAGATTGAGATGAGAAACTCTGAGTGTTGAGTTCCAGAACTAATCGGAGTTACTTCAATCAATCATGAGTATGTTAACTCTGAGTTAAGATGACAATAAAAAAAAAAGCCTCGATCTATGGAGCGCTGATTCTACGAGACACTGCAGCATCTATGGACAAAAAAGGCCATTGCTACTGTTATATTAATAATGTTACAATTACTGCCAGAGGTAATACATACGTTGATGTATCTGTCGTTTTAGAACAGAAACCCCTGGATTTCCCTCATGTCAGGCTTCACATACTGTACTATTTTCCCTAAAGCTGCTTTCTTGAATCTCCACCTGCTTTACTGAAGACTCTGAGTGTGTGAAGTCTGACATGAGGCAAATTCAGGGTAACTGACTCCATGAACCGAACCTGCTCGCTGGCAGGTTTTCTTGAACAAACCCTAACTTTTTCCACGCCTGCACTCTCCTGATAAACGTGAAGCAAGCTGTCAGACACAAAGTGCCTGCTCATTAGTAACCCAAGCAGGATTTATTCCTGGAGCCGGCTGTTTGTTAATATCTTTTTTGGAATGTTTGTTGATTTTTTTGTTGGTATGTTTGTTGACTGTTGATTATTTGTTGATATGTTCTTTGATTTTTTTGTTGGTATGTTTGTGACATGATTTTTTTTATATTTTTGATTGTGTGTTACTATGTTTGTTGGTATGTTTGTTGATTGTTATTTGTTGATTTTTTTGTTGGTATTTTTTGTCAACATGTTTATTGATATGTTTAATTGTGTGTTGGTATGTTTGTTGATTGTTAATTATTTGTTGATATGTTTGATTGTGTGTTGGTATGTTTGTTAATCATTTGTTGATTGATATGTTTTATTTGTCTGTTTGTTAATTATTTGTTAATATGGTTTTTGATATGATTGATTGCGCGTTGGTATGTTTGTTTATTGTTCGTTCATATATTTGTTGATATGTTTGGTTATTGTTTGTTGGTATGCTTGCTGATTTGTTTGTTCATATGTTTGTTAGTTGTTTGGTTGTTGATATGCCTGCGTATATGTTTCTTGATCGTTTGTTGGTGTGATTGTCGTTATTTTTGTTTTGTATGTTTGTTCATATGCTCATTGGTTTGTTTACGTTTGCTGATCGTCTGTTGGTATGCTTCTTAATATTTCTGTTGCTATGTTTGTAACATGTTCGTTGGAATGTTGGTAATACGTTTGTTGTTATGTTTGTTCATAATTTTGTTCCTATGTTCAGGCGTGAGGCGACTTTCTGACAATTTGGAAGAGATGACTGGCAAAAAAGCAAACATTTTCTTCAGAGTGTGTTGGCAAATAATCGCTCCTTTTCTCATCTTGGTGGGTCAAAAGTTTGTTGGACATTTTGTGAACCACAACTGAAGTAAACGTGCTTCTTTTTACGGCAGGTGATCCTGATTTTCTCCATCATTCAGTTTAAACCTGCTCGCTATGAAAATTATGTTTTCCCACCTTGGGCCCAAAGTGTTGGCTGGGTGGTTGCCATGGGTTCCATCATTTGGATCCCTTTGGCCAGCGTTCACACATTGTGGATTCTACCTGGATCCTTTGTGCAGGTAAAGGACAAATACATCTACAGTACACTCTTTCCTCCAGAAATAATGTAATGTAAATATATATATATATATATATATATATATATATATATATATATATATATATATATATATATATATATATATATATATATATGTATATATGTATATATATATATATATATATATAGTCGAGGTTTCTGTGGTTTATCCGTTATACAGTGTTCAATATCGGGGTAGAGCGGAATATACGTGAGGTCAGGAAAAAACACAGAGAATACAGTCGTGGTCAAAAGTTTACATACACTTGTAAAGAACATAATGTCATGGCTGTCTTGAGTTTCCAATCATTTCTACAATTCTTGTTTTTTTGTAATAGAGTGATTGGAGCACATACTTGTTGGTCACAAAAAACATTCATGAAGTTTGGTTCTTTTATGAATTTATCATGGGTTAACTGAAAATGTGACCAAATCTGCTGGGTCAAAAGTATACATACAGCAATGTTAATATTTGGTTACATGTCCCTTGGCAAGTTTTACTGCAAGAAGTTTCTGGTTGAATTTTTGACCACTCTTGACAAAATTGGTGCAGTTCAGCTAAATGTGTTGGTTTTCTGACATTAACTTGTTTCATCAGCAATGTGCACAGGTTTAAGCCATTCTAAAACCTTAATTCTAGCCTGATTTAGCCATTCCTTTACCACTTTTGATGTGTGTTTGTGGTCATTGTACTACCACCACCATGCTTGACGGTAGATATGGTGTTCCTGGGATTAAAGGCCTCATCTTTTCTCCTCCAACCATATTGCTGGGTATTGTGGACACACAGCTCAATTTTTGTTTCATCTGACATCACATGGAAAAAGATAAGACCTTCTGGAGGAAAGTTCTGTGGTCAGATGAAACAAAAATTGAGCTGTTCGGCCACAATACCCAGCAATATGTTTGGAGGAAAAAAGGTGAGGCCTTTAATCCCAGGAACACCATTCCTACTGTCAAGCATGGTGGTAGTAGTATTATGCTCTGGGCCTGTTTTGCTGCCAATGGAACTACTGCTTTACAGAGAATAAATGGGACAATGAAAAAGAAGGATTACCTCCAAATTCTTCAGGACAACCTAAAATCATCAGACCGGAGGTTATGTCTTGGGCGCAGTTGGGTGTTCCAACAGGACAATGACCCCAAACACACGTCAGAAGTGGTAAAGGAATGGCTAAATCAGGCTAGAATTAAGGTTTTAGAATGGCCTTCCCAAAGTCCTGACTTAAACGTGTGGACAATGCTGAAGAAACAAGTCCATGTCAGAAAACCAACAAATTTAGCTGAACTGCACAAATTTTGTCAAGAGGAGTGGTCAAAAATTCAACCAGAAGCTTGTGGATGGCTATCAAAAGCGCCTTATTGCAGTGAAACTTGCCATGGGACATGTAACCAAATATTGCTGTATGTATACTTTTGGCCCAGCAGATTTGGTCACATTTTCAGTAGACCCATAATAAATTCATAAAAGAACCAAACTTCATGAATGTATTTTGTGACCAACAAGTATGTGCTCCAATCACTCTGTTACAAAAAAACAAGAGTTGTAGAAATGATTGGAAACTCAAGACAGTCATGACATTATGTTCTTTACAAGTGTATGTAAACTTTTGACCACGACTGTATGTATACACACACACACACACACACACACACACACACACACACACACACATATAAATATACATACATATGTATATATATATATATATATATATATATATATATATATATATATATATATATATATATATATATATATATATATATATTAGTGCCCTGCAAATGGCAGGCGACCTAGTCCAGCGTTTACTCCATTTCTCACCCAAAGTCAGCTGGGATAGGCTCCAGCTTACTCATGACTCTGATCATGTCTGTAAAAATCAGCATACTTTATTACTACAAAAAAGTAACTCTATGGTGTGCCTTGCTCAAGGTTCATGTCATTACATTTGCTTTGCTTTTCCTCCCACAGAAACTAAAGCTGTCCATCACACCATATTCCCTGTCGCAAACATCCAAAACTCCGTATTATGAAAGGGGAGGAGGTGACAGATATCCAGCTGTGTCTGTCATAAGCGCCTCCATCCGCCTGCAAGACAACTCACCAAATCTGGGGAACTAAAGAGGTGTCTTTTTGCTCTGTGCAGCTGCAATGGTCACTTAGTAGTGCTTTCATCACAAACAAAAAGCGTTGCTGCATTTCTGCCATGCAGAAAGCAACACTGTCTGTGAGCCCATAATGTATTGCTATTAGTTAACTTTAATGGCATTCATAAAACAGTATACAAATATCTGCGGTGTGGACACACTACAGGTGAAGAGATGAGGGGGGTGTTCCATGAGTAGCACGTTCAACAAACTGAGTTTAAACCTGAAGTCCCAGTTAATTTACCCTAAAATGGGAAACTCTGAGTTTGGGTTCCAAAACATCTGATCTGAGTGAGTTCTATCAATCCTGAGTATGTTGACTCTGAGTTAAGACCATAATAATAAGTTATGATCAGTGGAGCGCTGATTCTATGAACCAGGGATAGAAAAGGCTGTCTGAAAGTGATAATGCATGTTTATGGTGAGTGTATGAACACCCTTTCTTAAAAGAAAGAAAAGTAATATAGTGAAATCTTATTGCACTGAAGTGAGGAACAATTACTGACAGTCAGAGCAGCAGTTGATTTATTTAATGTGTAATCATATTTTCTTAGCCAACAGGTACAAAAGTTTAGAAATAAGGAATAAAATCTCATTTTTGTTTTGGTGCAATCCCACCTGTAAAAACACACATGGAGGCAGGTGATAATCGCTCCTGGTTTTATTATATTTGTAAAGTCAATGCAAAATGCTAAGTAAATGTAATTGATTGGCTAATACACCTTTTCTTTGGTTTGCTTATGATAAATATGTACTATAATCTGAGATATACTTCTTGAAATAAGATTAATCTAGAATGTCAGCTATTGTTGGCAGATTGTTTCCATTTATAATGATGAACAGAATATGTTAACCGAAAAAAAAATCTAAATTTCTCTCGTCTAAGGCTTTACAAACTCAGTTTTCCCATGACCTGCTATCTGGAATACCGGTACTCAGAATTGTAGTCATCCTTTCAACTTGCTTTGTGAACAACAGTGCCATCTTTTGGCCATATTTGAAACTGCACTTATCATGTATTTGTATTTAACTATTGCATTTAAATGTAATACTGACACCATGTAAAATGACGAAATCAAAACTATAAAGCAGAACGTTTATACTGTGATACACACACATATATATTACACATACATATATAATAAAAACTGGACAAATTCAGTGTATGTGACTTCTTTATTAGGTCAAATACAATAATGCAACAGGGCCTTGTTGATTAAAACGATAACGTCAGGAACACACAGGTCATGCTGCTCGCGTTTTGTGTGATGTAAAGTGTAATAAAACCTATTCCACATGTGACAGGTTTACTTTATACTGTGCAAAGTACAACGCTTGTTAAGTCCTACATCCACACGCTCTACTTTACATATAGGCAGGCAATAGATGTGACGTATTCGTTATTTTGCTCTTTCATTAAATACATAGATTAAATATTTGTCTTGCCTTCAAGTAACCACTGGGAATTTAATGAATTCAAAGTGCTGGATTGAAATTACACGACCCAAAAATTTGGAGGATAGAAATTTCACATGCGCAAGAAATACAGTCGTTAGTATTGTATTTCATTTTTTGCCGGCTGCTCACATGGGATTAAAAGTGGATTTCAATTCAAAGTCAAGCGAGTATATTTGTATTGTAAGTAAAGGCGGCAAGCCTTGGAAAATGTTAAGTAGTTATACGAAATGGAAAAAAACAACGTCTATGGTAGGGGTGTCCAAATTGAGGCCACGGGGGCATTTGTGTATTTTTTAAATTGTTCTTTTGTCCCTCATAAAAAAATATTGCAGCTTCACCACATCGCAGATTTTTGGGGGATAATTTAAGACCATTCTACAATTGTTTGTCCTGCATTAAGCCTTTTCAAGCATAAACATGGCTGAATCAACTACAAATATCAATACTACAGTAGAATTGGCGACAAGAGAATATCAAACCAATCAGAGCGCGCTGTTCAGTATAGTGGCCACTGATTGGCTCAGCCTCAGCCAGCATTACCATATTGCATTAAAGGAGTGTAAAGGTGACTAAAGGGTGTTATTTTTTACATCTAGAGGGCTCTCCATCCATTTCCTACTTTCCCATAATGTTGAGAAACATTTAGTTTTTTATGCACTAGCTATGAAAATATTTCATTTATAATTAATGCTTCCCATACTTTCAGTTTGTCGCGGCCAATTTACAGCTATAAACGAGGGATGGCTGTAGGTAAAACTCAATTATCATTACTGATATTTTTTAGATATTACACTCATTTGCCTTTTTACCTATATAACAAAGCTAGGATGTTTTGTTCAGATATCTTAGCATATATTGACCTACATTGGATCATTTTAGCATCTAATAAAGTATTTCTGATTCTGATCTTTAATGTACAAAATGTATCAAAGCATCTTCCTAAATACTTAAATTTTCTGTAGTGGCCCTCGGTGGGGAAAAATTTGGACACCCATGGTATTATTGTTTATGAGAGCAGGTAAAATGATAACGAGTTATTATAAACAAGAAATCCTTTAAAGTGGAAACGAGATACGCCATATGACCTATGAAAAAAATAAAGAAACTGTGCAGTCAATAGCTTCCCTCTGAAGTCAAGGTCATAAAGATGACAGCACCATCTGATTTAACGCTCCTGCCAAACGTTGGGAGTCAGCTCAGTGTGCGACTGAGATGAACAAACTGGCGTTCAGTAGTATTTTCACTGTGGTCTACAAAGTCCACCACTTTCATTTCCTCACCTCCATTTGAGCAACGGTCCTCCTCGCCTCCCCTCCCGCATGCAGATGTATTAACCCCGCCCCTTCCCTCCCGCGCCCAGCAGAGGTCGCTAACGAGTCTTCGTGGCTGCTGACATAGGCGGGCTCCTCCTGCAGCTTTCCTCCTTGCACTGCTAGGACACCTGCTCAACCGGCCTCATCTGAACATCTCCAATCTGAGGGTGCCAAACACGAATCCAATATAATACATTATTTATATTCTAAAACAGACAAAGTAGCTGACATACCTGGACATGAGGAGGGGCACTGAGGACAAATGTGACTGCGCTGGCGATGTCATCTGCTTTCAAGCACTGCACATATGGGGAGAAAATGTGTTCAAACTCTACTATTGCAAAGTCACTCAAAGGCCTGCGTGCTCGCACAGGGATTAAGCTAGTTTTGGACTAAAACCACATTTGTGACCTGCTCAGTGGCCTAGTGGTTAGAGTGTCCGCCCTGAGATCGGTAGGTTGTGAGTTCGAACCCCAGCCGACTCATATCAAAGAATATAAAAATGGGACCCATTGCCTCCCTGCTTGACACTCAGCATCAAGGGTTGGAATTGGGGGTTAAATCACCAAAAATGATTCCCGGGTGTGGCCACCACTGCTGCTCACTGCTACCCTCACCTCCCAGGGGGTGATCAAGGGTGATGGGTCAAATGCAGAGAATAATTTTGCCACACCTGTGTGTGACAATCATTGGTACTTTAACTTTTTTAAAACAGGGTTCACTGAAATGGCTTTCTCAGACATGGGCTCAAATAAACTCAGACTTGTCCTAGTCTTGAATTTAATCCTCTCATTTCTTGAATGGAGACGAGAGATACATCAGGTAAAATTTAAGACCCAAAGGGTCATATTATGATTTTTTTTCTACATTCAAAACACTTCCTTGTAGTCTACATCAGTGATTTTCAACCTTTTTTGAGCAAAGGCACAATTTTTTTATTGAAAAAATCTGGAGGCACACCACCAGCAGAAAACATTAAATGAAAGTCAGCAGTCGATATTGACAGTAAAAAGTCGTTCTCACAATTGTTGGATGTGAATTTAAACCATAACAAACCATGCATCACTATAGCTCTTGTCTTAAAGTAGGTGTACTGTCACCACCTGTCACATCACACCGGGACTTATTTTCAGTTTTTTGGTGTTTTGCTGTGTGTAGTGTTTTTGTTCTTGTCTTGTGCTCCTATTTTAGTGGCTTTTTCCTCTTTTGTTGGTATTTTCCTGTAGCAGTTTCATGTCTTCCTTTGAGCGTTATTTCCCGCGTCAGCTTTGTTTTAGCAATCAAGAATATTTAAATTGTGCGGACGCTATCCTTCTTTGTGGGGACATTTTTGATTGTCATGTCATATTCGGATGTACATTGTGGACGCCGTCTCTGCTCCACACGCTGTAAGTCTTTGCTGTCGTCCAGCATTCTGTTTTTGTTTTACGTTGCAGCCAGTTCAGTTTTTAGTTTCGTTTTGCATAGTCTTCCCTAAGCTGCAATGCCTTTTCTTAGCGGCACTCGCCTTTTGTTTATTTTTGCTTTATCTGCACGCTGCCTCCTGCTGTCGTCTGCATATTGGGATCACGACAAACCATCGTCGTCGTTTCCGACATCTACCAAGCATTTAGCTACTTGCTGCCACCTACTGATATGGAAGAGTATTACACGGTTACTCTGCCGAGCTCTAGACAGCACAGACACTCAACAACGGCACATTATTGCAGATTATAACTACTGGTTTGCAAAAAATATTTTTAACCCAGCTAGGTGAAATTACATAATCCCCACGGCACACCAGACTGTATTTCACGGCACACTAGTGTGCCGCGGCACAGTGGTTGAAAAACACTGGTCTACATAACATGTAATTGTGGTGCTTTGGTCAAAACGTTGCATAGATTATGTTTTACAGACTATTTTCAAGACGGTTTCTGACCGTCTCTTCAGGATGCGCCAGTTTGTGTACGGTCTTATTTACGTGCCTCCACTTCGACTGTGTCTTCTCCCCGTCATCGATGTTGTAGTTTTTAGCGCTTCCATATCGAGTTCACTGACAGATATACATTTGAACTATACGCTACTTTGTATTAGAAATGGCAAAGGATGCATGTGCATGTACCAGCCAGTCTGCCCCACAACAAGATGATGGACAAAAACAATGGCGGACTTGCACAAAGATCATCAGGTACATTTCTACCATTTTTGGAGATATTTGCTGACGTCCTGGGTCAGACAACATCACAGGACAGAGCAAATTCCAAACGGCTCGTTTAGAGGAAGTATGAAGCAAGGCAAGATTGTTTCGTAAATTTTAGGGACTAATGTAGATCCTAAATACACACACAAAAAAAAATTGGTTTTGCATAATAAGTACTCTTTAAAGACTTAATAAGTTACACCTATTTCATATACTGGTTTAACCTAAAGGGGTTGTATTATGCAAAACCAACTTTTCTTACCTTTTGGTACCTATTTTTGTGAATTTGTCACAAAAATGTGAAATCAAACTATAGAGGCATGGCGGAGATATTTATAAACAATTTTGCCTTCTTCTAAACTCGCTCCAAACGATATGAATGAATGAATGAAATAAGTTTATTTCGGTCATATAATCAACCATCAACCATTAACCATTTTGTGTGACCAGTTTAAAAATACAGACTATACATATACAATATAACAATCATACACATTTACACACAAAAGGAAAAGAAAAGAAAAGAAAAAGCATGACCGAAAAAGGAATAGACTGAAGCCAAAGCTTATATTTGCCTATCCTATACCTTCACTGAAAATAAGATTACCTGGAACATCAATGTTAAAAAAATCAAAAAAAAAATCAATGGAATGAAAGTAATTGTTACTATATTTTATAATTTTCAATTATCTCACCTTTCAATGTTTTCTTAAACCTTAACAAAGAAGTACATGTCTTCAACTCATCACTGAGCTTATTCCACCATTTAACTCCTAAAACTGAAATACATTTGTATTTAATATTCGTTCTTGCTTTACCTATTTCAAAAATCAATACCCCCCGTAAATTATGGGTTTCTCCTCTTAATTGAAATAACCTAAGCATACAAGCTGGAAGGCTGTTGTTCTTTACTCGAAACATAATTTCCATTGTTTTTAAAAACACAATATCTGAAAATTTTAACACATTAGAACTTATAAATAATGGATTGGTATGTTCATAGTAGCACGCTTTGTGTATTATTCTTATTACCCTTTTTTGAAGTTTAATTATTGGGTCTATGTTTGTTCTATAAACATTTCCCCAAACTTCAACACAATATGTTAAATATGGAAAAATAAAAGAATAATATAACATATGCAAACATTTCTTATTCAGCATGTGTTTTACTTTATAAAGAATGGCAATGGATTTGGATATTTTTCCCTTTATATATTCAATATGCGGTTTCCAACATAATTTATGATCAATTATTATTCCCAAGAATTTAGTTTCATATACTCTATCAATTTCCACTTGATTTAATTTTAGTTTTACTTCACGATTTGTTCTTGCACCACTAAACACCATAAATTTAGTTTTCTTATCATTTAATGATAACTTATTGATATCAAACCATTTTTTTAGCTGAAACAACTCAACCTCTATTACCCTCAACACTTCCTTCAAGTCTTCTCCTGAACAATATACATTTGTATCATCTGCAAACATAATAAATTTCAATTTATTAGATACTGAACAATATCATTTAAATATAGTATAAATAACTTAGGTCCCAATACCGAGCCTTGTGGAACCCCACAAGTTACTCTTCTTGGCTGTGATTTAGTCTTATTGATTTCCACATATTGAGATCTATTACTTAAATAACTACTTAACCACTCTTGTGAAACACCTCTTATGCCATAGTTTTCCAATTTTTGTAGAAGTAAGGAATGATCGATTGTGTCAAAAGCTTTACATAAATCAATAAATACTCCAACGGTGTGTTGCTTTTTTTCTATTGCTGTAGCTACGTTTTCTACAAAGTCCATCACTGCTAGGGATGTAGATCGATTACTCCTGAACCCATACTGATGGTCATTCAGTAGCTCATGTTTGTCAATGAACTTATCAAGTCTATTTACAAATAATTTCTCAAGAATTTTTGCAAATTGAGGTAGTAGAGACACAGGTCTATAATTTGAGACCATATGTTTATCACCATTTTTATAAATCGGAATAACTTTAGCAATTTTCATTTTGTCAGGAAAAGTTCCAGTTGATAAAGATGTATTACATATATAAGTAAACGGCTTCAGGACACAATTCATCACTTCTTTAATAAGTGACATATCCACGTTGTTACCATCGACAGATTTTTTGTTTTTAAACTTTCTTACCACTTCTAACACATCACTTTCACAAACTCCGCCAAGAAACATTGAATTTTTAATGTCAGATACACGCCTTAACTTTTTTTCATCATTCATATTAAACTTAATATTTTTTGCCAAATTTGGGCCAACATTCACAAAAAATGTATTGAATTCCTCAGCTATTTCTTCTATATTTTCAATAATTGAGTTGTCATCTTTTACCAGATAAGCTGTAAAATCCTTTTTGCTAGATTTTTTAATCATAGTATTAAGCACATCCCAGGTTTCAATAATGTTATTTTTATGTTTATGCAGCAATTGTTCATAATAGTTTTTTTGTTGCAGCCTCATGATACATGTCAATCTGTTTTTATACTTTTTTATACCTTATATCTCCCTATAAGGTAGAGGTTTACACAAAGACCTTTGCGCGAGTCTGCCATTTTTATTCAGTTGAAGTCCAAAGACATGCACCTGGGAATAGGTTGATTGGCAAAACTAAATTGGCCCTAGTGTGTGCATGTGAGTGTGAATGTTGTCTGTCTATCTGTGTTGGCCCTGCGATGAGGTGGCGACTTGTCCAGGGTGTACCCTGCCTTCCGCCCGAATGCAGCTGAGATAGGCTCCAGCACCCCCCGTCACCCCGAAAGGGACAAGCGGTAAAAAATGGATGGATGGATGGAAGTCCAAAGCTGAGGTCACTAAATTCCTTATTCTTCTCTATCCACTTGTCATCGGGCAGACTGGCTTGTACAAGCACATCCATCCTTCGCTGTCGCCATTTGTAATAAAAAAAGTAGTGTATCGTTCTGTCACTAGACTCCATATTAAAGCGCTAAAAACTACAACACAACTAACAAGATGGAGACGCAGTCGAAGGGGGCTTGGCCACAATACGGCACATCCTAAAGAAACGTTCAGAAAGCAGCTTGAAGATAGTCTGTAAAACAAAATCTTTGCATCAATTGACCAAAGCACCAACAGTACATGTTATGTAGACCAGAAGGAATGGTTTTAAATGAAGAAAAAAACATACTAATATGACCCCTTAAAAGAGAAATACTGTATGCATCACAGTACATAATAAATGATGCTGAAAACACTTTGCTTTTTAGCTGTGCATATAATTAAAAGTATTTTATCTGCAGTATTTGGCATTTAATTCAGTTAATGAGTATTTTTTTTCCATTTATGACTTGACGTGCCTTCTTTTAATTGTATGCATCTATAAAGCAGTTTGAACGGCCTTGTGTACTACCTACATGATGATAAAAGACCACAAAGACCAGAAGAAACATTCTGAATGAATTTTATGAGAAAGATTTTTGTCACAGTTTTTTATACATCCAAAGACAATGCAGCTGAAAATATTTGTTTGCCCCATGTTCCTTACAAGAATATAATCACCTGAGGGGAACCCCTACACCTCTTTCCTTACAAGTACTTAACACCTTGAGCTTTTTGGCAAGTGGAACTTTTCATGGTGAAACAATTATGTGGTGAGTGAATCAAAAGTCTGTAAAATAGAGCACGGAATTTGCAAAGATATATAGCATCATTATATATTAATATATATATATACATATATTAATATATACATGTATATATATATATATATATATATATACACTATATTTCCAAAAGTATTTGGCCACCCATCCAAATGATGAGAACCAGGTGTCCTAATCACTTGTCCCGGCCACAGGTGTATAAAATCAAGTACTTAGGCATGGAGACTGTTTCTACAAACATTTGTGAAAGAATGGGTCGCTCTCAGTGATTTCCAGCGTGGAACTGTCGTAAAATTTCCTCACTCCTAAATATTCCAAAGTCAACTTTATTATAAGAAAAGTGAAGAGTTTGGGAACAACAGCAAGGCACCCATCAAGTGGTAGGCCACGTAAACTGACAGAGCGGGGTCAGCGGATGCTGAAGCGCATAGAGCAAAGACTTTCTGCACAGTCAGTTGCTACAGCGCTCCAAACTTCATGTGACCTTCAAATTAGCCCACGTACAGTACGTAGAGAGCTTTATGGAATGGGTTTCCATGGCCGAGCAGCTTTATCTAAGCCATACGTCACCAAGTCCAATGCAAAGTGTGGGATGCAGTGGTGTAAAGCACGTCGCCACTGGACTCTAGAGCAGTGGAGACACGTTCTCTGGACTGATGAATCACACTTTTCCATCTGGTTATCTGATGGACGAGTCTGGGTTTGGAGGTTCCCAGGAGAACGCTACATTTCGGACTGCATTGTGCAGAGTGTGAAATTTGGCAGAGGAGGAATTATAGTGTGGGGTTGTTTTTCAGGAGTTGGGCTTGGCCCCTTAGTTCCAGTGAAAGGAACTTTGAATGCTCCAGGATACCAGAACATTTTGGACAATTCCATGGGATGGCACTTCAAGTTCATATGTGAGTCTAGGCAGGTGGCCAAATACTTTTGGCAATACAGTGTGTGTGTATATATATATATATATATATATATATATATATATATATATATAAATAAATAAATGAAAATTTATATATATATATATATATATATATATATATATATATATATATATATATATTTTAGGGATGTCCCGATCCGATATTTGGATCAGATCGGCCGCCGATATTTGCAAAATAATGCGTATCGGCAAGGCATGGGAAAATGCCGATCCAGATCCAGTTTAAAAAAAACTCCGGTCCGTGTTTTCCAACGCACCGATTTAAATAATACATTCCACTTTTCTGCTGCTCCGTAATTTCCGTTCCGCATTTTCCAGCACACCTTCAACTGTGGATTCTCACGCAGTTGCTTTTAGCTGCTGGCATTACACGACAGGCTCTTCTCACTCTTTTCTGTGTCTCCCTCTCACAGACAGCGAGCGCACCTTCTTACACACGTCATATACTGTCACGTCATACGTCACGACATACGTCACATACGTATACGCCCTCTCCCAGCAGAGAGCGAGGTAGCAGCATGGCTAACGTTAGCTGTGATGCTAGCGCAGCCGCTAAGGTGCGCGCCTGCTCAAGCGTCCTCTGCGCACGGCAAATCTATGCCACGCACAAAATCAAATAATAAAATAAGCGCATAACAATTTTCGACACACGGATACGACAGAGAAAACAGTTTTCGTCATCATTGTTCAAATATTGTAAGGTCTGTCGAGACGCTTATCTCCATTCGGTGCTACACGTCCACACCATCAAAATGCTGAGGCAAAAATTTCCACATCAACACCGTATGAAAAAAATAGTGATTTTTTTTAGTTGTGATTTCCCTCTCTGCATGAAAGTTTAAAAGTTGCATATATTAATGCAGTATGAAGAAGAATGTTTTAATGTAGACATGCAAGCCTTGAAAGAAAGTTTTGAAAATCAAGACTACATTTCCTGCAAATGGATGCATTTCTACCCTATATTTTAACTTTAGATTTATTCTCATATCAAACTCTTTTAGTTGTCTTTTTGACACTTACATCTGGCGTCCCCCTCCACACCCTGGATTATAAATAATGTAAATAATTCAATGTGATTATCTTGTGTGATGACTGTATTATGATGATAGTATATATCTGATAGTATATATCTGTATCATGAATCAATTTAAGTGGACCCTGACTTAAACAAGTTGAATAACGTATTCGTTATTCGGGTGTTACCATTTAGTGGTCAATTGTACGGAATATGTACTTCACTGTGCAACCTACTAATAAAAGTCTCAATCAATCAATCAAAACACATAGAATCATCATACTGCTGTGATTATATGCATCAAGTGTTCATTCAAGGCTAAGGCAAAATATCGAGATATATATCGTGTATCGCAATATGGCCTTAAAATATCGCAATTTTAAAAAAAGGCCATATCGCCCAGCCCTTGTTCAATGATGCCATTTCTGTTTCTCATGTATAATTTTGTCTATTTTGTGTTTATCCTTGAATAAACAGGTCAGTTTCTTGTTACCAACCACTGTGTATTATTCAAACTCACCTAATTCAGCTGGCTAGTTGTTATCAAGAGTACTAAAACCCTTTTCAACATGATTCTGACAACTAAGAAGGCTAAATAACTTTAAACTTGAATACATGCTCAGATAGGCCATTATCGGTCAGTATCGGTATCGGTCAGTATCGGTATCGGATCGGAAGTGCAAAAACAATATCGGTATCGGATCGGAAGTGCAAAAACCTGGATCGGGACATCCCTAATATATATATATATATATATATATATATATATAAATATATATATATATATATATATATATATATATATATATATATATATATATATATGTATGTGTGGGGAAAAAATCACAAGACTATTTCATCTCTACAGGCCTGTTTCATGAGGGGGGGTACCCTCAATCATCAGGAGATTTTAATGGGAGCATTCACATACCATGGTTTATATAGGGCACAGAGTGGGTGGGTACAGGCTGGCCTAGGGGCGTGGTGATTGGCTCATGTGTTACCTAGGAGGTGTTTCCGTCTATGGCGGCATGTTGTTACAATTTCGCTGCGCTTGTTGAGGGATGACAGGTCTGGACGGTAAATAATAAACAGTTTCTCTTTCAAGCATAGGTTGCATCTTTTATTACCACTATTGTAAGGTGTGCTGGATGCAAGAATTTGCCATGTTATTGAATATTCAACATTATTGTCTTTGAGGTCCCAAATGTGTTTGCTGAGTTCTGTGGTATTTCGCAGGTTTTTGTTCCTGAAAGAAGCCTTGTGATTGTTCCATCTGGTTTTGAATTCTCCCTCGGTTAATCCTACATATGTGTCGGATGTGTTAATGTCCTTGCGTATTACCTTAGATTGGTAGACAACTGATGCTTGTAAGCACCCCCCGTTGAGGGGGCAATCAGGTTTCTTTCGACAGTTACAGTCTTTGTTGGTTTTGGAGTCGCTCTGTCCGGGGGCCGACGGCTCATTTGCAATTGTTTTGTTGTGGTTTGAGATGATTTGTCGTATATTGTTCATGCAGCTGTAGCTCAATTTAATGTTGTTCTTGTTGAATACTTTTCTTAGGGTGTTGTCTTTGGGAAAGTGTTTGTCGATCAGATTGAGGAATTTGTGTCCAATGTTAGTTGAGACGTTTTTGCTGTATGGGGGGTTGTACCAGATGATGTCGTTTCGTTTTCTGTTCTTTTTTGGCTGGTTTCCTGGCGTGGGTTCATAGGTGAGGGTGAAATTGTATCCGCTTTCATCAAAGGCTTTTTGGTACGGGGGGGTTGCTTGGTCAAATTCAGCTTTGCTAGATGACAGCATCGATAGCCTTTTATTGATTCCGGTAGGTATTCTTTTCGTGGTGGTGGGTGGGTGGTTGCTGTCATGGTGCACGTATTGGAGTGTTGTGTTGGGTTTCGTGAATGGTTGGTAGCTGTTATTTCTCAGGTTGAAAGTGACGTCAAGGAAGTTGACGGTTTGCTTGTTGGCTTCAATCGTGGTCCGTAGGCCGTTCTCTTTGAAAATTTGGCATATGCGCTTCTTGGTATTCTCGCTGCTCCTTATATATATATATATATATATATAGATAAAGTGGAACCTCCAATTTACGAACTTAATTGGTTCTTCTTTTAAAAAAAACATGTTTCGCTAACTAAAAGGTTTGTATAGTGAAGCAGAGTTCCCCTTAAGAGTCAATGTAATTATATATATATATATATATATATATATATATATATATATATATATATATATATATATATATATATATATATATATATAGGGCAGCACGGTGGCAAAGGGGTTTGTGCGTCTGCCTCACAATACGAAGTTGCTGAGTAGTCTGGGGTTCAATCCCGGGCTCAGGATCTTTCTGTGTGGAGTTTGCATGTTCTCCCCGTGACTGCGTGGGTTCCCTCCGGGTACTCCGGCTTCCTCCCACCTCCAAAGACATGCACCTGGGGATAAGTTGATTGGCAACACTAAATTGGCCCTAGTGCGTGAATGTGAGTGTGAATGTTGTCTGTCTATCTGTGTTGGCCCTGCGATGAGGTGGCGACTTGTCCAGGGTGTACCCCGCCTTCCGCCCGATTGTAGCTGAGATAGGCTCCAGCGCCCCCCGCGACCCCGAAGGGAATAAGCGGTAGAAAATGGATGGATGGGATGGATATATATATATATATATATATATATCAAACACACATAACAAGGTTCATTGGCTCAACATTTGTTTAACCAAAAACAACACAACATTACAGTAAGTTTAAATGTCAACACCCACACACAAGTCTCACTGGTGTGTTCCAAAGCCAAAAAAAACGTAAATTATTTGGGAATATTTGTGACATAGTTGAAAACTCTGGGAGTTTTGGAGTGACAAACAAGCAGTGGCTTCACATGGTCACTGCTAGCGTTAGCACAAACTAGAAGTGTGAAGCGATCCTTCATCGGTTTGTGTCCAAGTAGTGCCTTCTCCGTTATAATAAATGTCCGCTGTGCCATCTTTTTCGGTCTCATCACAATTAAAGACTTATCCAAAATCCCCCATCTATCAGTCCATCCATTTTCAACCGCTTATCCGGAATCGGGAAGCGGGGACTGCAGCTCCAGCAGAGACCACCAGACTTCCCTTTTAAGAGCAACATTAGCAACTTCTTTCTGGGGAATCTCGAAGCGTTCCCAGGCCAGAGAGGAGATGTAATCCCCCCAAAAATCCCCCTTCAGTGATAAAATCCTCAAACTGAAGGGGCCGCAAGCCGGAGGCTAACTAGCTTCAATGCTAGCTCAGTGGTTGGCAACTACTATAGAGCAAGATGTTGGACTCATTTAAAGCGTTTCTGATCACACAAAGTGATCTATAAATCAGGCTCACACAGCTCTGACCAGCGCAAGGCACGACAATTGTGGAAATGAACTCGTCAGAAGTGCAGCTAGCCGCCGGAGCTATTCAAAATGGATGTAAACAGGATGTGACGTAGGGAGCCCCGCCCTTTAAAATAGCCATATGTACAGGAAGTGATGTAATCAAAATGGCAGCCCCTGATGGCTTCAAGCGAATGTAAAATCAATGAATGAAGCATGAGACATGGTCCGTACACACAGGCATAATTGGCGCAATGTAAACATTCGTAAACCAAAGAGGACGAGAATAGAGGCGTTTAGTGAATCTACTTTCTATTGTATTATATACTTCTTGCTTTACTCCTCTCTGAGCTGCCACCTTAACGTGGTAGAGAAGTTTGCGTGATGATCCTAGGAGCTATGTTGTCCGGGGGCTTTATGCCCCCTGGTAGGGTCTCCCAAGACAAACTGGTCCTAGGTGAGGGATCAGACAAAGAGCAGCTAGAAGATCTCTATGAAGAAAACAAGCAAGGAACCCAGATTTCCCTTGCCCGGACGCGGGTCACCGGGGCCCCCCTCTGGAGCCAGGCCCGGAGGTGGGGCACGATGGCGAGCGCCTGGTGGCCGGGCCTGTCCCCATGGGGCCCGGCCGGGCACAGCCCGAAGAGGCAACGTGGGTCCCCCCTCCAATGTGCTCACCACCCATAGCAGGGGTCATAGAGGTCGGGTGCGATGTGAGCTGGGCGGCAGCCGAAGGCAGGGCACTTAGCGGTCCGATCCTCGGCTACAGAAGCTAGCTCTTGGGACGTGGAACGTCACCTCGCTGGGGGGGAAGGAGCCTGAGCTAGTGCGCGAGGTGGAGAAGTTCCGGCTAGATATAGTCGGACTCACTTCGACGCACAGCAAGGGCTCTGGAACCAGTTCTCTCGAGAGGGGCTGGACTCTCTTCCACTCTGGCGTTGCCGGCAGTGAGAGGCGACGGGCTGGGGTGGCAATTCTTGTTTCCCCCCGGCTCAGAGCCTGTACGTTGGAGTTCAACCCGGTGGACGAGAGGGTAGCTTCTCTCCGCCTTCGGGTGGGGGAACGGGTCCTGACTGTGGTTTGCGCTTACGCGCCAAGCCGCAGCTCAGAGTACCCACCCTTTTTGGATTCACTCGAGGGAGTACTTGAGAGTGCTTCCCCGGGTGATTCCCTCGTTCTACTGGGGGACTTCAATGCTCATGTTGGCAGCGACAGTGAAACCTGGAGAGGCGTGATTGGGAAGAATGGCTGCCCGGATCTGAACCCGAGCGGTGTTATGTTATTGGACTTTTGTGCCCGTCACAGATTGTCCATAACGAACACCATGTTCAAACATAAGGGTGTCCATATGTGCACTTGGCACCAGGACACCCTAGGCCGCAGTTCCATGATCGACTTTGTAGTTGTGTCATCGGATTTGCGGCCTCATGTTTTGGATACTCGGGTGAAGAGAGGGGCGGAGCTTTCTACCGATCACCACCTGGTGGTGAGTTGGCTGCGATGGTGGGGGAGGATGCCGGACAGACCTGGCAGGCCCAAACGCATTGTGAGGGTTTGCTGGGAACGTCTGGCAGAGTCTCCTGTCAGAGAGAGTTTCAATTCCCACCTCCGGAAGAACTTTGAACATGTCACGAGGGAGGTGCTGGACATTGAGTCCGAATGGACCATGTTCCGCGCCTCTATTGTCGAGGCGGCTGATTGGAGCTGTGGCCGCAAGGTAGTTGGTGCTTGTCGTGGCGGTAATCCTAGAACCCGTTGGTGGACACCGGCGGTGAGGGATGCCGTCAAGCTGAAGAAGGAGTCCTATCGGGTTCTTTTGGCTCATAGGACTCCTGAGGCAGCGGACAAGTACCGACAGGCCAAGCGGTGTGCGGCTTCAGCGGTCGCAGAGGCAAAAACTCGGACATGGGAGGAGTTCGGTGAGGCCATGGAAAACGACTTCCGGACGGCTTCGAAGCAATTCTGGACCACCATCCGCCGCCTCAGGAAGGGGAAGCAGTGCACTATCAACACCTTGTATGGCGAGGATGGTGTTCTGCTGACCTCGACTGCGGATGTTGTGGATCGGTGGAGGGAATACTTCGAAGACCTCCTCAATCCCACCAACACGTCTTCCTATGAGGAAGCAGTGCCTGGGGAGTCTGTGGTGGGCTCTCCTATTTCTGGGGCTGAGGTTGCTGAGGTAGTTAAAAAGCTCCTCGGTGGCAAGGCCCCGGGGGTAGATGAGATCCGCCCGGAGTTCCTTAAGGCTCTGGATGCTGTGGGGTTGTCTTGGTTGACAAGACTCTGCAGCATCGCGTGGACATCGGGGGCGGTACCACTGGATTGGCAGACCGGGGTGGTGGTTCCTCTCTTTAAGAAGGGGAACCGGAGGGTGTGTTCTAACTATCGTGGGATCACACTCCTCAGCCTTCCCGGTAAGGTCTATTCAGGTGTACTGGAGAGGAGGCTACGCCGGATAGTCGAACCTCGGATTCAGGAGGAACAGTGTGGTTTTCGTCCTGGTCGTGGAACTGTGGACCAGCTCTATACTCTCGGCAGGGTCCTTGAGGGTGCATGGGAGTTTGCCCAACCAGTCTACATGTGTTTTGTGGACTTGGAGAAGGCATTCGACCGTGTCCCTCGGAAAGTCCTGTGGGGAGTGCTCAGAGAGTACGGGGTATCGGACTGTCTGATTGTGGCAGTCCGCTCCCTGTATGATCAGTGCCAGAGCTTGGTCCGCATTGCCGGTAGTAAGTCGCTGCCCTTTGTCACCGATTCTGTTCATAACTTTTATGGACAGAATTTCTAGGCGCAGTCAAGGCGTTGAGGGGATCTGGTTTGGTGGCTGCAGGATTAGGTCTCTGCTTTTTGCAGATGATGTGGTCCTGATGGCTTCATCTGGCCAGGATCTTCAGCTCTCACTGGATCGGTTCGCAGCTGAGTGTGAAGCGACTGGGATGAGAATCAGCACCTCCAAGTCCGAGTCCATGGTTCTTGCCCGGAAAAGGGTGGAGTGCCATCTCCGGGTTGGGGAGGAGATCTTGCCCCAAGTGGAGGAGTTCAAGTACCTCGGAGTCTTGTTCACGAGTGAGGGAAGACTGGATCGTGAGATCGACAGGCGGATCGGTGCGGCGTCTTCAGTAATGCGGACGCTGTATCGATCCGTTGTGGTGAAGAAGGAGCTGAGCCGGAAGGCAAAGCTCTCAATTTACCGGTCGATCTACGTTCCCATCCTCACCTATGGTCATGAGCTTTGGGTTATGACCGAAAGGACAAGATCACGGGTACAAGCGGCCGAAATGAGTTTCCTCCGCCGGGTGGCGGGGCTCTCCCTTAGAGATAGGGTGAGAAGCTCTGCCATCAAGGGGGAGCTCAAAGTAAAGCCGCTGCTCCTCCACATCGAGAGGAGCCAGATGAGGTGGTTCGGGCATCTGGTCAGGATGCCACCCGAACGCCTCCCTAGGGAGGTGTTTAGGGCACGTCCGACCGGTAGGAGGCCGCGGGGAAGACCCAGGACACGTTGGGAAGACTATGTCTCTCGGCTGGCCTGGGAACGCCTCGGGGTCCCACAGGAAGAGCTGGACGAAGTGGCTGGGGAGAGGGAAGTCTGGGCTTCCCTGCTTAGGCTGCTGCCCCCGCGACCCGACCTCGGATAAGCGGAAGAAGATGGATGGATGGATGGACTTCTTGCTTTAACAGTTGTTTTTGAAACGTTTTATTTGACCTTTCTTTAATCTAGATTAGAAGTCAAACTCCAGTTCCACACACATCCACATTGCTAAAATGTGTATTTAAAAATTCCATTGCTCGTTTTCTGGTCGATGATGCTTGGGATTGCTTTAAAACAGCGTTCCTAGCAATACTAAATGATTTGGCTCCCGTGAAAACAGTCAGGATCAAAGCCCGCTCTGAACGATGGATGAATCCGGACCTATTAGCTGCCATAAAAGACAGAGACAGAAAATACTCCGAATACCAAAAGTGCAAAACCGAAGTAGATAAACAACTAGGGATGTCCGATAATGGCTTTTTGCCGATATCCGATATTGTCCAACTCTTTAATTACCAATACCGATATCAACCGATACCGATATCAACCGATACTGATATATACAGTCGTGGAATTAACACATTATTATGCCTAATTTGGACAACCAGGTATGGTGAAGATAAGGTACTTTAAAAAAAAAAAAAATAAAATAAAATAAGATAAATAAATTAAAAACATTTTCTTGAATAAAAAAGAAAGTAAAACAATATAAAAACAGTTACATAGAAACTAGTAATTAATGAAAAATTAACTGTTAAAGGTTAGTACTATTAGTGGACCAGCAGCACGCACAATCATGTGTGCTTACGGACTGTATCCCTACAGATTGTATTGATATATATTGATTTATAATGTAGAAACCACAATATTAATAAAAGAAAGAAACAACCCTTTTGTGTGAATGAGTGTGAATGAGTGTAAATGGGGGAGGGAGGTTTTTTGGGTTGGTGCACTAATTGTAAGTGTATCTTGTGTTTTTTATGTTGATTTAATAAAAAAAATAAATAAATAAATAAACTTACAAAAAAAAAAACGATACCGATACCGATAAAAAAAAAACGATACCGAAAATTTCCGATATTACATTTTAACGCATTTATCGGCCGATAATATTGGCAGGCCGATATTATCGGACATCTCTATAAACAACCCAATAATAACCTCAAAGCACTCCTTACAACACTCAAAAAGCATCCATCCATCCATCCATTTTCTACCGCTTATTGCCTTCGGGGTCGCGGGGGGTGCTGGAGCCTATCTCAGCTACAAAAAGCAATGCAATAAATTAAGGAATATGGCAAACAACCTGACTAAATCCTTAAAAAAAATTACATTAACGACAAAATAGAGGAAAACACAAATAAGCCACGTGAGCTCTGGAAAATCCTCAACAACTAGCTTCCTGGATGCAGCCAGAAACTTAAAACCAGACTCACCAACATCAACATCAAGGAGGGCGACTCCCTCATTACAGACAAACTGGAGGTAGCAAGCAGACTTAACACTTTTTTCACCAGCATAGCCACAACTCTAGTTAACAAGCTGTCCCACCACTTTGGTCGTTTTGGTGTAGAACACATTAAAGCCTACTACAGAAAGCTAAGAGTATTCAACAACGATTTCAAATTAGAAATGGTCTCAGCTGACGAGGTGCTCAAAAAATTGAGCGCGCTCCACCTAAACAAGGCCACCGGCCTTGACAATATCCCTTCCAGATTCCTCAGGGACTCTGCCACCACCAATACCCCAATCATCACACACATAATAAACCTCTCAATTAAACAAGGCGAAGTACCAAAAGATTTCAAGATAGCAAGAGTAACTCCCCTTTTTAAAAAAGGAAGCCAATTAGAACCTGGTAACTACTGACCTGTTTCTATTCTCAGTTTCATTTCGAAAGTAATGGAAAAACTTGTTTATGAACAGGTCGATAGATACCTTGCCACTAAAAAACTAACATACAAATTCCAATCCGCTTCAGAACTAACCACTCCACTGACACATGCCTTCTCTATCTGACCGACCACATCAAACATGAGGTGGACGCGGGCAAATACTGCGGCATGGTCATGCTGGACCTTCAGAAAACCTTTGACACCGTTAACCATACTATACTGTTAACGGCACCATGAAGATTCTAGCGGGAACTCTTATTCAACAATTTTTCGACTACGCATGCACCTCCTGGTACCCCAGCACCTCCAAAACCCTCAAATCTAGACTCCAAATATCCTAGAACAAGCTAGTCAGGTTACTTCTAGACCTCCACCCCAGATCACACCTCACTCCTACCCACTTCTCCAAAGTGGGCTGGCTCAGGGAGCAGGACAGAGTAAAACAACTTGCAATGAGCCTAGTCTATAAAATTTGCTACACCTCCCTGATACCGAAATACATGTTAAACTACTTCCATAACGTAAATGACCGCCATAATCACAACACCAGGGGGAGCTCCACAAACCACGTTAAACCCAGATTCCGATCTAACAAAGATCTTAACTCATTCTCCTTCTTTGCCACATCAATATGGAATGCACTCCCAACCGGTGTAAAAGAAAGTGTATCTCTATCCTCCTTCAAAACCGCACTAAAAGAACACCTCCAGGCAACTACAACCCTAGACTAACACCCTCCCCCAACCACATCCCACCTCCCCGGATTGTAAATAATCAAATGTAAATAATCAAATGTATATGCATATATACTTATTCTTATGCTTTCTGAGCTCACTATGTTCACTGCTCGCTGTACATATCCTACCAAGTCAGACCTACACTGTTTCAATGTCCATTTCTCAGATGATATAATTGTTGATGACTGAAGTGCTTATATCAACCAAACCTAACCCCCCCGGCCCAACGCCCTCCACATCCCACCCCCCGGATTGTAAATAATGTAAATAATTCAATGTATATACTCTGATGATTAACTTGTGTGATGACTGTATTATGCTGATAGTATATATTTATACCATGAATTGATTAACGTGGACAAATTGAAAACCTTATTCGGGTGTTACCATTTAGTGGTCAATCGTACGGAATATGTACTGTACTGTGCAATCTACTAATAAAAGTTTCAATCAATCAATCAAAAAGCATGCGCTTACCTTTGTACAATGTGCACACCCTTAATCTGATTTAGTTTACGCGGTTGACTACTTTAGTTTGAGACTCTGTAGTCTGAAACTAGTTAATCTCAAAAAGCAACTGGATTAGTGTAGATTGATTAAAACCAGATTAGATTAGTCCTGGTTTTATTTATGCCCTAAACACGAAACCGGGCCTAAATGTTTACTGCAAGTCAATTGCTTACTTTCATGCTCTCGTACACTGCTGCTGCTTTCTCTGGGTCGTAGTTGTGGTGACGGAAGGCAAATTCAGTCTCAACAATCCCGGGTGATATACACTACAGGAAAAGGGGAGATAAAAAGAAACACATGGTGAACAAATACTTCACTTTAGTAAGGAAGTGCCAAGGTAGAGTAGGTATGGGCGATATGGCCTATCACAATATATATTTGGAGCCTCTTGCAATAACAATGTACATCACAATATATTATTTAGTATGTAAATTATAATAGAACCATTTCAAAACCGGTTACAAAGATTCCTATATTAGCTGCTGGCGTTTGCAGTAGCATATCATGTAATTTCCACTTGTATTATTTTCACAGAACTAGTAATACTCTACATGCTAATTTACTGTTAATATCTGGTTACTTTCGGTTGTAACACTTCTGTTAAAATGTAATAAATACACATTATTTTCTTTGGATACTTTACATTAGTTTTCTTAATCTAAACGGGAAGATACAAACATCCTATCCATTGGCATCCCAGTGAGAGCAGACATTGTACAGTAGGTGATAGTTTTATTATGTTCAAAGTTTGTATTTCTTGTTTAGCACTAAACAATAGTGCAACTTGCTCGACCTGCTTATCACTCAGCTTCTAAAACTTTTATCTCATCCTCTTTATATTCAGGCTCAAAAATATAAGGTTCCGAAACATAATTTGACCCAAAGTAGTCATTATTGGCTGTCATTATGTCTGCCATGATTAGTAGCTGTTGTAGAAGGAAATAGTGAATGTTGAGACGCGTCTGTGAAATTAATGCGCCGTATGCATAGAATGATCAAAATTCATAAATATTACATGTCATTAAGAATGTGTCTGTTACTACTTTACATATATACTTACAGCATGTATATAAAACGCTGTTTTTGGATGTTTCTAACAGCGCTAGGCAGAAAAGAGTGAAATCCATTTCATCCATTATCTGACTCTTGTTAGCATTTATTTAGAGGTAAATGCGTAGAAAAGAGAAAACATGGGTTTTTGTCTCACATAACCATTGTGAATGATAGACAACATTCCAAAGAAAGTGCTGTTTTCCTTTAAAATTCTAAGTGCATAAATGGATGGGTACCGAATTCGGTACTGTTATAGGTACCGACTAAAGTCTGTTGATACGACCAGGTATCGATTCACGTAAAATCAAACAATGACATATTTCGGTAACTTTGTTGCTCATGACATCATGCACTTGACAGGCAAACAAGCAGTCAAGTACTCAGAAAGGACTCAGCTGGACTGCCTCTGGGTAATATTACCATTTTCCATGCCAACAAAGCAAGAAGATAGCGTTCAAAAGTACAGCGAGGCTCCATTTCACAAAAGGCACAAGCGTGATGCTAATTTACATTGCATTTGCCATAGACATTTTCTCAATTAGCATTACCCCGGATTTCCACTGGTTGAACGAAACTGCCACGGAACAGCACCGCCATCCAGAGTCACACATCAACCACTCCCCTTCTTTACCGGTCCCCATATCAGCTGGTATTTGACACAGGCCCCCATATCCCAAATTAGCTGGATACGCATGTATATTAATCTTTAATTTTTGACCTCCAGAATCAGCATGTCCTCATCCATTTGTGACAACGAGGTGAAATGATGTCTGAAAACCTTTGATAACTTGGCTACATGTCTGTCGCCGTCCATTAAAACGTTTCAAAGTGTAAAATACGATCCACCTTTAAAACTGAGTATTTTATTTTGAAAGTAAACCAGACACTTTAATTTGTGTTTGTGCATGACTTCCTGTCCAACATAAGCAGATTTGAGCTATCTGTAGCGCTGGAATGCCGTTGATGTTCCACAGGCGGTGGAAACCGACACATTGACTTGAATAAAAACGAAAAGAGTCTGACGCCGTGCGTGTGCAGTTCCGCGGCCGTTTTGTATCCAGTGGAAATCCGAGGTTAGTAATTTTACATTTACAATTTTGTTTGTCTCAAAATAGTTCAGGGGTACCTAAAGTGTTGACATGTGTGAATGAGCCTGTATAAAAATGGTAAACATTTCCAATAAATATGACAACAGACACATATATATATATAGAGAGACAATATACATGCACAAGGGGACATTTATTTCAGCAAAAGAAGTCTAAAGAAGTTTTCAGGTGACAGTAAACTCACAGTGGCTCTGATGTGGGTGTTTGCTTCCCGTAGTTCTTGCCGTATTCCCTCAGTCAGTGCGGTCACTGCATATTTTGTGGCACAGTAGAAATGCTCATCAGCACTTGGCACCATTCGGTGTCCACCCATACTGGAACAGGTCGAGGAGAAGAGATTGTATGAATTGATATTGCAAAATCAATTACAGCATGCTTATACATTAATTTGTTCATTCCTGTACACAGATTAGGAGCCAATGTTATTAAAAATGTCTCAACAAAGATTCAAAGAACAACCAGCTGATGTGTTTACTGAAAAGCAGAATAGGTATTTAACTGAAACTAATGATTGTAGATCAGTGGTTCTTAACCTGGGTTCGATCGAACCCTAGGGGTTCGGTGAGTCGGCCTCAGGGGTTCGACGTAGCCTTCGCCGTGGAGGTCAAGACACACCTGACTACGGTAATCGTGTAAATAAAAACTTCTCCCTATCGGCGTATTATGGATACGGCAACAGCAGAAGTCACACTGATTTGCAGGTGTGTAATTGGTTGTGAGTTCATGCACTGTGTTGGTTTTGTTCTTTGAACAAGGTGATGTTCATGCACGGTTCATTTTGTGCACCAGTAAAAAAAACATATAACTTTCTATTGAATTTGAAAAAAATAAAACATTTTATTTTCCACTAAAGAAGGGTTCGGTGAATGCGCATATGAAACCGGTGGGGTTCGATACCTCCAACAAGGTTAAGAACCACTGTTGTAGATGCCATGTGGATCTCAATTTAAAAAGAGCCTAATTATGCTAACTGACTTTTTAATGATGTTAATACAAAATACAACTACCGTATTTTTCAGGGTATAAGTCGCTCCGGAGTATAAGTCGCACCGGCCGAAAATGCACAATAAAGAAGGAAAAAACATATATAAGTCGCACTGGAGTATAAGTCGCATTTTTTGGGGAAATGTATTTGATAAAACCCAACACCAAGAATAGACATTTGAAAGGCAATTTAAAATAAATAAAGAATAGTGAACAACAGGCTGAATAAGTGTACGTTATATGACGCATAAATAACCCACTGAGAACGTGCCTGGTATGTTAACGTAACATATTATGGTAAGAGTCATTCAAATAACTATAACATATAGAACATGTTATACGTTTACCAAACAATCTGTCACTCCTGATCGCTAAATCCCATGAAATCTTATACGTCTAGTCTCTTACGTGAATGAGCTAAATAATCCATCCATCCTATGAAAAAAACTGCGACTTATAGTCCGAAAAATACGGTATCTGTCACCTCCCTAATTTGTTTGCTCCATGTTTGAGAAAAGAGGTGCTCAATTCAAAAAGTTCTCAACCAAAAAAACCTTAACTCTTGGACATGATACCAACTTACCCCTAGCTAGATGAGCTATACTCGTATGCGCACACCACATTATGGAGAACAGCTTTGTAAAAACAAAAACAATTTTTTTAAAGCCTTCAATATGAATCTTAAAATAAAGCCGGGAGCTTTGCCAGCTATCAGTCAATTAACTGCAGACGTGGGGGTTGGAAGTTTTAACTTTTTATCTTTCATCTTTTTAACAGCAGCCGCCTTTGTAGGCTTTCCAAAGCAATACTGGTGTTTCAGGTGGCTGCTAAGGTTTGATGTTATGAAGCGCATTTTTTTCTTTCCCTCTTCGCAGAATGTCTGCAGAACTTTTGGTACAAATAGCAAGCGGAATGTCTTCCTTTTATTAAGTGAATAAGTCCCACATAATTAACGCCATGTTTGTTTACAATTAGGGGTGTAACTATAAACGGTGTTAATGATAACTGCGGTAAAACTCAGATGGTTATTGTTACCGTTTTGAATGAAGATTATCAAAAAAACGTAATTGATGACTGCACTTTGATAAACTCACAGACTGACTGGCGCGAGCTCACTAGCTTAAATGCTAACATAAATACAGGAGACTAACGTTTTTCTCCATCAAGAAAATACATACCTCAATCCAAACAATTTGCTGTCTAAGCAACTAAGCCATTCAATTGTGCACATTGAACCTACAAGCTGCGCTCTCTTAGAACAGAGTGATTGTTCAGAGAAACACGAGATGGAGATGTTTTCATGGAGGTGTGTAAGTACTTTTTGAGCACATTCAACAATATAGCGATAATAATGATAACCGTGATCATTTTGGTCACATAACCGTGATATTAAATGTTAGTATCATTAAATCCTTATTTACAAATGATCCCAGCGCTCGTTTGCATACATAATAAGAAGAACCGATTGATTTGCTCACCGTAACCCACCTAAAGTACAGTAAGGGTAATCTCACCACTTTGGAATTTGTTTTGTTTTTTTATTCAATTATCGGTAGGATGTCATAAATTCTCATATCGGCACGATAATTATTTGTCCAATATTTATTGTGCACTCCTAGTTGTTTTATCTAACATGTGGCATTTATCATTTTACACAAGTGCAGAGTTACAGACTATGCCATGCAAATCCCATTAATGTGTTCCAGACACCCAAAAGTTTAATACAACACTGTTTTATAGTGAATAATTGCAGAAACAATGCTAAACAGATATAACTCATGAATCAAATGAATAAATGGAAGGAGAGCCCAACAAATGGCACCTCTGTACTTTGCTATGACTTATTTTTATAATTAAATAATGTTTCTCACCTTATTTTTTTAAAGTGCTGGTACTCATGTTACATACAAGAACGCACGTACAACGGCTGTGTGCTGATACCACTTTGTTGACATCAACTGATGCAATCACACACATGTGCAAGACAGCTTTACGGTACAACATGTCACACTGTTGTGATGCCACAGCCTTATGTGCTCACACACAGTCTTACGTTTTCTGGCCAACTACCTGATCGCTCATCCTCCCTTTACATCAGAGGGGAATACAAGCCACAAGGACCACAGGGACCACAAGTGCGAGCCAATTCAACCTCTGCCATCAAGGTGTCAGTGCAAGACCAGGCTTTCTATAAAACTACAGAGGACAGCCAAGTGCCACACTGATTACTTGGCTAAACTTACCGTGACAGTGTGGTGCCTTCAGTGAAACAGGTAATACTGACTCTAAGGCTCTTGTGGACTTTAATAGGACTACTATTGCACTTTATTTGGCTCTATGGTTATTGTACAGTCCTACTCAGTAAAAACAGCACACTCTCATCAAAGTGTGTTTAATTATCGTATTAAAACCAAGCCATATCTTTGTGAAAAATGTACCACTATATTATTGAGACTTATTTTAAATTGTCGTAAAAACAGTATATTGGGGCACTTTTACTATCTGAATTATTGCAATGTACACTGTTCTTGAATATGATACTGTACAGTTTGTCCAGCTCACCTGTTAATATTGATGATGTGCCCGTCATCCACATTTCTCTCCTTCATCGATTTGTAAGCCTCCCGGGTGCAGATAGACAAGGCTAGAACATTCACCTGTGCAAAGAACCTAATTTAGTTTTGTGCAAGTATTCATAAATTCATCCATGTCAATGTGTAAAAATAAATGCGACAAAAATGCTTTGTTAAGAATTGTGATGATTTGTGGGACACACATCTTGATCAATGACGAATCAATCAGGAATTGGGCTAGACCACTGAATGATCTCTAAATCTTAAATGTTTACCACTATGAGACTGACTGACTTTGAGGGAACAGTTTGGGGAATACTTAAAAACTGTACGATTTTCATCTGAGTCACGTTTGGATGAGTTTGGTGTAGAACAGGGATGTCAAACATGCGGCCCGTGAACATGTTGAATCCGGTCTGGGAGATGAGTTTTCTAAGTATAAAATTGATTTGCATTTTTATATTAAAAAAACTGGTGTTCCTAAATGTGTCCACTTGATGTCGCAATATAAATTCTGTTAGGCAAGCAAATAGTTTATACAGGGGCAGCAAATATACCAAGCAAGAGGTACACAGTAAAGCGGGGCTGCGACTCCTCCCCTTGACCCAACGTAAAACAAAGAGGAGTAAAACAAACAATTGGGAACCCCACTTAAAATGCTTCATGAGACACTGCACATTGACATAGTTCTGTGAAGATTATTGTCTTCTGTGCAAATTTAAAGAAAGTGATCAGTGTGATTTACGGCAATAATGTCCATCTTTGAAGTTTTTATTTTTAGTTTGTTGAAATTGTTCACACATTGTACAGCTTTTATTTTTCTATCTATACACAGTGATGCCTTGAAGGCAGGGAGTAACTCAACCCTCTTGAATAGTTTCTACCTTAGTTTGTATGGTTTGTTGTGTTAGCACATGATTAATATGTGGAAATGAAAAATGAGGTAGTTGATAAATATAAGAGTTTTTATTTATGATTTATTTTGTTTTTTGTTCAATCCTTGATGGGCTGTGACCTAAAGTTTAATTGCTTTGTAGATACACTGAGATTAAGTCTAAGTTCATTGTGTTCTTCATGATGTTTTTGAAACTGCACCATTTTTTATGCAGAATTTTCAACTAATTTGTGTTTCGTCCAGAGGATTATTTGTGATTTTTGTTCTATTTTGGGCCAAAGTAAAACACAGAAAACAATCTGAAGTTGTGACAGTTGTATTTTTAAGTTATTATACAATGATTTTACCCATCTGGCCCACGCGGGAATAGATTTTCCTTCATTCATCCCCTAAGCTAAAATTAGTTTGACACCCCTGTAGAAGAACTTGCAGCCATGACCTGAACCCCTCCAACCATCTTTAGGATGAACTAGAGTGCTAATGTTTGGGATTTACAGTCTATGGATGTTCTCGATCTTCCAGGTCATTGTATTCAATCGATCGCAACTGGACTGTTTGGTTTGTCTTAGAGGACGTTTCGACCTCTTATCCAAGTAGGCATCATCAGTTCATGCTCATAGACGTAGATTGGTCAGATCTAGTCTAGGATTTACTGTGCACTGTAAACACGTTATGTTCTGATGATGTCAGTGGTTCTCCATGTTGGACCATAAGAACTTGCTCTTCCTGTCCAGCTTGTCCTGCTCCTGCAGAGACGCTGATGGACAGAAGGTTAATTTGTGCATCAAAACATTAAAAGGTTGGGGGAGGTGACCAAATCAGGTCAGCATGCAGATTAAACACAGGCTAAAAATACACGAGCAGAACACGTTCATTTGGGCTGCCATGACAACAGATGGACGAGCGTTATGAATGCCAAACTCTGGAGACTTTCAGAGCAAATGTCTTTAGTGGTCAAGAGCTCACTGAATTAGACTGTTTGGGTCTAACAAGATAAATAGTGCCAGCTTTCATTCGCGGACCCCTGCTGTTCCAGGACTTCTCCTTAGAGCCAATGGAGCGTTCTCTGTGAGTATACGCGAATATATCTACTCTATTCATGCTTCAAACTACACAAGCATTTATATACTTTAGATTTGTTTTACTGTTTAATGCTTCTGCTGTTGTGCTCAACCTAACTTCAACATTATGTAAACAAGAATCTTATTCCAAAAGTCCTTACACTTTTCCTTCTACATGTCCTAGCACAGGGCTAGTCAACTAGATTGTTTTGGGGTCGCATTTTCAGAAAGGACTTGGGGACCATACTTCTCCCCTTATTATTGGTTTTATTTTGTATATTCCGGAGAATCAGCGTCCTATAAAGTAGATGTTTGATTTTGGTCTATTTATTTAGTCCAAGTTACACGAGCGCTATGCTGTTTTTAAGGAGCTTCTGCAAAAAAGTTAGTCAAAGATCAACCCTATGATGACACTCTCGTGATTTTAAGAATCTTTTTTTAAACTGAACTTGCAGGCTACCAGTTAAATAGCCCAAATGATGAAAAAAATAGGATCTAAAACAGAACCTTGGGGAACACTACTAGTGAGGTATAACTAAAGAAGTTGAACAAATGACTAATAACTGTATCTCAGTTAAAAAAGCTACATCAACATCTTTGTTACATAAATCACAGTATGAAAAAAAGGAGCGGACTGAAAGGGGTGCCGTGAGGAACGCCTCAGTTATGTATAACACAAGTTTGGACTCCAGTATTCTGTTTACTATCACAGTTAAAATGTAAATGCAAAGATCTGCTAATGTGGGAACAGTGGTCCAAGTTTTTATATACAACAGGAGCACACTTGTGTTTTTAGGAATTTGTTGCAAAAATGTTTGTTTTGAACTGCATTCGGGGGCCGGTATGGTGTCTTTCCCAGCAGGATTTGGCCCGCAGGCTGCCAGTCCAATAGCACAGTCCTAACATGTACATCAGTGTGTTAATGTGCATGTATGGTGTGGACCACCTACATCGATCATATTCCTCCAGCCTGCTGTTTTCCCGCTGAGCAGGGGTTCGTTATGGGCTAGTCCTGCGTTGTTGATGCACACGTCCACACCCTTGAGGAGTGTCTTGATGGCCGAGAACATGGAGAGGATCTCCTCCTCGTTGGACAGGTCACACTTGTAAGGAATCAATGTGCCGCTGTAACCGGCGCTCTGACATTCTGCAGCCAGCTTCTAAAAAACATGAATTAAAGCATTATTTAAATTAATGCAGTACCAGTCTTTCCCATGCATCAATGTATTCATAGAAGCACGCCACAAAAACATTTAAAACAAATAAATCTGGTCGGCTTAATTAATCCACATAAGGGCACAAGAAGTAACAAAACACCGACTCACTTATGGTGCAAACAATAACAACAGAAAGTTAACAGAACACATGGTGCAACTTTATCTACTGCATCAACATAAATGCTTGTGCATGAAAATACATGCACGCCTATCTACACACCCCAAGGCATGCTGGGTACTCTTTTTATGAGTCGATGAGAATCGGGAAGAAGAAGAATGGATTAACCTGCAACAGCAACTAAGTGTGAGTCCCATGACATATGCCCTATGACAGGAATATTTAACTATAGGTTGAATAAAGTGTTTTGGGGCCCACATTTCCAGAAAGCTAAGGCAGAGGGGATGTACTTCTACCTTCACTATTAGTCTTATTTTGTAGATTACTGACAACCGACATCCTCTACAGCTGACTTTGGTCTCTGGTTATTTTGTACGAGTTAGCCCTGCCCTATGAAGAAGCCATGACATCACCAACATGTCCCTTCAGACCACTACAGGCAATGCTGGGGATGCGGGTAACACTACAGCAGCCTAAGCGACACATGTCAAGAGTAGGCTTTATGCTTTTTGATGAATAAAAATCATAAATATGGATATTTAGGAAAGTCACCTTGAACCTGTATTTCATTTAAATAAAAATATGTGAACTTGACAAAACTGGATATGAACAATGGTGGTATGATGTAGTTTGCTTGTGCAGGCAGCATTTAAAGCAGGTCAGCTATCTGTCCAGCACAGTGGGATTTGAAGCATGCTGACACAGATCCCAACCCGCCTCCACGCCTGCCAGGCACAGCTGCACCAGTCACCTCATCTCAGGCTCCTGATGCCACCCAGACAGGAGGAGGTGCATGCAGGTGGTAAAGGCCGGACTAGTAGAAGAGTGGAACAATGCAGAAACACACTTTAGCATAACCTTACCAGTTTAGCATTTGTTTTCCTAAATAATACCATCTGACTTATCACCAAGTGAATGATTTAATTTTATTAGCTGTGGTTAACTAGGTTTTGTTTACCCTTTAGTAATGTGACTAAAATCATCTGTTTTCATCTGTTTTCCAACCAACATAGGTACGTGAACAAAAACTACAACACAGTGGAACCAATTAAACCTCGACGCCCATCGAACTAGCTGAATCACGTCAACATGAATAAAAGCAGAACCAAAACTTCCAATTGCTAGCACATTAATTTGTGACTTTGGCAGAGACATAAGAAGAATAGGTGAACATATACCTAAAACGCCATGCTTTTATTTTTAAGCTTAGTTTACATGGAACAGGAAGTCACTGTGTGCATGTTTTAACTAGACAGTATGTATAATGCTGTCTTTGTTTCACACAGCTTAGTGATAAAGATCAAGTTGACAATACTACAACACAACACATGTCCGCATAAACTCACTCATTTTTTAAAGAAATTGCCCCTGTTTCCCACACAATAATTTATTTGTAGTGTCACAAATAAATATTTTTGAATTTTTTATTTAAAAAAAATTTCTTCCATAAATTGGCCATAAATGAAGGTCAAAATTCGCCTTCCAGGTGATATATGTGCGGTCCAGTCCTGACAATCATGTTCCACATAACATTAACTAGGCCTACATTATTTGTTTTAAAATTACAGTTTTAAGGTTTGACACAACAGGCTTTCTTGGCTAGTCAGTACATAGTGGCGCGGTTGGGAGAGTGGCCGTGCCAGCAACCTGAGGGTTCCTGGTTCGATCCCCAACCTAGTCACTTCCGTTGTGTCCTTGAGCAAGACACTTCACCCTTGCACCTGATGGGTCGTGCTTAGGGCCTTGCATGGCAGCTCCCGCCATCAGTGTGTGAATGTGTGTGTGAATGGGTGAATGTGAAAATAGTGTCAAAGCGCTTTGAGTACCTTGAAGGTAGAAAAGCGCTATACAAGTATAACCCATTTACCATTTAGTGCAGAGCAACGGACTGGCCAAGGACTTCAAAGTTAGCAGTTAATACTTGTTTTCAGAGTTTGGTGACTATGTGCCTGTAAGTAAAATTGCACTACTGTTTTTATGTACATTTTGCTACATTGAAATCTCATTTGTTAAAAATATGTACATGTTTAAAACGATTGCGATGCTAATTTCCTGTCAATATGACATTCTATAAGATAGCAGCATAAGTGGAAACCTCTATATTAATGTACTCTCCTTTGTGTGCTTAGTTTTACAGAAACTTAATTGTGAAGACTATTAAAAACAACGTAAAGTTGTGAGTTTTTTTATCTCTAATTTGAAGAACTGTTAACCTATCTGCCAAACAAAATTTCAACATTCAGTAATACAATAAGCTAGTGGTGTCCAAAGTGGGAACCAGCAGCCATTTGCGGATGGTAGTTCGTTTTTTATGGGCCAGTGTTGCATTGAAGAAATAACAAACAAATCCCAGCAAAAAGGGGAAAAATAGAGCACAAATAGTTCTCATTAAATATATAAATACAATGCCTTATAGCCAAATATGCAAAATAGATGATGTCATCTTGATACCAGCCCCACGCCATCTATAGATTACAGTTATATGGGAAACACTGTTTACGTCGACAAAAACGGTTACGTATTGATGTCGTCTAAAGCAGCACTTTTGGGACCAGCTACTGCATGGTAAACATCTTGACTACACACCTACTATGTAAGGCAATTCAAAATCATAGACAAACAGGTTTTTTCCCGGTTTTTTTTCAAGGATGCATTGGAACTACGGTGACACTGCTCAGTCCTAGGGTGAGAAAGACAAACTGTCACGGCCAGGGTGCATTGGAATGCGCCCTCATCATTGCGCTCTGCGCTTCACACCGCGGGACACGCCCACGACTGTGGCGCACATCCCGGGACGCGCCGCGCACGTCTCCGCCCTGCAGCTGCCGCCAGCTGCAATCACTTGCCGGCAATCATCACACCTGCCTGGAATGAAGGAGCTGCCTTCATAAGCCTGGACATCTTGGCATGCCGGCGCCGGAATATAATCATCTGTTGGCGTATATTAAGCTATCATCCTGCTTGATGCAATACTGTTCTCTCTGTCTGTTTTCCCTTCCGTGTTTCATTGTTATATCATCCTACTGCAGACCTCCGTTCCCGTGTTTTGACGTTGCTGTGTGTCTCGTCATTTCTCGTCGTCGTTCCCCTGCTTCTCGGACTGCTCCTTGGATCTCGACCTCCCGCTTGGACACGGATTCCCCTCTTCCCCTGGACTTCCTCATCTCTCGTTCAACAATTGGTAACGCACACCTCAGTTAAATACTACACATAGTCGTACACCATACACACTCTTGGATTTTGCCACACTCCATTTCCTTAGTTCATATATTTAGTGTTGTTTATTATATATATTACTATATATAATAAATCATTGAACATTACTGCCATCTAGTGTCTGTTGCCGTCACCTCCCCTGCAAACCTTAACAGTATATTCCGGCCAATTGATTAGGGACCTGACGGCACAGTTCCTTAGCCCCGCCCCCAGTGACTTTAGCCCTGCCCCCAGTGGGAAAAAAAAATTTCACTTCCCTTTTTTTTTTCTTTTTCTTTTTGCCCCTCTCAGGATGTCTTTTTCTTTTACCTCCACCCTGGACAAATTTTCTAGCCCTCAACACTCCTTCAAGAGACTGTTTAACTGCAATATGGGGATGAAGGAATTTACCCGTCGCCTGGACACCCTCCTCCCACCCTTAGTGACAGTCCCTCAGTCAGCTGGTAGCGTCTGGCATCCGCGTTCGGAGGGGGGGGATAGTACTAGTCTCTTCCATTTTAGCACTGGTGGCTGTTCTGATGTGGTAGCACAGCTGAACCCAGACAGGCTACCACCTGCCAGTACTAGCCTCTTCCATTTTAGCACTGGTGGCTGTTCTGATGTGGTAGCACAGCTGAACCCAGACAGGCTACCACCTGCCAGTACTAATCTCTTCCATTTTGGCACTGGTGGCTGTTCTGATGTGGTAGCACAGCTGAACCCAGACAGGCTACCACCTGCCAGACAAATACCCCCCGTCTTCTGTTTTTCCCAGCCGCAGCCACCAGTCCCCCGGCTAGCCTCCGAGCTAGCACCAGTCCCCCGGCTAGCCTCCGAGCTAGCACCAGACCCCCGGCTAGCCTCCGAGCTAGCACCAGACCCCCGGCTAGCCTCCGAGCTAGCACCAGACCCCCGGCTAGCCTCCGAGCTAGCACCAGTCACCCGGCTAGCCTCCGAGCTAGCACCAGTCACCCGGCTAGCCTCCGAGCTAGCACCAGTCACCAAGCTAGCCTCCGAGCTAGCACCAGTCACCAAGCTAGCCTCTGAGCTAGCACCAGTCACCAAGCTAGCCTCCGAGCTAGCACCAGTCACCAAGCTAGCCTCCGAGCTAGCACCAGCCATCAAGCTGGCCTCCGAGCTAGCACCAGTCACCAAGCTGGCCCCCGCGTCTCCACCAGCTCCCAGGCTGGCCCCCGCATCTCCACCAGCTCCCAGGCTGGCCTCGACCTCTGCGCCTCGGCCAGCAGCGCCGACCTCTGCTCCGCCGACCTCTGCTCCGCCAACCTCTGCGCCTCGGCCAGCAGCATTGGCTTCAGCACCTCGGCCAGCTCCTCAGCTGCCCTCCTCGTCTCCGGCTCCGATGACGTCTGCTGCTTCCACGCCTCCGACGACATTGTCCTCCTTGACTCTGGCTCCGATGACATCGTCCTCCTCGACTCTGGCTCCAAGGTCTTCATCCTACTCGTCTTTGGCGGGCCTTTCCACGGCGCCGCCTGCTCCCTTGTCTCCTGCATCGTCGCTACCGCGACCTCCGGCTGGCCGGCCGCAAAGGCAGCCAACAGGCGCCCGCACACGGCGCCCTCTGTGGCCAGGGCAGGGACACTTTCTGCGCCAACAGCAACGCCCAAAACATGGATATGTTTCCCGTAGGCTGCTGTGGTTCTGGCTCCACTCGCGTCCGCCCTCCGGACGTCCAAGAAGGTGGCCGTTCCTTGGTCGTCCACCTCGCAGGCTGCTGCGGCGTTCTACTCGCCGCCGCCACCAGACTCGTCCCCGCTGGATTCGGGGACACTTGGGACGGCGACCCACCTCCAGTTCACCCCTCCACCCTCCCTTGACTTTTGACCTCTGTGTTCTCGTGATTCCTGCTAGACATCTGGGAGCTGTCCATAAGGAGGGGGATACTGTCACGGCCAGGGTGCATTGGAATGCGCCCTCATCATTGCGCTCTGCGCTTCACACCGCGGGACACGCCCACGACTGTGGCGCACATCTCGGGACGCGCCGCGCGCGTCTCCGCCCTGCAGCTGCCGCCAGCTGCAATCACTTGCCGGCAATCATCACACCTGCCTGGAATGAAGGAGCTGCCTTCATAAGCCTGGACATCTTGGCATGCCGGCGCCGGAATATAATCATCTGTTGGCGTATAGTAAGCTATCATCCTGCTTGATGCAATATTGTTCTCTCTGTCTGTTTTCCCTTCCGTGTTTCATTGTTATATCATCCTACTGCAGACCTCCGTTCCCGTGTTTTGACGTTGCTGTGTGTCTCGTCATTTCTCGTCGTCGTTCCCCTGCTTCTCGGACTGCTCCTTGGATCTCGACCTCCCGCTTGGACACGGATTCCCCTCTTCCCCTGGACTTCCTCATCTCTCGTTCAACACTTGGTAACGCACACCTCAGTTAAATACTACACATAGTCGTACACCATACACACTCTTGGATTTTGCCACACTCCATTTCCTTAGTTCATATATTTAGTGTTGTTTATTATATATATTACTATATATAATAAATCATTGAACATTACTGCCATCTAGTGTCTGTTGCCGTCACCTCCCCTGCAAACCTTAACACAAACAAATCTTTAGGGAAAGACTATCCCACTTAAATCAAGGGTTAGTGGAGGCTTTCGGTGGTTGTTCCAAATGAGTCAACGTCTTTAACCGCACAGGTAGGTTATGGTTAAGCAATGAATAAAAAAAAATTGGTGGTGCACTTCAACAAAGAACAATAACCCATAAACAGCCAAACATTATTAGACAATCAGCAGCATAATTGTTACTTCTGCAGGTAAAAATTAAAGCTGGCTGTTCAGTCCTTGACCGTTAAATCATTACACGATCAAAGGAGTTACAAAGCGGTCCAAAAGATAAACCTCACACTCTGGCACTTTAAAAGAACTAGGTATTGAGAGCAGTTGGTCACCCGTTGAGCCTTTTAAACATTAGCATCATAGTTTGTCTCTGATAACTTTAGATCATAGGTCACTGGTTTAAAGTGACCTGCTTTAATCGATTGGACCCAACATTGTGGTGTAAAGTGAAAGTCCACTAAAAATTGCAGGATTTTTGCTGTAAAGCTAAAATTGGATTGAGGGATCAGTTGACCTTTTTTAAGAAAACACGATGCAGCAAATACAACCCCTCTCACACTTGGGAGTGTACAGATTTCCGTGCTCTGCCTCTAATCTGTTTAGCCTGGATTATCCAGAGAGAAGGCATTAGCTAAACAGATCTGTCAAAATACTAAAACACCGAGCACATTTGTTTTAACTGTAGCGAGGGAAACTTTTGGCCTTTTTTTCTCCTAAAGTGATAGTCATGACGTAGGAAAGAGAATGCCACGGCGGTATTTGAAGTCTGGGGCTAAAGTGAAACTTTAGCAGCGGAGCAACCAGGCTTTGCTCCGGGATGGGTACCGTTCCCATATGAACCGATACGATACCAATTTTCGGTACTTTTGTGCGTGTTAATAAATATATATTCTTTCAAATAATAAAACCAAACTTTTAATTGGAAAATTTTATAAAACAGCCGATACTTCTGTCTAGTTATTCTAACGTCTTTTATTATTACATTTCTGAGTCAATTACTTTGTTGGCATGGGGACGGGACGGCGTGGCGCAGTTGGGAGAGTGGCCTCGTCACATCCGTCCTTGAGCGTTGTGTCCACTTCACCCTTGCTCCTGATGGGTCGTGGTTAGGGCCTTGCATGGCAGCTCCCGCCATCAGTGTGTGAATGTGTGTGTAAATGTGTGAATGTGGAAATAGTGTCAAAGCGCTTTGATTACCTTGACGGTAGAAAAACGCTATACAAATATTATTCCCTGCGGGGTCGCGGGGGGTGCTGGAGCCTATCTCAGCTACAATCGGGCGGAAGGTGGGGTACACCCTGGACAAGTCCCCACCTCATCGCAGGGTCAACACAGATAGACAGACATTCACACTCACATTCACACACTAGGGCCAATTTATTGTTGCCAACCAACCTATCCCCAGGTGCATGTCTTTGGTGGTGGGAGGAAGCCGGAGTACCCGGAGGGAACCCACGCAGTCACGGAGAGAACATGCAAACCCCACACAGAAAGATCCCGAGCCCGGGATTGAACTCAGGACCTTCGTATTGTGAGGCAGACGCACTAATCCCTCTTCCACCGTGCATTTACAATTTACCATTGAAAATTGCAATAATACTTAGAGCAATTTGGCTGAGTCCCTTCTCAGTGCTGTTGCAGTGATAGCAAAGTGTTAGTGTTAGGGATGTGATGATATAAAAATGTTATATCACTGTTATTGTGATCAAAAATTAGCACCGTTATTATAATTGCAATATTCTTGAATGTGCTCAAAAAGTACTTATTCATACACTGAAATCCTTAGATTTTTTTAAATAACAAAAATAAATAGACACACTGTTAGAAAAGCCACTATTTTGCATATTGTGTGTTTCTTATGCTTTGCTGATAGTGTTTTAGCCTTAGTATTTTATCTGTTTGAAGATTTTACTGTTTTAAATATTGGTTTGTACTTAAGCACTTTAAGATGTATTTTAAATGAAAATGCTTTGAAAATAAAATCTTTCTGGTGGGCGGTCTACTCTCTGGTTGTCCTACTCTTTTAAGTGTTCCTTGAACGCCACATTAAACCACCTCCGTCTAGATCATTCTGTGCCATGGCGGCAGTGTGTAGGTTCTATGTGCACAATGGAAGATCTTAGTTCAGCGGTTCTTGTGCACCAGTAAAAAAAACATAACTTTTTCTTGAATTGAAAAAACATTTTATTTTTCACTAAAGAAAGGTTCGGTGAATGCACATAGGAAACAGATGGGGTTCGGTACCTCCAACATGGTTAAGAACCACTGTCTTAGTTGTTCAATCAGCAATATGTTTATAAAAGTTTAAATTGGGGTACAGTATGTCATTTCTAATGTCTCTTGTTTTAATGTTAGTATTTAGGCTAGCGAGCTCGCACCAGTCAGTTCATGAATTTATCAATGTGCAGTTATCAACTGTGGTTTTTTGATCATTTTAATTTACAAAACCCAAAACCAGTACAGTTGGCACGTTATGTAAATCCTAAATAAAAACAGAATACAATGATTTGCAAATTATTTTCAACCTATATTCAATTGAATACACTGCAAAGACAAGATACTTAACGTTTGAACTGGTAAACTTAGTTATTTTTTGCAAATATTAACTCAATTGGAATTTGATGCCTGCAACATGTTTCAAAAAAGCTGGCACAAGTGTCAAAAAAGACAGTGAAAGTTGAGGAATGCTCATCAAACACTTATTTGAAACATCTCACAGATGAACAGACTAAATGGGAACAGGTGGGTGCCCTGATTGGCTATAAAAGCAGCTTCCATGAAATACTCAGTCATTCAAAAAAAGGGTGGGGCGAGGGTCACCACTTGGGAACAAATTTGTGAGCAAATTGTCGAATAGTTTAAGAACAACATTTCTCAACGAGCTACTGCAAGGAATGTAGGGATTTCACCATCTACGGTCCATAATATCAAAAGGTTCGGAGAATCTGGGGGAAATCACTGCACGTAAGCGGCAAGGCCGAAAACCAACATTGAATGCCCGTGACCTTCAATCCCTCAGGCGGTACTGCATCAAAAACCGACATCAGTGTGTAAAGGATATCACCACATGGGCTCAGGAACACTTCAGAAAACCACTGTAAGTAACTACAGTTCATCGCTACATCTGTAAGTGCAAGTTAAAACTCTACTATGCAAAGCAAAAGCCATTTAGCAACAACACCCAGAAACGCCACCGGCTTCGCTGGGCCCGAGCTCATCTAAGATGGACTGATGCAAAGTGGAAAAGTGTTCTGTGGTCTGACGATTCCACATTTCAAATGGTTTTGGAAACTATGGATGTCATGTCCTCTGGACCCTTTAGGAAAAGAACCATTGAACTTTGTGCCAGTCATAGGCACAAAGTTCAAAAGCCAGCATCTGTGATGGTATTGGGGTGTATTAGTGCCCAAGGCATGGGTAACTTACATATCTGTGAAGGCACCATTAATGCTGAAAAGTACATACAGGTTTTGGAGCAACATATGTTGCCATCCAAGCAACGTCTTTTTCATGGACGCCCCTGCTTATTTCAGCAAGACAATGCCAAGCCACATTCTGCACGTGTTACAACAGCGTGGCTTTGTAGTAAAAGAGTGCGGGTACTAGACTGGCCTGCCTGTAGTCCAGACCTGTCTCCATTGAAAATGTGTGGCGCATTATGAAGCGTAAAATACAACAACGGAGACCCCGGACTGTTGAACAACTTAAGCTGTACAACAAGCAAGAATGGAAAGGAATTCCAACTGAAAAGCTTCAAAAATTGGTCTCCTTAGTTCCCAAACGTTTGCTGAGTGTTGCTGCAATGTGTTGCTGCCATTCAATTCTAAGTACCGTAAATGATTTTTTGCAAAAAAAAATTATGTTTCTCAGTTCGAACATTAAATATCTTGTCTTTGCAGTGTATTCAATTGAATATAAGTTGAAAATGATTTGCAAATCATTGTATTTTGTTTTTATTTACGAATTACGCAACGTGCCAACTTCACTGGTTTTGGGTTTTGTAAAACAGTAATACTAACCATAGGAGTTTTACTGCGGTTATCATTAATACTGTTTATCGCTACATCCCTAGTTAGAGCCGGTGTTCTGTCAAATTTGTCTGCTTCCTCGAAAAAAACTGGTAGCTTTCTTACAATGTCTACATGCTTACTACTGTCCGTTAATATACAATGTGAACTTTGTCACGCTGTAATTGTCTACATGATTACTGGTCAGAAGATACAATGATGGAAACAGAGATTAACATCACAACTATTTCAAATATTTTCCTCAAACAAAAAGCAACTGCCTCTTGTTTGAGGAAAATATTTGAAATAGTTGTGTTTTTGCGCATGCTTAGTAGAATTGGGCAGAAGACATCGATCGGGAGAAGATAACAGAACACCGACTAAGTCTGCAACTGGAGTCGTGGCTGGTGATGTCACGTGCAACGCATGTACCGTAACATGGCACCGTTGGATTTTACATGAATTGGTGGCAGCGGGATTCGGTCGGTGCCAAAAAAATCCTTAATCCGGTGCCCATCCCTATCTCCAACTAAGGGAAGTCTCAGGCTATGAATCTCCGCGTGGGTGCGTGACTTTGGAGCACCAGCTGTACAGTATGACTATGGCTCAGATTGGCCCTCTTACTGGCTACAGCAATGGCACTGGAGAGAAGCAACCAGCACTGAAAATGCACACACTCTCACAGACAAATCATTTATCTCCATCCAAAGTGTAATTGGATACCCTAAGATTAGTGCTCAGTTCCAATACAAGAGGGAAAAACGGAAGAGTGCAAACAAAATATAGGTCGCAGGGTTTGGACACAGACACTTAGTAATACATATTTTAAGTCTGCAGGAATGGCTAAGCAATGTAATTAATGTTGGAATAGCTGGGTTGTATATGACATCATATCCGTATTTGTTCTTTGCGGCTTAATTCACACGATGGTTAAGCAGCTTGAGCGTAGCATTTAAACAAGTGAGAGTGAGTTTAGAGTTTCAGCAGACAATGTCGAATTGCTATTCTGTTGTTGGGTGCTCTAGTCGTTCAAATACAGATAGGAAAGAGCTTTCATAGAGTCCCGAAAGAAGTGATTTCCTAGTTCCTATTGTTACACGACAGTGTTGCCAGATAAGTCTGGTCTTGTAGGTAAATGCTTAACAATATTATTCCATTATTTCACAAAACTACTGTAGTTGTTTGTAGCACAAGGTTTTGTGATGATTTTCAAACAATATTAATTGTCTAAAAGATTTTAAAAAGCATGTTGCATGGTAAACTTGTGCTGGTTTGGGAGGGTCAAGCATGGCTAAATTGATTTCAATTAATTTCAATGGGAGGCTGCCACAAGTAATTTCAGTTACGAGCTGGGTCATGAAACGCAATGTGCTTGTAAGTTGAAGTATCACTGTGGTCTTACACAAGTGTAACAGTTGTCATCTCATACAGTCCCACCCTACACATGGCGGACTCGAACCTGATGAACACATATCCCCACTGATTGAGAGAAGTGTTAGCTAAGGAGCTAAAAGCAGCACAGGTCTAGGATGACTGGAGCATGAACTGTAAAATTATCTACAGGCACTGCTGTCCGGGTGGCTATCTGAGTAGTGTGCAGACCCTGCTACTGACCAAGACAGGTCACTGTTGTAATTCAAACAGCTGTTTACATACCACTCCAAGCTAATGTTAACTTAGTCCTCTCCCTACTGCATGATGCTATCAACAAGCAGATGCAGGCCCATCCAATAGGAGCTTTTGTTTCGGCTCGGGATTTTAACAAAGGCTGCTTGAAGAACGTGCCACCCAGATTTGTGCAATACGTATAGTGCCCGACTCAAGGGGACAATACCTTGGGCCAGGTTTACTCTAATCTGAAACGAGCCTACAAGACTGTTCCTTTCCCCCACCTAAGCATATCTGACCACATCTCCCTGCTTCTTGTTCATGCGTACACCAGGTACCAGAAGAGGAACAAACCTATGACCAGGACTGCTAAGACCCGGCCAAAGAAGGCACTCTTTCAACTGCAGGACTGCTTCCAGACAACGACACGGTCAGTGTTTGATCATCTGGAACTACAGAAGTGGGCAAATGCTGTTTTCCTTATATTAGACACTGTACAGACAATGTTACTGTGAATAACCGTGGAAGACCTCAGAGGTCAAAGTACTTTTGAGGTCCCGAAACTCTGCCTTCCACTCGGGGGACAGAGAGCAATACGGCACAGCTCGGTCGGACCTCAGGAGAGGCAGCAAGGCTGCGAAAGTGGAGTATAGGAGGAAAGTGGAGGCGCACTTGGACAACAAAGACAAGACAAGTCATCCAACATCTGACAAGCTACAAAAGTAACTTATCGGCAGCCAGCAACAAGGAAGACTTGCTAGCAGAGGTACTTAATCACTTCTTGGCCTGTTTCGAGTCATATAGACCAGCCACACACGAGATGCCACTCCTGCCCTCTAGTCCTCAACTTTTAATCCTCCAAGAACACCAGGGGAGGTGGGCACCGAAGGCTATAAAACCGCGTAAAGCAGCTGGGCCGGATGGCATTCTGGGCAAGTTGCTCTGGGACTGTGCAGACCAGCTGGCAGAAGTACTGACAAGGATATTCAATTCAACCCTGGGACAAGCCCAAGTCCCGCCCTGACTTAAAAGGGAACTAAAGTTTTTTTTTAATTTTGCTTATTATTCACAATCCTTATGTAAGGCAAGAACACATTTGTTTCTTTTTTTATGCATTTTAAATTGTAAATACATGTGATTAAAAGTCTTCTTACAATGGAGCCTATTGGGAGTTGCTCTATTATGCCAACAAATCCCTTAAAAAACATCCAAACACCTCCATTAAGGGTATATATTAATGCTGTAAGTATGCTCATTTTAGGCGTCCGCGTTGCATTAACTTCAAAAACGCATCACAGTGTTTTCTTATTTTCCCCAAACATCACTGATTACCACTTACTGCAGACTTCATGAGAGCCAACAAACATAATAAAACATCACTTACTGTATAATGTCTGCTGTCATTAGGATGCCAACTGATAGAATTGTGTTATATTCCTGTTTAGCTAAAGAATGACTCATAATCCTCGCAAACAAAAGGGGGGTAGAACCGAACATCTTTTTGTGCCGTTCTCGCCATTTTTGGGTCTAAATTGGCTGTCAAAGTGTACCAGCTTGTTGGATTACATCCTCGTCCTTCTACTTTCAAGGGGAGAGGCATGATTTATGATGTACAATAAACTTCCACGAGCAGGGAAGCGAGGAAGCAGGTTATCACTCGATGATATCAACATAGGTCCACACTCTAGTGATCATGGCGTCGCTATAAATAGTTTGTTTGCGTTAGAGCATATAAAAACAATATCACTAATACTTGGTTAATATTCAAGTCCTGAAATGTAAATGGAGTATTGTTGGCGCTTTTTGGATGTTTTTAACTGGATTTTATGGGTAGAATAGAGAAGGTTCCATTGGCTCTGCTGTGAGCGGACTTTTATTTACGTTTGTATACGAGTTAGAATGCATAAAAAAAACAAAAAAACATTTGTTGTTATGTGTTTTATAATGACTGTGAACAATAGGCTAAATTCCAAAAAAGTGCAGTTCCCCACAATCATTATGAAAGACATGACGACGGATGTTTTTTTTTTTTAAGCATTCAAAATATTAATTACATTCGATCAAAAGTCTGCTTACAATGGATCCTATGGGAGCCTTTCAATTCTGCCTATAGAGCCCCTAAAAAAACATCCAAACACCTCCATTAAGGTTTTATACACATGATGTAAGCATATATGCTATGTAGTAACAGGCACATTTATAATAACACTTAATATTTACGTATTTTGATCATTTTAAGTAGGGTTGTCCCGACAACAAAATTTTGGTACAGGTATCGATCATTTTCTAAATTAAGGGGACCACAAAAAATTGCATTATTGGTTTTATTTTAACAAAAAATAAGCATATTTCTTATTGCAATTTTGTCCTTAAATAAAATAGTGAACATACAAGTCAACTTGTCTTTTAGTAGTAAGTAAGCAAACAAAAGTTCCTAATTTAGCTGCTGACGTATGCAGTAACATATTGTGTAATTTTCCATTCTATTATTTTGTCAAAATTATTAATGACAAGTGGAAGAAAATTAATTATTAATGTACTTGTTCATTTACTGTTAATATCTGCTTACTTTCTCTTTTAACATGTTCTATCTACATACACTTATGTTAAAATGTCTGTTGTTTGGATGCTTTACATTAGTTTTGGACGATAACACAAATTTGGGTATCAATCCGATACCAAGTAGTTACAGGATCATACAATGGTCATAATTTAAGTCCTGGGTTAGTGTCCAGGGACGTAATTCCTGTGTTTATAAACATAATATACATTTTTTAAAAACGAAAAAAGATTTTTCGTTACTTACGTCTGTTACTTTTTAGAGGCGGTATAGTACCGAATATGAATCATTAGTATCGCCGTACTATACGAGTACCGGTATACCGTACAACCCTAATTTTAAGCATATGCGACGCATTAATTACAAAAACGCTAGGTGGTGACTTGTCCAGGGTGTACACCGCCTTCCGCCCAAGTGCAGCTGGTATAGGCCTCAGAACCCCCCGTGACCCCGAAAGGGACAAGCGGTAGTTTGCTTTTTTTTTTCTTCATCACTGATTTCTGCTCACTGCATACTTCATGAAAGCCAACAAACATAATAAAACATCACTTACTGTACAAGTTTAGCTGTTATTAGGATGCCGACTGCTGGAATGTTCATATATTCCTATTTAGGTGAAGAATGTCTCATAATCCTAGCAAAGAAACGGGGTGGGGGACGGGAAGAAGAAGCGCTTTTCGTGTTGTCCTCGCCAGTTCCAGGTTCTACATGTCGGTCAAATTGTCCCAACTTGTGGGATTATCTCCTCAAACATGTACTGTCAAGGTGAGATGCATGATTTATGATCAATAATAAACTTACAGGGAGCAAAAAAGCGAGGAAGCAGCAGACCACTCGATGTAAACATAGAGACACACGAAAGTGATCACGGCGACCAAGGGGAATAAAGAGTTTGTCTGCGTTAGCGCTTATAACAAAAATATCACAAATACTTGGTTAATATTCAAGTCACAAAATATAAATTGAGTATTGTTAGTGCCTTTTGAATGGTTATTTATCTGATTTTATGGGCGGAATAGTGGAGCTTCCATTGGCCCTGCTGTAAGCACACTTTTATTTAGGTTTATTTAATATTTAGAATCATTTTTAAAAATCCATCCATCGTCATGTCTTTCATATTGATTGTGAATGAGAGGCAAAATTCCAAAAAAAAGTGCAGTTCCCCTTTAAAGCAGCCACGGTCTTCCCAATTTGCAAGAGTACAGCCATAAAAGACTTAAATGACTACAGAGCAGTAGCACTGACGTCTGTGGTTATGAAGTGTTTTAAAGGCTTGTTCTCCAATATATCTGCCTTCCCCAGAACTTGGATCCACATCAGTTTGCCTAGAGGTCAAACCGGTCCACAGAGGATGCCATAGCCATTGCTCTCCACTAAGCTGTGGGACATCTGGCCCTTTTGGATACCTATGTCAGTATGCTGTTTGTCGACTACAGCTTGGTATTTATTACCATTATCCCCAACATTCTGGTGGAGAAGCTAAGCTTCCTGGGCCACACTTTTGTTTGTTGTATTATTTAGTTGTAACAGGAAACATTAAAAGTAAAAATAAAACATTTACAAGTTTCCAAACTGTGTTTTGTTTTGCTGCTCCAGACTATTTGTGTTTATGTTAGAGAGGGCAAAATGGCTTTTGACAGTAAAGGTTGACAACCCCTGGTGGAAAGTATACTGTATCTTGAGAGATAGAAATTAACATCACCTGCACCCCCATTTCTGACCGCGTCACAGACAGAAATTTGTTCAATCGACGAGAGAGACATTGTGTTTAAAGGCCGTCAAAGCACACTCAAGAGGAAGTGGAAAAAACATTAGCAGAGATCTCAGAGTAGAAGGCAGACACATTTAAAGTGGTGAGCCAAATCAATATTGAGAGGTGGCGGCCATGAGCAAAGATCTGAAAACATTGATTTGTCTTGATGTATTCAGGGGAAGCAGCATTTCCTTTACAAAGAATGGTTTATGAATAGTGTACAGTGGAACCCATTTATGTCAGACTGATATAAATATAAATTCAAACTAGCCATTGCTTGCACTGGTGGTTTTGAGCAGACACATAAGGGGAATGGTTGATACGGGATTTTCAAATACACATCTGATTGTTGACATGGTTTTCCTCCATTTTTACATAGAGAGTGCATTTCATTGTTTTCAGTAATCAGTAATTTTCTAGTATGTCTACAGTGACAAAGTTTTCATGCTCAAAAATTTATGGATGTATTTTGCAGTGGTAAATTCCAGTTTACTACTCCGTTATTCTGTTTTCGGCCTTGGTTTCCTCATTATGTTTTACGGCCAAGAACTTTCATTTCAATGTACCCCTAATTGTAATAATTTATAAGTCAGAAAAGAGAAAACATATTACACATAGGTCCTCTTCAAGCAGGCCTTATTTAGTAATACAAAGAACACGGTGGACCAAGATTTGATTACCATATTTTTCGGACTATAAGTCGCAGTTTTTTTCATAGTTTGGCCGGGCTCCAGTGCGACTTATATATGTTTTATTCCTTCTTTATTATGCATTTTCGGCAGGTGCGACTTATACTCCGAAAAATACGGTAGTTGGTTAATATTAGAAATGTCCAATAATGGCTTTTTTGCCAATATGCGATATTCCGATATTGTCCAACTCTTAATTACCGATTCCGATATCAACCGATACCGATATATACAGTCGTGGAATCAACACATTATTATGCCTAATTTTGTTGTGATGCCCCGCTGGATGCATTAAACAATGTAACAAGGTTTACCAAAATAAGAGAACAACTTCAACTCAAGTTATGGAAAAAAGCGCCAACATGGCACTGCCATATTCATTATTGAAGTCACAAAGTGCATTATTTTTTTTAACATGCCTCAAAACAGCAGCTTGGAATTTGGGACATGATCTTTTTTGCCAATATGCGATATTCCGATATTGTCCAACTCTTAATTACCGATTCCGATATCAACCGATACCGATATATACAGTCGTGGAATCAACACATTATTATGCCTAATTTTGTTGTGATGCCCCGCTGGATGCATTAAACAATGTAACAAGGTTTACCAAAATAAGAGAACAACTTCAACTCAAGTTATGGAAAAAAGCGCCAACATGGCACTGCCATATTCATTATTGAAGTCACAAAGTGCATTTTTTTTTTTAACATGCCTCAAAACAGCAGCTTGGAATTTGGGACATGATCTCCCTGAGATAATCCTGATACCCACTACAACAATAGGAAATACTATACTTTGACTTTTACAAAGTGCATTTTTATTTTTTTAAACATGCCTCAAAACAACAGCTACAAAAACAATGAAGGCACACAGCTTGAGTCCAGAGTATACTAGAGTAATAAAGTACACAATAACATAGTCCTCCTTTAGTGCAAGACTGCGTGATATACTGTATAACAGGAAATTATAAACTGGGCTCAATCTGCCCTGCTCTAACATATTTGTATGAGTAACACAAATGTGCTGCAAGCTAGTGGTGAGTCCTTGAAGTGGCCTACCAGTCAGTCAGAGCTTCTGAAATGCTGCGTTGAGACAGAGCAGCTCCGCTCACTGCAAGCTGTAAAGTGTGCGCCATGCAGGGCAGACTAGCCACACCAAACTCCACCGTAGCTTTTGCCATTTTGCGTGGGCTTTCGCCTTGGGTTGTTTTTTATTGTATTTTTGTTTTTTCTCGGCGGAGTCTTTAAGCGTCAACTGTGTGGAACTACTTTTTTTCGCTGTTTGCTTTTCATCCATCTTCCGCTTGTATTCATCGTGTATCTCCTTATGATTCTTGAAGAGGTGGGAGATCAAATTGCTCGTATTAAAGGAAGACATCTTGGTTCCTCCTCGCCTAACCAACTTGTTGCAGTCATTGCAAATTGCCAGTTTTTTATCCGTCGGACACACTTTAAAATAATCCCAAACCAGTGTCGTTAGTCAGTCACTGAGCGAGCTCGCTTGTTAGCCAGGCTACAGCACCGGCAACAACAGACTCTAGTTGTTGTTATGCTCCGCTCGCGGCAGTTTGATGAGGTCATCAAGCGGCGCCAGTAAACGTCTCATGCTGCAGTCGTCAACTCCTGTGTTGTGTGTGGGAGATGGGAGAGGGGAGGGGCTGCTGACTGGGAGACGCAACTGCTTCTCCCTAAGTCCGTGTTTTACCAGATATGTACCGCTCCGTACAGCGGCGTTTTAAAAAGTCATTAATACTACTTTTTGAAACCTATACCCAGAGGTGGGTAGTAACGCGCTACATTTACTCCGTTACATCTACTTGAGTAACTTTTGGGATAAATTGTACTTCTAAGAGTAGTTTTAATGCAACATACTTTTACTTTTACTTGAGTATATTTATAGAGAAGAAACGCTACTTTTATCTACATTCAGCTCGCTACTAATTTTTATCGATCTGTTAATGCACGCTTTGTTTGTTTTGGTTTGTCAGACAGACCTTCATAGTGCCTGCATTTCAACAAATACAGTCACTGGTGACGTTCACTCCGTTCCACCAATCAGATGCAGTCACTGGTGACGTTGGACCAATCAAACAGAGCCAGGGGTCACATGACCTGACTTAAACAAGTTGAAAAACTTATTGGGGTGTTACCATTTAGTGGTCAATTGTACGGAATATGTACTGTACTGTGCAATCTACTAATAAAAGTTCCAATCAATCAATCAAAAGTGGGAAGGAAAAAAGACCCTTTTTTATTTCAACCTTACATCCCGTCAAAAGCCTAAAGACTGACTGCACAGTTCCTGTCTTCACAATAAAAGTGCCGCTCCATCGCACCTGCGCTTTCAAAATAAGAGTCTCCGAAAGCCAGCGCAAACAAGCTAGCAAGCTACGGAGTTTGCCGCCAATGACAAAAAAATTTATTTCTTGTAAAGTGTATAAAAACGAATATGGAAGCTGGACAAATAAGATGCCAAAAACCAACCACTTTCATGTGGTATTAGACAGAAAGGAGGAACTTTTTTTCTCCTCCATTTGACAACGTGGACGTTATCAGCACTACTGTCTGATTACAATCAATGCAAGTCATCAGAATCAGGTAATACACCAACTTATATTCTTGTCTTCATGAAAGAAAGGAATCTATTTGTGTTAAACATGCATGTATATTCATTAAAACACCTTTAACATGTAAACAAATACGGCAAAATAAATAAATATAAATTATATACTGTATATATATGTATATATATATATATTTATATATATATATATACTGTATATATATATATATATATATATATATATATATATATATATATATATATATATATATATCAATGTATCTGCGATGAGGTGGGGACTTGACCAGGGTGTACCCCGCCTTCCGCCCGATTGTAGCTGAGATAGGCTCCAGCGCCCCCCGTGACCCCGAAGGGAATAAGCAATAGAAAATGGATGGATGGACATCAATGTATGTATGTATGTATATATATATATATATATATATATATATATATATATATATATATATATATATATATATGTGTGTGTGTGTGTGTGTATGTTACTCATCAGTTACTCAGTACTTGAGTAGTTAATTTCACAACTTACTTTTTACTTTTACTCAAGTAAATATTTGGGTGACTACTCCTTACTTTTACTTGAGTAATAAATCTCTAAAGTAACAGTACTCTTACTTGAGTACAATTTCTGGCTACTCTACCCACCTCTGCCTATACCGATAATTTCCGATATTACATTTTAAAGCAGTTATCGGCCGATATTATCGGACATCTCTAGTTGATATAGATGGGTTGTCAACATAAACGTATAAGTAATACGTGATAATCTCTTACATTCAGTAAAAGGTCTAAAGGTTGAATAGGATGATTTTATAGCACTTTGCTTGTTATGATCTAATCACAATGGACCGATAAGCAACTTGATTTTCCTCATGTTTGCAACAGTACTCAGGTCTTCCAGGAGAATGAGCAAGAAACAACATTACTTTTTAGGAAAGCCTCAGCTTAAGTCCATTCACAGGTTGATGGCCAACTAAAACAATTAGAGTATGTAAGAGAGTGGTAGACTAAGGAGGAGCGAGAAAGAGGGGATGAGTGTGTATTGTAATAGACTGGTGCAACCAGTGAGGTAAGGTTGTATTTACCCAAACAAAGTTATAATCACAAGCATGGTGCAGCAGAATGATACGTTTGTGTCAGCAGTAAAATCAACCCTGAGAGAAGCCATTACTCGTATGTTCACACGGTAATCATGTGACAAAAAAGGCTCTTTTGTTTGCAGTTGACACATGCTGAGGTTTGAAGTCCATACAGTATGTGTGTCCTACATCTCAGATGGTTGATATTATGAGTCTGTCTTTTATTGTTACAGGGCAGATTATTTGCAAAAATACTCATTATTTGAGACTTTGGTGGGTCTCTTCATTTATGTAGTACAATAAGCAGCATGGTTTTCATCCAACCATTTTCTACTATTGCTGATTCTGTTTAGGTCACTGCAGTCCCTAAGCCAGAGATATTCAACTGAATTCCTTTGGGGGCCACATTTTCAGAAAGCTAAGGGCCGTGTGGGGGTTTTATTTTGTATATTACGGCGAACCAGCGTCCTCAACAGTAGACATTTGATTTTGGTCTATTCATTTTGTCAGACTTACAAGAGCGATCTGCTGTTTTTGAGGAACTTCTGCAAAAATGTGAATCTCTCACAAGTTTTTATACCGAACGCATGGGACACTATCGCGTTATATTTGTGTATTAATTTTGAGGTTGCAGAGGCAGATTTTGAGGACAGAAAATATGTTTTGCAAGCACAGATATAATATTTTGAAAATTAATTGAACTCAAGCGAAAAATTAAAATCTTTGAGCGAATATAACGGTATTTTGTGCACAATAAAAATGTTTTCATGTTTGCTATGATCCATGCGCTCTCTCACGCTCCTCAGCTTTTTTCAAAACCTGCTCAGATTTCTGCTACGTGCTCGCGCAAGTTTAAGCACACTATTGTATTTGTGTCAAAAAGACAACCAATCAGAGAACTGGACAAATGTACACTTTGATTGGCTGATTTGTCTTCAATGAAATCACTCTGAAAATGTTTTTAACATGGCGGCTCTATATTAAAGGAGGGACTTTAAAGTATAGCTTTATTCATTCATTTAAAACATCTAAAACCAGACATGTAAAGCTTGGGTGACATTAGTTATATGAATAAGTGTTAAAATACAAGACCGAAACTATCGTAATGTTGAGCGACCTCCGTGCTCTTCGCTCCTCTCTTTGCCCAGAGAGAGACTCTCCCATTCAGCTTTTGCAGACGGTTTCGACGGGGCCATCTTGAAATCTTTACTTTCTCTGAGATGCCATCTGCATAAATGTCAGCTATGTGAAACGCTACACTACTCTTTCTAAGCCTAACATTTGCTGTGAATTGGCGCTGTAAAACATAACATTGAATCCTTGTTGTGAGGTCTGCTGTCAAATCTCATTGCAGGCCTGATGCCAGCACCAATTCCCACTATTGCTCCTTTCATTAAGCATGTAAGACAAAAGCTTATAGAAAGCAGAGAGCTAAAGTAGTTGTGTAATGTAGTAACTATGGATGGATCGACATGACTTTACGGGAGCTCAACTCCGTCTGGATCCCACATAGCTCAACCTAGGACTGGTAGATTATACGATACCAATATATATATATCAATAGACACCTAATCGATATCAATGAAAAATGTGGTGGATAAAAAAACTTTGATGATTATTTTTTCTTGTTTGTCGGAAGAAAACGGAAGTTGCTAAGCAAAGCTGGTTGCATGAACAAAGGCACTCGCTCTCTGGTAACCGAGCAATGCAGGAAGTGATCACTGATCAGTGGCAGTGACATGCTAACAGCCAATCAGGTAACAGCGTCAACTATCAAATGGTTGTGCCATCTTGTTGTCTCACTGCTGATTATTTGCATGGAGTGAGAAGAGAACCTAAAAATGAATACTGCAGACAGCAATGAAAACGATAAATTGTCGATTGTCGATAAAACAGGAAAACTCGCCTCAACACTATGGTAGTTTTTTGGATTTATTTAAAACGGACCGTAGTCAGACCAATGTGGTCTGTAAATTATGCAAAGCGCTCGTCCCCACCACCTTAGCCATGCTCACTCTAGAGCACAGCAGTAACTTCCTTGCACAAAACACACAAAAAATAGTTCTCAGGTTTCTCCATGTTTACATTTTCACACTTCGCACTATTTTGTTACACTTTCTTAAGCATATTCCATATTTTTCACCTTAATTTTAAGAGTTTATTGTTAAGTATTCAAAGTGAGTTTAGAAAGTTGTCTGACTGTTGGGTTGACATTTCCTTTTCTTTCTGTTTTGATAGCTGAGGGGATTATAATCAGAAGAAGGTTAAAGGGGAACATTATCACAATTTCAGAAGGGTTAAAACCAATAAAAATCAGTTCCTAGTGGCTTATTTTATTTTTCGAAGTTTTTTTCAAAATTTTACCCATCACGCAATATCCCTAAAAAAAAGCTTCAAAGTGCCTGATTTTAACCATCGTTATATACACCCGTCCATTTTCCTGTGACGTCACATAGTGATGCCAACTCAAACAAACATGGCGCATAGAACAGCAAGCTATAGCGACATTAGCTCGGATTCAGACTCGGATTTCAGCGGTTTAAGCGATTCAACAGATTACGCATGTATTGAAACGGATGGTTGTAGTTTGGAGGCAGGTAGCGAAAACGAAATTGAAGAAGAAACTGAAGCTATTGAGCCATATCGGTTTGAACCGTATGAAAGCGAAAACGACGAAAACGACACGACAGCCACACGGGAGAAAGCGAGGACGAATTCGGCGATCGCCTTCTAACCAACGATTGGTATGTGTTTGTTTGGCATTAAAGGAAACTAACAACTATGAACTAGGTTTACAGCATATGAAATACATTTGGCAACAACATGCACTTTGAGAGTGCAGACAGCTCAATTTTTATCAATTAATATATTCTGTAGACATACCCTCATCTGCGCTCTTTTCCTGAAAGCTGATCTGTCCAGTTTTGGAGTTGATGTCAGCAGGCCAGGGAAGCTATGGTCGATATTCTTCTCTTGATCATCTTCGGTGGCATAAGGGACGGTGTGAGCCAAGACATCCAGGGGGTTTAGCTCGCTCGTCTGCGGGAACAAACTGCTTGCTGTGCTACCGAGGTCCTTTGTCCCTGAATTGCTCACACACTCCGGCAGATTCAATGGGGGTCTGGCGGCAGATTTCTTTGACTTTATCGTTGGAAATGCATCTGCTTTGAGTGTCGCAGGATATCCACACATTCTTGCCATCTCTGTCGTAGCATAGCTTTCGTCGGTAAAGTGTGCGGAACAAACGTCCAATTTCTTGCCACTTTCGCATCTTTGGGCCACTGGTGCAACTTGAATCCGTCCCTGTTCGTGTTGTTACACCCTCCGACAACACACCGACGAGGCATGATGTCTCCAAGGTACGGAAAACAGTCGAAAAAACGGAAAATAACAGAGCTGATTTGACTCGGTGTTTGTAATGTGTTTGAGAAAATGGCGGATTGCTTCCCGATGTGACGTCACGTTGTGACGTCATCGCTCCGAGAGCGAATAATAGAAAGGCGTTTAATTCGCCAAAATTCACCCATTTAGAGTTCGGAAATCGGTTAAAAAAATATATGGTCTTTTTCTGCAACATCAAGGTATATATTGACGCTTACATAGGTCTGGTGATAATGTTCCCCTTTAATACAATTAATAATGTTATCATGTAATGTAATAGTAATAATGGTTGGATTATTACATTTAACATATGTTTCTCCTGGTCCTTATTTTTGATAGGTCATAAAATATATCAATATTTATGAACATCGACCAATTCAAAACACTTGATACAGTTGTCAGCCATATTGCCTAGCCCTTGCTCAACCTCTAGTTACCTCACCGAATTCCTGTTTACAAATCAACATCATTCTATAACTTTGCCTCCCTGCTGCAAATATACACTCACAGCCTGGCCACAACATTAGACACAAACTTCTAATAAAATCAAACTCTTAAAGTCTACCGTTACAAAGATAATAATACTTCATTTTGATTGACAGTGTAAGAAAATATATTCCTGTCAGTCAGTGTGCTTGTGTTAACAAGCCATTACCCATAAAGACAGGAGCTGCAAATATAGTATGTCATATGGATAGTGATTTTTACCATTGAGTGAATAAGTAATAATGGAAAGGGATGTGATATGCTAAGATGCCTATAAAATCGTGTTCATGTCAATAAGAGGTTGTTTTCAAGTTATCGGTGGACAGTGGATTCCGCGGCTGGAGCGCTGCCCCGCCTGCATGCATACATACATACATACATATACATATATATACACATACATACATATATACATATACAAAATCCAAAACCAGTGAAGTTGGCATGTTGTGTAATTCGTAAATAAAAACAAAATACAATGATTTGCAAATCCTTTTCAACTTATATTCAATTGAATATATTGCAAAGACGAGATATTTAATGTTTGAACTGAGAAATTGATTTTTTTTGCAAATAATCATTAACTTAGAATTTAATGGCAGCAACACATTGCAAAAAAGTTGGCACACGGTCACTTTTACCACTGTGTTACATGGCCTTTCCTTTTAACAACACTCAGTTAACATTTGGGAACTGAGGAGACCAATTTTTGAAGCTTTTCAGGTGGAATTATTTCCCATTCTTGCTTGTTGTACAGCTTAAGTTGTTCAACAGTCCGGGGTCTCCGTTGTCATATTTTACGCTTCATAATGCGCCACACATTTTCAATGGGAGACAGGTCTGGACTACAGGCAGGCCAGTCTAGTACCCACACTCTTTTACTATGAAGCAACGCTGTTGTAACACGTAGCTTGGCATTGTCTTGCTGAAATAAGCAGGGGCGTCCATGGTAACGTTGCTTTGATGGCAACATATGTTGCTCCAAAACCTGTATGTACTTTTCAGCATTAATGGTGCCTTCACAGATGTGCAAGTTACCCATGCCTTGGGCACTAATACACCCCCATACCATCACAGATGCTGGCTTTTGAACTTTGCGCCTAGAACAATCCGGAAGGTTCTTTTCCTCTTTGTTCACGATGTCCACAGTTTCCAAAAACAATTTGAAATGTAGACTCGTCAAACAACAGAACACTTTTACACTTTGCATCAGTCATCTGAGATGAGCTCAGGCCCAGCAAAGCCGGCAGCGTCTCTGGGTTTTGTTGTTAAATGGCTTTCGCTTTGCATAGTAGCGTTTTAACTTGCACTTACAGATGTAGCGACCAACTGTAGTTACTGACAGTGGTTTTCTGAAGTGTTACTGAGACCCTGTGGTGATATCCTTTACACACTGATGTCGGTTTTTGATGCAGTACCGACTGAGGGATCCAAGGTCACGGGCATTTAATGTTACGTGCAGTGATTTCTCCAGATTTTCCGAACCTTTTGATGATATTACAGACCTTAGATGGTGAAATCCCTAAATTCCTTGCAATAGCTTGTTGAGAAATGTTGTTCTTAAACTTTTTGACAATTTGCTCACGCATTTGTTCACAAAGTAGTGACCCTCACCCCGTCCTTGTTTGTGAATGACTGAGCATTTCATGGAAGCTGCTTTTATACCCAATCATGACACCCACCTGTTCCGAACTAGCCTGTTCACCTGTGGGATTTTACAAATAAGTGATGAGCATTCCTCAACTTTCTCCGTTTTTTTTGCCACTCGTGCCAGCTTTTTTTGAAACATGTTGCAGGCATCAAATTTCAAATGAGCAAATATTTGCAAAAAAATACGTTTTCCAGTTCAAACGTTAAGTATCTTGTCTTTGCAGTCTATTCAATTGAATATTAGTTGAAAAGGATTTGCAAATCATTGTATTCTGTTTTTACTTACGATTTACACAACGTGCCAACTTTACTGGTTTTGGGGTTTGTACATACATACATACATACATACATACATACATATATATATATATATATATATTAATTTAGCACTCCATTTAAACTATGAAATTAACCTACCTAAAGACGTTGTGTAGCTTTCTACATTTTTCCCAACAGCCTGTAATTGTTCGTGTTTTATTTTTTTGATTTGTTCTTTACTCTGCATTTTGAGAGCTGCCTGTTCTAAATTCACCAAACACCTGATGTCCTTCCAGACCCTGATGCAACTAGTGTATCTCTCGGAACAACTCGGCTGTTCTCGTTGTCGGTTAACCTTTGACACACGCTTCCAAAATGGCTGCGCCCATGTTGTTTATACCAATTAACGTTAATTATGTGATGTCTTAAACAGTTGAAAATGCAAGAAAAGTCATGTCTGGGTGTTTTTATCAATTTATTTGATGAAACAATTACGTTACAATTGTCCATTATAGGGATGTCACAGTATGAACATTTGTGACCAAAATTATCACGGTTATCATTATTATGGCGGTATTTTTAAATATGTTTGAAAAGTACTTATACCGAAATCTTTTAACTAAATTTTATTTAACAAAAAACACATTCAAAATGTTATACTTTGTAGAAGAAACAATATTGTAGATAACTGTTACATGTTAAAAATTAAATGTGCATATGAAAGCAACATAAGCATTATTAGAGTAATATGGCAGAAACTAAATAACATAAATAAATAAAAATACATGTAAAAATGTGAAAGATGGCACATGATGGCCAAAAAATGCAACTTCACTTTTTGTCCTAGTATACAACAATAGTGTTGATATTTGAGAGATCTAGTCTTACACATATCAGAGAACACCTCGCAACTATTTGAAAGATTTGCAATGATATATGACAGCACTGCAGTGAGGTATATTGCCATTTTTGTCGAGGGAGCATAATCAGCTGCTTCTGGCAGACATCAGGTATTGTATGTGTGATGTTGGTGGATGATGATGATGATGAACTGTAACTGTGGCATCCAACTTGCCCACTGCATGACCACTCTGTAAATCAGGGAAAAGCAAATGTATTATTATTTTTATTAGATGCTAATTATTATTATAATCATCTGACTGACACACACACTGTGACACACAAACCCTAATGCTACAGTTGTAAAAACAAAACACGTTGCAGTGTTTCTGCTAGGATTTGTTTTTAACACTAAGTTTTAAAAGTAACGTAAAGTAGCAGCGGTCAGTAACAGCACAAAACAGAAGTACATTTTACTCTGCTGCAGTATATCTTCTGTGCACACACTCCTTGTGCTCACCAATAGCGCCCAATAACAAGTAACTTTATGTAACACATAAGTGTAACTATAAGAACGTTTGACAGGCCAACGATGACAAGTTCATTTTCAAACACTTTCCATCATGCCTTCAGCTACAAGTTGACGTACCTTGCACTCGACGTGGAGTTGTGACTGGCTCAACATGTTGAAGTGTTGCCTCCCTTCGCGGGAAATTTTTTTCTGCATTTTCTGGTGATGGGCTGACTGTCCTCATTTATTTTACCTTCAGCATGCTTTACCAACCCAAAATACGTCCAGACTTCAGATGTTGTCCGTTTACTAGGAGGGCAACATCTCAAGAGCGGGGTCCGTGTGTTGTTTTCCACCATCTTGCATGCACCATCTTCGGAGGCGCGGCTGCTTGTGAGTTTTCAGGAAGTGAGCAATTCCCTTAGAATGCATTAATAAATTACAGTTTTTCAATAATTAAAGAATTGTTATTAGTATTACTAACCGTCCGGAATTTTACCGCAGTTTATCATTATATCGTTTACCGTTGCATCCCTAGTCCATTAACAAGTAAAAAGTCAAGGGCAGTCGCGGCATGTTCTTGCCGTAAATGCTAGTGTGTGTGTTTATCAATAATTAAAGAATTGTTGTTAGTATTACTGACCGTCCGGAATTTTACCGCAGTTTATCATTATATCGTTTACCGTTGCATCCCTAGTCCATTAACAAGTAAAAAGTCAAGGGCAGTCACGGCATGTTCTTGCCGTAAATCCTTGTGTGTGTGTGTGTGTGTGTGTGTGTGTGTGTGTGTGTGTGTGTGTGTGTGTGTGTATATATATGTATGTATGTGTATAAGGATATATATACTGTATATATTTTTTGGGTGCTCTTGGGGCCTGCTTGTCCGGCAAGGGTCGGCACCTCAGGCTACTGCTACTGGGGTCCATGGGTCACCGTCCACCCCTTCCATATGCCCGTCTGGGTTGGGGCCTGCTGGGTCTAGTCCGCACGCCTATCGTGGCAGCTTGGTGCGCTGCAGAATATTCTTCAGTGCTGCAAGTCGGCCTGCTGCTGGGGTAGTGACCTTGTGTGTTAGCGTGTCTGTGATTTCCTTTTTTTTTTCCCTCAGAGGGTGAATCCACCAGGGCAGTTGCTGGATGTTCCATCTCCATCGTTGGGTCGCTGCAGGTGGGTTCGGTGGTTGCCGTGGCCTCGTTCTGGGCGGTCTTGCGGCAGGCCCCGGCGTGCTCTCCTGGGGGAGTTGGGAAAGTGGATGTCCAGTTGCTGGTGGGACGGGGGCAGTCTTCCCGTCCGGCTGCGGGGAGGCTCTGGGACCCTCGGGGCAGAGTGTCCTGTCTTTCTGCCGGCATGGGGTGAGTGCTCTTGCTGACTTGGGGCCTGGCTGTCTTCTGCTTCTCCCATGCCGTGTCCTCTGCTGGGCGCGTCTGTTTATGGCCTGCCACTGGTCCTGCTGGGCGGCACAGTGGGGTTCCTGTCGCTTGCCGGCCTGGCAGTTTGGGGCCGGTGGTCCCTTGTTTCCTGGGCACCGCACCTGCTGTTTTGAGTTGGGTTCTCAGAGTGGCTGGGGCCGTTCTTTAGCTCCCACACACACTGGGAGACAAATATATTGTACATACAAATTCACGTACGTATATTAATTCATTAATAAGCACATTCATAGGTACCTACGCTCCCACATACATACACACTCACGGTACATACATCCACACGCACATTTACTGTACAAATATACTTACACATACTGTACATATACAAGCACATATGCATCCATACAGTCATGCATATAATCAAATTTCATCAAACATATATTAACGTTGTTCCTCTAGGGGAAACTGGGTAAAACATGGCACACTGACAAAGCTTAACCTATTGTTACTATAACAATCTACAAGGTTAATACAGTTTGCTTCTCTTTCTTCCCCTTCATTTATCTGCTTTCTTTTGTAATTCAAGTTATCATTACTTATATGTATTGTTGCATTTGACACAATTGTATTGTTGATAATAGAGATGATTATTGTTATTATTCATTCAAAATAGTACCATTTCTATTGGTATTTTCATTGCTCCATTTGTAGTGCAATAATGTTCGTTGTCATTTCTGTGTTATTAATATTTACTTCACTAACTGCTTCTTTGCTATTACTTTTTGTATCGTATTTCTACATATCGTATTTGCTGATGCTGTTCTGTTGTTGTTGTTATTGTTGCTGTTGTTGTTGTCTCTCTGTCTTAACCCCCTCTTGTTCCTGCAATTTCCCCCTCCGTCTTCCGTTTTTTTCTCTTTCTATCCCCTCATGCTCCAATTCAGCTGAGCCAAACATTATATAAATCCATTTAATAAAGTCAAATACAAATAAGGCAAGAAGAGGAGTATCCTACACTTCTATTTTGTAAAGTAAATCTGTACAGCAAATATGCATCAACAATATGATTTGCCTGAGTAGCTGGACAGGACAAAAAATAAAATAAAATAAAAAATAAAAACACCAATGAACGTGCACTCGCTGATGTCACGCTTCACTTGACATCAGGCACCGCCTTTTAAAGGCACACATTCACGCACTCTTCTCTCATGAACTGCATACACCAAATATACTAACGTTTTTTTTTTTTTTTAATTAACTCGTTTATTACATTCCCTGGTAATTAATTACATCTATTAAATAACAAATCCGTAACTCAATTCCTTTTTAGGGAAAGTAACGCGTAAGTGTAAATTAAAGTAATTTTCCTAACACTGGTGGTGAGTAAGGACATTGGCCTGCTGCCACTAAGTTGTAATGTCTTCCGTCAAATCCCTCCCCTCCTCTCATGCATGTACAAGCCGGATCAGGGAGCCAGCACATGGATAAAGTATCTTCAACAAGACAGGACGGGACAGGAAGTGCCCCGCCTATCATAGCAGGAGGCTCGGCCAAGAAGTGTCAAGGCCAGTAACACCTTAAACCTTGAAAGGTGATAAGAACCAAAAGGACAACTCAGTGGTAGTGTAACTCACAGGGGTCTCCGGAGTTTTCAGCCTCATTAGACCGTTGACCACATGAGATCATCATCAAAGTGACCATAACGGAGATGGAAGACACAATAGATTACGAAACTCCTGATTTTACATTGGGTAATGCGCTAAAAGCAATAAGAATTTAAGTGGAAAAATACAGTTTGCGACTATAATGCAATATTTTTTTAAATATAGCATGGTTCAGTTCACACGGTGTACAGAGCTAAAACAACAGTCAAATAGCTAGTGCACCTGTCAGCATTGTTTTCAACACATTCTACGCAGTTGCTTTTAAAGGCTAGTGTACTCAGCCAGAAACCTGTGAATGTTGCGGAAGCACAGACACAGGATGGATTATAATCGGTTCGATTTCAGGCTTTGTTGTACAAAAGTTTAAGTGGAAAAAATCAACAGAAAAGCTGTCGGCAAGGTATAGGAGAAGAGAAATGAAAACCTCAAGAGGGGCTGAGGGTGTGAGACAAAGGCAAGTTAAACGGTCTGACCTGTACTCACAAAATTAAAATCCTTTCTGGAAATACATCTATTCATTGTGAAATGAAAGGATGGGCGCTTCAGAGTGACATTACCTACAATACAGTAGGTGGCCGAGACAGATACCAAACAATACCAATAACCAATAGAAAAAACACCTTACAAAAAGACACAATGTAACCTGTTTCGGTAAACATTCTACAACTTGGCTGACTTACGTCGACATAAAAAATTGTAAAAGTAGCAATTCCTTGTGACTTGAAAGGACGATAATAAAGGATTTTCTAACCTGTTGAAATATTTTCTCCGTTTGTACATTTCATGAGTCTGAGATCTGAAATACCTTTACCCCCCTTCCTGCCCTTCTTTATTATTAGTTGTTGACATAACCACAAATGTTATATTTTCAAAAACATGCAAGACCTTCATCCATCCATTTTCTACCGCTTGTCCCGTTCGGGGTCACGGGGGGTGCTGGAGCCTGTCTCAGCTGCATTCGGGCGGAAGGCAGAGTACACCCTGGACAAGTCACCACATCATCGCAGGGCCAACACAGATAGACAGACAACATTCAAACTCACATTCACACTAGGGCCAATTTAGTGTTGTCAATCAACCTATCCCCAGGTGCATGTCTTTGGAGGTGGGAGGAAGCCGGAGTACCCGGAGGGAACCCACGCAGTCACGAGGAGAACATGCAAACTCCACACAGAAAGATCCCGAGCACAGGATTGAACCCAGGACCTTCGAATTGTGACGCACTGACCCCTCTCTCCCACCGTGCTGCAACATGCAAGACCTAATAAAGTTGTTAGTACTACAACAACAAAAAATACAAATGCAACACTTTGATCCCATTTTTCATGAGTTGAACTCAAAGATCTAAAGCTTTTACTATATAAACAAAATACCTTGTCCTCTCAAATAGTGTTCACACATCTGTCTAAATCTGTGTTAGTGAGCATTTCTTATTTGCCAAATTAATCCATGCCACCTCACAAGATGCTGATTAAACAGCATGATGATTGCACAGGTGTGCCTTAAGTCTGCCCACAATTAAAGGCCACTCTGAAATGGGCTGTTTGGTTTTATTGGGAGTCTGGCGGGGTCAGAAAAGCAGTCAGTATATGGTGTGACCACCATTTGCCTCACGCAGTGCAACACATCTCCTTCGCATAGAGTTAATCAGGTGGTTCATTGTGGCCTGTGTAATGTTGGTCCTCTCCTCTTTTTTATGTCGACAAAAGGTGGCATTGTATGTATGTAGAGTACGTACTCTGTGTACGTATGTCGACTTCGGTGGGTATTATTAAATAGAAAGAAGAACACACTGTACTGGGACTTGCGTTGATCAACTTTGACGGGTTAATTCTGTAAATGGGGTCAACTTTAACAGGTTGCACCATATAAAACATGCATTGTGCATTTGCCTGTGCTGCATCATTGGACTCCGATCCACCCAATCAATTAATGATAAATGACCTATGTGAGCATTAAGTTGGCTTAGTTATCTATTGCGTACCTCAAATAAAAAAAATAGGTCAAAATTGGAACTATTATATACAGTATATAATGCTCTGAAAATAGTTTTTATGGTGGCCCACTGAACGAGCTTTAGTTTATTATAATGTTTTTTGGGGGGGTGTTTTGTGGTTAAGGATTGAGTTGTTGATTTTATAATAACTATATTTACTTTACATCCCGCTAAACAAAACATATATGTGACATTTGGGCTAGGCTGGATAAAGAGCTTTAAAAATGTAGGCTTTTGAATAAATGAACTAAATCCAAGTTTTAACCAAGTAGTATACATTGGTTCAGTTCGCTACAATACTGTTTGGAACTATGATATTGTTTCTATTACCACTAAAGGACTGTGTTGACATATAGTAGATCACTCTGCAACCTGCCTTCGTCAATAGAAAACCAAAACAACCACAACAAAAGGACCATTGGAATGGAACTAAGTAGAAAGCAGACTTTTGCCAAAGCTATATGTTAACAACTAAGGAGAAATGTAGGTAAAAGTGAGGTGTTTTTTTTTTTTTACTTCTGCCACTTAAAATGTGTGTGTTCTTGAGCAATCTACTGCCTGGTTCATGGTGTGTTTAGAACCAGGATGTAGTGGTATTGATTCTCTGTTGACAACAACTTGCATATGGTTTCTTTGAATTTTCCGATGTATTGCTGAAGTATCTTACTAGATATGTAAGACACAGATATTGCTCTATCACAAGCAAGTGATAGAGCAAGTTTTTTTTTTTAAACTCCCTTATTTAGACTGGCATTTGACAAGAAATTACAATATATTTGCATTATGTATTTCATTAAATTGCACCCTGTTATTTGCTTTATGTTTGTCCTGTAAAACACAATGAGCACCATTGTGATGTTGTAAGGTGCTATACAAATAAACTTTGATTGATTAGTTTGGGCTGAGCTTGTGTGATATCTAGCAGTTGCCCATTAAACCAGAGAAGCACTTGAAGTGTAGACCTCCACCAGGCCCTATGTCCCAAAAAAATCCCTGAATCCAGATAGTGATCTGGATCACTTCCAATCACTTGTCCCTTATCGTATTTCTGACCTTTCCTGAAAGTTTCATCCAAATCTGTCCACAACATTTTGTGGTACTGTATGTTGCCAACTAACAAACAAATATATTACTAGGAATGTCCTGATCCGATATTGATATCGGTCTGATATCAACTAAAAAACGTGTTCCAGATTATATTGGCATGCTTAAAAAATGTCCGATATAAGCAGTCCATTCCAAGCTCCGCTCCAGTAATCCCCACATGATCACAACAACAGCTGTGTGCAACAGGTACTAGGAGCGATGTGGGTTTCGTTCAAGTCCGAAAAAAACGTAACCTGACTCTCGCCAGACCCTTGTAGTTCGCTGAGCTCAACACAAGGGTCTGGGCTCGAAGGCACTGCAAACTCCTTCCAGATAGCAAAAAATAATGAACTAATCAGGATCGCCGGGCGGGATTTCATAGATGTGACAAAGCGCCGAAGGGACTGTTTGATTCAAACAACAATGGCGGCACGCAGCGAGGAGTCGTGTGCCGACAATGATTCTGCTATTGCAACTGTTTTGCGACATCGATCGAATATTAATTATTTAAAAGATGAACAGAGAAAGTTTTTGAAGTTATTTATTGGTGTCAAGGATGTTTTGGCTCTTCTTCCGACCGGGTTTGGATTTCCCAGCGTCGCTCTCATCAGCGTCACGGGTTGATTTCGATGTGAGTGGTTGAAGTAGCACGTCATTCAAGATAACGAAAAGTGGTTTATCCAATCACATACAATTATTTTTTTACAAGGCCCCGCCTTCTGAAATACATCTCCTATTGAGAACTCCCAGATTCTTGTGTGGAGCTCAGCGAACGACAAGGACCTGGCGAGAGTCAGGTAAAAATAAATGGGGAAGGTCTTAAAATTATAGTAAATACACCAGTGTTAGAATTTGTTGTATGTATGCTACTGTATTCCCACACTACACTTTCAAGTGAGGATCTAGTTGCCATAAAATGCAACAATGTCCACTACCTTATGTATGGCCAAATGGCTCTAAAGTCCTTACTCAGGACCCTATTCTACCGTTTGCGCTTAAGTGGGGTTTTTTTACGTGCTTGAAGTTTCGTACAGTTTTTCTTAGCCTGGATTTCATATGGACATGAAACGGTTGCGGAACGGCACCCAAACGGCGGCAGACTTTTTCCCTTTTTATTGAAGTCTAAGTGTCCATTTCCACTGCCTGCATTCCAGCGCTTCTATATTTCCTGGACGCTGCAACAAATCTGTTAAATTTAGCTAATATGTGCTTGTGTTGGACAGGAAGTCATGCACACACACCAAATAAGACTGCATATCATGCTTCTTTTGTGTTAAACAAAAGCGTTGTAGGTAGCCTAAATAAAGGTGCTTTCAAATGCTTTATATTATGTCATTTATATTTTAGTCATATTAGCTGACTTAAAATGTGTAATTTTGTTGACTAAAACTAACTTAATCAATTTAGATGGCGACCAAAACAAATACATTATTGTCAAAAGTAAAACTAAAACAAATGTTTCTATTAAAAAAGTGGTCAATCATACATCGACATTGATGTATGCGGGCAATTTGTAATAAGAAGAACAGGATGGACCTGGACTGGTTGACCTGGTCGACATTGACAGGTTGTCGACATAACTGGAGTCTACTGTACTATGAAAAAGGGGCCACTTTTGTGTCTCAAAGAATACAGTGTGCACAGTGGCAAGATTTGTACTTCAGTAAAGCAGAACCTTCCTCTACTTGGTCTGAAAAGAGTTAATGAGAAAGTGTAATGCTGCTTCTTGGATGCAGTCCCATCTCTCCCATTCCTGCAGAAAGCCCATGGTGACCACACGTCTTCCATCTGCCCCCATCGCTGCCTGCTCTTAAGTCTGACTGATAGCACAGCAAAATTGCTGCCATACTCAACTTTTCTATTCTCAAGTTGCGCAGATGCAACAACATTTAAATGCATCTTTCTGTACGCTCCATCTGCTCTTATCTAATACTGTAAGAACAAGAACGTCTTTATTTGCAAACGTGAAAGAAATACACACCAAAAGGGAAGTCAAGAACAATTGCTTAGTGACAGACACTTGCATCCCCCACTTGCTTTGGCAAAGCTACAGCCCAGTTTACATAGCAGGGAGCGTACAATACCGTCTTTGTCTCTCATCTCACACAGACAACTTTTCAAGAACAAATCCGCGGTAACGGAAGACAACAACCTATCACTTCTGTATTCTCTGTTTTTATCTCTATTGCATCATATGTGGTTCTTTCCTGACCCAAAATAAACTCAGGCTGCTCTGGCTGAATTGTAGCAAACACTTGAATAGTAATGGTCTTATGCACAGTGCATGAAGAATTGTTTTCCCATTTAAAATACGGTGACCTTTCTTTGAGAGTTACGCACGCAAGTGACAGAAGCAATAGCAGCCAGCTGCAGTTAACTATTGACAGTAGAGGACATGTGACCAGAGTATGAATGGCGGTAGGCAAGCTATTGCGCAAGTCACACCCTAGTAGCATGCGTGGGCGTGAGCAAGAGAGTGTAGTCAAGGTGGGAGATAGGTTGGCATGTTAAAAACAAGGCTTACATGACCAGAGTTAATCGTTAATCGTTCACCCTTTACGACTGAAAAACAAATGAAAATGATGAAACAGGAATACTGAAAACAAACACCTCATCAACATGAAGTTTGTCCTTGTTTTATACGGATGAATTGTTTGAATGAAAGAAACAAGACTGTAAGACCGAGTACTGTACAGTATGGCCTTACAAGTTTGACTTTGGGGAAACAACATGAGTAGGACACATCCCTAGGGTATGACAAACTTGTTGCAAAAATGGGTTTTCAAAATGTATTTTCGATGATGAATGCCAAGCAACAGAATTGAATCGAGAAATGGCTAATAATCAGTATTGGTCAATTTTCTGGAAAAGTATGTGATCGCCATTGCTGATTAATACCTTTCAATGCCAATCGCAAACTCTGATCCCTTCAGGCTAATATTGCATTTATTTTTAGTACCCTAGCTGACAGGCTAGCAGCTAATTGTGTATTTCCATATACAGTTACACAATTAGCTGCTAGCTTGTCAGCTAGGGGACTAAAAATAAATACAATATTAGCCTTCATCATGGAAAATAAACTGCATTTATATATAAGAATGCTTAGATCGATTTTTTTTCTCTCAAAATAATTTTTTTGCTCTTGTTAATGTTTACTAATTCAGAAAATAAGTACCTGGACACAGGACGACTTTGAGGGTAATAATTATTTCAATGAGTAGTAGATAGTAGTTTTTGATTTTGTTTAGTGACCCCGAAAGGGGCAAGCACTAGAAAATGGATGGATGGATAGATGGATTTTGCTCTATTGACTTTTGTTTGCTTCAACAATTGTATGTAATAAAATATATTAAGGAAGTAGTTTAAATATTGTGTTGATATCGTTAAACTGTCAATAACACTTACCATAAAAAAATGGAAAAATGTACAGGTAATACATGTGATCGGTATCAGTCGATCTCACACATGGACGATCTGTTTTAGAAAGCATCATAAATCACTAATTAGAACATTCCTAATAAGTATTTGGATAATTTCTTCAATTAAAACATGTTTACATTCCGCTAGAATGATGTCACCGATTACAATATAACTTGTTTTGCTGCTTTTTTTTTTTTTCAGGCATTATGCATTGTGCAAGGTAGAATAAGATCATGTTCCTGATTGGAAAACGTTGCTAAGCATGGTCAAAATCAATGGAACTATGAATATGAAGTAATAAGTCAACTATTGCTATCTGCAACATTTTTGACAGTTATAAAAGAAACCTTTGGCCAATACAACCAAACTACCACTAAGTAAAATCAACATCAATGAAACTACAAATGAGAAATATCACACCAAATTTAGAATGATACATTTAAATAAACATTTTATAGATAAACTTTTCAACAGAAATACTTTGATATGAGATACCAGGGTACATATTTAAGACCGTTGAACTCGAAGCAATAGTCAATGATGAGCAAACTCCAAGAAAGAATGCACATTAGAGGGTGGCTTGTGGAGCTGACCTGTAACATGCCACTGAAAGAGGCTAAGACAGTTTGAGACAGAGGGAGGCTTAATTATTGGCTGACAAGATAAGGAAGGTGAACAGTGCCTTATGGCCCAGTAAGAGAAAGAATGTCTGTGTCATGAAGGCCAACACTTCTACCTTTACCTGTTTTTCTACTTATTTTATTGAATGTAATTTTAAGAATAAGGTTAGCTTTACTTTAGGAGTAACAAGTCATGACCACAAAAAGTTGTATAATATTTATTATTAGTAGTAGGTTGCTGAATAAAATATCAATTGATGGTGTAACTAATGTTGTGAATCTAATGTTTACGAAGTCTATTTTCAACAGTGTCTGGAAAAAAAATAGCGGTGACAACTTCAAGATATATACTTAAACAGTGTACATTTTCAAAATATAAATAACGATACTTTTGGTGAGGGTGGGGTGTGGTTTTATTTGCCATCAGGGAAATGAAACAAAAAACATCATGCAGACAAACAAAAAACAGGTTATAAAAGTGACTGTGAAGCAAAATGTATATAAAATATACACAACAGCATATCCAGTACATCTGAAATGTAGATTAAAATCATCAAAGGTTCGCGTTAATGTCGGGTCTAACAATTCAACGTCACTGATACTCTAATAGTGGTTGACTAGACTGACTTCCGTTAAAGTAGCGTGGCTTCAGTCACGGCATAAATCTGAGTATGATGAACGGTTGTCTGCCTCTGTATGTGCCAACCACTTCAGGCTATCGACACCCTTTTCACCCAGGTGTGCAGGGTACAAAAAATGTAAGGGTGGAAAACAATTGTTTTTCCTTCGTTGATTAGGAACATTTAATCAATCACTAGTTGGTACAGCAATATTTAAATGAAAATCTACTTTTTGCACTATTCATCCATTTTCTATAGCTTGTCCCATTCAGGATCAGCCTATCCCAGTTAACTTTGTGTAAAAAGTAGACTACACCCAGGATTAGTCGCCAGTCAATCACAGGACACATATAGAGACAGACAACCATTCACTAATTAGGGACTGAACCCACGTTGCCTGCAGCTAAAGTCATGTGAGTCAAACTAAACCGGGGGTGCCCAATCCGCATTTTGAAAAGTGTAGCCTTGGGCTACGTACACACTGCAGCATATGATGCTCAATTCAGATTTTTTTGTCAAATTTCATCTTTTTAAGTAATCGTTCACGATACCAACATAATATGTAACTTCTAAGAATGTCTAATGTGAACAGAATGTGTTCGTGAACTGGACTTGCATTAGCAATTGACGTCATGACGTCAAGCACTGCATTGTGTTTACAGAAGTAAATACGGCTACAATTCTAGAAGGTCTCAATTCTGCCGAACAAAATTTTGAGGATTTTGTTCAACTGTAGTCAAGATTTTCTCAACCGAATTATTGCCTTGGAAGATTAAGAAGGAAAATGATTTTGGTTCTCGCAGTTTGTGTTTTGATTTGTGGGAGAGCAGTGGGAACCTGTAGTGGTGGGATATTGACGTGAGTTCTAAAAAGAATTCCTTTTTGCCTGTTTTCTGCTCATTCTTCTATTCTTTCTTTTTGCAAACCTCCATTTTGGCGAAGAATTATGACGTTTTTCGCTCATTGATGACGTATAGAGTAGGGATGTCCCGATCCGATATTTGGATCGGATCGGCCGCCGATATTCGCAAAAAAATGCGTATCGGCAAGGCATGGGAAAATGCCGATCCAGATCAAAAAAAAACTCCGGTCCGTGTTTTCCAACGCACCGATTTAAATAATACATTCCACATTTCTGCTGTTCCCTAAGCTCCGTTCCGCATTTTCCAGCACACCTTCAGCACATCCACAGGTCTGTGGATTCTAACGCAGTTACTTTTAGCTGCTGGCATTACGCGACAGGCTCTTCTCACTCTTTCCTGTGTCTCCCTCTCACAGACAGCGAGCGCACCTTCTTACACACGTCACATACTGTCACGTCATACGTCACATACGTATACGCCCTCTCCCAGCAGAGGTAGCAGCATGGCTAACGTTAGCTGTGATGCTAGCGCAGCCGCTAAGGTGCGCGCCTGCTCAAGCGTCCTCTGCGCACGGCAAATCTATGCCACGCACAAAATCAAATAAAAAAATAAGCGCATAACAATTTTCGACACACGGACACGACAGAGAAAACAGTTTTCGTCATCATTGTTCAAATATTGTAAGGTCTGTCGAGACGCTTATCTCCATTCGGTGCCACACGTCCACACCACCGCCGAGGCAAACATTTCCACGTCAACACCGTATGAAAAAATTAGTGATTTTTTTTAGTTGTGGTTTCCCTTTCTACATGAAAGTTTAAAAGTAGCATATATTAATGCAGTATGAAGAAGAATGTTTTAATGTAGACATGCAAGCCTTGAAAGAACATTTTGAAAATCAAGACTACATTTCCTGCAAATGGGTGCATTTCTACCCTATATTTTAACTTTAGATTTATTCTCATATCAAACTCTTTTAGTTGTCTTTTTGACACTTACATCCGGCGCCCCCCTCCACACCCTGGATTATAAATAATGTAAATAATTCAATGTGATTATCTTGTGTGATGACTGTGTTATGATGATAGTATATATCTGATAGTATATAGCTGTATCATGAGTCAATTTAAGTGGACCCCTGGAAAAACTTATTCGGGTGTTACCATTTATTGGTCAATTGTACGGAATATGTACTTCACTGTGCAACCTACTAATAAAAGTCTCAATCAATCAATCAAAACACATAGAATCATCATACTGATGTGATTATATGCATCAAGTGTTCATTCAAGGCTAAGGCAAAATATCGAGATATATATCGTGTATCGCAATATTAAAAAAAGGCCATATCGCCCAGCCCTAGTTTCAATGATGCCATTTCTGTTTGTCATGTATAATTTTGTCTATTTTGTGTTTATCCTTGAATAAACAGGTCAGTTTCTTGTTACCAACCCATCCATCCATCCATTTTCTACCGCTTATTCCCTTTTGGGGTCGCGGGGGGCGCTGGAGCCTATCTCAGCTACAATCGGGCGGAAGGCGGGGTACACCCTGGACAAGTCGCCACCTCATCGCAGGGCCAACACAGATAGACAGACAACATTCACACTCACATTCACACACTAGGGCCAATTTAGTGTTGCCAATCAACTTATCCATTGTGTATTATTCAAACTCCCCTAATTCAGCTGGCTAGTTGTTATCAAGAGTACTAAAACCCTTTTCAACATGATTCTGACAACTAAGTAGGCTAAATAACTTTAAACTTTAATACATGCTCGGATAGGCCATTATCGGTCAGTATCGGTATCGGTCAGTATCGGTATCGGATCGGAAGTGCAAAAACAATATCGGTATCGGATCGGAAGTGCAAAAACCTGGATCGGGACATCCCTAGTATAGAGCACATGAATGCAACACAGTCTTTCAGACTGCAGTCGCGTCGGATATACATGTATATCGGATTTATATCCACAGGACTGGGTCGGATTAGAAAAATTCGGAATCATTTTCCCACTTCTTTACACTCCTCTAATGTTTGGTTCTATTAGGCATGTTTGCTTTATTAGCATGGAACATGTCAACATTATCCAGAAGAATCTGGCTGAGGCCACGCTGAGTGCTTGTTTACCCGGCAAGTGTTTGAGCCTGTCAATGCCTAGTCTGCAACTGCACATGACATCACGTGCAACATATGTATCGAGATATGGTACCATTTGATTTTACATGAATGGTGGTACCGACGAAATTCCATCTGTACCTACCAAAGTACCAAATTCAGTACCCATCCCTCGCACTGGATATTGTGTCATTTGGACGTTAAGTTGCAGAGTGGTAACATTTTGTCTAGGCCTGGACGATAGTCAAGTAATCGAACAATAGATAAAAATGAACTTGATAACTTGCTATGACCGTGTTTTCCTTGTCTCTCGCTTTCAAACAGGGTGCAAGATGTTTCTCACACTGTGCATCGGTCTCTGCACCTGAGCGTGTTTATTCAACAGCAAAATTAAATGAACGGAGTGAAGCCTCTAGTCGGTCATCCACAATCTTTGTCTCTGTGGGAGGAGGCAAAACCGCTAGCTTACGCACACAGGATGCAAGGACAATGCCTCTACAGTCGCAACTCGCGACTGAGAAGCATCGCAAGGAAAATAGGAGGAAAAGAGATGATTGCAAAGCCCATCCACACGGGCAAATAGGCCAGTATGCCCAGTTTGTTGGAAATTATACACACCATAAAAAAACAACAACAACAACAAAACGAACCACCCAACCCAGTTTTCTTAAAGCAGGGAAAAAAGTTAACTTTGAGATATTCAATGTTTATTGAAGTACATTTTTGCTAACAGAGATTGAGAGTCAATTTTATTTTAGTTTGTTTACAAATTTAGGTTAATAGAGAGTTTTTGAACTTTTTGATCATTTTGACCCTACAATTGAAAAAAAATTAATATAGGAGTCAGAGTTTATTGCGTTTGAAAGAAATAGTGCCCCATTGTTATTGTTAAATATTATAATTACATTATTGCTTAATTTGATTTAAAAAGTAATGCTGGAAAAATATTGTTCATTGGCAATAATTTGTGGCACAATAAATCATCCAGCTAGAGATGTAACAATAATTGGTAATACGGTTTTAAGTCAAATTATTGAAACACCGTGATAACTGCACTTTGATCAACTCACGGACTGACTAGCGCCAGCTCGCAGGTAAACGCTAACATGAAAACAAGAGACATTATTGTCTTTCCCCATTTAGAAACAACATACCCCAATCTAAACTCATATAAACACATTGCTGTCTGAACAACTAAGCATTCAATTATGCACATTGAACCTACAAGCTGTGCTCTATAAGAACAGAGTGATCGTTCAATAAGAATACTAGAAGGAGGTGTTTTTGCCGTGCATTCAAGGGCCGGTGAACAGAGTAGGACGCCATAATGCCGGCCAGAAATAATAGTAATAGATTGTATTTATTATTCACTTTTTATTTAAATAAATCTTAAAGTGCTACAGTACAAAACACTATTTAAAACAATAAAAGCTTAGCCATTCCATCCATCCATTTTCTACCGCTTGTCCCCATTAAAACAGATAAAATACTAAGACTAAAACACTATCACAAAACATGAAAAACAGTGGGTTTTTTAACAGTGTGTGTATTTACTTTAGTTACTTAAAACAATACCTTGGTCAAAAGATTTTAGTGTGTCTACGTACTTTTTGAGCACATTCAACAATACCACAATAATAATGATAACCGTGAAAACTTTGGTCACGATAACCACAATATAAAATGTTCATATAGTTACTTTCCTACTTTAGTACTGGATATTGTGTCATTGGAATGCCCAGGTGCAGCGTATTAATATTTTGTCTAGGCCTACAACATTATCATTATATTTACCGTAATGATCACATTAGTGCTTCATTTGATTTTAAAATAATGCTGGTAAAAATACAATTTTTCTGCATTAATTAGTGGGAAAATATATCCATCCATCCATTTTCTAACGCTTGTCCATTTTGGGGTTGCAGGAGGTGCTGGAGCCTATCTCAGCTGCATTATATCGTCCAGCAAAATAAATTATCGGCCCAGGCCTAAATTTTGTCACTTTTCCATACTGGCACAACTAAAATAGGCATTTTTTCACCAGGATACACAGGCTCACTGGTTTTGCCATTCTCTGTAACCTATGACACAAATCTGACATGTAGGATGTTTTGTTCTTTATTATTTGTTTCAAGTTCCGTTGTATGGCTTGACTGAAAGTGGACGGCTTCAGTCGGCAAGTTTTCCAGCATCGATAAATCGCCATGTGCATGCTTCAAGAGCATTCACACTTTTCATCGCTTTTAACGTTTGTACCACAGCAGAATGAAAAGAGGGGTGTCAATTATCTTGTCCTCTTTAAAGGGTTAACTGCACTTTTTTATTTTGCCTATCGTTCACAATCACTATGAGGGACAAGAACACATGTCTTTTTTTCTTTTTTTAGGATTTTAAAAATGATAAAAAGATGCGACTAATGGGAGTCACCATTGTAGCATTCAAAGCCCTCTAAAACAACTTCAAAACCCTCCATTAACATTTTGTATACACACTGCAAGTCTATATATAATGTAGTAACAGACACATTCACAACAACATGTAAAATGTACAATATTTACCGTATTTTAATCATTTTAATCATTTTTTATTTTTTCCACGCATTGAATTTTGTTTCCATAGCAGCGCACGTCTGACTTCTGGCAGCAAATGTATGTTCCTACTTCCAGATTCAAACACGCGTGTGTCCTAATCAAGGCAGACTTGGTAACAGACAACTACTTTTGGACAAATGAGGATTCACAATCTTATATTTTAAATCTAAATATACTAAGGATGAACTACTGCTTATATAAGCGAGCACAAAGAACAGGGTGAGACATTGGAGCAGACGGAAGTCGGGAAAATGAGGTGAAAGCGACAAAGCTATAGATATGAAACTTGGAGTCAAGCTATTTCGACATAAATGGATTGCTTACCAAAATCAACAGGAAATGTCCCCGCTCAGCTGGACCAGACGAACAAATGTCCATCAAGTGAGTCACTACATACGCTATCTGGCTAAGTCAGCTGTGTACAAACAAAACATGAAATGTGGGCTAATATTTTATAGCTACTGTAATAAGATTGTTCATGTTTTTCAGTCAGTACAGGTTATTGTCCTATCGCAGTGTTGTGCATTACAAACTCAAACATGTTTCGTGTTGACGTAGAAGCTATCTTATCTCTTGCCGTAGTTAGCTTTTACGGCTAATACCGTAGCATGCCGATGTGTTACTACGCTAGAAAAAGAGTACCTCGGTGTTCGCTCTTAAAATAACAATGTCGCTACAGCTTGGTTATCATACAGGTTACGGAACGTAAATAAAGTATTGTTGACGGTTTTTGAATGCATATTTTAAGTGATTTAGAGGTAGAATTTATTGTTTTTTTATCTAGCTGCATCACTAACCACCTAGATTGAGCCAATTTTTACATGCTAAAAAGCGAAAAAAATATATATATATCTATTTTGTCTTCTTGTTTCTCATAATGATTGTGAACGATAGGCAAAATTCCAAAATAGTGTCTTTGACTCTATGTGCAGCGACGCTGGCCCGCTAGCATCACACAGTGCAACTAGATTGCATGTAGCAGCTAACATTGACAAAATTATCACAAAACCAAATTCCACCGCACCAAGGTGGGAATGCTTCAGATTAAACCTTTGGAACAAGATGAGCCTATCAACATCGAGGGGTCAGTTTGCCGAATGTGCGCGACTACAACAAACCTGTACGCCCACTTGGAACACAACCACTCGACAGTCCACACTCACTTTGCACTCACTTTGCGTTTAGTGAACAAGGTCAGTGTAAACAAAACAGTGCAAAATGGTGTGCGCTCACAGAAAGTGTGGTTAAATACATCGCCAAAGACATGCTGGCATTTAATACTGTTATAAAACTAGCATTTCCAAAAAGTGATGTCTTGTTATGTTGGTGTTCCTCATCCGCAATCTGCCAAACTTCATTTTGTTTTGCATATGACCTGTTATTACATCTGTTTAAACTGTAGTGTTTATATTGTTACTTTGCACATTTGTTTAGGTTTAGGTCCAAACTTGAATGTCAGTTAAATAATGTAAATAAATAATAAATGGGTTGTACTTGTATAGCGCTTTTCTACCTTCAAGGTACTCAAAGCGCTGTGACACTACTTCCACATTTACCCATTCACACACTGATGGAGGGAGCTGCCATGCAAGGCGCTACCAGCACCCATCAGGAGCAAGGGTGAAGTGTCTTGCTCAGGACACAACGGACATGACGAGGTTGGTACTAAGTGGGGATTGAACCAGGGACCCTCGGGTCGCGCACGGCCACTCTTCCACTGCGCCACGCCGTCCCATGTACAACTCGACCTTCATTTATTGTTATGGTTGTGTATATTTGAGTCCCCCCAAACCCGTCCTTAGGATAGCATATTTTTTTTGGTTGTAATTTTTATTCAAGTCCAACATTTTTCTAGGAAAGTATATTTTATTGAAATTATTATTATTTTTTTTTTTTTTAACATTTACAATCTTAAAATACACAAGAAATACAAGTACTGTATTTTTCAGACTATATATGTCATAGTTTTTTTCATAGTTTCATAGCGACTTATACTCAGGAGCAATGTTCCCTCTAAGGTGCGCGCCTGTGCAATTGCGCACTGCTCAAGCGTCCTCTGCGCACGGCAAATCTATGCCATGCACAAAATCAAATAAAAAAATAAGCGCATAACAATTTTCGACACGACACGGACACGACAGAGAAAACAGTTTTCGTCATCATTGTTCAAATATTGTAACGTCTGTCGAGAATTCCATCAATCACTTTACTGAGCAAAATTCTTTATTGTCGGCCATAAACACATCACCAAAACAATAGTAAAAAAATTATATCTAGCAAAACTGGTCATTTCAAACCAGACCAAAACCAACTTTGTTATATCAACAGCAGCCGCTCGCTCTTTCTCACTTGCGCCAACACACACTTAGCCAGTGATGCGTTTACAGCCACACAAAAAGTCGGACAACTCCAACACCACACATAAAGTGTAATTCCAGGTCGTTACACTATGATGTACCAATCAAATGTGTGCTTATTCTAGTGTCTTTTATTAGGAATCTTAATTTATAAATATGATTCATGAAATGCTGTTAGTATATTAAATAAATACTAATAAAAATATATTTTTTACAAACAGGAAGTTGCAGGAATGTACACATGATCCCCTGCTTACATCTCATTGTGCAACATGTGAATGCTTTAACGGGAACTAAATGCAATGTCTGAAAAAGGTACAAATTATTTCCAAAGCAGGACCTCCACCTAGACAAACAATACAAGTACACAGTTCATGAAAAACAATATTTTTTGTTATTGTCATTGTAAGTGGACCTAAACACTTAGGTCCACTTAGAAAATAACCTCATGGAAATGACTGCTGTCATTTGATTATGATAATAAGAGAATGTTGTCTGTCTATCTGTGTTGGCCCTGCGGTGAGGTGGGGACTTGTCCAGGGTTTGGTAAACGTATAGCATGTTCTATATGTTATAGTTATTTGAATGACTCTTACCATAATATGTTACGTTAACATACCAGGCACGTTCTCAGTTGGTTATTTATGCGTTATATAACGTACACTTATTCAGCCTGTTGTTCACTATTCTTTATTTACTTTAAATTGTCTTTCAAATGTCTATTCTTGGTGTTGGGTTTTATCAAATACATTTCCCCCAAAAATGCGACTTATACATGTTTTTTTCCTTCTTTATTATACATTTTCGGCCGGTGCGACTTATAGTCCGGAGCGACTTATACTCCGAAAAATATGGTATATTGCATTTGAAAGGATTATACATGCATTATTATTGTGTATTATCATTAAATCGATGAGTAATTTGGTCTCATTAAAATAATGGCAATAATATCGTTTATCGGCAATAATTGGTAGGTCAGTATATCAACAAGCAAAATATCGCCAGGCCTAAGTGTTTGTACTGTAAAATGTGGTTCTATAAGGAAGACACACGTGCAACCCCAAAGGGAATAAGCGGTAGAAAATGGATGGATGGATGGAAGTATTTTATGTTTACTTAGGTAGCAAAGCGGGGATAAGACTAAGACTTAAAGTGTGAAAAGCCATTTTGAGATATTTGATCCAAGCTGTCAGCCAGAGACTCCTAAGCATCCCCCTGACACCACTTTGAAAATGTGGTGAGGCAATTTAACACTACCTGAAGAGAGAATTGATCACTCCAACACTTTCAGCAGATGGATCACTAGTTACCGTACTTGCAGGCGCATGGTAAGCAGCCATTATCTTCCTTTCTAAAGTGTCACTAGAGTATCATGCTGTGCGGTTACTTCTTCACTCCTTGGTGTTTCTTTGACCTCTCTAAAGAAGGTTGTCCAAAAAAGAAGATTGCACAAAGACTCAAACGTCTTAGCAGTTTGGTGTAAAATGCCTCATTGAACCAAACACTTGAGGAGTGTAAAGAAGTGGGAATACAAGCAAATCCCTGTTATACATTGGCATCTGTTACCTGGTTATGGTTATGGTTATTCAGCATCAGACATGCTTAACCTATAAAAATAGTAAGAAGATGCAGAACATTTTTGATTCTAACATTTCTCTAGGGCGATTATTATAGATAATTTACTTATGAGTTAAAATGTTTTTATTTACTAGAAAAATAAAATAAATTATGTAGCAATAGAGTGTAGCTTATTCCACGGAGGGCTGCACAGTGGAAAAATCTATTTTGCTACATATGTTTTTAAATTTGCAAAAAAAGATAAACAAATGTTATACATATTTGAAGACAAAACTTATTTTATTAGTGGCTATTTTTTTATAAACAAATTGAATATTTTCTCTTTACATTGTGCTTTTTGTGGCGGAATTTTCCCATTTTTTGTGGGATTTCTTTGTTTTTTTATGTTTATTTTATTTCCACAATGTGCCACAGACCACCAAAAAACTAACCGCGGGACAGAAAGGGGCCCCGGCCAACACTTTAAGTTGAAGAAACAAAGAAGCGGGACTGAAAAAAATAAAACAACGGAAAACTGTAAATAAACTATAAAGCCTGTGAAGTGATAAACAAAAAGGAAATAATAAAATGTGTATAAAAAAAAAATAATAATAATACAAATTATCACACACATGTTAAGTGTAAAATAACAGTTTGAATTGATAATGATAGAAAACGCAATATGTTAACATAAGTAGAGAGATTAAAATTAATTAATAAATACCGTATTTTCCGCACTATAAGGCGCACCTAAAAACCTCCAATTTTGTCAAAAGCTGACAGTGCGCCTTATAATCCGGTGCACCTTATATATGGACAAATATTGAGCCACAACAAACTTCATTTTCATAAAGTTTAGGTCTCGCAACTACGGTAAACAGCCGCCATCTTTTTTCCCCCGTAGAAGAAGAAGCGCTTCTTCTTCTACTGTAAGCAGCCGCCAACTTCATTTTCCCCCGTAGAAGAAGAACTTCTTCTTCTACGGTAAGCAGCCGCCCAGTAGAAGAAGCGCGCGGTGCATGCTGGGATATATGACGTTTCATTTCCATTTGTGTGTTTATGTAAAGACCCCAAAATGGCTCCTATTAAGTGTGTTGTCTGTCTAATTATAAATAATGCAGACGAAGCGTGTTGGCTGAGTTCTCAACGTTTACTCACAGCGTGCTCATAACCACATTCTAACTGCCGGCATGGCGAGTCTTGGCGACATACAACAACGCTTCTCAGGGCTACCGCGCATGCTCGTCACTCCCGTTGCATGCTGGGTAGTGTAGTTGTTATGTTCCCTAGCCTAGCTCATAACATCACATTAAGAGACACGCTTACGCGCTTAATTCAATACACGCCGTCATTCCGGGTGGATTGACAAAAGAACTCCAGCCGCTAGATATTGGTGTCAACAGGGCATTCGAAGCTAGACTGCTAACTGCGTGGGAACAGTGGATGACAGAAGGAGAACACACGTTCACCAAGACGGAGATAGCGCCGGACGACATACGCCACTATCTGCCAGTGAATCGTAAATGCCTGGGCGGATATATCAGTCTCAAATGTGATCCGAGCTTTCAGGAAGGCAGGAATTGTCACTGAACTGCTGGACAACAGCAGTTAATGACAACTTCGACGAGACGGAGCAGGCCATTTTGGATGCCGTATTCGCCCAACTGTTTAATTCGGACACTGAAGAAGAAGAATTTGAGGGATTCGTGGATGAGGAATAATTTCATAAAATGAGCTTTACATGTTTATTTTGTGTGTTGTGTTGTGTGACATTAACGTTTGAGCAACGTTGAGTTATCGATATATTGTTATTGCTCTGCACTATTTCGAGTGTTACTATATTGTGATTGCACTAACGTTTGATTTACGTAACACGAGTAAATCAGCTGCATTTTGGGAGTGAACGCTGGTTTGTAATCTATTAATAAAGTTTGACTGACCTATCTGACTGTTTTGTTGACATAGGTACGCCTTATAATCCGGTGCGCCTTATATATGAACAAAGTTTTGAAATATGCCATTCATTGAAGGTGCGCCTTATAATGCGGAAAATACGGTACTTCAATACTGGAGCAACCATTAGACAGACAGACAAAATAAATTAGGCATGATAGTGACCAATGAATGAAATACACTGGTTAATATTGTTGAAATTAGCATGCACGCTTCTGCTGTTAAAATGAATAATGAAATAATTTGTTACATTTAATGTTGTTGATGTATTGTTTCCTGTGTGTAGTTGTAAAAGCAAGTCATTGGTAAACAATGAATTGGAAATGTGTGTCCCGATCTATCTGTCATTATATTTAATGACGGCGCCTGTAATGAGTGCACTTATTAATTAAAGGTGAAAGCAAGTACATTATTTGCTGTACAAAACGTTTGTTTTACGATGAAAATGTGGTTTTGTTACCTAACGTTAGCTGAAGTTGTAAAGCTAGCGTTAGCGGTGTACGTGCGTTAGCTAACAGGTACAGTATTGGCACTATATACTAGCTTCTCCCGCGTCAGGCTTAATATTTGATGAGATTATATTCAATACCTCTATTTTGTCGACATTCCTGGCGCAGCCGACCACCCGCATGCCTTGTTGGACCAGCGCCCGGGCCACAGCCGCTCCAATGCCCACCGAGGCTCCGGTCACCAGGGCCACTCTGCCTTTCCACCGCTCCATCGCCAGCAACGCAGAGTCCTCGCCGGCGCACTTAAGTACACTTAAGCCGTCGATTCTTCAACTTCGGTCGGCTTGGTTCCGGTAGGCGTGAACCGGTGACAGTTACGATTCACACTGTCCTCGATGTGCAGGACGCTTCGATGTTTAGTGCGCAGCATCCGATGGTGCGTAAAGCAGATCCACGCGCCCGTCTGGATGACACGAGTCCTGGCGGTGTTAAATGAGTGTTTCACGACGCCGCCCACTTGCTTTTTCACATCTCCTTGTGCTCATAGTGCTGTTGATGTCTGGTTGACGTCTGCCGCTTACTGGTAGACAACAAACACTGCAATTGATTTTCTTTTCCCAGCATCCCCCGCCCTCGCGACCCTGAGAGAGACAAGCGGTAGGAAATGGATGGATAGTATCAAACCCAAGGCCCGTGGGCCGGATCTGACCCGCCACGTCATTTTATATGCGTCAATAAAGTACTTTATCTTTTCTTACTAAATGTATTAATCCTTTCTGTTTTGACAGAAAAATTCTGATGTACTGCAGGCAATCGCATGTATTTTATTCAATATTATTTAATAATGTAACAAATATTATTATTATTTTTTCTAAAAAATACAACTCAAATATCAATCAATCAATCAATGTTTACTTATATAGCCCTAAATCATGAGTGTTTCAAAGGGCTGCAAAAGCCACAACGACATCCTCGGCTCAGATCCCACATCAGGGCAAAAAAAACTCAACCCAATGGGATGACAATGAGAAACCTTGGAGGGGACCGCAGATGTGGGGGACCCCCGCTCCCCCAGACGACCGGTGCAATGGATGTCGAGTGGATCTAGCATAATATTGTGAGAGTCCAGTCCATAGTGGATCTAACATAATAGTGAGAGTCCAATCCATAGTGGATCTAACATAATAGTGAGAGTCCAATCCATAGTGGGTCTAACATAATAGTGAGAGTTCAGTCCATAGTGGATCTAACATAATAGTGAGAGTCCAGTCCATAGTGGATCTAACATAATAGTGAGAGTCTAGTCCATAGTGGATCTAACATAATAGTGAGAGTCCAGTCCATAGTGGGGCCAGCAGGAGATCATCTTGAGCGGAGACAGGTCAGCATCGCAGAGATGTCCCCAACAGATGAGTGGTCCACCCCGAGTCCCGACTTTGGACAGCTAGAGCATCATCCATGGTCACCGAATCATCGAAATATCTGCTTGACTTATGAATGAATCTGTAATAATAATGTTGTTCATGTTAATAATAACATGAACAACATTATTATTACAGATTCATGTTAATAATAGGGCAGCATGGTGGAAGAGGGGTTAGTGCGTCTGCCTCACAATACAGTGAGTTCAATCCCAGCCTCGGGATCTTTCTGTCTGGAGTTTGTATGTTCTGCCCGTGACTGCGTGGGTTCCCTCCGGGTACTCCGTCTTCCTCCCACCTCCAAAGACATGCACCTGGGGATAGGTTGATTGGCAACACTAAATTGGCCCTAGTGTGTGAATGTGAGTGTGAATGTTGTCTGTCTATCTGTGTTGGCCCTGCGATGAGGTGGCGATTTGTCCAGGGTGTACCCCGCCTTCCGCCCGATTGTAGCTGAGATAGGCTCCAGCGCCCCCCGCGACCTCGAAGGGAATAATTATAAGTTTGGTTAGAATTGTATGAATTTAGGTTGGGAAGTAATTCTAATCTGTAATAATAAAAAATAAAAAAAACTATAAGTTTTGTTTTTCCTAATAATGAAACAAATATATCATACATTACAAACTTGTTTTCCATCCATCCATTTCCTACCGCTTGTCCCTTTCGAGGTCGCGGGGGGTGATGGAGCCTATCTTAGCTGCATTCGGGCGGAAGGCGGGGTACACCCTGGACAAGTCGCCACCTCATCACAGGGCCAACACAGATAGACAGACAACATTCACACTCACATTCACACACTAGGGCCAATTTAGTGTTGCCAATCAACCTATCCCCAGGTGCATGTCTTTGGAGGTGAGAGGAAGCCGGAGTACCCGGAGGGAACCCACGCAGTCACGGGGAGAACATGCTAACTCCACACAGAAAGATCCCGAGCCCAGGATTGAACCCAGAACCTTCTTTTTGTTTGACAAGAAAATATTTTTAATAAATGTACTGCAGACAATTGCATATATTTTATTCAATATTATTTAATAATGTAACAAATATATATATTTTTTTAATTCTAAAAAATACAACTTAAATATCGGCTTGGCTTATGTATGAATCTGTAATAATAATGTTGAATGTAGAGGGGGGTGGGGTTACCCACATATGCGGTCCTCTCCAAGGTTTCTCATAGTCATTCACATCGACGTCCCACTGGGGTGAGTTTTTCCTTGCCCTTATGTGGGCTCTGTACCGAGGATGTCGTTGTGGCTTGTGCAGCCCTTTGAGACACTTGTGATTTAGAGCTATATAAATAAACATTGATTGATTGATTGAATGTTAGAATTGTATGAATTTAGGTTGGAAAGTAGTTCTAATCTGTAATAATTAAAAAAAAACCTATTAGTTTTGTTTTTCCTAATAATGAAACAACTATATCATACATTACAAACTTTTTTTGTTAAAACAAAAATAAAAATCTTGTGAATTCAAATCAAGTTATCCATAAAATTGTACATTGTGAAAATAAAGCACGAAAAGTGCGATACAGTGAGAAAAAATGTAATTACTAATGCTAGTGAGACTGATAAAGTAAAATGTTAACATGTAACACATCTTTTGAAAAGGGAAAAACAAACCTTTAGATTCGTGACATTATCATACGCACTTATGGGTAAAAAACTAAATTAGTAAGAAATACAATTATTGGATTAAACTATGTAAAGTGGACCTGGGTATGTTCTAAAAATACAGTCAACATAGATACAGTAGAGTAAAATTATATATTTCTATTTGGGCGGTCAAAAGTCAGGTGTTACCTCATGTACTTAATCAAAAATAAATGATCACGTTAATCATATATTTACAATTTATTCTGATCGTACATTCTCCTTTACCTTAATTGCGGATGCTTGCCTGACTGGCGGCCCAGGTTGATGGACTTGCAAATAAACGATGTGCATTCAAGTAAAACATTTTAAAAATGTTCCTGGATGACATTATAATAATAAAAATGTAATTGTGTCTAAATATTGGGGTATTTTTTAAAGTTAATTTAACTTATGTAAGCAAGTAATAACCTGAGTTTAATCATAATCCAAATTCAAAAGTGTGGGTAATCTGATGTAAAATAAAATATATATGGAATAGAATATAATAGCTTTATTGTCATTGCACTTAAAAATATTAGAGTGATTTTCAGATATACTAGTGGTAGAAAGTAAAAACAATGAAAACAGATATTTAAAAAAAGCACACAAAGGCATAAATAACATTAAAAAAGTTCAACTACTAATGCTAATAACATTAATACTGTATTACAGTAGTACCTTGATTGAGATGAATTGGTTATGTGAGAGAACTTTTTAACTCAAAATACTTTTTGAAAGCACTAATGCTTGTGGTGGAAACTAACAGACAATGGGGACGGCATGGCTCAGTCGGTAAACGGTAAATGGGTCGTACTTGTATAGCGCTTTTCTACCTTTTTAAGGAACTCAAAGCGCTTTGACACTATTTCCACATTCACACACATATTCACACACACTGCTGGCGGGAGCTGCCATGCAAGGCACTAACCAGGACCCATCAGGAGCAAGGGCCGGTAGAGTGGCCATGCCAGCTACCTAAGGGTTCCTGGTACGATCCCCGGTTTCCGTCGTCCTAGCCACGTCCTTTGTGTCCTTGAGCAAGACACTTCACCCTTGCTCCTGATGGGTCGTGGTTAGGGCCTTGCATGGCAACTCCCACCATCAGTGTGTGAATTTGTGTGTGAATGTTGAAATCGTGTCAAAGCGCTTTGAGTACCTTGAAGGTAGAAAAACGCTAAACAAGTATGACCCATTTACCATTTGCTCCTTAAGATAATGGTGACACTTTTGAATTAATTCTAACTTCATTTGAGGGACGGCGTGGCGCAGTGGGAGAGTGGCCGTGCGCAACCCAAGGGTCCCTGGTTCAATCCCCACCTAGTACCAACCTCGTCATGTCCGTTGTGTCCTGAGCAAGACACTTCACCCTTGCTCCTGATGGGTGCTGGTTAGCGCCTTGCATGGCAGCTCCCTCCATTAGTGTGTGAATGTGTGTGTGTGAATGGGAATGTGGAAGTAGTGTCAAAGCGCTTTGAGTACCTTGAAGGTAGAAAAGCGCTATACAAGTACAACCCATTTATTTATCATGTGCTCGCGTTACACCATACTTGCCAACCTCTCCCGAAAATCTCCCGATTTTCAGCCGGAGCTGGAGGGGGCGTGGCCTCCAGCTCCGGCCTCCATGCACCTGAGTGAGGACAGCCTCTTTTCACAACGGGAGGACAACAGGGTGACAAGAAATAAATCATCAAGACGAGAGATAAATTGTATTATTATGTTTATCTTACCTAAAAATAAATCCATCCATCCATTTTCTACCGCTTATTCCCTTTGGGGTCGCGGGGGGCGCTGGAGCCTATCTCAGCTATTTTGCTAAAAACATCAAAATTAATTGTATTTCTATTTGTATTTTTTCTGACTCCTTATTACATCCAGGCATTAGAATTAAAATTAAATTATTAAATTAATTAAAATAAACATATCTGAAATAATTAATTTTAAATTATCATAATTCATTTAAAATGACCATATTTAATTATTAAAATAATTGCTTGTTTATCAACAACTTTAGCATTTTTTCATTACATTTTGAAGCTCTCAGAAGCCAAGTTATGTTATATTCCTTAAGATTTATTTATGCAAGTTTGAAGTATCAATTATCTAAACACAGTTTTGTTTGCATATTTTCAGGATGTAGCTATATATATATATATATATATATATATATATATATATATATATGAAATACTTGACTTGGTGAATTCTAGCTGTCAATATACTCCTCCCCTCTTAACCACGCCCCCTACCACGCCCTGTCCCACCCCCAGCCCCCACCTCCCGAAATCGGAGGTCTCAAGGTTGGCATGTACCGGTATGCGTTACACCGTCTTTCTTGCACTGTTGTCCAGCGCTTTGGTTCAGCTACAGCTATTGTGATGGGCTTTACAAATAGTTTGTTTGATTGATTGATTTTAAAAATAAAAACTAACTTTTAGACGATAATTATTGCATAAAAACAATACAATTTAATATACTACTAACAACTACAGATTTTTTATAAAGTAATGTAATAATATACAACATTTACCTTACCTTGTACGGTCCTCCTTACAGATGCTTCTCCGTCAAACACACCTTCAGCAGCTTTTCCATATTTTCAAAGATAAATGTCCACCTTTTAACTATAATTTTAAAATTCTTGACTGGCGTCATCGACTCATTCTGCTTCAATATGGTGCAGACAAGAAGTGATACGCTCGAATTGCTTCGCCAATTCATGTTTTTGACAATTTTTGTCTTTAATTTTAATGTGTAGCATCCACTTCTTTTTCTGAGCACTGTTCTTCACAATCAGTTTTCCTTCCCATGCTTGGAAAACAAAGTTACGTATGTCGATCTCTTCCTGTAAGCTAATGTTGGCGAGTAAGACCGGTTGTTTTGGCCGAATATTACAGGGTTCCCTGTGACATTTGCTACACCAACAAATGTATGCTGGTAACTAAATTTTTTGCTTGCAACTTAATGCGTAACAATTAGTCGAGAGACAGTCTGAAACACTCTTAAGTTGAGGTATCAGAGTAATACTTTGTTTAAATAAATGCAATTTTTTATATCTTCATTGAATTTATTGAAGCCTGTTTAAAGGTTCCTGTATCCTATGATTTTTCAGTTTGCGGACTTTGCTGAAAAAAACGTCAAACCACCTTGCTATATTTAAACTTCGGACCTCTCATTCACTTCAAAATTCCAGGCACGTATGTTTTTTTTCCCCCTAGTGTGTCATTTCAAATTCAACAAATTTCATGTAATTTATAGTGTTATTCTAAAGGGACAGTGAACATTAAAGCACTCAGGCCGAGAACATTAAACCCTTAATTTATAAGTTTAATTGGAACCAATAATAAAAGCAAAAAAGGGACAACAAATTGATGCAGATTAATAAATATTTTTTATTAAGTACATTTTCACATTCTGCTCTTGTCACACCACAATCCTCATTGTAACTGGATGTTAATCTCTTTGTAAAGCCCACTTAGAATGAGAACAGCCTATCACCATAAAACATAACAGAAGACAATAAAACCCTCTCCTGTAAGACTAACACATGACCCACAAGTCACAGATTGCAAAGTTTGATGTGTGATACCACCTTATTACCACTAAGTTACAATGCTCGGCAATGAGAATCACCACCGATAAAGTTGGAAATTAGAGTCTGATCTTATAAGTGAAAACCTGAGGCAAATCACATTTGATCAAAAAAAAAAAAGAGAATCAAACGCCAAAGATGAGAACATTTAGTATATGTGTCAGCAGTGGTCATGAGGGAGATTTTCCCTTGATATGTCATGAGTATACTTATTTGGTTTGCCGCGGACCGAATTCCTTGTAGTTCCACAGCAGTAGTTGGTGAATTTCTCTTTCAATAGCTGTCGATACTTATGACGGTTGCTGCAGAACAACTGATGTCTTTCTAAAAATGTCTGAATTTCATCCTGGGTGAGACCATCCTCTTCATCTGACATCACTTCAGAATCGTCCTGCAAGAAGAATGCAAGCTGAGTATATACACAACTTTTCGGAAGGTCTAATAGAGCATTGTAAATCTCACTCACCAGGAGGTCCATTAAACTCATGTTGGGCTCTGGGAGTTTTGAATCAAGGCTGAGATTCCGCTGATGTATCTTCGATTGTAACTTTAGTGCAAACCCATCTTCGGTCTTGTCGCAGCATAAGGAGGAATTTAGATCTTTGGTTTGGCATATATGAGATGGCGGTGCACTGTGACTCATGCTCCCCCCAGATGAACTACTAACTTCATGGTTGTGTCCCTGCAGACATATTTTACAAACTTGGATTACATTTTTTCAAAAAAGAATGCCATATACATAAACACATATATATACAGTCGTGGTCAAAAGTTTACATACACTTGTAAAGAACATAATGTCATGGCTGTCTTGAGTTTCTGATCATTTCTACAACTCTTATTTTTTTGTGATAGAGTGATTGGAGCACATACTTGTTTGTCACAAAAAACATTCATGAAGTTTGGTTCTTTTATGAATTTATTATGAGTCTACTGAAAATGTGACCAAATCTGCTGGGTCAAAAGTATACATACAGCAATGTTAATATTTGCTTACATGTCCCTTGGCAATTTTCACTGCAATAAGGCGCTTTTGGTAGCCATCCACAAGCTTCTGGTTGACTTTTTGACCACTCCTCTTGACAAAATTGGTGAAGTTCAGCTAAATTTGGTGGTTTTCTGACATGGACTTGTTTCTTCAGCATTGTCCACATGTTTTCAATGGGGTTTAAGTCAGGACTTTGGGAAGGCCATTCTAAAACCTTAAATCTATCCTGATTTAGCCATTCCTTTCTCACTTTTGACTTGTGTTTGGGGTCATTGTCCTGTTGGAACACCCAACTGCGCCCAAGGCCCAACCTCCGGGCTGATGATTTTAGGTTGTCCTGAAGAATTTGGAGGTAATCCTCCTTTTTCATTGTCCCATTTACGCTCCGTAATGCACCAGTTCCATTGGCAGCAAAACAGGCCCAGGGCATAATACTACCACCACCATGCTTGATGGTAGGTGTGGTGTTCCTGGGATTAAAGGCCTCACCTTTTCTCCTCCAAACATATTGCTGGGTATTGTGGCCAAACAGCTCAATTTTTGTTTCATCTGACCACAGAACTTTCCTCCAGAAGGTCTTATCTTTTTCCTTGTGATCAGCAGCAAACTTTAGACTAGCCTTAAGGTGTTGCTTCTGGAGCAAGGGCTTCCTTCTTGCATGATAGCCTCCAGTCCATAGCGATGCAAAACACGCTTGCCTGTGGACACTGACACCTGTGTTCCAGCAGCTTCCAATTCATTGCAGACCTGCTTTTTGATGGTTCTCGGTTGACTCTTGATCTTCCTGACCAATTTTCTCTCAGCAGCAGGTGATAGCTTGCGTTTTCTTTCTGATCGTGGCAGTGACAACTGTGCCATGCACTTTATACTTACGAACAATTGTCTGCACAGTTGCTCTTGGGACCTTAAGCTGCTTTGAAATGGCTCCAAGTGACTTTCCTGACTTGTTCAAGTCAATTATTAATTTTTCAGATCTGTGCCGAGTTCCTTTGACTTTCCCAGTGTCGCGTTTGTAATCGAGTCTAATGACTGCATCACATGAGCCCTATTTAAATGGGCTCAGAGAAGTCAACAGGTGTCGTCAATCATAATTACTCACATGAAGTTAAGAGGCCATGCCATGAAGCTAATTTGATTTGATTGTAACTTTTCTACATCACCAAAATTGATAATGTATGTAGCTGTATGTATACTTTTGACCCAGCAGATTTGGTCACATTTTCAGTAGACCCATAATAAATTCATAAAAGAATCAAACTTCATGAATGTTTTTTGTGACAAACAAGTATGTGCTCCAATCACTCTATCACGAAACGCATTTGGCTTGATAATCATGGCGGACTAAAGACAATAAAGACTCTCTGAGTAAACGGAGCCAACAAAGTAGGCCTATGCGATATATAATATATTATATTAATGGCGACTTGTCCAGGGTGTACCCGCCTTCCGCCCGAATGCAGCTGAGATAGGCTCCAGTACCCCCGCGACCCCGAACGAGACAAGCGGTAGAAAATGGATGGATGGATGATTATACATAATCTATTTAGATGCTGGTCCGTGCGGTCAAATTAGACATTTTAGCAGGGTAATGCCAACAATCTGTCCCGACTCCCGAAGAAAATATTGTTGCGTAACTTTACAAATACATTTGGCTAATCGACATTAGTAAAATGTGGCATAAGTACTTAGTAAACCATCTTGCAAGAAGCATAAACAAGAGAAACCTACAGCGTCAATTGCCATTCGAAGTTCCTTGGAGTAGGATTCGATTAGGATTCGGCTGCGTATCTGGCAACCTCCGTCATGAAGAGTGGGCGGGAACTACAGCATTTTGACCGAGATTGCAGTACCATTACTGGCCACATTACTACATATGGCTCCTTTAATGTTTTATTGTGCATAGTTAATTCCCACATGACATATTTCTGCTCCAACTCTTAATGGATCTGTACAGCATATACCGTATTTTTCGGACTATAAGTCGCAGTTTTTTTTCATAGTTTGGCCGGGCTCCAGTGCGACTTATATATGTTTTTTTCCTTCTTTATTATGCATTTTTGGCAGGTGCGCCTTATACTCCGGTGCGACTTATACTCCGAAAAATACGGTACATGTACATAACTTAAAAAAATACTTATATTAAAATATAAACAAAGATAAGGGCATCATGTAATGTGAAAAGGCTGACATGTTGATACTATTAATGAACATAAAAACAAACATTTGCCTTTAAATATATGGATAACATTTATAGCCTTATTAGACATTACGTTCACACCCCAACCCAACACTGTCTTACCTAACATAATGAATAATCCTGATTAATAATCGTGATTTCAATATAAATAAAAATAATCTTAAGTAATATTTTGGCCATTATCGTGCAGCCCTATGTATAAAACTAGATCTAATATATGAACACTGTTTATTTATATGGACAAAAAGTGCAGTTACGTCTTATAGCAATGAGGTGCCATCTTGCAAAATTTCCACATTTATTTTTACTTATGTTATTATTTTGTTTATAATGCTTGTGTTTTCATGTGCACTTTCATTTTTTACTTGAGATACATGAAACAGTGTTTGTATCTACAATAACGTTTTTCTTCAAAGGAAATAATTTTGAATGTGTTGTGGGGTTTTTTTTTCCAAAAAAACCTGGTTAAAAGATTTCAGTATAAGTACTTTAAAAAAAATGTGAGCACATTAAAAATACCGCGATAATGATAACCATGATAAATTTGGTCACAATAACCAAGATAAGAATTTTTCATATTTTTGTGTCCACGCACACACACACACACACACACACACACACACACACACACACACACACACACACACACACACACACACACACACACACACACACACACACACACACACACACACACACACACACACACACACACACACACACACACACACACACACACACACACACACACAGAGAGAGAGAAGTGTACATTATTTCTAAAATCAGAACACACTATCAAGGAGCCAAGGAAACCTCCTGAATATTTCAGTGCCTAAAGCGCACGGACATGCATGTGCCCTGTGGAATTCTAACACATGTAATCATTAATATAGTGATACATATGCAATTAAGTGTATATTGTCTTTAATGTCAGTAAACACTAACAAGGAGGAAGGATACGTGTTTTTTGTTTTTTGCATATGACCTGCTTATACTGTAGTGTACATAGTTACACTGCACTTTTCTCTACAAAGGTCCTAACTTGATTGTCAGTTAAATAATGTACAAGTCTACCTCTGCCTACATGTTCAATATTGAAGTGCAACTTTGTCAATACTTTATTTAGCTATTTTATTTATTGTTTTGGTTGTGAATATTTGAGTGTACCCAACCCACTCCTTAACGTAATTTATTGCTTTTGGTGGTGATTTTTATTCAAGTGCAAACATTTGCGAACAAAGTATATTTTATTGGTGTGTCAAAAAAGAAAAAAGTTAAATGAATCGCAATTCTTATTTGTAACGATTCATTTTATTCTGTCCTGTTTAGCCACTCAGGCAAACCATATTGTTGATGTAGATTGCACATATCTGCTGATTTACTTGAGAAAAGAGACATGTTGGATACTTCTCTAGTTGCTTTTAATTGTATTTGACTTTGTTTGGACAGCATTTTATTAAAAGCAGTTTTCTTCTCAGTAATAGAGACATGTATCAGAACTGTTTATTTTACAAAGGATTGTAATTAATCATTGAATTGGCACCGAATGTTATTAAAATGTTAATGTTATTACCGGTAAAAGTATTAATTCTGAATCTAGAATTGTTTTGAATCGATTTTGAATAGATTCTTTACCCCAAAGAATCGAATAGAATCGTGTGGTGCCCAAAGATTCACAGCTCTAATATTATTATTTGTGTGTTTTATTTAACTTGGAGATTTAAACGTTTACATTCCAATTAAGGTGTTAAAATATGAGAAATACAAGTTTATTGCATTTGAAAGGATATACATTATTATATATTATATTAGCGCATTATTATGTATTATCATTACATCAGTGGTTAATTTGGTCTCAAAAATAAGGGCAATATTATTGATTATCGGCAATAATTTGTAGGTCAGTATATAGTCAAACAAAATTTGTTATCGACCCAAGCCTAGTCATGCAGCAATACAATTTTGATTAACTTGTACCACACATAATATACGGAATATCAGAAGCATTTATTCGGTTAAAAATATCAGATTGCATTACCAAACATCTTTGACAACCCAACCATGATCGTAACAATCCACATTTTGTGTTATTCGTGCGTGAAACTTGTATCAAAACATGGTGTAGCCCCTCCTCTGAATGCAATGCTCCTACAGCAAGAATACAAATTCTGTATTCCTACAAAATACAAAATATGGCAATACAACAACACACTGCAGGCATCCTTTATTTTTATTGTCATTAAAAGCGTGTTTGTCCTTTTTATGTTAAGCTGTTAAAAAAAATATATATATATTTTTTTTTAAACATTTCATTAAAGCAGGAGTCACCAACCTTTTTGAAACCAAGAGCTACTTCTTGGGTACTGATTAATGCGAAGGGCTACCAGTTTGATACACACTTAAATAAATTGCCAGAAATAGCCAATTTGCTCAATTTACCTTTAAATCTATGTTATGTTATTATTAATAATTAATGATATTTATCTTTGTAGAAACACTGATCATCTTAATGATTTCTCACAATAAATATATATAGAAACAGATAAATACCAATATGCAACACTTTATTTTTATATTTTCTCTAAGTGCACATTTTTCAAATTGAACATTTTCAAATGATCACTTCTAAGACAGTCTTGTGAAATCACAATATCCCATTTTAACTAGCTAGCCACTAAAATTTTTTAACAAATCATGAATTACTTTGCACCATGTTTGTACAAATAATAACTCATGCAAAATACAAAAGTCAACTCTCAAATTTTTAAATAAATCATGTCATACTTTGAACTGGACATCAAATCTGTTATCTGTTTCTTTGTCAGTTAGTGAGGACCAAGTCTTTAAAATATTTTCTTGGATTTTCAAATTCTATTTGAGTTTTGTCTTTCTTAGAATTAAAAATGTCGAGCAAAGCGAGACCAGCTTGCTAGTAAATAAATACAATTTAAAAAATAGAGGCAGCTCACTGGTAAGTGCTGCTATTTGAGCTATTTTTAGAACAGGCCAGCGGGCTACTCATCTGGTCCTTACGGGCTACCTGGTGCCCCCGGGCACCGCGTTGGTGACCCCTGCATTAAAGCATACCAATTGTCCAGTTATGGTATTAAAACATTGAAAATAATCTTGTCCAGGGTACATGAGTAATGTTGAAAAATCATATCTATCTGTGATAAATTGCAATTAATTTTGAGTTCACTAAGAACAAAATGCGATTAATTGTGATTAAATATTTTAATCGTTTGACAGCCCGATTTGATACACATCCTCAAATGCATTGAATGGAACCTAAGGCCTGGTTTCCATACAGAGTTTAAGCCCTAGTTCTAGACTAAGTCATATTGTAAACCAGGATTTGCTGAAATGGCTTTCCCGGACATGGTTATAAATAGTCTCAGAGTTGTCCTAGTCTTGAGTTAAACAATCTATTGTCTTGAGTTAAACAATCTATTTTCTTGAATTGATACTGGAGCTAATTCAGGTATAATTTAAGACTCAAGTTCAACTAGTCCAAGTGCAGGTCTACATTAAGAGTAAAGGCTGTATGCATCACAGTGCATGGTGAATGAGGCTGAAAACACTTGTTTTAGCTGTGCATATGACAACTGAAAGTATTATCTGCACTTTTTATATTCAATACAATTACGGTAAGTTAAAAACTTAACATCTATAAAGCACATTGAATTGCCTTGCGTACAAATTGTGCTCTATAAATAAACTTGCCTACTTTGACTGCCGGTACATAAATGTTGGTGAAAGACTACAGAAACCAGAAAGAAGATTGTTCAGAGACAGAAGAAACTTTCTGAATGAATTTGATAGATGTTTGTGACAGTTTTCATACGTGCAAAGACAACGCGGCTGAAATTATTTGTTTGCTTCAGACAAAGCTTTCATGTGATTCATGAAGGGAAACCCCTACATCTCGTTCCTTACGAGAACGTATCACCTGAGGGGATCCCCACACCTGTTTCCGAATGAGAACGTACCACCCGAGGGGAACCCTTACACCTCTTTCCTTACAAGAACACATTAACTGAGGGGGAACCCCTACATCTCTTTTCTTTAAAAGAACATATCACCTGAGGGGAACTCCTATATATTTTCCCTTACAAGAACGTGTCACTTGAGGGTAAGTAACCCCTACACCTCTTTTCTTACAAGTACTTATTACCTTCAGCTTTTTGGCAAGTGGAACTTTCATGGTGAAACAATTCTGTGGTTTGAGTTAATCATCTATCCATCCATCCATCCATTTTCTACAACAGTCTGTAAAATAGTGTAAAAAAAAAAAAAGTCTACAAAGCAACATGTAACATCGAGGTCCTGAGGTTGTTAATCAGAATGTGAATATGGGAACTTCCTGGAGTAATTGGCTGGCTTGATGGAAACGGAGATTCAAACTCTCGATCTCCTGACTATGCAGCCGACATGTTAACCAATCAGTCATTTGAGTTGTTCTGATTCAGAATTGCAGTCCATGTATTTCCTATTATGGTTTCTGTAGTTGAATCAGGATGTTTGTCTTCAGTTATGGGTTATTTTGGAATCATTTGATTTAAACGTTTCTTCTCATTTTTACTAACGTTTTTTTAAACTATATTTTTCTTTTCACCATTCTATATCAGAGGTCAAACTCCAGTTCCAAACACATTCATGCTGCTAAAATGTGTGTTTAAAACTCCATCCCACGGTTTCAGCGCACCCTTACCTTTGCACCCGTTGCACATCCTTAATCTAATTTGGCTTCCAAAACATGACCTGAGTTGTTGTTGATTACCTTAATCTGAAACTATGTAGCCTGAAACTAGTTAATCCAAAATTAAGTGACATTTTAGAAAGCAACAGGATTGGTGTGGATTCATTTAAACCCTGACTTTATTTATGATCTGAATGCAAAAACGGGCATTATAATCCATAAGGGAATTATCTTACCTTCCTTTTCTTCTTCTTACTCTTGCATGGTTGCTTTTCCTCAATGTGTGGCCAGAAGTCAACACAGCTGTCTGTTCCCTCCTCTTCTTTGTCTTCAATTGACTCACCTTACAGGAAGTGACAATATAAATGGAGTTAAAGACATAGCACGGTGTGCAGAGCAAAGTGAGTATGTGACATTGCAGAAATGTTCACATCAGACCTATTTCATCATGGTTGCAGAGTCCCTCAGAGCAGGCAATATCAGAACCTTCTCTTGACCCGTTCTCACTGATCTCAGCGCTTGAGTAGCCACAATCGCTGGCAGTGCTGTAGGATGACAAATCTGAAGAAAAAAGGAAAACTATTTTTACTGAATTCTAGTCTAAATGAGAGATTGTCAACACTCAGCTCAGAGGCCACATGCAGCTCTTCTGAGGCAGTGAACTGGTGATTAGATGAGCGTAAGGAAGGTAAGGAAAGGGAGGTGGAGCCAGTGTCTGCACAAGAAATACTTTGGTATCTTGACTGTGCGACCCTGCAATAAACTAACCATGAATGCTACAAATGTTCCGATCAGGGTTTATCATGCAGATTCCGATACGATCATCCATGAGTGAGATCGTCCAATACCGATCACATATATTAACTGTACATTTTTCAATTTATTTATGGTAAGTTATTAACATTATCAACACACTATTTAAACTAGTTTCTTATTCTGTTTTATTACATATAATTCTTTGAGCAAAACAAAGTCCATAGAAAACAACAACTAAACAAAATCAAAAACTACAAACTGTTACCCATTGAAATCCTTTGGTTATTGCTGTACAAGACCTCCTATGTCCAGGGAATTATTTCCTCAGTTTGTACCCAACAACAAAATATATATATATATATATATATATATATATATTTTGAGAAATAAAAATATCAATATAATCACTCTTGTATCTATCATATACTGATAGTAGCCGTAATATCGACACCACCGATTTCTGGATCAATCCGATCCGTGTACAGACTGACACTGGTGACAAATCAACCGTTTTTACTCTATCTATCTACCCACACCCCCCCCCCCCCACACACACACACACTCTCTCGTGGTCAAAAGTTTACATACACTTGTAAAGAACATAATGTCATGGCTGTCTTGAGTTTCCGATCATTTCTACAACTCTTTTTTTTTTTTGTGATAGAGTGATTGGAGCACATACAAAAACATTCATGAAGTTTGGTTTTTTTATGAATGTATTATGGGTCTACTGAAAATGTGACCAAATCTGCAATAAGACGCTTTTGGTAGCCATCCACAAGCTTCTGGTAAGCTTCTGGTTGAATTTTTGACCACTCCTCTTGACAAAACTGGTGCAGTTCAGCTAAATTTGTTGGTATTCTGACATGGACTTGTTTCTTCAGCATTGTCCACATGTTCTCAATGGGGTTTAAGTCAGGACTTTGGGAAAGCCATTCTAAAACCTTAATTCTGGCCTGATTTAGCCATTCCAACCATTCTGACATCACATGGACAAAGATAAGACCTTCTGGAGGAAAGTTCTGTGGTCAGATGAAACAACAATTGAGCTGTTTGGCCACAATACCCAGCAATATGTTTGGAGGAGAAAATGTGAGGCCTTTAATCCCAGGAACTCCATGCCTACCGTCAAGCATGGTGGTGGTAGTAATATGCTCTGGGCCTGTTTTGCTGCCAATGGAACTGGTGCTTTACAGAGAGTAAATGGGACAATGAAAAAGGAGGATTACCTCCAAATTCTTCAGGACAACCTAAAATCATCAGCCCGGAGTTTGGGTCTTGGGCGCAGTTGGGTGTTCCAGCAGGACAATGACCCCAAACACACATCAAAAGTGGTAAAGGAATGGCTAAATCAGGCTAGAATAAAGGTTTTAGAATGGCCTTCCCAAAGTCCTGACTTAAACGCGTGGACAATGCTGAAGAAACAAGTCCATGTCAGAAAACTAACACATTTAGCTGAACTGCACCAATTTTGTCAAGAGGAGTGGTCAACAATTCAACCAGAAGCTTGCCAGAAGCTTGTGGATTGCTACCAAAAGCGCCTTATTGCAGTGAAACTTGCCGAGGGACATGTAACCAAATATTAACATTGCTGTATGTATACTTTTGACCCAGCACATTTGGTCACATTTTCAGTAGATTTCAGTAGAATAAATTCATCAAAGAACCAAACATCATGAATGTTTTTTGTGACAAAAGTATGTGCTCCAATCACTCCATCACAAAAAAATAACAGTTGTAGACATTATTGGAAACTCAAGACAGCCATGACATTATGTTCTTTACAAGTGTATGTAAACTTTTGACCACGGCTGTGTGTGTGTGTATATATATCCATATACATACATACATACATACATACATACACACACACACACACACACACATTTATGTACACCTACACACACACACTTATATGTGTGTGTGTGTGTGTGTGTGTGTGTCTGTGTGTGTAACGGACATTCATAACAATATGTAATGTGCAATATTTACCGTATTTTGGTCATTTTAATCTTTGATTTCTTCTGCACATTGATTTCCTCTTCCATAGTAGCGCACTTCCGACTTCGGAAATAAAACGCAAGTGTGTTTTGTAATTATGGCAGACTTTGTAATAGCCAATGAAGACGACTATTTTTGGCCAAATGAGGATTCACAACATAATATTTTTTAAGCTAAATATACGGAGGATGAACTGCTACTTCTAGAAGCGAGTACAAAGGAAGGTTGAGACGTAGCAGACAGAAGCCGAGAGAGTGAGGTCGGCTTGACTTGAAGCTGTAAATGTGGAACTGGAGCCAAGCTATTTCAACATACAAAGCCCGTTTCCATACGAGTTGGGAAATTGTGTTAGATGTAAATATAAACGGAATACAATGATTTGCAATTCCTTTTCAACCAATATTTAGTTGAATGCACTACAAAGACAAGATATTTGATGTTCAAACTCAAACTTTATTTTTTTTTTGCAAATAATAATTAACTTAGAATTTCATGGCTGCAACACGTGCCATTGTAGTTGGGAAAGGGCATGTTCACCACTGTGTTACATCACCTTTTCTTTTAACAACACTCAATAAACGATTGGGAACTGAGGAAACTAATTGTTGAAGCTTTGAAAGTGGAATTCTTTCCCATTCTTGTTTTATGTAGAGCTTCAGTCGTTCAACAGTCCGGGGTCTCCGCTGTCGTATTTTACGCTTCATAATGCGCCACACATTTTCGATGGGAGACAGGTCTGGACTGCAGGCGGCCCAGGAAAGTACCCGCACTCTTTTTTTACGAAGCCACGCTGTTGTAACACGTGCTGAATGTGGCTTGGCATTGTCTTGCTGAAATAAGCAGGGGCGTCCATGAAAAAGACGGCGCTTAGATGGCAGCATATGTTGTTCCAAAACCTGTATGTACCTTTCAGCATTAATGGTGCCTTCACAGATGTGTAAGTTACCCATGCCTTGGGCACTAATGCACCCCCGTACCATCACAGATGCTGGCTTTTGAACTTTGCGTCGTTAACAGTCTGGATGGTTCGCTTCCCCTTTGGTCCGGATGCCACGATGCCAAATATTTCCAAAAACAATTTGAAATATGGACTCGTCAGACCACAGAACACTTTTCCACTTTGCATCAGTCCATCTTAGATGATCTCGGACCCAGAGAAGCCGGCGGCGTTTCTGGATGTTGATGATAAATGGCTTTCGCTTTACATAGTAGAGCTTTAACTTGCACTTACAGATGTAGCGACCAACTGTATTTAGTGACAGTGTTTTTCTGAAGTGTTCCTGAGCCCATGTGGTGATATCCTTTAGAGATTGTTGTCGGTTTTTGATACAGTGCCAACTGAGGGATCAAAGGTCACGGTCATTCAATGTTGGTTTCCGGCCATGCCGCTTACGTGGAGTGATTTCTCCAGATGTTCTGAACCTTTTGATGATATTATGGACCGTAGATGTTGAAATCCCTAAATTTCTTGCAATTGCACTTTGAGAAACGTTGTTCTTAAACTGTTTGACTATTTGCTCACGCAGTTGTGGACAAAGGGGTGTACCTCGCCCCATTCTTTCTTGTGAAAGACAGAGCATTTTTTTGGGAAGCTGTTTTTACACCCAATCATGGCACCCACCTGTTCCCAATTAGCCTGCACACCTGTGGGATGTTCCAAATAAGTGTTTGATGAGCATTCCTCAACTTTATCAGTATTTATTGCCACCTTTCCCAACTTCTTTGTCACGTGTTGCTGGCATCAAATGCTAAAGTTAATTATTTGCAAAAAAAATAAAATGTGTATCAGTTTGAACATCAAATATGTTGTCTTTGTAGCATATTCAGCTGAATATGGGTTGAAAATGATTTGCAAATCATTGTATTCCATTTATATTTACATCTAACACAATTTCTCAACTCATATGGAAACGGGGTTTGTAAATGGAGTGCTTACCCAACTAAACCGGACAATACATCCCCGGCCAGCTGGACCAAACAGACAAAACATGAAACTTGTGCTAATACTTTACAGGTACTGTAATATGATTGTGTTTCAGTCAGTACAGATTGGCGTCCTATCGCAATGTGTTGTGCATTACAAACTCAAACGTGTTTCGTGCTGAAGTAAAAGGTAGCTTTTCTCTTGCCGTAGCTAGCTTTTACGGCTAATACCAAAGCACAACGATGTCTTACTACGCTACAAAAATAATTCTTCAGCGTTTGCTCTTACAATAACAATGTCACTACAATTTGGCTATTATATAGGTTAGGGAACATAAATGAAGTACTGGTGACGGTTTTTGAATGCATTTTTAAAGCGATTTAGAGGTAGAATTGATTGCTCCCATTAGCTACATTGCTCGCCACCAAGAACGAGACGATTTTTACAAGTTAGAAAGCAAAAAAAAAAACTTTTGTCTTTTTGTCCCTCATGATTGTGAACGATAGGCAAAATCCCCCCCAAAATGCAGTTCCCCCACACAAAAGGGAAAAACAACACAAGTTCAAAACAGTCACAAGGGTGTGACAGTTTTATGATAATTATCATAGCAAATAATGTATTGCAAGAATCTGTTTGAATTGAGAGTCGATTCTGAATCGAATCGACACACCAAGAATCGGAATAAAATTCTGATTTGTTGTAAGATTCACATTTCACATCTCTAATTTTTGCGCACAAATTGATAGATAACTTGCTGTGAAATCATAAGTTAAGGTGACAAGTAGATATTGAAGTATTTATTCGTATTTTAACAAAAAAAATGTTTGGAATATATGTCAATATGATGGTTTGTTGCATGATTAGATACTATACATTAAATTGCATGCAGTACATGCAATCTTTCTTTCAAAATTGAAAGAACAAATACATTTTCGAAATAAGATGGAGTGCTTTATTGGCGCACATTATTTTCAAGCTATTGCAAGACATATGTAACGATAAACAGTAAAAAGATGTTGAGTTTGTCACCTGTGGTTAGATGATTGGCGGCTGTCTCTGTAAATGCTTACCTTGTTTACATGGACAGCTAGATGATGTGTTTGCATTAGCACAACTGTTCTCCTTACAGATTGACTCCCCCTCATCATGGCTCCTACATGCATTACAACTATGCTCCTCGGCCTCAGGACAACCCTTTCCACACAGGAAAGTGTGTGTGAGTGAACATGGTTTCACATGAAAGTTCAGCTACAGTAGGCCATCCAGGCTCCTCACCTCCTCGTGATCCTTTTCTTTGAGCTCTTCTTCCTGGTTGTCAAAGCTGCATTTGTTATTGCGTCGAATCTTACGTTTTTGCCTCTTTTTCTCCTGCTTAAGCTGTTTTACTCGTTCTTTCTCGGACTGCTCCTCAACAAATTGCTCAAGTCGACTGATCCCCTGAATCTTCTCCACTGCCATCTATGGGCAGAACAATATTCAGCAAGGAATATTTATCAGTGCCAAAACTCATCACTGGCTTACAAGACTAGTACTGTACCTCAAAGCTTTTGCGCAGTTCATCAATGCCTAGATGATACAATATCTGCCAGGTCTGCTCTTCTGCACGTAGTTTCTGCCAGATTCTATGCAGTCGCTCATAGAGATGAATGCCCAAACAAGTCAGGACTTCTTCTTGTGCAATGTCAATGGTCTTGGCATGTCTCTCCCTATAATTAAGGACAAAAAAGGTTAAACAAAAGATAGTGACTACACACTTGCTTTAAGAATGTTTAAATACTCGTAGCCTCCGGCAAACTCCGGCTCAGCTCGACCGAGGAGGTGAGCGATGAAGTCAGTCTCATAGCACACATGGATGTGGCGCTCACGAGGGCAGCAGCACAGTCCCTCGTACAACACAGCACAATAGTCCTTCTCTTCACTACTGTCCACCTCTCCAATCAGGATGTTGTATGCCCTCAGCACTTTATTCTTACAATCAGTGCAAAACCTGAGGGGGGGAAAAGTGTAAAAATTAAGAAACTTCCTTTCTCTTTATAGAGATGTGCCACTTTTGTGTAGGTGCCATATTGGTTATGAAGATGCATTTTCGAAACTGAATAAAAATGTTATGTATGGAATTATCATCATTAGAATTATTATAAATAAAATCCCTAGCAAATCTTTAGAATCTAATGTATCAAGGTATACTTGGCTGAAAAAGGTAATTGTTTTGACTTAAATTGGACACAGTCACTTCAAGTGTTTTTGGGCTGTTTGCTGAAGGCAATCCAGGTGACGATAAATGTGGCACAATTAGTAGGAGTGTCACAGTTTTTCCAACCGTGTATTGCATGTATTTTGTGTGTATCGTGTGTTGGACATTTTGTTGAATGAGTACATGGATCATGTGGATTACTTTGTGTAGAATAGCTTGCAACAGTTGAAGGAGTACATTGTTTTGTGTATTTTTTGTCTTTCTGGCTAATAAATGTACAGCATTGCAACTCACAACTTCGGCTTTGTGGAACGCGCGTCAGCCACAGACTCAACTTACAAGGAACAAATTAGATTGTTTTATTTGAATTGTAAAAACCCGACATTGCCTGTGTTTTTGCAAGTGTCTCTCCAGCGTCTCCAAAAGACAGGCACTATCGACTAGGACCACTTCATCCCTGCATTCCTGGGACATCCGCTCCCACACGTCCATCCAGCTCCCCCTGGAAATAAATACAACAGAAACTTGACAAGCGCAATCAGAAGGCAACAGGGTTTAAAATTTGTCACCTGTAATATCAATGACTAAATGACTTTAAAAATTGGCTCTTAATAGCTAAAACGAGGTCATTGTTTTCCTTCAAAAAATCGGATTAAATCCTACATAAGCACATTAGGGCTGCACGATTATGGCCAAAATAATGATCACAATTATTAATCATGATTATTCATTGTTAGGTAAAATGGTGTTTCCCACAGGTTGGCAATTTACTTGCGATAATTAATGTGTCCCAGAGGTAGAGATGGGGGCGTAAAGCAATCATGTAATTTGTATTGACAAAGTAGGGCTAAATAAACATATTTAAAAGCAAATGTTGTGTTCTTGTTCATTATTAGTATTTACATGTATTTTTTTTCACATTACATTATTCTCTTTTTGATTGGGTTTCTTCAGGGCCATAACAAAAGCAGCCACGTTCTGCAGGTGGCCCACGAATCATCGAATGGACAACCCTGCTTGACTTCATCATACATTTGATCGTTTGTCGTGTGAAACATGCACATTAAAAAGACAAAACACAATTGCAACCCATTTGTCGACAATAAAACAGGCTGACGATAAATTAATTTGTCGACAATAGTCAGTGACGTCATCTTTCGTGTCCTTCCGGACGGAAGCGTGTAGGCGCGTCCTCTTGCAACATTGCAGGTGAAAACATGTAAAGTGGAGGAATATTTCACCTTAATCTTGTTAAAAGAATTGAATACCTTGCCTATTTTGCAAAGCGGACCTTGTTTTTATGGCAGTACATCTTTGATACGGGAGCATTTATGATGTCGGACATCCGGAGGATGCGATCTCAACTCTGTAAGATGGTTAGCTTGTTACCTTGCTCGTTAGCTAAGTGTGAGACGAAGTATAATTAAAAAAATAAATTTAACTATCATTTTAGCCAAAGTCTTCCAGCTAACCTTTGTCTATATGAATTCAAGTACTTTGTCAGGAACTCCAGGTGTGAAACAGCATCAATATCAAATGCCAAACATACAGATATACAAACACCCACACACGAACATTAGGCACCACGGCTCAGAACATAAAATAATCTTTTAGATCGCTAAAATGGTCAGAATTAATCAAGTCCATTTGATTGCAAAAAATGCCAGGAGTTTATCAATATTTTTTTAAAACATCATCACAAAATACTTGTTTCTGTTTGACAAAGTTAGGTAGCTTTGTTGTTAGTTTTTATTGCTGCTACTTTTTATTGTCTTTTGTTTTCATAAAGTTATTTTTGTAGCAGCCTATGATCAGCACAGTTACATTATACATACATATTTATGAATTAATTAGTCATATTTTTAGTGGGCACATGCCTAAACATATCTTAAGCAGAATTTAAAAGCAGATGGTTAACTAGAGCTACTGAATAGGTTTATGCTTCATAATCCAATTAGTCCACTAATTGTTCAAATATGACTAATGACAAATGCCTAATCAACTGTCAAAATAGTCGTTCTGTATAAATTCTAAGTTTGAAAATGCAACTTCTGCCCTTTAAAGGGAATTTTCTTACAATAGCATAAGCTCTGACAGGATTAAAGCAACTATATATGACCATGAATTGCACAGACTATCACAGATAAAAACGTACAAGACTGTGCAGCTACAATCCATGTAGTGTTATGTTATGCTCTGAATTATCCCACCAATAAGAATATTGACGGTGAATACATTCACTCTGTCATGCAGTCTTTGAAGGTTTTCAACTTTCTATGATGCTGCCTGCAATGTCCACGTTTGACGCTTCAACAGCGCAGGTTACAAGTTCACATTAGCCTGAACTGAACCACACGCAAAGCAAAGTGTTCTTTATCATACTGCAACCACTGGAAGTGCCATTGTGGCTGAAAGCACAACTCTTTCTCATGCAGTCTTACGACAGCACAACTCTTTCTCACGCTGTCTCACGACAGTACAAATCCGTTCCTCACTTCCTGTCTGCAGGGTTTTGTCATGCGTTTATAACAAAGAATAAAAAGGCTACACAATTACTTTAAGAATTGGAGTTCATCTTTTCGGATAACAAGGCTTTACAAATGTTTTCTGATTGTGGTTATTGTAATGTAGGAGTATCCAAACGTTGGCCATGGAGCACAGTATAAAAAAATGGAAAATATATAGTCCCTTTTCATTTATCATACATGCTAGTGGTCCCCAACCTTTTTGTAACTGCGGACCGGTCAACGCTTGAAAATTTGTCCCACGGACCGGGAGGGAGAGGGGGAATGATTTTTTTTTTTTTTGGTCATAAAAAAATACAATTATGTGTGCTTACGGACTGTACCCCTGCAGACTGTATTGATCTATATTGATATATAATGTAGGAACCAGAAATAATAATAACAGAAAGAAACAACCCTTTTGTGCGAATGAGTGTGAATGAGTGTAAATGGGGGAGGGAGGTTTTTTGGGTTGGTGCACTAATTGTAAGTGTATCTTGTGTTTTTTATGTAGATTTAATAAAAATAAAAAAATAAATAAAAAAATATATATATTTTTTTTTTTTTAATTTCTTGTGCGGCCCGGTACCAATTGATCCACGGACCGGTACCGGGCCGCGGCCCAGTGGTTGGGGACCACTGCTATAGGACACCACACTGTTATAGGTAAAGTACATACAACAACTTTGTCTTACTTCTTCTTAAACTATACTGTGTTTAAAAAATTACTTCCTTCCTGGCCTGATTGTGTTGTTGTTATGGCTGTTTGAATTGTGTATATTATTGAAATTGTTTTTGAAACTTTTAAATCTGTTATATTATCTATTATAATATGGTATATTCTTACTGGTAAAAACTGGGAAAAAACAGCGTATATCTTTGTAATGAACATTCACAGTCCTCAGTTTTTTGTGGCAATTTAGGAACTACCGTATTTTTCGGACTATAAGTCGCTCCGGAGTATACGTCGCACCGGCCGAAAATGCACAATAAAGAAGGAAAAAAACATATATACGTCGCACTGGAGTATAAGTCGCATTTTTGGGGGAAATTTATTTGATAAAATCCAACACCAAGAATAGACATTTGAAAGGCAATTTAAAATAAATAAATAATAGTGAACAACAGGTTGAATAAGTGTACGCCATATGACGCACAAATAACCAACTGAGAACGTGCCTGGTATGTTAACGCAACACATCATGGCAAGAGTCATTCAAATAACTATAACATATAGAACATGCTATACGTTTACCAAACAATCTGTCACTCCCGATCGCTAAATCCAATGGAATCTTCCTCCCCGGTGTCGCCTCTGGTATGTCCTTTCTTTCTGCTGCTCGATTGCCGTTCTCTGCTGCATATTTCACTACGTCCAGCTTGTAATCTGCAGTATATGATTTCCTTTTCGGTGCCATTTTTGTTCAGTCTTTCTCAGTTTTTATAAGTTACCGCCAATGTTGATGTGATCTATTTTAATAGCTACGGCAGTAGCATATAGCATATAGCAGTTAGCATCCCATGACCCACAATGCACTTCTGCCATGACCTTCCCCCGCCAAATTCTTATTGGTTGACGTGTGAGTGACGATTGCTGACGTGTGTGTGACGATTGCTTTAATTTAATTTCAGTAAAACATTTTAAAAAGTTCCTGTATGACATTCTGACAATAAAGTTGCATACGACTGGGATGAGAATCAGCACCTCCAAGTCCGAGTCCATGGTTCTCGCCCGGAAAAGGGTGGAGTGCCATCTCCGGGTTGGGGAGGAGATCTTGCCCCAAGTGGAGGAGTTCAAGTACCTCGGAGTCTTGTTCACGAGTGAGGGAAGAGTGGATCGTGAGATCGACAGGCGGATCGGTGCGGCGTCTTCAGTAATGCGGACGCTGTATCGATCCGTTGTGGTGAAGAAGGAGCTGAGCCGGAAGGCAAAGCTCTCAATTTACCGGTCGATCTACGTTCCCATCCTCACCTATGGTCATGAGCTTTGGGTTATGACCGAAAGGACAAGATCACGGGTACAAGCGGCCGAAACGAGTTTCCTCCGCCGGGTGGCGGGGCTCTCCCTTAGAGATAGGGTGAGAAGCTCTGTCATCCGGAGGGAGCTCAAAGTAAAAAAAATAAAAAAAAAAATTCCAAGATGGCGGCGCGCACAGAAGCAGCGGCTTACGGCTCTCCATTTCAGTGCTCTTTCTTCCTTCTTTTCTTCATGTTTTCTTTCCTTTTGTGCACCACCTGTACTGCAAACACCCGGTACACCATCCAGTCACTCTTGGATATCGGTAACTCGCACCAGATATCTGTTTCGAGCGACTTTCACCACGAGCACAACATCCCAGATGACATAGCGAGAGCACAGGGCTCTCCGTGGTTTGTTGTCGGGTCTGGGAGACGGTGCAGACGGAGGAGGGAGAGGAAGCAGAAGCGTGGCCGCAGGTCCGGCGTCTTGCTCAGGCTTAGGAAACAACCCCACAAGCCACCTCTACCGAGCCTGTTCCTCTCTAATGCCAGATCCCTTGTACAGAAGATGGACGACCTGGAGTTACAACTTGCTGGAAACCGCTATGTTCGGGACTGTTGTGCTATGATTATCACCGAAACCTGGCTTCACCCGGAAATACCCGATGCTAGCATGCAGCTAGCCGGACGCACTCTGCTCCGCCGGGACAGAACTAAGGACTCCGGTAAGAGCAGAGGAGGGGGGCTCTGTATCTACGTGCATGAGAACTGGTGCAACAACGGGACAATCACTAAACAGCACTGTTGCCCGGACGTGGAGTACATGTCTGTTAGATGTCGGCCTTTTTTTCTCCCGAGAGAGCTGTCTGTTGTTATCATCACGGCTGTGTATATTCCACCGGACGCCAAAGTAAACACAGCGCTCTCTCTTCTGCTGAACACCGTCAACGAACAGCAGCGGGCCCACCCCGACGGTGTTCATATCATAGCAGGGGATTTTAATAAGGCCAATCTGAAGACTGTACTCCCTAAGTTCTACCAGCACGTGAAGTGTTCTACAAGGGGCAAGAACACCCTGGACCACGTGTATACCAACATAAAGCACGCGTACAGAGCTACACCCCTCCCCCAGCTTGGACAGTCAGACCATCTTTCCCTCCTGCTCTCTCCTACCTACACCCCCATCAGACGCCAGGCCAGGCCTATCACAAAGACTCTTATGACCTGGCCTGACGATGCACTCCCCAAACTTCAGGACTGCTTCCAACACACAGACTGGGACCTCTTCCAACAACAGGAGCTGGAGACAGCCACAGGAACGGTGCTGGACTACATAAAGTTCTGCATCGGGAATGTGACTGTGGAAAAAACCATCCGGGTTTACCCCAACAAGAAACCCTGGATGACCAGCCAGGTCCGCACACTCCTCAGGGCCCGCGACGCAGCCTTCAGGTCAGGGGACAGGGCACTGTACAGTGTTGCTAGAGCCGACCTGAAGAGAGGGATTAAAAAAGCAAAGGCGGACCACAGGAGGTGCATAGAGTCCCATCTGTCCAGCAAAAACTCACGGGAGGTGTGGCGGGGCATTCATGACATCACGAACTTCAGAGGCTGCAATATGACAACTGCGGATCAGAGTGCGACACTGGCAGAGGAGCTTAACTGTTTCTTTGCCCGTTTCGAAACCCCCCAGCGACACTCATCTGCTCCAGCCCTGCCCCCGCCCCCACCGGGCTCCGGCGCCACTCCACTCACTGTACAGGAGCACAGTGTCAGACGAGTGCTCCTGGCTGTGAACCCCAGGAAGGCTACCGGACCAGACGGAGTACCTGGAAAGGTGCTCAGGACGTGCGCCCACCAGCTCGCTCCCCCCCTCACCAGGATCTTCAACCTCTCCCTGGCTCAGGCAGTCATCCCATCCTGCCTGAAGTCATCTACAATAATCCCGGTGCCGAAGAAGTCTCCCATCACCAGCCTGAATGATTACCGACCAGTGGCCCTCACTCCGGTAATCATGAAGTGCTTCGAGCGACTTGTTCTCCAGCACATCAAGGACCATATCCCTCCAGACTTCGACCCCCACCAGTTCGCATACCGGGCGAACAGATCCACAGAGGACGCCATCGCTGTTGCTCTCCACTCTGCTCTGAACCACCTGGAGCAGCAGCAGAGCTACGTCCGGATGCTCTCTGTGGACTATAGCTCTGCCTTCAATACAATAATCCCGGACAGACTCTGCAATAAACTGGACACTCTTGGCCTCCCCCCTCTCACAAACGCCTGGATAAGGGACTTCCTAACGGACCGACCCCAGAATGTGAGACTTGGCCCGCACCTCTCATCCTCCCGCACGCTGAGCATCGGCTCCCCACAGGGCTGTGTGCTGAGCCCCCTCCTCTACTGCCTTTACACCCATGACTGCAGTCCGGCCCACAGTGACAACCTTACCGTCAAGTTCGCCGACGATACCACAGTGGTCGGGCTCATCTCCAGGGGTGACGAGGCTGCCTACAGAGAGGAGGTCCTGAAGCTGACGGCCTGGTCTTCGGAGAACAACCTCGCTCTCAACATCAGCAAGATCAGAGAGATCATCGTCGACTTCAGGAGGAGCAGCACCGACCCTGCCCCCCTCTACATCAACGGCGAGCGTGTAGAGAGGGTCCACACCTTCAGGTACCTTGGAGTCCACATCTCTAATGACTTCTCCTGGACAGTCAACACCACATCAATCATCAAGAAGGCTCAGCAGCGGCTACACTTCCTTAGAGTCCTCGGGAAGTACAACCTGAAGCCTGACCTGCTGCTGACCTTCTACCGCTCGTCCATCGAGAGCCTGCTGACCTACTGTATTACGGTATGGTACGGCAGCTGCACTGCAGCAGACAGGGAGAGGCTGCAAAGAGTGGTCAAGACGGCTCAGAAAATCATCGGCCGCCCTCTCCCCTCTCTGACGGACATCTACACCTCCCGCTGCCTCAACAGAGCCAGTGCCATCATCAAGGACAGCACCCACCCTGGCTCTGACCTGTTCCACCTGCTGCCCTCTGGGAAGCGCTACAGGTGCATTAAAACCAAAACAAACAGGCTAAAGAACAGCTTCTTCCCCAGGGCCATAACCATCCTGAACGGACTGCCCCATTGTCCCTCATAACTGCCTTCTCTTCGGTGCAATAACCCATTCCACCAACCACCCTGTTTTTGTTTTTGTTTTTTTCATGTATATATTCATTTCACACCATATTCATTGCACTTCTACATTTTTTATATTTTTATATATTTGCACATTGTTTTTCTAGCATGCACACATCGCACTGTATGGAATGGCCTCAATCTCGTTACCTTGCGTAATGACAATAAAGCTGATTCTGATTCTGATTCTGATTCTGATTCTGCTCCTCCACATCGAGGTGAGCCAGATGAGGTGGTTCGGGCATCTGGTCAGGATGCCACCCGAGCGCCTCCCTAAGGAGGTGTTTAGGGCATGTCCGACCGGTAGGAGGCCACGAGGAAGACCCAGGACACGTTGGGAAGACTATGTCTCCCGGCTGGCCTGGGAACGCCTCGGGAGGAGCTGGACGAAGTGGCTGGGGAGAGGGAAGTCTGGGCTTCCCTGCTTAGGCTGCTGCCCCCGCGACCCGACCTCGGATAAGCGGAAGAAGATGGATGGATGGATGGATGGATGGATGGATGTTTACATATACTGGGGTCTTTTTTTAAGTTACCGTAATTAAAATTTTGTGCTTCATCATGATTAATCCAAAATCAAAAGTGTGATTAATTTGACTGAAAAATTTAATCATTTGACAGCACTAGACGCGTTTGACACTTGTGCTCTTTGCTGTAATTTTAACACTGGTACTTGTGTTCACATTTGATCTGAAGTGAATCACACCGCATGCGCTTAAAAGTGGATGTGGTTAGATTCTGATTAAGATTAGGAACTTCTGTTGCATCATACACAATTTCCCCATCGTGGGATAAATAGATATCTAGCCTTTCCTATTTCTATGAGCAACAGAGATGACCATTTACTTACCCCAATGGTCTGAGTTTGTTTGTGTCTAAGGAGTGCAACTGGCATCGGTTGCTCTTTCTACTTTTTGGAATGGCATCAATCACATCATTCAACTTTGACCTGTCAAAAAAAAAAAAAAAAAAATAGGAGAAAAATTTAAATGTTGGCAAAGTTTATACAGATATCACAATTGTGGGCAACTAACTGACACAGAACAAGACAAAATATACTAGTTTTACTACTGAAACACACAGATGCCTAAATTTAACATTTTAAATTGCAAAATTCAACAATTTCTTGTTGAACCTACTAACACACATTGTTCCTATCTAGACTATATGAAAAAACTTTTTTTTCTTCTACATCTTACCCTTGAATGTAGAAAAGGCTGTATAGCTTCTTCATATCCGCTAAACAAGCCTTGGTGACAGACAGCTTTCCTGGGGCCTTCACTGTGAGCGGCTCTAAGGCCAGGGTCTCCGATTCCACTAAATTGGAGAAAAGGCGCTCCACACTGCGTCTGCAACCCACGCATGGCACCATTTGGGACAATGCTCGGTACAGCTCTCCGGACAACACCGTCAGGGCCATCGTCAAATCCTGTTGCTTCAACTTGTGGTGACCCTAAAGGCAAAGAGATCACGTGCAAGTTATGTCTTGCCGTCATTTAACAAAAATGGTACAGTAGAACTTACAAAGTGGACTGACACAATGCAGGATTCAACTTACTGGAAATGTTCTAGACCAATAACAACACAGATTTCAAGCGTTTGACACACCATCAGACTTTACATCACATGAGACTTGAGCAAACGCACAAGCTCCCTGAGCATTCAGTGGACCATGTGTGGGCAACATCAGACGTGCACAGTGAGGCCACACCGGCAGCACAGCTGTCCCAAACCTGACATCACTACAAGTTAAGGCCTTGTTCACACTGCAGGTCAATTACGATTGTTTTGCCCATATGCGACCTGTATCTTATTTTTTAATGTCTGTAGCCACGTGTACATGGACAACATTTATTTCATGTGATCACCATGCAGATTATTATTACTGTGTATATCGACCCTACAAAAACGTGCATTTTCATGCATCACACCTTAAATTGGAATATTTTACTGTGACATGAGCAGAACCTAACATAATTGGAAAGGTGTGTTATTATTTGCTCCTCTCTGAGCTGCCACCTTAACGTGGTAGAGGAGTTTGCGTGTCCCAATGATCCTAGGAGCTATGTTGTCCGGGGGCTTCTATGCCCCCTGGTAGGGTCTCCCAAGGCAAACTGGTCCTAGGTGAGGGATCAGACAAAGAGCAGCTCGAAGACCTCTATGAAGAACACGAACAAGGAACCCAGATTTCCCTCGCCCGGACGCGGGTCACCGGGGCCCTCCTCTGGAGCCAGGCCCGGAGGTGTGGCACGATGGCGAGCGCCTGGTGGCCGGGCCTGTCCCCATGGGGCCCGGCCGGGCACAGCCCGAAGAGGCAACGTGGGTCCCCCCTCCAATGGGCTCACCACCCATAGCAGGGGTCATAGAGGTCGGGTGCGATGTGAGCTGGGCGGAAGCCGAAGGCAGGGCACTTGGCGGTCCGATCCTCGGCTACAGAAGCTAGCTCTTGGGACGTGGAACGTCACCTCGCTGGGGGGGAAGGAGCCTGAGCTAGTGCGTGAGGTGGAGAAGTTCCGGCTAGATATAGTCGGACTCACTTCGACGCACAGCAAGGGCTCTGGAACCAGTTCTCTTGACAGGGGCTGGACTCTCTTCCACTCTGGCGTTGCCAGCAATGAGAGGCGACGGGCTGGGGTGGCAATTCTTGTTTCCCCTCGGCTCAAAGCCTGCACGTTGGAGTTCAACCCGGTGGACGAGAGGGTAGCCTCCCTCCGCCTTCGGGTGGGGGGACGGGTCCTGACTGTTGTTTGCGCTTACGCGCCCAACGGCAGTTCAGATTACCCACCCTTTTTGGATTCACTCGAGGGAGTACTGGAGAGTGCTCCCCCGGGTGATTCCCTCGTTCTACTGGGGGACTTCAACGCTCATGTTGGCAATGACAGTGAAACCTGGAGAGGCGTGATTGGGAAGAATGGCCGCCCGGATCTGAACCCGAGTGGTGTTTTGTTATTGGACTTTTGTGCTCGTCACGGATTGTCAATAACAAACACCATGTTCAAACATAAGGGTGTCCATATGTGCACTTGGCACCAGGACACCCTAGGCCGCAGTTCCATGATCGACTTTGTAGTTGTGTCATCGGATTTGCGGCCTCATGTTTTGGACACTCGGGTGAAGAGAGGGGCGGAGCTTTCTACCGATCACCACCTGGTGGTGAGTTGGCTGCGATGGTGGGGGAGGATGCCGGACAGACCTGGCAGGCCCAAACGCATTGTGAGGGTTTGCTGGGAACGTCTAGCAGAGTCTCCTGTCAGAGAGAGTTTCAATTCCCACCTCCGGAAGAACTTTGAACATGTCACGAGGGAGGCGCTGGACATTGAGTCCGAGTGGACGATGTTCCGTACCTCTGTTGTCGGGGCGGCCGATTGGAGCTGTGGCCGCAGGGTAGTTGGTGCCTGTCGTGGCGGTAATCCTAGAACCCGTTGGTGGACACCGGCGGTGAGGGATGCCGTCAAGCTGAAGAAGGAGTCCTATCGGGTTCTTTTGGCTCATGGGACTCCTGACGCAGCAGACAGGTACCGACAGGCCAAGCGGTGTGCGGCTTCAGCGGTCGCGGAGGCAAAAACTCGGACATGGGAGGAGTTCGGTGAGGCCATGGAAAAAGACTTCCGGACGGCTTCGAAGCAATTCTGGACCACCATCCGCCGCCTCAGGAAGGGGAAGCAGTGCAGTGTCAACACCGTGTATGGTGGGGATGGTGCTCTGTTGACCTCGACTGCGGATGTTGTGGATCGGTGGAGAGAATACTTCGAAGACCTCCTCAATCCTACCAGCACGTCTTCCTATGAGGAAGCAGGGCCTGGGGAATCTGTGGTGGGCTCTCCTATTTCTGGGGCTGAGGTTGCCGAGGTAGTTAAAAAGCTCCTCGGTGGCAAGGCCCCGGGGGTGGATGAGATCCGCCCGGAGTTCCTTAAGGCTCTGGATGTTGTGGGGCTGTCTTGGTTGACAAGACTCTGCAACATCGCGTGGACATCGGGGGCGGTACCTCTGGATTGGCAGACCGGGGTGGTGGTTCCTCTCTTTAAGAAGGGGAGCCGGAGGGTGTGTTCCAACTATCGTGGGATCACACTCCTCAGCCTTCCCGGTAAGGTCTATTCAGGTGTACTGGAGAGGAGGCTACGCCGGATAGTCGAACCTCGGATTCAGGAGGAACAGTGTGGTTTTCGTCCTGGTCGTGGAACTGTGGACCAGCTCTATACTCTCGGCAGGGTCCTTGAGGGTGCATGGGAGTTTGCCCAACCAGTCTACATGTGCTTTGTGGACTTGGAGAAGGCATTCGACCGTGTACCCCGGGAAGTCCTGTGGGGAGTGCTCAGAGAGTATGGGGTAACGGACTGTCTTATTGTGGCGGTTCGCTCCCTGTATAATCGGTGTCAGAGCTTGGTCCGCATTGCCGGCAGTAAGTCGGACACGTTTCCAGTGAGGGTTGGACTCCGCCAGGGCTGCCCTTTGTCACCGATTCTGTTCATAACCTTTATGGACAGAATTTCTAGGCGCAGTCAGGGCGTTGAGGGTATCTGGTTTGGTGGCTGCAGGATTAGGTCTCTGCTTTTTGCAGATGATGTGGTCCTGATGGCTTCATCTGGCCAAGATCTTCAGCTCTCACTGGATCGGTTCGCAGCCGAGTGTGAAGCGACTGGGATGAGAATCAGCACCTCCAAATCCGAGTCCATGGTTCTCGCCCGGAAAAGGGTGGAGTGCCATCTCCGGGTTGGGGAGGAGATCTTGCCCCAAGTGGAGGAGTTCAAGTACCTCGGAGTCTTGTTCACGAGTGGGGGAAGAGTGGATCGTGAGATCGACAGGCGGATCGGTGCGGCATCTTCAGTAATGCGGACGCTGTATCGATCCGTTGTGGTGAAGAAGGAGCTGAGCCAGAAGGCAAAGCTCTCGATTTACCGGTCGATCTACGTTCCCATCCTCACCTATGGTCATGAGCTTTGGGTCATGACCGAAAGGACAAGATCACGGGTACAAGCGGCCGAAATGAGTTTCCTCCGCCGGGTGGCGGGGCTCTCCCTTAGAGATAGGGTGAGAAGCTCTGCCATCCGGGGGGAGCTCAAAGTAAAGCCGCTGCTCCTCCATATCGAGAGGAGCCAGATGAGGTGGTTCGGGCATCTGGTCAGGATGCCACCCGAACGCCTCCCTCGGGAGGTGTTTCGGGCACGTCCGACCGGTAGGAGGCCACGGGGAAGACCCAGGACACGTTGGGAAGACTATGTCTCCCGGCTGGCCTGGGAACGCCTCGGGATCCACCGGGAGGAGCTGGACGAAGTGGCTGGGGAGAGGGAAGTCTGGGCTTCCCTGCTTAGGCTGCTGCCCCCGCGACCCGACCTCGGATAAGCGGAAGAAGATGGATGGATGGATGGATGTTATTATTTGTGCTAAGTCGCCATCTTTTGGACAAGATTGCTCACTGCAGGTACTGAATAAGCAGTGACTTCCACTGTAAACAAACATGCCTTTGTGCATTTCTGCTTGTTCAACATTCTCACGGTATTTATAATTTTTTTCCTTCTGTTAACTACTTTTGTTTTACCTTTCTTTTTCAAATGGATATTTTCTGTGCTTCTTTATGTTGTGATTATGTACAGGTTGCAGTATGTCTTTATGTTATGACATTCTGTGTATGTGTTTGAGGCTAGCAGTTAGCGCTTGGAGTAGCTGTAATGTTGTGAATAAAATACCTTGTTAAGACCACAACTGGATCACTTTTTTATTATTATTACATCGACACAGGACACTTAAGAACATACTTTTGTTTTTGCTAGTCTCGTTTTAAAGCAACAAACAACAGTATATGACGCTACGTCTGTAATGATGACTGGGGGGAGACAGCAGCGAGACAACCGCTTCATTCCGAGACTATTAAATTTAGTTCCGCTCCACCACTATAACTGAAATCAAAAACATGCGCAGTAAGGATAATTCTAACTCAAATTTCTATGTTTCATGTGTGTTTCATGTGCTACAATCCGAATGACTTTCGGCATAAACAACCCATCTCGAACGGAATTAAATTTTGATCCGAACGTGTGTGATCAGGTCAGAATATTCCAAATGGCTTGTTTACATAAAGCATTTTATTCTAGTTAGTCTTTTAATCTGATTAAATGTGTCCATGTGCACATAGATAATGTGAACAGCACAAATCCAAATGTTTTATATCAGACCCAGGCCTCTTTCGTATGCGAAAATAAATCGGATATACTGTATATGCGATGTGTCCTCAATTTGAATGCCGCTGTGCTCAGGTCGCATTCATCTGACCAGAACGTCATCAAAAAGCGATAAGCGTCATAACTATAAATAGTTATGACGTCCATCCATCCATCCATCCACTTTCTACCGCGCATTATGACGTCATAACTCAAATTAGAAGGTTACAAAAGAAATGGTTGACAACGGAGCAGAAAACAGGTGAAAATAATATGTTTTAGGAACTCACGTGAAAGTTCCATCACTTCTCTCTCCGACTCCTTACCCACAAATGCTTTTCTAGCAAACGTTGAAGCAAAACATCCCGTAAAATTGCGACAGCCAAATAACTTCTCCTCTTTCTTTTTAATCTTCTACATGTAACAATTTGGTTAAAAAAATGTTGACTTTGACAAAAAAATCTGAATTGGACACCCGACCCTGCAGTGTGAACGCAGCCTTTATGTCTTATTATTATTATCAAACGGCAGCAGTCATTTCCATTAGATTATTTTCTAATATAAAGTGCATCTGGAAAGTATTCACAGCACTTCACTTTATCCACATTTTGTTATGGTACAGCCTTATTCCAAAATGGAATTAATTTATTTTTGCACTCAAAATTCTACAGACAATACCTCATAATGACAATGTTAAGTTTTGGGGGGGGTTTTTAAGCATTTTGCAAATTTGATTAAAATAATATTGTTTAACTCAAAAATCATGTGCTTAAAGGGGAATTGCACTTTTTGGGGAATTTTGCCTTTTGTTCACTTTGTTCACTATCATTATGAAAGATATGAAGACAGATTTTTTTTTTTTTTAATGTATTCTAAATCGTAAACAAAAGTCTGCTTAAAGCGGAGTCAATAGGAGGTCCTCTATTCTGCCCATAAAAACCAATAAAAAAACATCCATATACCGCCAAAAATACTCCATTTACATTTTGTGACCTGAATATTAACCAAGTATTAGTGATATTGTTATAGAAAGCGCTAACGCAAATAAATTATTTATAGCGGCGCCGTTATCACAAGCTTGCATGTCAATCTTGACAATGACAATGTCGACTGATGAGCTGCTTCCTCGTCAAACTTTATTCTAGATCATAAATCATGCCTTTGACCTCGAAAGTAGAAGGACGAAAACGTATTCTGACAAGTTGGTACACTTTGACAGCCGATTTAGACCCAAGCATGGCGAGAACAACATTGCTAGTATTATGAGTCATTCTTCATCTAAATGGGACTATATGAACATCCTAGTAGTCGGCATCCTAATTACAGCAGACCTTACACAGTAAATGATGTGTTATTGTTTGTTGGCTCTCATAAAGTCTGCAGTGAGTAGTAATCAGTGAACTTGCGCTGCGTATACTTAAAATGAGCAAAGTACGTAAATATTAAATGTTATTTCAAATGTGCCCATTATTACATTACATACAGGTATATACTTACATCATGTATATAAAACTTTAATGAAGGTGTTTGGATGTTTTAAGGGCTTTATAGCATACTTGCCAACCCTCCCGAATTTTCCGGGAGACTCCCGAAATTCAGCGCCTCTCCCGAAAACCTCCCGGGACAAATATTCTCCCGAAAATCTCCCGATTTTCAGCCGGAGCTGGAGGCCACGCCCCCTCCAGCTCCATGCGGAGCTGGAGTGAGGACAGCCTTTTTTCACGACGGGAGGACAACAGGGTGACAAGAACTAAATCATCCAGACAAGAGATAAATTGTATTATTATGTTTATCTTACCTAAAAATACATATATTTATTAATTAAAATAATAATAATAATAAATAAATTTTTTACTATATTTTGCTAAAAGCATCAAAATTAATTGTATTTTTATTATTATATTATGCTTTATAGCCAGAATAGAGTGGCTTCCATAGGCACCATTGTAAGCTGACTTTTGATCGCATTTATTTAATATTTACAATGCATTAAAATAATAATACAGCAGTCTTGTCTTTCATGATGATTGTGAACGGTAGGCAAAATTCCAAAATAAAGTGCAGTTCCCCTTCAAGTACGGTATTTACAGCCCTTGCTCAATACTTTGTTGATACACCTTTGGCAGAAATTACAGCCTCAAGTCTTTTTGAATACGATGCAACAAGCTTGGCACATCTATCTTTGGGTAATATCTCCCATTCCTCTTTGCAGCACCTCTCAAGCTCCATCAGGTTGGAAGGGAAGCATTGGTTTTCAACCATGGTGTCTCTGTGCATTGCTGCATTCATCTTAGTCTAGTCAGGGAGGTGACCAAGAAACTGATGGTCACTCTGTCAGAGCTACAGCATTCCTCATTCCTCTCTGGAGAGAGGAGAACCTTCCAGAAGGACAACCATCCGCAATCCACCAATCAGGCCTGTATGGTATAGTGGCCAGATGGAAGCAATTTCTTCGTAAAAGGTTTGCCAAAGTGCAAAATGCACCTGAAAGACTCTCAGACCATGGGAAACAAAATTATCTGGTCTAATGAGACAAAGATTGAACTCTTTTGCGTGAATGCCAAGCATCATGTTTGGAGGAAACCAGGGACCGCTCATCACCAGGCCAATACCATCCCTACAGTGAAGCATGGTGGTGGCAACATCATGCTGTGGGGATGTTTTTCAGAGGCAGGAATTGGGGGACTAGTCAGAATAAAGGGAAAGATGAATGCAGCAATGTACAGAGACATCCTGGATGAAAATCAAAGCTTCTCATCCAACCTGAAGGAGTGAGAGAGGTGCTGCAAAGAGGAATGGGCAAAGAGGAATAAGCGAAACTGCCCAATAAAAGGTGTGCCAAGCTTGTGGCATCATATTCAAAAAGACTTGAGGCTGTAATTGCTGCCAAAGGTGTACCAAATTATTTTATTATATTGTCAAATATTTTTTAATAAATTAGACAAAAAATGTAAAAAAAACCTTATCACATTGTCATTACAGGGTATGTCTGTAGATTTTTTAGGACAAAAATAAATGTATTCAATTTTGGGATAAGGCTGTAAAATAACAACGTGGAAAAAGTAAAGCGCTGTGAATACTTTCCGGTTGTACGACTTAGAATGAAAATAACAAAACAAATATTTTTTTTCATGAAGTATGTACTAGAATTGTAAGTCGGGGGGGTGTCCTGCTTTGGAAAGAATTTTACCACTTTAAGATTGCATCCGAATTTTTGTGTCGCCATATACACATTAGTGGCTAAGTTCAATGAGTGCGTCTGTTGGCACATGAGAGAGAGCGTGGCTGCTGTTAACATGACAGAGATTTGGTTTAGGCGTGGTTTGTACAGCATTTTAATTTAAAAATGTTTTAAATGTTTTTTTAATAATTGCAAATTGGTTGATCAGTTCGTTTCACTTCCGATTTATGCGACGTTTAGCGAGTTCACTTTCTGTTGAATGGATATCCATCTGTATAAACTCGAAACTGTCGAGTATACTGTATGTCGATCACTTTGTGTAAAGACAGCACAGCCTTTGTGTTCAATTTGAATACTGTATCTTAGCTGTTTCGACAGTAATGTGTTCATACAAGTTTAGATTGTGGTGTGACGTTTAAGGGGGGGAAAAGACGCTAATGTCCCTTTTTCATGTTAGCATTTAAGCTAGCCAGCAAGCTAGTTCTTCCATAGGTTTATCAAAGTGCCGTTATCATTTAGTTTTTCGATTTTTTTTTATTTAATACTGTAATACTAACTGTCGGGAGTTTTACAGCTGTTATCATTACGATTGTAGCTGAAATAGGCTCCAGCGATCCCCACGACCCCGAAGGGAATAAGCGGTAGGAAATGGATGGATGGGTGGATGGATCATTACTGTTTATGTGCATGTAGTACAAACGCCCTAAGCCGCTGCTAAGAGTGACCGCTTTGCCTCTTGCAGTTGTAATAATACGTGCATATTACCAACGCTGGAAAAGTTACCAACTAAATTTTCATTCATTGTTCAGTTAACACTTATCAAATGTCCGTCCAGGCCTACGCAATCCTGGCTGCTCTTGTCATTTTGTTTAACTTTTTTAGACCAACACACAATGGTTAACTTATTTTTGCACTTGCATGACGGTTAAGTATGTGAAATACAGCAAGGTGTTGAAGTCGAAAATTATTAGTTGTTTTATTATACAAAGTATAGTTAAGAACTATAAAATGCTACTAAAACATTGCCTGTACAGTTTTAGAAAAAATATTCATTACATTTTAATCAAAATAAAAATCAAAGCTAGACCAGTGTGCCAAAACGAGGGGGTGTCGTGGTCCGTTGTGGATATCGGGTTCCGGTCCTATATCAGCAAAAAAAATATCAGATTATATCCGCTTGCATCTAAAATGTACGTAATGAGCTCCGATACAGGCAGTCCTGCAGCGCGTTTACTTGTGCTAATTTGCAGGAAAGGAGGGAGTTTAGGGTTGAATTGTCCATCCTCGTTCTATTCTCTGTCACTTTCTTTCTAACCATGCTGAGCACCTTCTCTGATGATGCATTGCTGGTTGGAGGTGGGCGGGGTTGGGTTGGGTTGGGGGGGGGGTATATTGTAGCGTCCCGGAAGAGTTAGTGCTGCAAGGGATTCTGGGTATTTGTTCTGTTGTGTTTGTGTTGTGTTGCAGTGCGGCTCTTCTCCCGAAATGTGTTTGTCATTCTTGTTTGGTGTGGGTTCACAGTGTGGCGCATATTTGTAACAGTGTTAAAGTTGTTCATACGGCCACCCTCAGTGTGACCTGTATGGCTGTTGACCAAGTATGCCTTGCATTTACGAGTGTGTGTATAAAAGCCGCATATATTATGTGACTGGGCCGGCACGCTGTTAGTATGGAGGAAAACAGGACGCTAAAGGCAGTGCCTAATAGGCACGCCCCCGATATTGTTGTCTGGGTGGAAATCGGGAGAAATTCGGGAGAATGGTCGCCCCGGGAGATTTTCGGGAGGGGCACTGAAATTCGGGAGTCTACCGGGAAAATCGGGAGGGTTGGCAAGTATGCCAAAGATTTGCAGCCCTAATCGGGACCTTCCTGGCTAAAACGGATTGTGTTCGACCTTAGGAGGTTCTACTGTCCACATTCCAGCTCAGATAAAAGGGGGAGGACTGTTGGGAACCCGGTGTACCAACCTCTGCAAACTGTTTCCAATGGGAAGTACCAGTTACATGCCTGCCAAAGTCAGTGGCACCATCAGAAAACTCCATCACCATCTGCAAACAACAAAAAGGATATGATTGATAGATGCACAGCTTTTCATCATTTAGAATACTGGTGTTCTCGGTTGACTCTTAATCATCCTGACCAATTTTCTCTCAGCAGCATGTGATAGCTTGCGTTTTCTTCCTGATCGTGGCAGTGACAAAACTGTGCCATGCACTTTATACTTACAATGGTCTGCACAGTTGCTCTTGGGATCTTAAGCTGCTTTAAAATGGCTCCAAGTGACTTTCCTCACTTGTTCAAGTCAATGATTCGTTTTTTCAGATCTGTACTGAGTTCCTTTGACTTTCCCATTGTCGCGTTTGTAACCGAGTCTAATGACTGCATCACATGAGCCCTATTTAAATGGGCTCAAAGAAGTCAACAGGTGTCATCAATCATAATCACTCACATGAAGTTAAGAGGCCATGCCATGAAGCTAATTTGATTCGATTGTAACTTTTCTATAGTCACCAAAATTGATAATGTATGTTGCTGTATGTATACTTTTGACCCAGCAGATTTTGTCACATTTTAAGTAGACCAATAATAAATTCATAAAAGAACCAAACTTCATGAATGTTTTTTGTGACAAACAAGAATGTGCTCCAGAGTTGTAGAAATTATTGGAAACTCAAGACAGCCATGACATTATGTTAACTTTTGACCACAACTGTACATCAATTAGGGCTGTCAAATTTAATGACTTGTCTCATGCGATTTAGCACAAAAATATTGAAGTAATCATGTACAAACACAGATTAATCACGCAATTGATTTTGTCCGCACATGCGCCATTCCTTTAACTGTGAGTGGTAAGCAGAAAGGCAGCACGGGTTGTTACACGGTCAGTACAAAGATCAGTGAAGAGACCCTGGAGTGGTGTGCTCGCTAGTAAATTGGGCTTCAATAAAACACCTTGACATGATTGTAGATAACACGGTTACCAGGTTTTGAGCAAATACGTTACATGCACTCAAGTGAAACAATTTTTAAAAATTTCATGAATGACATTCTGAAAATAAAATTGCTTTGTGTCAAAATATTGGGGTCTTTTCTAAAAAAAAAATGTAATTATGTAAGCAAGTAAATTACTGCTATCTATCGTAATTAATTAATTAAAGTGTGATTAATCTGATTCACCATTTGATCCCAAAAAAAACCGACAATTTTCACACCCACACTGTAAGAATGGAGCACACAAGTTAGTCTGTCTCTTTAGCAAGAATCTTGGTAAGGAAAAAAAACACTGTTGTAGTGATACCGATAACTCAAAACATGGACAATTCAAAACATGGAAATAAAAACATTCTGCTTTGAGGCGGATTCTCTGTTTCACTTTGAGAGTTCAAATTACAGCATTTGAACGGTTTGATGGATGACTGAGTAAAAAAGATCCCCCATTAAGGGCAGAGCCCTCTTTATAAAAGAAACAGTAGTCAAACAATTTTAAAAACCTAAGTAAAAAGATTATTGTGTGCAGACAAGATAGTAAGCAGATATTAACAGTAAATTAGCAAGTTGATTATGGTAATAACAGTTTCGCTAAAATAACTCAACTGAAAAAGACACAATATGTTAAAGGGAAACTGTGTGTGAATGTGAGTGTGAATGTTGTCTGTCTATTTGTGTTGGCCCTGCGATGAGGTGGCGACTTGTCCAGGGTGTACCCCGCCTTCCTTCCGCCGGATTGCAGCTGAGATAGGCTCCAGTGAACCCGAAAGGGACAAGCGGTAGAAAATAGATGGATGGATGACCTACCGTCAAAGAGTCATCAACATACAGAGGAATCTGTCTGGGAAGAAAGGGGTAGTCCTCTTCATTTTCCCTGCAAACAGCTACCAGACGTGCCATGATGTTCTCCACCTTTAAATCCAGTCCACCTACGGGGTTTGACACAGTTAAAAAGCTCAATGGAGTCTACAATAGCAAAAAGTCAGACTGCAACTAAAATACGGGTTTTCTTGCAGATAACATGGGTGAGGACAAATGATTAACTTTGTAACGTTGCCAGTGCTACTATCGCCCATAGCTTGACCTAGATTTGGTTTAAAGCAGCTCGCTAATCCAAGTGAGCCAAGCATAAGAATAATAATTTTCAGGCCTGTATTGATTTTACGATCATTGCGTGGAAAGAAGTAACAGGCAACGTAATGCTAACGTTAATCAGCTGGCCAGGAAAACCACCAACTGGTGACTCACTAGTCATTAGCTAACTTGTGGGGAAACATGAAATATACCCAGGTACAAGGGAGGTGACACGCTGTGTATGTGTTAACTATACGTAGACCACTACTATATATACAATGAAGTGGTGTTACAATGTTATGTATATGTATAATGTGTCTTGTTGCTGTGTTTGTCCCGGTAGGTGCTAGCAAACCGGACAAGCCACTTGTTAGCATCGCTGCCCTACACGGTTAGCGATAGCAAGCTGGAGTATAGCCCATACAAGGACCGACTAACCTTCTGTCATTCTTTTTTTAGCATAATATAAGTCTGCGTTGATAAATGTCCATTTGTCGAAGCGCAAGTACAATTTGAACTCACCCGCTTTGTAAAGTACGGCTGAGTTGATGCTCCGTTCCAGTGACTTTAGGAAGTCGGGATTTTAGAGCTTCTGGTCGGGAAACGCGACGACGCTCCTGAGTCCTTGAACGTCTCGGGGAAAAATGGCTGCCAGGCGTGTCGACAAACCATATATCTAGGACGGTCGCATTCCTTTTTTACATTGTCTGCCTTATAATATGTCTTAAATTGATTCCACGCCGAATCCTAATTGTGTTTGTTTAATTAATCGTAAGCATGAAATGATCATGCTGTACCGACTATTATCTGGCAACGGTGACGTGAATTTGTTTGGAAAATACTACGGTACATTAAAAGTCCACATATTTTATCTTTCATTGTTGTAGTGGTACGTGTCTTCTTCTACTTTGATGAGCCCATACAGAAGTATTTGATGTCTTTGACGTTAACTCCACGTAAATACATATAACATTATAATTTCACTGGGTGTATATGGAGGAGAGATTGTGTTGAGTTGGGATGGACGGATCGATAGAAATATTGTTAGTATTGATGATAACATGTGTAGTATCAGTACCGGATCGATACTAGTGTGATTAAATTGATATTTTGTAGCCCTCTATTTCTCTCCCACAAATATACCTAGAAGTGCGTTTTTGTTGTGTCGTTAAAATGGCCACATTGTTGATATTGTATTTATAATGTTTAATGTAAAAGTGTATTTATTAGTATTGTCAAAGTTAAGTCATGTGATTAATCACAAAACATTATCTCATTAGTCATGCATAAATTCAGATTAATCGCCAATTTATTTGACCTTAACTGCGGGTAGTTGCTTTACGGGCAATGATCAATTCAACGCATACGACAGTGCAAAGATGAAATCAAAATATTTTCTAAATACTAAGTTTTGAGGAAATAAATCCAATCCACTCTATTTATACAGCACAATGTAAAAAAAACAGAGCAGCACGGTGGAAGAGTGCCTCTCAGTAGGAAGGTCATGGGTTCGATTCCTGGCCTGTGTCTTTCTTTGTGGTTGCTGGTACCTGGTATTGTTGTATTTATTGTTTAATATTTAACAAATATGTTTGTTGATATATATATATATATATATATATATATATATATATATTCAATCCCCACCTAGTACCAACCTCGTCATGTCCGTTGTGTCCTGAGCAAGACACTTCACCCTTGCTCCTGATGGGTGCTGGTTAGCGCCTTGCATGGCAGCTCCCTCCATCAGTGTGTGAATGTGTGTGTGAATGGGTAAATGTGGAAGTAGTGTCAAAGCGCTTTGAGTACCTTGAAGGTAGAAAAGCGCTATACAAGTACAACCCATTTATTTATTTATATATATATATATATATTATAAATATAAGAGACTCGTCGCCCAATGTTCCAATAGGAACGGGAGGAACTGTCAAAGTAAGTATACATATTGTTTTTGTTTTCCTAATAAAGGCAAAATTCCAAAATACAAACCCCGTTTCCATATGAGTTGGGAAATTGTGTTAGATGTAAATATAAACGGAATACAGTGATTTGCAAATCATTTTCAACCCATAGTCAGTTGAATATGCTACAAAGACAAAATATTTGATGTTCAAACTGATAAACTTTTTTTTTTGCAAATAATCATTAACTTTACAATTTGATGCCAGCAACACGTGACAAAGAAGTTGGGAAAGGTGGCAATAAATACTGATAAAGTTGAGGAATGCTCATCAAACACTTATTTGGAACATCCCACAGGTGAACAGGCAAATTGGGAACAGGTGGGTGCTATGATTGGGTATAAAAGTAGATTACATGAAATGCTCAGTCATTCACAAACAAGGATGGGGCGAGGGTCACCACTTTGTCACCAAATGCGTGAGCAAATTGTTGAACAGTTTAAGAAAAACCTTTCTCAACCAGGAATTTAGGGATTTCACCATCTACGGTCCGTAATATCATCAAAGGGTTCAGAGAATCTGGAGAAATCACTGCACGTAAGCAGCTAAGCCTGTGACCTTCGATCCCTCAGGCTGTACTGCATCAACAAGCGACATCAGTGTGTAAAGGATATCACCACATGGGCTCAGGAACACTTCAGAAACCCACTGTCAGTAACTACAGTTGGTCGCTACATCTGTAAGTGCAAGTTAAAACTCTCCTATGCAAGGCGAAAACCGTTTATCAACAACACCCAGAAACGCCGTCGGCTTCGCTGGGCCTGAGCTCATCTAAGATGAACTGATACAAAGTGGAAAAGTGTTCTGTGGTCTGACGAGTCCACATTTCAAATTGTTTTTGGAAACTGTGGACGTAGTGTCCTCCGGACCAAAGAGGAAAAGAACCACCTGGATTGTTATAGGCGCAAAGTTGAAAAGCCAGCATCTGTGATGGTATGGGGGTGTATTAGTGCCCAAGACATGGGTAACTTACACATCTGTGAAGGCGCCATTGATGCTGAAAGGTACATACAGGTTTTGGAGCAACATATGTTGCCATCCAAGCAACGTTACCATGGACGCCCCTGCTTATTTCAGCAAGACAATGCCAAGCCACGTGTTACATCAAGGTGGCTTCATAGTAAAAGAGTGCGGGTACTAGACTGGCCTGCCTGTAGTCCAGACCTGTCTCCCATTGAAAATGTGTGGCGCATTATGAAGCCTAAAATACCACAACGGAGACCCCCGGACTGTTGAACAACTTAAGCTGTACATCAAGCAAGAATGGGAAAGAATTCCACCTGAGAAGCTTAAAAAATGTGTCTCCTCAGTTCCCAAATGTTCACTAAGTGTTGTTGAAAGGAAAGGCCATGTAACACATTGGTGAACATGTCCTTTCCCAACTACTTTGACACGTATTGCAGCCATGAAATTCTAAGTTAATTATTATTTGCAAAAAAAAAAAAATGTTTATGAGTTTGAACATCAAATATGTTGTCTTTGTAGTGCATTCAATTGAATATGGGTTGAAAAGGATTTGCAAATCATTGTATTCCATTTCTATTTACATTTAACACAATTTCCCAACTCATATGGAAACGGGGTTTGTAATTACTTGTACATTTTCAAGTAAAAAGTTTTGGTATCTGTATTGTCATAGGTGCAATATTGACTCATTGTACATATTTTAGGTGCAGTTGCACACTAATCAAATGTTATACATGAAATATCACTTAACCACTTTCATATGTTTATTGTTGTTGCACTACCACTATATTAGGGATAGGAATACAAGAATTCAAATTTTTGTCATGAACTACAACCAAAATTATAAGCGTATTGTTTGATTGTCATTCAAAAATTGGCAGGTGTGGAAATATTTTTTTTAATGAAGCACTTTATTGGATCTCTTTAGGATACAATATTGTGACAAATTAATAGAAAGTGTACAGTAAATGGAAATGTTGCATTATATTTTGTGAAATTTCTTGACTGTAGGCTTTCAACAAAACACGACATAAGCTGAAATAGTCCCTATTTAAAAAAATAAAATAAAAAATATAAAAAACTGTAATATTTTTAGTAATGTTGATTTTAAATACTTTTCAGCGTTTAAATTTTTTTTTTTTAATACAATTTTCAGAAACACCCTTAACGAGAAACTGCGCTATTTGGGGGGAAATTTTTCCTGTCTTTCACAATCATTGGGTAAGACTAGATGTTGAACACATACATTTTTCTTTTTTTTTTAAAAATGGACTCTGTTAAATAAATGTGATCAAAAGTACACTTACAATGGAGCCTATGGGAGTCGCTCTATTCTGCCTATAAAGCGCCTAAAAATATCTAAACACTTCCACCAACACTTTATATACACACGCTGTAAGTATATTTCTAATGTAGTAACAGGTATACTATATATTATAACATATAATATTTACGTATTTTGCGCATATTACCGGTATGCATACGGCGGCGCATTCATTTGATAGACGCATCGCAATGTTCGCTTTTTCTTTCAACAACATAATTGATGATCACTCACTGCAGACTTAATGAGAGCCAACAAACATAATTAAACAATCACTTACTGTACTTATCTGTATTTAGATGAATGACTCAATCCTTGCAAAGAAAAATGGGGGGGGGGGGGGGGGGGGGGGTTTGGAACAAAGCGTCTTCAGGTCAGCTCACCATCAGATTATGTCAATACAGCAGCATAAGGAAGCTACCTCTCTCTGATCAATGCGCCGCCAAATGTTGGTCCTTAACGTTAGTGCTTATAATAACAATATTGCTAATACTTGGTTAATATTCAGGTCACCAAATGTAAATCGAGTATTTTGGGGGCTTTTTGGATGGTTACTTATTGGGTTTTAGGGTCCAAATAGACGTAATCATTTCATGGCACTTTTATTTATGAGTTAGAATGCATTAGAAAAAAACAGTTTTTGTTTCGAACAAAAAGTGCAGTTCCCCTTTAAGGCTTTGGAAAACACACTTTAAAATTTTACTGTGATTCCAAAGAGGTGAAAAATATATATTCCAAAGCAATTCATGAACATGTATGATAATAAAAAACCCACAGAAAATAAACAGCTGCAGCCGAGTGTGTCCACCAAGCAGTTGGTGAATATTGTGAAGATATTTGCAATCAAGAAAAATAACATCTGATTTTTGTCGACGGCTTGAACAAGACACAACTTTTCCATATCGTCTTTCTTTTTGTCCGAGCCTGAATTTGAACTCCATGATGACGGTACAAAGCAGCAGCCAGACCATGCCTGGGAAAAAAGTACAATCAAATCAACAACACCAATGCAGGATATAAAAAGCAGAGATTGAGCGACACACCAGAGACAGAAAGGTAAATTGGCCAAGCGGCGAGACACTGGTTCTACTAAAGTCTGACATGTGCACAAAGCGGCAAATAGCGCCACAGTCGTCATCAGGAGGTTCAAAATGGCTTTGATCCAGTCTCTAACATGGGATCTGGGCTGCATTACATAGCTTCCAATCTGAACTCCTGCCATGTAGATGGCAACATAACCTAATATAGAAAATATCCCCTCCTTGTTAGCATGCAGGAAGTCCTTTCCTCTGTCATTGTTGTTCATGATGAAAGCCTTGAGGTCTGTTGTCTCCAAAGCAAGCTGATACATTCCACTGATGAGAAGCGACAAAACCCACGACTTTCTTGTTGGAACTGCGACCAAAAGCACTTTTGTCAAAACTTTCACAAGAGCGAGTGTGAAGAAAAAATTCCAGTGGACGCCGTATTCAGTCACATGTTCTTGGTAGTTCCTCAATTTGACAAAGACAAGTCGTGCTGCACCGAGAACCACCAGGGGCCACACAGATAGGATCTGTTTGGAGATGTGCTTCAGCTTGGATCCAGACACGCTCTTCCCACGTGCTTCTGGGCAAACCAGACCATTCGCCATGACGAAGGCTCCAACACCAAAATCCATAACGCCAGTTCCGTATGTTTCCGTTTTAGCGTATCGCCTCGGAAAGACTTTAAAGTCGACGGCGAGAATACTGATGGCCGTTTGCACGTTCACCATCACTCTAAAGATGGTCACGAAGGGAAGCTGTTTGAAGTGAACAGTCCTGCTGAGGAAGGCCCCTGGGGTGGTGTGGCACTTTGTACAGTAGATGTGGCAGAGCACACATAACAACACAAAGGTTAAACTCAGGACCACCTGAGGAAGAATGTCGCTCAGGATGGTGCATGACAGGACGAGGGGGAGGACCAGCACTGAGAAATCTAGAAGTAGGTGAGAAAACCAAGGACATGGCAGAGGGAGACTCCCTTTGGCTTGATGGTGGAGGATCAGAATGAGCGCTCTATTGAGGATGCACAGTGGGGTGAGGAATGAACCCACTCCTACTTCTTGTAACGTTGTCCCATTGAGATTACTGACAAATGCTTCCTTCAGCTCCTTCTCAGACATGTCCTGCAAACAGCAACATAACATTTACTGCATTTTGGTCAATTGAGTAAAAATATTTGTAACATTCAGCTTTTTACTTTCTGGATTAGATTTTGAACAAAACTGAAGTTATGGCTATCAACGTTCGTCTGTTAGAATTTTTAATTGTGCCTGATGAATTCTATTCGAGTTTCCATGCTTTAAAAATTGATTAATTAAAAAAAAAAAGTCTCTTTTAAAGCATTGTTTGAAATATTTTTGACTCACGTGCAAAACTACTGTTTGAAATGTACTTTACAAAGTTAGGATATATTTAAAAGTGCACATTAACAATAACTATTTGTAAATATATGCCATTTATTGTGCTGCCAGTACTTACCAAAGTTGATCTGCAACACAGAAGACCAGAATAGTTTCACATTGCAACTATATAGCTGTCTTGACGTCATCAGGCAAAATATTAAGGACGTCCCATTCAAGGGGGCTGGGATTTGTGAGGGCTGTATCTGCTCAGACGTTAATACAAATCATTAAAATAATTACTGCTGCTAAATTATGATTATACGATAAATGTAACACTATTATTAATTGGCTGATTGTGTCAGCTTTATTGATGACAAAAACAATGATAAAACAAATTACAGTTGCACAAATTACCACTTACCCTAAAGAGGAGTACATGTCCAACTGAACATATTAACTGTTTAATGTGCCATTTATATTTCAGAAGAGTTAACTCCTATTTCTAAATGAGACATATATACTGACTGACTTTATTTGCTGCTGATTTACTCCAACCTTTTACTTTTTCAGAAATACGTTTTAATCAACACAATTTATTTGGAAAAAGAATCAGCCTGCACACAGTCACACTCAGCCTTCCCGGTAAGGTCTATTCAGGTGTACTGGAGAGGAGGCTACGCCGGATAGTCGAACCTCGGATTCAGGAGGAACAGTGTGGTTTTCGTCCTGGTCGTGGAACTGTGGACCAGCTCTATACTCTCGGCAGGGTCCTTGAGGGTGCATGGGAGTTTGCCCAACCAGTCTACATGTGCTTTGTGGACTTGGAGAAGGCATTCGACCGTGTACCCCGGGAGGTCCTGTGGGGAGTGCTCAGAGAGTATGGGGTAACGGACTGTCTTATTGTGGCAGTCCGCTCCCTGCATAATCAGTGTCAGAGCTTGGTCCGCATTGCCGGCAGTAAGTCGGACATGTTTCCAGTGAGGGTTGGACTCCGCCAAGGCTGCCCTTTGTCACCGATTCTGTTCATAACTTTTATGGACAGAATTTCTAGGCGCTGTCAGGGCGTTGAGGGTATCTGGTTTGGTGGCTGCAGGATTAGGTCTCTGCTATTTGCAGATGATGTGGTCCTGATGGCTTCCTCTGGCCAAGATCTTCAGCTCTCACTGGATCGGTTCGCAGCTGAGTGTGAAGCGACTGGGATGAGAATCAGCACCTCCAAGTCCGAGTCCATGGTTTTCTCCCGGAAAAGGGTGGAGTGCCATCTCCGGGTTGGGGAGGAGATCTTGCCCCAAGTGGAGGAGTTCAAGTACCTCGGAGTCTTGTTCACGAGTGGGGGAAGAGTGGATCGTGAGATCGACAGGCGGATCGGTGCGGCATCTTCAGTAATGCGGACGCTGTATCGATCCGTTGTGGTGAAGAAGGAGCTGAGCAGGAAGGCAAAGCTCTCGATTTACCGGTCGATCTACGTTCCCATCCTCACCTATGGTCATGAGCTTTGGGTCATGACCGAAAGGACAAGATCACAGGTACAAGCGGCCGAAATGAGTTTCCTCCGCCGGGTGGCGGGGATCTCCCTTAGAGATAGGGTGAGAAGCTCTGTCATCCGGGGGGAGCTCAAAGTAAAGCCGCTGCTCCTCCACATCGAGAGGAGCCAGGTGAGGTGGTTCGGGCATCTGGTCAGGATGCCACCCGAACGCCTCCCTAGGAAGGTGTTTCGGGCACGTCCGACCGGTAGGAGGCCACGGGGAAGACCCAGGACACGCTGGGAAGACTATCTCTCCCTGCTGGCCTGGGAATGCCTCGGGATCCCCCGGGAGGAGCTGGACGAAGTGGCTGGGGAGAGGGAAGTCTGGGCTTCCCTGCTTAGGCTGCTGCCCCCGCGACCTGACCTCGGATAAGCGGAAGAAGATGGATGGATGGATGGATCAGCCTGCACAACATGATGTTTACCAACATTTTATTGTAATGCCACAGAGATGTAAAACATACACAACAGCAGAATTTATGAACATGTAAGCCAGGAGGACACATACAGAAAATACATTGCTGCATTCAAGTGTGTTGACTAGCGAGTTGGTTAAACCCGTCAATACATTTGAGAGCAAGAAGAATAACAACTGGTTCCTACTGACTGCTTGAACAAGACACAACTTTTCCATATCGTCTTTCTTTTTGTCCGAGCCTGGATTTGAATTCCATGACGACGGTACAAAGTGGCAGCCGGACCATGCCTGGGAAAAAAGTACAATCAAATCAACAATGCCAATGCAGGATATAAAAAGCAGAGATTGAGCGACACACCAGAGACAGAAAGGTAAATTGGCCAAGCGGCGAGACACTGGTTCTACTAAAGTCTGACATGTGCACAAAGCGGCAAATAGCGCCACAGTCGTCATCAGGAGGTTCAAAATGGCTTTGATCCAGTCTCTAACATGGGATCTGGGCTGCATTACATAGCTTCCAATCTGAACTCCTGCCATGTAGATGGCAACATAACCTAATATAGAAAATATCCCCTCCTTGTTAGCATGCAGGAAGTCCTTTCCTCTGTCATTGTTGTTCATGATGAAAGCCTTGAGGTCTGTTGTCTCCAAAGCAAGCTGATACATTCCACTGATGAGAAGCGACAAAACCCACGACTTTCTTGTTGGAACTGCGACCAAAAGCAATGAAGTCAGAACTTTCACAAGAGCTAGTGTGAAAAAAAAATTCCAGTGGACGCCGTATTCAGTCACATGTTCTTGGTAGCTGGTCATTTTGACAAAGACAAGTCGTGCCGCACCGAGAACAACCAGGGGCCACACCGACAGGATCTGTTTGGAGATGTGCTTCAGCTTTGATCCAGACACGCTCTTCCCACGTGCTTCTGGGCAAACCAGACCATTCGCCATGACGAAGGCTCCAACACCAAAATCCATAACGGCAGTTCCGTATGTTTCCGTTTTAGCGTATCGCCTCGGAAAAACTTTAAAGTCGACGGCAAGAATACTGATGGCCGTTTGCACGTTCACCATCACTCTAAAGATGGTCATGAAGGGAAGCTGTTTGAAGTGAACAGTCCTGCTGAGGAAGGCCCCTAGGGTGGTGTGACGCTGGGTACGGTAGATGTGGCAGACCACACATAACAACACAAAGGTTAAACTCAGGACCACCTGAGGAAGAATGTCGCTCAGGATGGTGCATGACAGGACGAGGGGGAGGACCAGTACTGAGAAATCTAGAAGTAGGTGAGAAAACCAAGGACATGGCAGAGGGAGACTCCCTTTGGCTTGATGGTGGAGGATCAGAATGAGCGCTCTATTGAGGATGCACAGTGGGGTGAGGAATGAACCCACTACTACTTCTTGTAACGTTGTCCCATTGAGATTACTGACAAATGCTTCCTTCAGCGCCTTCTCAGACATGTCCTGCAAACAGCAAAATATCAAATTACATTAAAAGAAAATCAATAACATTTAAGTTACTACAGAAACCCTCCTATTAATAGCAAAATAGCCAAAAAAATGCTGCTCAGGGGTTATATATACACAGTACTTTCACTTTTGCTTCTTTATTGGAATTTGCGACGATTAACGCCTTGTTGCCTGGTAAATTAATGGACGCTAGCAAATATTACTTGTATTAGTCAAAACCCTTACCGTGATGTTGTCAAATGCAGGCTCACATAAATAATTGTATGACAGGACAGATGATCTTGCGTCCAAAACCCGAGCGGAAATGCTTACGACACGCCTATTTCCGTGTTCACACACGCCGCGTTCATGGTCACTCGGATATGCCAATGACATCCTTTATCTTCTTTTACTTGCTGAAAGGGTGCAGGTCGCAAGCTACAGTACCGGAGTATGTAGCAAGGGCTCGCTATGCACGCGCCTACTTTACGTTATTAAAACAAATAACTAAAACATACATAGACATATTATACAATCCTGTGTTCTTTAGATATTCTACAACTGCTACGTGTTTCTCAGTTCACTTGTTTTTTCCCCACGATTACAACTAAGAAAGGTTGACACCAAAACACAAATTATTTCAGCCATAATTGCTGAATAATTATTGATTACACTCATCTTATAACTTATAACAGGCATTTCACAAGAGCCACATTTTCTCGTTTTTTATTTACGTGAAAATACAGCTTAACAAAAACAAGAATGCCGTTTTAAGTACGTAGTTAAATGACTGCTATGGGGCATCAGCTATCACAAAAGCAAAACTACTTACTTTTTTCCCGTTGTTGGCAACTTTTGGCATTGGGGTGACGTTTTCGTGACGTCATCAAGAAAAGGGCGGGCCTGAGCGTGTGTACTTCAGGAGCATGAAAGGCAGTCCGGCAGGCCGACAAACGAGGTGTCCTTGAGGAGTTTTAGATAGTTATGGCAAAACTTGTGTTTGATTATACTCTTAAATTTGGTTATGTATTGAGAATTTAATCATACCTTACAGTTCACTGGCCGAACAAACGCTAAACCCATGAGTTCTGTGAGCGGCCGACGTCACACTGCTGCGAAAAATAGCAATGGAAATGAAGCGGTAAGTTTGGAAAAAGGGGAAAAATGTCTATATATAAACTTAAGCATCTGCTAAATGGAGTTACTGACCAAAATGTCGTTACTTCGTATTAGTTTTGTTTTGAAGACGCTGTAAAAACTTGTTACCGGTACACACAAAACCATAACAGATATAGCGCTTATTTTTTGGGCACTACCAAAAGGGTACAAAGGTAAATTACTGTATTTCATGTGGTTGTGGTTTACACATTAATAAAAATAGCCTACTGTTACTTTCTTTTTTATTTACAGTCAGGTTAATATTGTGAAATGTTTTTCCTTTTACACATTGTAGCTATATTAGATTTAATACAGATGCTAGTGGATAATCAGTGTAACTTGTCAGCTAACACTCAAAATATCAAATTTTCAATGATTTACCATATGAAAAACATAGGGCACTCACACAGGTGTTGCTTTATTACAGTACAATACATGTGAACCAATGAAGCCTAATGTGTAGTGTATGCATTAACCGTGAAAATTGTAGCTTGACCCATTTCATTAATAATATTAAGAGGTGAGGTTTAAGCGGTGATGTACAAAGCTTACCTTCTTCATTGGATTACATTTGTCCACGCAGCTGAGACTGTTGACAATCTCCAGGTAAGCTGCATGTTCAATCCACTTGAAGTGATAAAGAAGTGGTCAGGTTGAAGTGAAATTGTTTGACCTTCTTAAACAGCACATACTGTATAACACATTTTGGCATGAATATACAATAGTACATACTTGCCAACCCTCCCGGATTTTCCGGGAGACTCCCGAAATTCAGCGCCTCTCCCGAAAACCTCCCGGGACAAATTTTCTCCCGAAAATCTCCCGAAATTCAGGCGGAGCTGGAGGCCACGCCCCCTCCAGCTCCATGCGGACCTGAGTGACGTGTCGACAGCGGCCAGCCTGTTTTCACGTCCGCTTTCCCACAATATAAACAGCGTGCCTGCCAAATCACGTTATATCTGTAGAATGATCGAGGGCAAGTTCTTGGTTTCTTATGTGGGTTTATTGTTAGGCAGTTTCATTAACGTCCTCCCAGCGCGGCAACAACAGCAGTCACGTTTTCGTCTACGGTAAAGCAGTTCGTCTGCCGTAAACAGCAATGTTGTGACACTCTTAAACAGGACATTACTGCCATCTACTGTACATGCATATGTGACAATAACATCTAGGGCTTTTAGAGAGTGCAGTGCACAACTGCTATACTATATATAATAAAATAAATAAATATATATATAGCTAGAATTCACTGAAAGTCAAGTATTTCATATATATATATAATATATATATATATGAAATACTTGAGTATATATATATATATATATATATATATATATATATATATATATATATATATATATATACTGTATATATATGAAATACTTTAGTATTTCATATATATATATATATATATATATATATATATATATATATATATATATATATATATATATATATATATATATATATGTATATGTATATATATGTGTATATATGAAATACTTGACTTGGTGAATTCTAGCTGTAAATATACTCCTTCCCTCTTAACCACGCCCCCTCCCCACCTCCTGAAATCGGAGGTCTCAAGGTTGGCAAGTATGCAATAGTAGAATGTCATGACTTGTCTGTCTGTTTGCTGCACCGCGCTCTACAGGTGCAGGGATTTGTCCAGAAGGTGTATTCCTCCGATGGACGCCTTCATGATTCCCTGGAGGAAGAAATGATTGCCTTCCTCACTGACGATGAAGCCCAACTGCACACATATGATGATCTCACCAAAGTCAACCCAGTGACACCAACAACAGGTAGCGCTGACCCCTGATTTCCACAGGATGCGAAACGTCCTTCTGTTTTTATTCAAGTCAATGTGTCCGTTTCCACAGCCTGCGGAACGGCACCGACAGGAAGTCAGGAATGGACACCAAATTAATTATCCGAAAATAGGGCAGATCGTATTTTACACTTTCCAACGTCCTAATGGGCGGGGACGGACATGAAGTCAACTTGTTAAAAGGTTTTCAGACGTAATTTCACCTCGTTGTCACAAATTGATGAGAACATGCTGATTCTGGAGGTCCAAAATTTAAGAACAATATACAGGCATATCCCGGGAAGCTATATGGGGCCCGTGTCAAATACCAGCTTATACGGCGGGGCAGTAAAGCAGGGTAGTGGTTTGTAGGAGTTGAATGAAATGTATGTATGTATGTTTACAAAGCTCGTCAGGGATTATGTTACTGTTGTGTTGTTGCTTGCTACAAAAAAAATAACGTTCTTGTTCTGCAAGGCAAAACTGTCATCTTTTCCACGAGTTAAGTCAATGGCATCACAGACGCTCCCGTTTCTGGGTATTGATGAACGACAACGCTGGAGACGTTCCGCGGTGTTTACTTCAGTGTTTACTTTATCACATGATCATTCGCGGATTTGCGAGATCTCGTAAAAGTCTGCGCTATTTTGCTGCATGGCGTAGCCGTAACTGAAAGGCGTTGAGGATTACCGGAAGGCAGATGGCGATGCCGTTTCGTGGCGGTTACTTTTCGCTGCTGTTCTGCATCCTGTGGAAATCACTGGTAAGAGCTGCACTGCCACTGGAGCTTGTATAGTAAGAGTACTGCAGTAATGTCTGTTTTTCTGAACACAATAAACCAGAAAATACTCTCCATCACAAAAGTCAAACAAAATAGCATAGCCAATAGAATATCGTATTCTGCAAAACAAAATAGTACCAATTGAGGTCAAAGAAAATAGACACATTATGTGTGTCCTAAAAGGAGCACAAAGAAGCAAAAGCTGATAATCTGATTTGTAATCAACAATTCAATATTTAATCACCTGATACTTAGTATTAGACAATAGTCCCTATATTAATACACAGTACATTTCATATAATTACATCCACATATAGTCACAAAAATAAACCCACTCATCAATTTCATCAAATGTAGTTTGTATAAATACATTAGACCTTTAAGATATTTTCTTTGTTTCCTCAACTTAGTTGTACCTATCAAAAATATGTTTTGTAATTATTTTTAAATTGAATGTGTTGTTATTGCTTTGTTTGGTGTCATGATTCTTCATGACAGTTGGGCTTTTGTTTGTGGTTTCCTGTGTTTGGTATTTATTTCCGTTTCCTCCCTTGTTTTCTACTTCCTGTTGGAGCGCTGATTGTTCACACCTGTCCTTAGTTACTAATAAGAAGGGTTTATTTTGTCAGGATCACGTGGCAGACGTTGCTGGTTCATTATGTGTTTCTGCTATGTTCTGTGTGCTTCACCCTCTGTAAGCCACACTCTTTATACATTGATTGATTGATTGATTGAATTATTTATTTCAAACCTGCACAGTACAACAACACACACTTTTTTTTTAAAACATTTTGGCAGGGACATTTATGCAAGGCTTGAAAAGGGGTTGGATGAAGCAGATGCTTATAATATCCCAACCCCTCTCACTCATTCCACATTTAACATAAACAATATAATACAAGAACAATACTATACAAACAAAAACAAGAAAAACTCCTGTACACTAACAATACAATAGTACCACTGTTACTATAAAACAAGACAAGACGAGACAAAACACACACACACATACACACACACACACACATACACACACACACAGGCCCAAACACTCTCTGACCATACACCTCTCTCCCATCGCTCTGTGCTGAGGGCATCACTCTCTTTCCTCCTTGTACTTCTTCAGTACTTCTTTTTTAAACAGTCTTTTAAATGTAATCATGTTAGAACAGGTTTTTAACTCGTCCCCTAAGTTGTTCCACAGACTGACTCCACGTACTGAAATGCACATTGATTTTAAAGTTGTTCTAAATATAGGAAAATATAATTTGTTGTTTCCTCTTAGACTGTAACTATGGTGAGCATCTCTATCCTGGAATAGGTTTTGTATATTGGATGGTAGAGAGTTTTGGGATGCCCTAAACATAATTTGAGCAGTTTTAAAATTGATCACATCGTGCAGTTTAAGTTGCTTTAACTCCATGAATAGTGGATTTGAATGATGTAAGTAGTGAACATTGGACACAATCCTAATGGCCTTTTTCTGCAGAGTGACTAAAGGCTGTAGATGGGATTTATAACAATTTCCCCAGACTTCAACACAATAGTTTAGATATGACATAATAAATGAATGATACAATAAAAGCAGAGCATTGGTGTTCAATAAATGACATGATCTCCTCATCATTCCAACACATTTAGCAACTTTTGTCCTCAGGTAATTTATATGAGGCTTCCATGATATATTTTCACCACTCCTAAGAATGAATTTTGTTGAACATATTCTATTGGTGTATCATCAATAACAATCCTGATGGGTATTTCACTTTTGCGATTGCTAAAGAGCATGATTTTGGTCTTCTTTAAATTCAGAGACAATTTGTTGGTATTAAACCAAGTTTTTAACTTGATCATCTCCTCAGTTACAGAGGCCAGAAGTTGCTTTACGTCGTCACCTGCACATGTAATGGTTGTGTCGTCCGCAAAGAGGATGAACTTCAGCAGTGTTGATACTTTACATATTTCATTGATATACATTATAAATAGTGTGGGTCCCAGTATCGACCCCTGGGGGACTCCACAGGTTATGTTCATGAGTGTAGATTGATGTTGGTCGATCTGAACAATCTGCTGTCTCTCATTCAAGTAGCTCTTCAGCCATTTCCCTGCCACTCCCCTTATGCCATAGTTTTCCAGTTTGTTTACCAAAATCTGGTGGTCAATGGTATCGAAAGCCTTTTGCAGGTCAATAAAAATTCCTAAAACAAATTTGTTTTTCTCGATACCGTTAGTAATGTTCTCTATTAGATCACTTAAAGCTAATGAAGTTGACCTATTTTGTCGGAACCCATATTGACAATCAGATAATAATGTGTGTTTTTCAATGAAGCCACGAAGTCTATTATCAAATAATTTTTCCAATATTTTTGACAACTGTGGCAGAACATTGATACCTATGTTGCTTTCACTTGCCTTTCCTATCAAGGGACCATCTTCCCTGCTGTCTCTGCATCCTGGGGTCACACCAACAATCACAACGTGACACTGTGATAACAAAGCTGCTTTAAAATCTGTTTACTTCTCAAATTATATTTTCCATCTCTATCTCTGCGCTTTTTTGATATTTGTTGACAGCCTGTTACTCCTTAAATATTACTTACACAGTTTAGAATTTCACCAGATCCATAAATGTTTTGATTTATGACTTTATAAAGAGTGCAGTTGTGTGTTCCCGATAACCAACATTGTTTATTATTCCCTGTGCTGTCAGTGTTAAAATATATTAACGTCAACTCACCTCTTTTTAAATTTACATATGCTCAGTGTTTTCATTTGACCTCCACTACTGTAGTACACACACTGACTGCATACCTAATGAGACATAATGTTTCTGTTTGGCAGTTCTGCTATGCCTGCAGGCCAGATATGGAATGAAGGTGTTTTACACCCACGCTGGCTGCACCTTAGTGGCTCTTAACCCCTTCCGGTCTGTTCCTGACCTTTACTCCCTGGATACGATGACAGGCTATCACTGTACTCCCAAGCTGAAGGTATTTGCAACAACGCAAGAAATAATTTCTAATAGTGGAAGGGTTTAAAACTGATAGACATTACAGACCTGAAATAGTATATGCATATATGAATTGTCACATGTATATGAATTGTGATCCCATCTGTAAGCCGTAATGTGTCTCTGCAGGAGTCCAAGCCACATATCTTTATCGTGGCAGAGGAAGCTTACAGAAATGTTAAGGGTCAGTTGGCGCCTGTGGACCAGTCCTTGGTGGTCAGTGGGGAGAGCGGTGCTGGGAAGGTAAAGCAATCAGGTGTGACCACCTGCTCTAATTCAAGGTGGCGCACAGTATCTATAGAAAATAATCACCCCTCTGTTAAAATAAAATTTTTGCCTGATGTCATCAAATAAGAACACAATACATTATTTCAAAATGAGCTTTATCACAACATTTCCTAGAGATGCTTAATAGGATGTTCCAATCATGGTATTATGCTGCTGACTATGGACCGGACTCTCACACTATTAACTAGATCCACTTGACATCCATTGCACCGGTCGCCCAGAGGGGTCTCCACATCTGCGGTCCCCTCGAAGGTTTCTCATTGTATCCCATTGGGTTTTTTCTTGCCCTGATGTGGTATCTGAGCCGAGGATGTCCTTGTGGCTTGTGCAACCCTTTGAGACACTTTTGATTAAGGGCTGTATAAATAAGCTTTGATTGATTGATTCCAAAACCGATCATCCATGAGTCAGATTGGCCCATATCGAACCCATGTATCAACTGTAAAAGTTTACATTTATTTGTAGTAAGTGCTTTTGACGGTTTAACAATATCAACATATTTGAATGAGTTCCTTATTCTATTGTATTACATTAAATTGTTTGATCAAAAGTCAATAGTAACCATAACTAAACTAAAGCAAAACCTACTAGTTGTAAACATAAAAAAAATAACAAAAACATATTTTGAGAAAATAAAAACATTGATCTAGCATTACTCATATACTGATACTATCCTTGGTATGGACACCACCAACGTATGGATCGAATTGCAGGACAAGGAGAAGATTGGGGGCACGGAAACAAGCTTGCTAGTTAGCAACCCATCTAACTGCTTACATGTTGTGGTCTCCGTTTGCTCTCTGAGCCTCAACGTTGACGGCTGTTCACTTTGCTGCTAATCATATTTAGATGATTACAATCCAAATACTGTTAGTTCCGAACCAGTTGTAGTTCTAGAGTATTTATTAGTAGCCAGCGAGAAGATATATTTTTGATGTGACTGATTGTAAACAGAGGTCACAACACCAGAAGTATATTACTCGAGGGGTTGTGGTTACAGGACAGAGTTGCCGATTAGTAAAGTTTTTTTAGTTCTTTGCATGCATGTTATATAATTTTACATTACATTTTCAATGATAATAATTTTTGTAAGTTATCTACTAAAACAACTAAACATTCTGTGGTACATTACATGGGACAACAGCCAAAATAGGTTGCTGGATGAGAATAATTCTAATGATAAAATATAGTGTAGAAATGCACCCAATTGCAGTAAATGTTGTCTTGATTTTCAAAATTGTATTTAGGGGTTTGCGTGGCAGCACCTTGTGCTGATAAAAATGTTTATCTTTTTTTCTCAAAGTGTGCTCACATCCCTGAAAATAGAGTAGCGTAGTTCATATTCATTAAAAACAAGGCAGAGGTTTTATTTAACAGGTATACTTAATATTAGACAAACTTTAATGATCCACAAGGGAAATTGTTCCAAAGTTTGTATTGTATTTTTATAATTATAATTATATATATTATAATTATAATAGATTTTTATAATTGTATTTTTGTCCACTGTAACATTGCAAACAGTTTAAACAGGAACACTGTGTTTGATTATAGGAAAATATATACATACATATACTTAACTATAATCAAGTAATTCTTTGGTGTACCAATACAAAAAAAACACTACAGTTTGAGAATCATTGGTATACAGTTATGGTACAATGTCTCACCTCACTAATAGTAACAATACACTAGATTAATAAATCTCTCCTCGGTTGCCTATTCCATAGAAACAGCAGTTGCGACCCAGAAGTGCCTGTAGGTCACGTGGTTCCATACCACCAATACCTTATCCGTTATCATCATTGTCAGAAAAAATTATATGTATATGATCTGATGTCCAATTTTAATGTCAATATTTGGAGACGATATCAGTCGGCCAATATTAGCAAACGTACTTGGATTTTACACAGCAATTCACGCTGGCTTTGCTCTCCTGGCTGGTGTGGCTTGTTGGCTATCATTCATAAGCTTGCGGGAGAAGTGGTCACATTAAATAACTGGCTTTTCTTTTGACTTGTCTTTATTACGTGCATGAATGTGCTGTGGACTGAGCGAAGGTGCCATGTTTCTGACTTTATCGATTATTTTCAGCGTTTCTAGTCATTTCTATTAAGTAACCTCCATCAACTGTTCTTCCGGGACCTCCCATAAAGAATGTCGGTAAGACAGACAATAGGCAGTTTCTTTAAAGCAGAACAAGACAATGAGGAGTCAAATAATGTTGATAGTGACTGCGATGAGGTGGCGACTTGTCCAGAGTGTACCCCGCCTTCCGCCCGAATGCAGTTGAGATAGGCTCCAGCACCCGCCGCGACCCCAAGAAGGACAAGCGGTAGAAAATGGATGGATGGATGGATAATAATAACATAGTGATAGAGCGCCGCAGCATAAAACAACATATTTTTCTTATTTTAAAGGGACCTATGATGATTTTAATCTACATTTTAAAACACTTCCTTGTGGTTTAGATAATGTGTATTTGATATGCTTTGGTGTAAATTTTGCTTCACAGTCACTTTAACAACCTGTTTTTGAGCCTGTCTGCAAGGTGTTTTTCTGGAGGCGCTTTCACATTGCAAGTAGAACCACATTCCCACCCTCTCCCAAAGTATTGTACTTTATCTTTTGAAAATAGACACTATAAATAAATATCTTGGAGTCATTTTTATTTTTGCAGACGCGGTCGAAAATAAACTTCATAAGCATTATATAGATTCGCCCGGTCACATCATTAGGTACACCTGCACACTCGCCGATCAATTCAGACATGCATACAAAAACAGCTGTTTTTAGCAGCATTTATGTCACTGCATGTTGCATGTCGGTGTTATATGCATGCCATAATTACAAAAAAGTAATACTCGTTATAGCCCGGCTGGGAACTTGCCTTAATGTCCAAATAAGTACGTTCACCTCGCTGTGATGTCACAATGTAGCCAGACTGCAAAACTGCAAACAAAGACATTAGTGTTCAACATTGTAACAACATTTATAAGTCAGAGAAGACAAAATTCATCATACTTCTCCTTTAAATTTATCGGAGAAACTACAAACTTATTTAGAAAAAAACAAATTAAAAAAAACAAATAGTTAACTGCTAATTTTGATGAGTGTTGGAAATTGAATTGATTTTTAGTGAATGAACAATCCCTCTCTGTAAGGGATTGAAAAGAAGAGTTCGGATACCTGCCTGTGTTTTTCAAACATAAAAAAATAGGTAAATTGTAAGGGATTTTTTTTTGTTCTTGCACAGACATGGACTTCTCGCTGCCTGATGAAATACTACGCCACAGTTGCAACCTCCTCCTCCCTGTTGGAGAGTCAGGACACTGTAGAGAAGATAGAGAGGAGAGTTCTGGACTCCAACCCCATCATGGAAGCTTTTGGTAAGACATGATGCTATACAGTATGTTAAATAAAAAAAGTACTCCTGTGGACGCTGGTTCTCTCTGTCTTCCATGCAGGCAATGCGTGCACACTCCGCAACAACAACAGCAGTCGCTTTGGAAAGTACATCCAGCTCCAGCTTGACAGGTAATCACTGGTTCTCATGAGATGATGAGATGTTGAACACTCAAAACTATTCGCTTTTAAACGAAGGTGTCAGCTGCTAGTCGGGGCATCTGTGCAAACATATTTACTGGAGAAGACCAGAGTGGCCTGCCAACCTGCTAATGAAAGGAACTTCCACATCTTTTACCAGGTAATGTAAACCATTTCTGGCAGTCATCTTAAATCATTTAAGAATCCTCTCTCTGACAAGTGTGCAGTGAATGAACGTACATCTTGACTTATGGTTGACCAGCCAAAATGTACAGATTACTTAGACGTGATGGACATACAGTATTTATTTATAGATTCCAATGTACAGAATAAAGAGCGATTAACGTACTATAGTAAATGATAGATGGATGTAGATACAATATACAGATGCTAAAAATATACTGCATAGATAATGATAAACAAAAACAGGGGCAATGAACTAATAGGGATGTAACGATAAACTGTATTAATGATAACCGCGGTAAAACTCCAGATGGTTAGTTTTACCGTTTTAAATCAAAATTATCGAAAAACTGTGATTGATAACTGCATTTTGATAAACTTTCGGACTGGCTGGCGCCAGTTCGCTAGCTTAAATGCTAACATGAAAACAAGAGACATTAACGTTTTTCCACATTAAGACTCGACATTCCCCAATCTAAACGTATATAAACACACTGTTGTCTGAGCTACTAAGATATTCAATTGTGCACATTGAAAATACAAGCTGTACTCTCTTAGAACATAGTGATATATACTTAGAGGAATAAGAGACAGTTAAATCACACCTAATCTTATCCTTGTCCACACACAAGAATGCCACCATTTAAGACCCCCGCCACCCTCCGTCCGCCAGCGCAACGCGACCTAATACGCATGCGCGAAAAATGCACACATCATAGTCATCTCCACAGTTGTTTTATGTGCAAGTTCTTAAATGTAACTTATCTGAACAATATACAGTGTTGTGGTATTTCAGTTAAATAGAATCCAGTGTGCTGTGGGGCCTTATTGTAGTGAATCACACCTGAGACATCATAAATTAATAAAATCTTTAATAAACACGTAAAAGTACAAAATGTGACAAAAAACATTTTACAACAATCAACCTTGGGATCTAGATATCTGGTTAGGACACTCCTCACTCTTTTGCCTTCACCTTCATTAGCCATTCGTTTTTGGTGACTTTATATACTCTGGACCTAGACGTTGAGTCCGCGACATACATGGCGGACAACAACTGATACAGTCTACTTTGCCAGTCCAAAAGCATTCGCCGTTTTCCGTAGTTTTCCCTCGACCGCCAGGTAATACAAAGCACACGCTACCTTTTTTATCACATCCACGGGAGCTCGCATTCTCGTTGACTTTCCTTCAACAAATGAATAAAAGTTTTTCGCTAAGTAGAATCACAGCTGACATTGGAAAGTTCTCTTGCCGTCTGATAAGTGTTGTATCCGAAATAGCTGCAATCGCTTTCTCTTAAGGTATTAATGTGTGATTTCCACAAGCATCTGTACATGTAGAAGAATGAGAAACACGGGCATGTCTGGATGACTCGCCTTCATATTTCCAGCGTTTACATCCGAGCTACGAAACCACTTTATTATGAAGCTGGCTTTGGCGCGGTCTTTCTGACATCACTTCCCGTCTTTCTGGCGTCACTTCCTCTCTGAACTCAGTTTGTAAACGATCAATGAGTCCATACAAAGGTAAGTGCCGGAGATTCAAGAAATGCACGGCGCACTTAGCCGTGTAAAAATGTGTCCGAGGAGGGGGACCTTAAACGCTGGTTTAGTGGCTGAAACGTGGCTTAGGCTAAATAATTATTTGTTTAAGGCAGGGGTAGGGAACCTATGGCTCTTGAGCCAGATGTGGCTCTTTTGATGACTGCATCTGGCTCTCAGATAAATCTTATCTGCCATTGCTTAACACGATAAGTAATGAATAATTCACTGGTAATCACAGTGTTAAAAATAACGTTCAAAATATAAAACATTCTCATGCATTTTAATCCATCCATCTGTTTTCTACCGCACCTGTTCAAGAAGTCGCATTAATGGTAAGAGATATTTTATTTATTATTGGTTAGCTTCAGAATAACAATGTTATTAAAAAGAATAAGACACTTATTGTACTCTAAAAATGTTGGTCTTACTTAAAAATGCACGCATTTAGTTGTATTCAGTATTAAAAAATATTATATGACTCTCACGGAAATACATTTGAAAATATTTGGCTTTCATGGCTCTCTCAGCCAAAAAGGTTCCCGACCTCTGGTTTAAGGGGTTAAACGCCTTAGTGTAGACATGGCCTAAAACACTACCAGTGAAGCGTAAAAATCACAAAACATGCAAAACTAGTGGGTTTTCTAATAGTGTGTCTATTTATTTTGTCCATCCATCCATTTTCTACCGCTTGTCTCTCTCGGGGTTGTGGGGGTGGCTGGAGCCTATCCCAGCTCCATTCGGGGGCCCTGGACAAGTCGCCACCTCATCGCAGGGCCAACACAGATAGACAGACAACATTCACACTCACATTCAAACACTAGGGACAATTTAGTGTTCCAAATCAACCTATCCCCAGGTGAATGTCTTTGGAGGTGGGAGGAAGCCGGAGTACCCGGAGGGAACCCACACAGTCACGGGTAGAACATGCAAACTTCACACAGAAAGACCCCGAACCCAGGACCTTTGTATTGTGAGGCACACGCACTAACCCTTGTTCCACCGTGCTTTTTGAGCACTTTAAACAATATCGCAATAATAATTATAAATGTGATAATGTTGGTTACAATAACCCTGATAGGAAATTTTCAAATTTTTACATTCCTAGAATATACTCTATTAATAGACATAATGGGTGGATTGCGATATCATATTCATATATGATTGATAGCAACCCATGTATCCATATACATGGGTTACTATCAATATACCCTATAGCAGGGATATTCAGCTAAATTGTTTTGGGGACCACATTTCCAGGGACAGGGGGCGCCGGATTTCTCCCTTCACTATTGTTCTTTTTTTGTATATTCCATAGAACCAGCATCCTTTATAGTAGACATTTGATTTTGGTCTATTTATTTTGTCAGAGTTATAAGAGCACTATGCTGTTTTTAAGGATCTTCTGCAAAAATGTGAGTCTTTCGCAAGTTTTTTTGAACTGAACTCATAGGCCACCAGTTGAATTGCTGGAATATTACTGACGTCACGTACGGCTCACGTCCCGCCCCAATAAATACTGGTGGTGGTCAATTGGTACTAGGTGCCATTTAGCCTTTCTCGAAAAAAACATGCCCTATACTTGTGTTGTTTTCTGCTGTAAACACTTTCCAAATCGTGAAAAGGATAAATATTTATTCAGAGGTTATCAAAAAGGGCGGAAAAGTGCAAAACAACGGCGAGATAGCAGCTCACACTCCAGTCCAAAGAAGCAGAGTCGAAGAATGCACGTGTTTGCAGTGATCACTTCAAACAAGATTTGTTTGATATACTTTTAACAAATGTTATTTCCCATTTAAGTATTATCTTGATATTATATGTATTTCTTAGACACACGTTTTCTGCGAGTGATTCGAAAAGCACCAAATAATAATAATAAGCACTAAATAAAATAAATCAAATGTGATGAAACCTAAAAGAGTTAAGTTTTTACCAAAGGCAACCATAAATGAAGCTTTCAGCACATACACAATGTTTACATTTACAGTTATATTTTGATAGAGACGAACGGGGAAAGACACGCTACTCGTAAACGGCGCGTGCAACAATACCAAAGCAACAAACCTCAGAAGATGCAAAGTTAAATCATGAAATGCAACCTTACCCGAGCAAAAATTATGCATCTTTTTTTTTTTTTTTTCAAATATTTTTATTGAATTTTGCAGACAGTACAGTATGATGGATCATGGCAACAGCAAGTTGAGGCATCTGCACATTTTACAATATGTAACATAGTAAACCCTACCCCTTACAGTACCCACCCACTTTAATTCCCAAGGTAATTGTCACCTAGTGCCCACAACAAATATAGACACACATGAATATATGCAAACTTAGATTCAAACAAATATATTAAAGATAAACAAAAAATAAATAAGGTAAATAAATAAATAAATACTACATAAGATGTGCAAAAAAAATAATAATGATAATATAACGTAAAAGTAAATAAACACAGGGAGTGAGGGTCGGGGGGGGGGGGAGCTTCCATTTAAAAAGAATTGTACGCCTAGCCAGCAGAGTCGTTAACGCAATGACATGACGAGCGGTTGCAGGTAAACCGTCCACCTGGGGAACGCCAAAAAGGGCAGTCAGCGGGCTGGGTGTTATTGTTCTATCGAGGGCCTGCCCAACAGTGTCGAAAATAGCCGACCAAAAACTTGAGAGTTTTGGGCATGTCCAGAACATATGCAAATGGTCAGCTGGGGATTGCCTACAGCGGTTACAAGTGTCGCTGTGGTTGGGGTATATTTTAGCCAGTCTAGCATTGGTGAAATGTGCTTTATGTAATACCTTACATTGTATTAGGCCATGCCTAGCGCATATGGACGATGAATGTACCAGCCTCAAAGCCTCTCTCCACCTCCCGTCAGGTATAGGTGCTCCAAGGTCATGCTCCCATGATTCTCTGACAGGTGAAGTATTAAGTGGATTCAGAAGGCCGATTTCATTATATATGACAGATATTAAACGTCGTTGGTCAGAGTCAAAGGAGAGAAACCGATCAATTTCTGCTTCTGGGGGGCGGTTGGGAAAATGAGGAAATTGTTTTTTAATAAAATGCCTTGTTTGGAGGTATCGAAAGAAATGAGTATTAGGCAGATTGTATCTTGTTGACAGAGAAGCGAAGGAAGAGAACACTCCATCGTGGTACAGGTCATTGAGAATTTTAAGTCCGTTAGTCAACCAAGTTCGAAACGCAGAATCAGAGCAGGCAGGGAGAAAGGCGGGATTGTTCAAAATCGGAGCACCGCTGGAAGCCTTGTGCAAGCCGTGATGTTTCCTAAATTGAGTCCAAATTTTAATGGTATTTTTAACAACTGGGTTTAGGGAGGTCCCCAATGAACATAATGGTAGCTGTGAGCAAATCACCGCGTGCAGGGAACCATTAGACGATGCCATCTCTATGTGAGCCCAAGGTGGACAGGCGGCTGGGGAGTCGCAATGGACCCAGTACAGAAGTTTATTAATATTGCAGGCCCAGAAATAATTTCTAAAGTTTGGAAGTGCTAGACCACCCTCCGCCTTAGGGAGCTGTAGAGTGGCTTTCCCAAGGCGGGCTGGCCTGTTTTGCCAAATGAAAGCAAGAAGTTGTTGATCAAGGCCAACAAAAAATGATTTGTTGAGACATATAGGGATGTGCTGAAAGAGATATAAAAACTTCGGAAGTAAAATCATTTTTATGAGGTTAATGCGGCCAACTAGGGATAGGGGGAGGGCAGCCCACCTGGACAAGTCCGATCTACATTTGTCCAACAGTGCTTGAAAGTTTTTACGGAACAGCTCTGTGGGAGAATTCGAGACGAACACAGCCAGATATTTAAATCCTTCCTCCGAGATCTTAAAGGGGAATTGTGAGCGTGGGAGTGACCTTGCCAAATTATTCACAAAAAATAGTTCGCTTTTCTGAATATTCAGTTTGTACCCTGACAAACGACCGAACTGATCCAGAATCGATAGTATATGGGGAAGCGAGGATGAGGGGTCTGAAACGAACAACAGAAGATCGTCGGCATATAGGGAGAGCTTATGAACCCGACCGAAACGAGTGATACCCTTAAATTCCTCCCAATTCTTAAGCCAAATAGCAAGCGGTTCAATGGCTATATTAAACAGCAAGGGTGAAAGTGGACATCCCTGCCGGGTCCCACGCTGGAGAGGGAAGTACGCTGAACGGATGCCGTTAGTATGTACGGAGGCAAGTGGAGTCTCGTACAGCACTCTAACCCAAGAAATAAATTTAGAATCAAAACCAAATTTCTCCATAATAAAAAATAAGTAGCCCCACTCCACCCTATCGAACGCCTTCTCTGCATCCAGCGCCACCACAACCTCCGGAGTATCAGATGGTGGAGAGAGAACTATATTCAACAATCTTCTGGTATTGAAGAATGGATGCCTCCCCAGCGTGAAACCTGTCTGATCAGCCGAAATTATTGAGGGCATCACGGCTTGAAGACGTATGGAGAGAACTTTCGCCAGAATCTTGCAGTCCACGTTCAAAAGTGAGATCGGTCTGTAGCTACCACAAGAGGTAGCATCTCTGTCTTTCTTAAGAAGTAGTGAAATGGAAGCCTCTGACAAGGTCCTTGGTAAGCGGCCGGCGTTGAAGGAATCATTAAACATTCTTGCTAAAATGGGGGATAAAAATAATGAGTAAGCCTTGTAAAATTCAACTGTGAAGCCATCAGGGCCGGGCGACTTTCCATTTTGCATAGATCGGATTGCCTCCTGTATCTCTGACGAGGAGATAGGTCTACCCAGCTCCCTGGCAATGTTTATATCAATGCAAGGATATGTTAATGAATCGAGGGGGTTGGGGCAAATCGCGGAGACAGGAGAGCATTCAGAAGTGTATAATTTAGTGTAAAATTCGGAAAAACACCTATTAATATCCACTGGATCGGAAGTATAACTACCATCGGGTAGTTTAATTTTGGGGATTGACCGCGATGCGCAAGCAGCCCTGGCCCGTTGAGCTAAAAGTCGGCCGGCCTTGTCTCCGTGTTCATAGAAGCATTGTTTGGATTGTCGCAGTTGTCTCTCTACTATGTGCGTCATAAGCAGGTCATGTTCTGAATGTAGCAGAATACGCTTTTTATACAGGGTTGGAGATGGACAAACAGCGTATACATTGTCGAGGTCGAGGAGTTCTTTAGCAATTTCCGTCAACCTAGCCCTCTCAGTCCTCCTCATCCTGGAAATATAAGATATCACCTGTCCTCGGATAGTAGCCTTAAGTGCTTCCCACAAAGTGCTGTTTCCGATATCAGGGGTGTCATTAAAATTATGCATATTTATACGGGAGTCTTGATACAAATGTTCTTGACCCAGCCACATAAAGAAGTTGTAGGCCTGAGGGAACTTAAATTTTCCTGAGGGAACTCTCCTGAAGGAATCAATAAAGTACTATCTATCTATCTCAATCAATCAATCAATGTTTATTTATATAGCCCTAAATCACAAGTGTCTCAAAGGGCTGCACAAGCCACAACGACACCCTCGGTTCAGATCCCACATCAGGGCAAGGAAAAACTGGGATGACAATGACAAACCTTGGAGAGGACCGCAGATGTTCTCATATCAGTTTCTGGAAGTAACTGCAACTAATTATCATTGACATTGTGTTGAATTCAGACATCGTTGATTTTTTTTTTTAAGATGATGAAAGAGGGCACTGACGCGCAGAGAAAGGAGTGGAATATACCACATGGACACCGCTTTGTGTGGCTGCCAAATGTTGAAAAGAGCATAGAAGGTTGGTCTTTATTTGGTTGTTAACTGTTCTGTTCATTTCAGATTTACATTTTGACTGCAAATGTGACAGAAGTGCATTGAATATCTTGTAGAGGATTCTTTCCACGAGACTGTTGACGCTATGGTCCACATGGGTATTAACACCGAGAGGCAGAGACAGATATTCAGGGTAAGATGTCATCCACTTATTGTGAATACGTGACTGATGGTTTTCAAAACATGATTATGGTTTATGTTTATTTGTTGTTGTACTGGTAATGGACATCTTTAAGATATTATCTGATACTGCCAAATCTATACTTTACAAAATGAAAAACATACATTTTGCCCAAAAAATGCCTTTTTATTTTGTACAAAATTTTGTGACATGCTAGTTGAACAGAATAGTACTTTAAATACTTCCGTAATATAAAAAAAGTTACGCACATATTTCTTATTCGTTTTCTCACATGCAGCCTGTGGACATGCCCACCCAGCTAGGTCAAAAGTGTTTAAGTGTGGAACAAAGGCAGTCTCATTAGTAATGAGGCATACTTTGCCTTTTTTTTGAGTTGCGTGAACATTTTGAATACTAACACTTGTGAGTATCCATACAAAAAAGTTGACACTTCATATTTGAAAAGGCCGTATCAATCCAGGGAGTGCTTGTCACGTGAATATATGTCACCATGGTGATGGAGTGTATGTTTGCACGCTACAACAGCTTCTTTTTTCTGGCTGGATATGAATAATAATCTGTAGATGAAACTTTGTTTCACTTATTATAATAACCACCCTGGTGTTATCTGTAATGGCAAGTTATGTTTAAGTACAAATGTTTGTGAAGCCTTGACATCAGTGGGGGATTGCATGGACAACTGTGTGTGTGTGTGCGTGCGTGCGTGCGCAAGCGAATATGCAACTTTTGAGGTGAAGAACCTTCAAGTGTTTTGGCCTGAGTATTTTAGCTAGAATCTTATCGTTGTCTATGCAGCAGACGATGCATGAACACCGTCACGACAGCTGATTCCGAAATTAGGCATGGATAACCTCAATTTTGTTGTCAACATTCTCATTCATCCAGATCATTGTGTTCTCAGGGCATTAAATTGATCACAACTGGGCGGTTCAGTCTGTCTTGGAAGTAATTTCACCTCTCATCCGAGCAGGCTTCATCATTACACACTCACAGACTTCGATAGGACATGTTGACACTTAAAATATTTCACATTTATTTTGTTTTTGTGTAGCAATAGGTTGATAGCTTACGCTGTGATGAAAGAATAACCTATTTACTTGTTTGTTGCAGATATTAGCGGGTCTTCTACATCTGGGGAATATGAAATTCTTCCTTTCAGCAGATGAATCACAGCCATGCACCATAAAGGAACAGTCCAAAGGTATTTGATGTGATTTAAAACGACTTGAAACTTGTGTGTGTGATGCTTCATTCAGTGACTACGGAAATTTTATGCAGGGTGTCCCCAGTTAATGCGACTTAACTTCAAAAAGGTCTTTCTCTGTTTTTAGAGTGCTTGCAGAGAGCTGCTGAACTATTGCAATTGGCTGCAGATGAGCTTGAGATGTGTCTAAGTGTGAGGACTCTCAAAGCAGGCAAACATAGCATACACAAGCCTTGTTCCCAGGCGGAGTGTTGCGTGAGGAGAGACTGCCTGGCCAAAGTCATCTATGCCCAGTAAGAACTAACATTGGATTGTCAAATAATTAGGGATGCGCTAATCAATAGACCACTGATCAGTATAGGCCATTTTTTTGTGAAATAGTATGTGATCGGCCAATGCCTTTCAATGCCGACCACCGCTTGATACTTTACTTTTTGGGGTCCTTGGGCTGACAGAGCCGGCAAGCAACTGACTGTGTATCTCCATAACATGGAGGCCCTGCTCCCCTAAATTAATAATCATCGCCTCTATTGCGACAAATGAACTACATTCCTTACTATCTAAAAGTATCAGTGTCATGTTAGATTATCACTGTAGGACGAGGCTGAACATGTTACATACACACCAAGTCAGAGCAATCAGGAGCAGGCATGTAAATCTGTAGGCTAGCTGCTAAGATAGCTTGAAACAACACAAGCAATAAGAGCTTAGTAAAGTTTAACAAGTGTAGACGGCGCTACATTGAAGCAGAAAGTAAACTGATATTAACAGGAAAAATAATAAGTAGATTAATTAGAGTCTAGAGCAGGGGTCTTCAATGTTTTCCAGGCCAAGGACCCCCAGATGGAGAAATCGAGCGGGGACCCCCTCTTTGTATATTTTGTGTAAAATTGTGTTTTAAATCAAACTGATTTCAAATGTACCTTGTTATTGTGCAATACTAAGATATTTAAAGAATACTGTATAGCGCTGCTAATAGCGAGCTTGGAATTTGAGCGCTAATAGTTAGCTATCGCAAATGCTAAGATTAATATAATAATACAGTATAATTATGTATTCATTTTTGATTTCACATCTGCTAGGTACAGTGAGTAGGGTGGCCATGTCACTGCCAATAATAAACACTGTTAACTTGTATTAAAAAATGTTTAATTTTGTGGAAAAATTGCAGGTGGAATACAAAAAATGTATATTAGAAAACAAAGAACAACCAAAAAATACCTCTGCGGACCCCCTGTTGAAAACCTCTGGTCTAGAGTGACAATAATACAACAACTGTTGGTGTGTGTACGTAAGAGTAGGGCACATCAATCCATACATTGGTGTTGTCGATACCAAAGATATAGTATCAGTATATGATTGATGCTAGAATGATGAGATCAATATTTTTTATATTTATATGTCATGTTTACAAACTCAGGGAATAATCCCCTAGACACAAGAGGTGCATTTAAATGAGTAGAAGATAGTCTTTTTTGCTTTTGTTTAGATATTGTGTACTATTGATTTTGTTTTTCTCCAACAATTTAATATTATAAAAGAGAAGAATGAACTAGTTAAATGTTGCGTTGATATTGTTAAACTGTCAATAGCACTCACCATAAACACATTTAAAAAATTACAGTTAATACATGTGATAGGTATTGATATCGGCAGCATAAAACATCCCTACAAATGATGCAGCAAACCACACGTAATGTTGTGTGTAGTCTGGTGTCAAGACATTTGGTCAACAAACACTCAAACCATCACGTCTTTTTGTTTACAGTATACAGTGCAGATGATGTGTGTTTTCTTACTCTTCAGATTATTTGAATGGCTTGTGACATTTATCAACAACAGCATTTGTGCTGACAAATCCACTTGGTGCAACTTCATAGGTACTGTACTTTACCACACTCAACTATACACCGTTTGGCCATGTAGCAATGTATTCTCTCTAACTTACTTGAACATGTATTTTCTTTCATATGCAGGTGTTCTAGATGTTTATGGCTTTGAATGTTTCCAAACCAACAATTTGGAGCAACTGTGTATCAACTATGCCAATGAAAAACTGCAGCAGCACTTTGTGGCTCATTATCTTCGAGCTCAGCAGGTATTATTTTTAGTCATTTATGTTTTGTATTATATGTAGAGGCTCCGCCTAATGGTTAGCGTGTTGGGCTTACAGTCAGTAGGTCGAGGGTTTGAATGTCTGTTTGGAAATATCTGTGTGGAGTTTGTCGGTGTGTGGGTTTTCTCACCATACTGCAGCTTCCTCCCACGTCCTAAAAACCTGCATGTTAAGTCAATTAGACATTCTGAATTGTCCGTAAGTTTGAATGGTTATATGTCTATGTGTGCTCTGTGATTGGCTGGTGACCAGTCCAGGGTGCACCTCACCTCTCGTCTGAAGTCAGCTGGTGTAGGCTCCAGCTTACCCTGATCCTAATGAGAACAAGCGGTTTAGAAAATGGATGTATTATTATATAATATACAAATTACATTAGTTGTACTATAATTAGTGCTGTCAAATTATATTTTTTATCAGATACATCACATTGAATTTGGATTAATCAAGATTATTCACAGGTTATTACTCGCTTGCATAATTTAAATTAACTTAAAAAAAGATCTCAATATCTGGACACAAATGCACTCTTATTGTCAGAATCAGGAACAGGAACATTTTTAAATGTTTTACTTGATTGCACATAATTTACTCATTCAAAACTGGCTAACAGTTTTATATTAAAGTACAGTCAGTGTGTATTTTAAAGTACAATTTACAGATCAACACAACATTCGGTTTCTCCTCACTCATCTTTGCACTTACTCAGTGGCCTTGTGGTTAAAGTGTCCGCCCTGAGGTCGGTAGGTTGTGAGTTCAAACCCCGGCCGAGTCATACCAAAGACTATTAAAAAATAAATGGGACCCATTACCTCCCTGCTTGGCACTCAGCATCAAGGGTTGGAATTGGGGGTTAAATCACCAAAAATGATTCGCGGCCACGAGGTGAGGGGAGCAGTGAACAGCAGCGGTGGCCGTGCCCGAGAATCATTTTTGGTCATTTAACCCCCAATTCCAACCCTTGATGCTGACTGCTCCACTCACCTCCCAGGGGGTGATCAAGGGTGATGGGTCAAATGCAGAGAATAATTTCGCCACACCTAGTGTGTGTGTGCCAATCATTGGTACTTAAACTTTTTAACTGACGTATGCATTAACCTGATTACTGACCATATAACAACCCTTTTAGTAACCATCCACGGTTAAGATAAAAGAGTGCGGTCAAAATAAATTGAGTGATTATATATACGTATATATATATACATATATATATGATTAATGAGGTTTTTTTGTGATTAATCACAATAGTTAACTTGTTATTTTTGACAACCCTACTAGATCAAAATCAGATTAATCAAACTTTTGAATTTGGATTATTCATTATTAATCACAGGTTATTACTCACTTGCATAATTTAAATTAACTTACACAAAGAGCCCAATATTTGGACACAAATGCAATGTTCTTGTCAGAATGTCGTACATGTACATTTTTTAAAATGTGTTTACTTGACTGCATGTCATTTATTTAGTCATAACTGCATGATTAATGCGATACTTTGATTAATTTGATTGATTAACACATAATAATAATACATTTAATTTTTAGGCGCCTTTTAAAAAAAACTCAAGGACACTTTGCAAAACACGGATAAAATAACTAAAATATAATGATAAACCAACAAAGGATAAATAAACATGTAACAGTTAAAGGACAGTGAAGGCAGCTAAAGTGAGTATGCAATTTTGAACAGGTGAGTTTTGACTCGAGATATTAATGTATGAGTCAATCTTGCGGATGTCAGGTAGTAGAGAGTGCCAGAGTTTGGGAGCAGAGTGACTGAAATCTATGCTCTCCATGGTGATGAGGCGAGTTGATAGCACAGCAAGGAGGATGGAAGAGGAGGACTGAGGGAGTGTGCTGGAGTAGCGATGTAGAGGAGCTCAGACAAATAAGGAAAATATAAAGAAGGATTTTGTAGTCAATTCTTTGCATGACCAGGACCCAGTGAAGTTTTTACAGGATGGGTGTGATGTGATGGAAATAGTGGGTTTTGGTTATGAGCCGGGCAGCAGAGTTATGGACCAGTTGGAGCTTGTGGAGGGACTTCTGGGGGAGGCCAAAGAGAAGGGAGTTACTTTACACAATAATATTGCACCTAACTATTTGAGAAGACATGATGAATGCAATCGATTTACTTGGGGGTTCCATATTATCTTGGTTAAGGTATATATTTTCTTACATGAAATGTTCTGTTTCAAGGAGGAATATGTGTCAGAGGGATTGCAGTGGTCCTTCGTCAAATATCAAGACAACCAGTGCTGTTTGGACCTTCTCGAAGGAAGCCCTATCAGTGTGTTTTCTCTTCTCGATGAGGTAATTTTTTTGTCCGCTGCCCTCAATTGTGTTTATTCCTGTTGCCGCAGTAGTGGGAAATGGTTTGACCTGCTTGTGTTCTACAGGAGAGCCGCCTTAATCGAGCCTCTGACGCCAAGGTACTCAGGATTCGTTTGGAGAAAGAGCTAAGTGATAACGGCAGCATCAGCTGGGATAAATTCAGCAAGGTGCCACACTTTACTGTGGCCCATTATGCTGGCAAAGTCAACTACAAGATACAAAGCATGGTGGAAAAAAACAAGGTTAGTATGAAGCAGGGCTGCGCCTAACAATTATTTCTCAATTATATTGTCGATTGTTCTATCAACTATCATCAATTATTGTATGGATTTAATTTGTTTTCTATGTTTTTAGTGTTAACATTTTACGAATGAATTCCCCAAAAGTGAAAATGAAAATCATCATAGGTTCACTTTAATGACCAATTTGTGAAAATACATTTTGTGTTCCAGGACCCAGTGGCACCTGAGATCATCAGTATACTTCAGAAGTCTGGCAATTGCCTGCTTCAGCATATTTTTATAGAAAAAGAGAGCGAGCATTCACCAAACAGAGCCCTCAGTAAAGTCACTGTAGTCTCCAAGTTCAAGGCAAGATTAACCGGGACTTTATTGTTGCAGTGAAACGGTCTTGACACCAAAGTTCATGTTATTGCAGAACTCCCTGGAGCGCCTCATGAGCATCCTGCACACCACCACTCCTCATTACACGCGCTGCATTAAACCCAACTCCGACTGTAAGCCGTTCATCTTCAAAAAAGAGGAGGTACAGCAAGTCTACTTAACACAGTCTCTTGTCATGCAGTAGAGGCATTCTAATGTTTTTTGTTGTCCGCTGCTAGGTGATCATACAGTTGGAGGCTTGTGGGATAGTGGAGACCATTCATATAAGTGCTGCTGGCTTCCCTATTAGGTAAAACGTTTTTTGTTTTTTTTGTTTTTTTTGTCATTGTGTAGATTTGCTCATTTTCCAATCTTTGTTGCACAGAATTCCCTTCAAGTGCTTCATTCAACGCTACGGAGCCATTTTGCAATGCTCAAACATCAAGTCACAAACTCCTAATCTTGGTAAGTCCAGTTTGTTGTTAAGTCAAATAAAAGTAGGCATGTCTCGATCTGATATCAGCAAAAAAACAAGTCCCGGCTTGTAGCTAAAATGTCCGATATAAGCTCACGTGCACCATGTTTACTTTTGCAAAGCTGGTCAGACAGTTAACATCTAAATATCCTCCAATAAGTACACAAGTTTGATTTTTTCTTGTATTATAGTTAAGTCATTTACAAAAGGTAAACATGGTAGACTACGCAACAGCTAAGCACACATTAGCAATGTCTTCAATTGACCAATATTGCAGTCTAAAACAGCACATTTGTCTATATAAAAAAGTATCAAATATTTATAGTTACCTATTACTTACAGATCAAAGTCCCCAAGGCAGAAGTGTATTAAAAAAGTATCCAGTAACAAACTTGTTCGCATCATTCAACATCCTGCGCCATGAGATTAATTTAATCAAATAATTGTGACTACTACAGTAGGTGTAAACAGAATACAAATTAACACGCCACATCAAAAGCATGAATCTGTCATAAGGTTAGTGGTTTCATACCTACCATTGTTCTCTTGAGTAATTTCACTTGATCAAACTACATTTTTGATTTGATTCTAAACTACAAAATAAAAGTATGTACTATGATTCCTGCTAACATTGGAATATCAGTATCAGTGAATATTCAAGCCTCTAACATAGGTATCATATTGGAAGGAGAAAAAGTTGTCGGACACCCCTAAAAAAATATAAATACAACTGTGGTTTTATTTCCTCTCTTTAGGTCTTCTGATTTATTATTTCCTTTCACTATCTCTCTTAGTGTGTTCTCTTCTTCTTGGGACTTTGGTGTATAACACAGGATTGTCTAACCAAATATGCAACCTCTTTTGAACATTTCCAGGTAAATACATGCATGTCTGTGCTACAGTTTGTACTCTTAACCCAATGTCCCCTGCATGTTTCTGTTCATGCTTAAGTAAACTGATCACTAATACTGAGTGGCTGAATATTTTCTGTTTGCATGTGTATGTAAATTCCTTCATTTTGCAAACTGACAATGACTTTGCTGTAAAACCTGCTTTTCTAAATATTTTGTGTGCAGCAAAGACTCTGTTGAATCGCTCAATTCTATTTAATTTTGTCTGTGTGTCTTTGAAGCCCAGGTTGGAAGCGACATCGACTTTCTTCTGCAGGAGGTGCAGAAGGTCCTTGACCTGGTGTTTCAACACTCAGCACACAATGTTAAAGGGGAACACAAATCTTTGGTGCACTGTGGAAGAACTAAAGTGTTTCTCACACAGTTAATGGTTAGTCTTTCGTGTCCATTTGTTTTTTCAGATAGTATGTCCTAAGTGTGTCTTTACAATGGTATGTCTCTCTCCTCTGTTCCACAGCTAGATTTATTGGAAGATAAGAGGAAGACGATCCTCTCAAAGTGTGCCTTCTCCATTCAGTGCTGCTGGATGCGTTACCAGCGCCGCAGACGCCATGAGCGACATCATTCTGCTACTCTGATCCAAGCAGGTAAACTGTGGCCAATGTGTTGGCACGCTGCCTCCGTCTGGCCCCTTTTGACTTGACTGTCTGGCCAACACAAACCAGCAGGAAGCGTCTGATCCCACTGATTATCCCCTCAGAAGCAGCTAAAAAGTTATATAAAGTGTTGGTTATTTTTATTTCCCCAGAATAGGTTCAACATTAGATTTTTCTGGTCAGACTTTTATTCTGTCAAATTTAACATGGTAATGCAGATGAATCCATCATCATTATTAATCTGATCAAAAATTGTAACAGAATCCGTATGGAAGTATTATTGTAGCAAAATGATTTGCAAATGTGTATCTCAATCTGTGCGCGTGTAATCCATTTTATGTGCATGTGTACCAATTTGTGTGTCTGTATATCAATCCGAGTACCGTATTTTTCGGACTATAAGTCGCAGTTTTTTTCATAGTTTGGCCGGGCTCCAGTGCGACTTAAATATGTTTTTTTCCTTCTTTATTATGCATTTTCGGCAGGTGCAACTTATACTCCGAAAAATACGGTATGTGTACCGGTAATCAATCAGATTTGCGTATGTGTGTTTTAAATTGTCTGTCTGTCCCTAATCAGACAGAACTCTTGATAGGCTGTCTACGTACATGTGACTTTTACGACAATTCTGCCGTGTAAGATTTGAGCGAGCCATCCAGATTTGTGAGCGTGTAAAATATGAGCGCGCGCTTTCAGAAGTGCGTGCGTGTAATACAATCTGCGTATCTGAGGCGTGCCTACATTTAATCAACCATCGAAGACACCACACAATTTAAACCAATCAGAAACGACGTAATCAACCATCGAAGACACCACACAATTTAAACCAATCAGAAACGACGTACAGCTGAGGTGCGTGAAAGAGAGACGCCAAGACCCATTTTATGTTGTTTCTCAGGACAAAGTAACTAAATACAGTAAACCCTGTTTTATCACTGTCAATTGGTTAATTCCTGACCGTGGTAAATTAATGTCCGTAAAGTAGGAATTAATAATAATATTAATTTTCATAACTGGAGGAAAAAATACATGTTTCCGATCTTTTTAATACGATTCTAACATGAAACAACACCCACATATACCCTTTTAATCCAATATAATAAGCTGTCTGAGGCTGAGCCAATCAGCGGCCATGATACTGAACAGTGTGCTCGCTCATCTATTAACCAATACTACTGTTGTATTGATATGTGTAAGTTTATTTATTTGAAAAGGCTTAGTTTAGCCCAAAAAAGACAGCAATTTAAAAAATCTGCAATATAGTGAAGCTGCAAACAACTAAATTGCGATTGTAGTAATGCATCAGCAATCATTTTAGGACAGCATTGCACAGTCAAAATAAACCGACTCGGGAAGTATGCGGTGTATACATAGTAAGTGTACTGTCAAGTGTGCACAAGCTAAAGTATGTGCTCTGAGGTGAAGTACAAGACTCCTGCAATGGAAGGATCTTAAGATCTCTTGTGGGATACTTTGTGGTCCCTTGCATGCTTCTTGCAGTGGTGAGGTCTTGGCTTGTAAGGAGGAGGGTCCAGAGATGGGATAGAGCAGCCGCATCTATTCAGAAATCCTGGAGGAAGTGGAAGGTGAGAAAAATGAAACGTAAGATGTGCTTACAGTATTGTGTGATTTGTACATTGACTGTTGCGTGTTTGTGTCAGGCACTCCTGAAGTGTTTAGCTGAGGCCGAGCTGGATAATGCAGAGGACTTCATGTCAGAAGATACCCCTGTGATTAGGGAACAGGGCTCAGTGCAGCTCTCAACCATCCAGGAACCCGTTATGGTCCAGGGCTGGCCCATGGGGCTGGCTTTGGCGTCTGCCCCTTCCATCTCGGTGTCCCTAACGGCCACAGTATTCCAGAAGATGAAGTCTGTGGTGGCTTCCCTAAAACTGCCCTCCAGGAGAGGAGAATATAAGGTGGAGACCAACCAAAACATGCAGGGGGTCGCCTCCATTAGGGCTCAACCAAAGGTGCGGACACATCTATAAAACCTCTGTTAAAACACATACAATCTTCATTCCTTTTTGATCTGAAAGTTTTTGCACACATTTCAGGGATCTGTAAAACTGCACTGCCAGCGGTCGCCCCTTCTCTACGCAGACATGCAGCCTGAGCTGAGAAACGGCGTGACAGGCTTCAATGAAATCCTGCTCGAGAAGACTCTATAGCAGGAGAGTGCAAACTTTGTCCACTTTCATACATCGTGTGCGCTAAAATGCTAAAACCGATCCAATTTAGGTCAATATACAGCAGCTGAAATAAGTATTTAACACATTGTTCTCACTAATTATATTTCCAAAGTGCTATTGACATAAAAAATTCACCAGATGTTGGAAACAACCCAAGTAATACATACATACATACATACAAAGAAAGAAGAACAAATAAGACAAGAAATTAAGTTGTTATAATGTGAAATGACACCGGGAAAAAGTATTGAACGCGCCAACTGGTTTTATGCAATACTTAGTACAAAAGCCTGTTTGCCTACGGTATGGAGAAACTAGTTGCATGCTTTCCTCCTCCACACAAGTAGTTGGCTGTATGATTTGAATTATTATCCTGCTGGAATGTCCACCCTTGTTTCATTTTCATCATCTTCGTAGATGGCAGCAGATTCTTGTCAAGAATGTCTCGGTATATTTGCCCATTCATCCTTTCTCCAACAATGTGAAGTTTACCAGTACCTGAAATGCAAACTACACCATCATGTTCCCACCTCCGAACTTCACTGTTGGTATGTTTTTAGGATGATGTGCAGTACCATTTCTCCTCCCAATTAGGTGTGCATTATGGCATCCAAACAGTTCAATTATGGTTTCATCAGACCAGACTATATTCTCCCAGTATTTAACAGGCTTGTCCAAATGTTGTTCAGCAAACTTTAAACAAGCTTTGACATGCTTTTTTTTTTTTAGCGATGGGGTCTTGGGTGCATACAGGCCATGGTGGTAGAGTGCATTACTCATTGTTTTCCTTGTGACAACAGTACCTGCTAATTACAGGTCTTTTTTTAAAGCTCTCCACGGGTGGTCCATCCATCCATCCATTTTCTACCGCTTATTCCCTTCGGTGTCACGGGGGGCGCTGGAGCCTATCTCAGCTACAATCGGGCGGAAGGCGGGGTACACCCTGGACAAGTCGCCACCTCATCGCAGGGCCAATCCACGGGTGGTCGTTGGCTCTTATTATTCTTTGCACTCCTGTTCGAAATTTTGCAAGGAGTACCTGATCGAGGCAAATTTATTGTGGTATGATTGGCTTTCCACTTACCGGTACGTATTATGGCCCCAACCGTGCTCACTGGAACATTCAGAAGCTTAGATATGCGTCTACAACCAATGTCATCGTTCTGTTTTGCAATTAATTTGCGATAGTCTTGAGACAGCTCTTTGCTCTTACCCATCATTAGATGTGTCTTGACATATTATCACGCACAACTTGAGTTCTGAGCTTATTTCTTCTACTTTCATTGTAAGGATTACTTGGATTGCTCCCAACATCTGGTGAAATGTTCTATTCAACAGCACTTTTTGAAATATATTTAGCGAGAAAAATGGTGACGTGTTAGTTATTTCAGCTGCCATATGCTATCTGAACAAAACATCCACATATTAGCTTTGTGTTGGTGACAAAGCAAATTAGTTGAATATCTTATCATATTCCTCATAATGAATTTATTATTTTTTTATATAATGTCTCACGTTGGACAGCCCTGCTCTATACTTACACTATAGTATGAAATGTTTCTTGTAGTAAAACAGCCAGTCCCTCCAGGACTTCGCGATGTTGCGATCGTGACAATTCAACCATCCACCCATCCATTTTGTGTCGCTCGGCCCTTTCAAGGTCGCCTTGGTGGGGTTCGGGAGATTCGGATGGAGCCTCTGAGCCGCACTCAAACTCGCGCATCAACCCTCTAATCAAAAGCAAATCATCTACTTTTGATATTAATGGAATGCCACAAGTAATATTTGAATGATTGCATGTAGAGTGTATGTTTGTGTCCCATGTGAAGGGATGAGTTGAGTTTAAGATGACGTCAGTGCTGCCTTCAAATGAGTCTATGGCTCTGATTTGTGTCATTGTTAAAAGCTACACATATCACTCAGGGGCTGTTATATGATTCACTCGCACACTGTAAACCTATTACGGTATTTTGCTTTTGTATATTAGCACCAAAATACAGTACCCGTATTGCATGTGTTGCACAGCAAAAGCAAAGATTGCACATTCAGAGAACACACCTGTTCAATTATAGCAATGTGCATTTCAATCATGGAGAAAAAAATGTTGGGGTTTAAAATAACTGCTGCTTTTAAATATGCACACCGTGGGAATATATGCAAATATTGTTTTACACTTGTATGTGAGTAAAGTTTTTTTGTCAAATTAAATGGATTTTCTTTTTTGTAATTTAAATACACTGCAGTACTGTAGGTTATTACTAAACATACAGACACAATTGTAAGGATGTCTGTCTGGTGTGTGTACACAAAAGATTATAACCAAGAAAATGAACCATGTAATTTTTATTTGCTTTGATAAAAACGTGTTGTCATACATTCAACAACAATGCCTTATGTGCATCCTCTTATTTTCTATACAAAATACAAGTGTGCTCCCCAAGACAAAATCCAATAAATACAGTACAGATTTACCAGTCCATATCCTCACTGACCTGCTGTGATTGAGCTTCTTTTTCTACAACCTTCAAACACTGATCTGAAAACTCTACAAATAGGGGCTCCTGCATGGCCGCCTTCATTGCCTCGTCTTTGTTGTTTGCGTTGTCAATGGTCCGTAATAGCTGTCTTAGATGGGGGTTACTAAGGAGATCTTTCAGCTTTTCTGACTGACCTGTGAAATACATTTCAGAAGAACTTGTCAAAAATGTCATGTGTAAGATATATATGCATGCAATTTTGAACTAATACCCAACAGCTGAAGTCTCTCTGGAGGTACTATATCAGGGATGTCATCTTCCTGCAGAATATCGTCCACACTCCACGTGTCTGCACAGAATGTTTTTTTAAAGGCCTACTGAAATGCGATTTTCTTATTTAAACGGGGATAGCAGGTCCATTCTATGTGTCATACTTGATCATTTCGCGATATTGCCATATTTTTGCTGAAAGGATTTAGTAGAGAACATCGACGATAAAGTTTGCAACTTTTGGTCGCTGATAAAAAAGCCTTGCCTGTACCGGAAGTAGCAGACGAGTAGCGTGACGTCACAGGTTGTGGAGCTCCTCACATCCACACATTGTTTACAATCATGGGCACCAGCAGCGAGAGCGATTCGGACCGAGAAAGCGACGATTTCCCCATTAATTTGAGCGAGGATGAAAGATTTGTGGATGAGGAAAGTGAGAGTGAAGGACTAGAGGGCAGTGGGAGCGATTCAGATAGGGAAGATGCTGTGAGAGGCGGGTGGGACCTGAAATTCAGCTGGGAATGACTAAAACAGTAAATAAACACAAGACATAAATATACTCTATTAGCCACAACACAACCAGGCTTATATTTAATATGCCACAAATTAATACCGCATAACAAACACCTCCCCCCTCCCGTCCATATAACCCGCCAATACAACTCAAACACCTGCACAACACACTCAATCCCACAGCCCAAAATACCGTTCACCTCCCCAAAGTTCATACAGCACATATATTTCCCCAAAGTCCCCAAAGTTACGTACGTGACATGCACATAGCGGCACGCACGTACGGGCAAGCGATCAAATGTTTGGAAGCCGCAGCTGCATGCGTACTCACGGTACCGCGTCTGCGCATCCAACTCAAAGTCCTCCTGGTAAGAGTCTTTGTTGTCCCAGTTCTCCACAGGCCAAAGGTAAAGCACGACTGTCATCTTCCGGGAATGTAAACAATGAAACATCGGCTGTGTTATCCGGCACAGCAGTCAGGGGTGCATTCTACGTTGGGGGTGCGTTATCCAGCACAACACCTGCCGCAATACACCGCTTCCCACCTACAGCTTTCTTCTTTGCTGTCTTCATTGTTCATTGAACAAATTGCAAAAGATTCACCAACACAGATGTCCAGAATACTGTGGAATTTTGCGATGAAAACAGACGACTTAATAGCTGGCCACCATGCTGTCCCAAAATGTCCTCTACAATCCGTGACGTCACGCGCAGACGGCATCATACCGAGACGTTTTCAGCGGGATATTTCGTGCAAAATTTTAAATTGCACTTTAGTAAGCTAACCCGGCCGTATTGGCATGTGTTGCAATGTTAAGATTTCATCATTGATATATAAACTATCAGACTGCGTGGTCGGTAGTAGTGGGTTTCAGTAGGCCTTTAAGCAATACACTGCATATTTTTTTTTTATAAATAGTGTATGCTGAAAGAACATAATCTTTTGCAGTGCTTCAATGCTAAGTATGCTGACATTTTTACAATTTTCTCTTTTTGATCAACATGTTTGATTCATGTACTGTATGCAGGATTGGGGGAAAGAAACGTACCAGTCTTCCCAGCATCCTGTGCTTCAGGCACGGTGGGATCCAGCTGCTTAACAGGAACACAAGAGTCTAGAGAAACATACATTGGATAAGTATTGTTCAATAACCCCTATATACTGTATATGATTCAATATTGAAACTACTGTAAAAGCCCTAAACTAAACTACTTGCCTTTATGCCTCTTGAAACAGGGAAGGGAACAACTAAAAAAAAAAAAAGTGCTATTATTTATAATACATTTCAACGTTTATATCCCACCGCCACAGATCTACTTAAATATGTTTATTTACTCAGTGTGTCATGTTTGCCTACCATACTTAACACGTGAATAGCACATGCGTTTAAGCTAGCTACGAAGATACAAAACGGTTTGAGTTACTTACTATCTTATTTTGCAGGATGGGCATCTGTATTTTGGTGTTTGTTCGCTGCACACGCTGCACAGCTGCATCGTGATAAATATAAAGGATTATTTTAAAGGGAAATGTGTAGTACAGTTCACGCTAAGAAGAGGAGTCTCGCACATAACCCGGAAATATTACATGGGTTGTTGCGGTCGACTTTACCTTACCTTCAAAATAAAAGCAGCTAAATCCACTTGGAAAAAGAAAATACTGTAAATTGTAGAGTTTGTGGTAATGTTTTTGCATGATTTTTTTTAAACCATAATTATATGATTTCAACCATAATGATGTGTTGTTATTTTGGCATTTGGCAGAATATAGTGTCCCGTTGGCGCAAGTACCCGGATGTTGCACTCACCGGCGTAACCAACATGGTCAGTGTGCACTGTACATTCATACAGGCCCTTGACCGGAACTGGCAAAATACAGCCCGAAAAGCATTTCAATTAGGCTCCGTAGTGGGACGTTTCCAAATTATATTTTTAACCATATCGAAACCATAGCTGGCAATATGATTTGCAGAATCGTTTTTAAGTTACCGTAAGTATTGAACTATAAAAATGATGGCAGTGGTTAGAATCTGCGTTTATTAATGACATATGTGTAAGTATTATTGTAGCAAAATTATTTGCATTTGCGTATTTCACTCTTATGTGAACTAATGTGTGTGTCGGTATCTCAATGTGTGTGAAACTTGCCAACCTTGAGACCTCCGAATTCGGGAGTAGGGGGGGGGGGGGGGGGGGGGGGTATATTGTATCTTGCAGGAAGAGTTAGTGCTGCAAGGGATTCTGGGTATTTGTTCTGTTGTGTTTATGTTGTTATGCCGATGTTCTCCCGAAATGTGTTTGTCATTCTTGTTTGGTGTGGGTTCACAGTGTGGCACATATTTGTAACAGTGTTAAAGTTGTTTATACGGCCACCCTCAGTGTGACCTGTATGATTGTTGATCAAGTATGCCTTGCATTCACATATGTGTGTGCTAAAGTCACATATATTATGTGACTGGGCCGGCATGCTGTTTTGTATGGAGGAAAAGCGGACATGATGACAGCTTGTAAAGGACATTAAAGGCAGTGCCTTCAAGGCATGCCCCCAATATTGTTGTCAGGGTGGAAATTGGGAGAAATTCGGGAGAATGGTTTCCCCGGGACATTTTCGGGAGGGGCACTGAAATTCGGGAGTCTGCCAGGAAAATCGGGAGGGTTGGCAAGTATGATGTGTGTGCGTGTGTGTGTGTGTGCATAATCAGAGCCGTGCCCTAGTGCCTTGTGGGTTAGTCTGGGAAGACAAAAGGCTAGGGGAGCACACCCTGAGAGAAAAGCAAGTGCTGGTAGGCACACCATAGGCGGTCCTCCGACAGACCGGAGCTCCGGCAGCCTCCTGCAGCTGTGAGGAGGTGCCGGTCGTCCTGGGTTTCCCTTGCCACCGGATACAGCTCCCCACAGCGAAGAAGTGGCGTTGGAGTCTGCGCGTCTCCCTCGTCGAAAAAGACGGATGATGGTTGCATAGAAGCTCCACAACGGTCACAAAGGCGGTAGAAGGCTGCAGCAAAGATGGGCCCCCAATTGTCTTGGTCTCCATGCCATTGGACCCTGGCCTTCTCTTTGTCAAGGACAGTGTGGTGGCTGTCTGTGCACCAGTCTCCCCACTTTAAAAGATTCCACGCACAGGCGTTCTCCTGAAGGCAATCCCACCAACAGGAGGACAATCATACTCGTTTCGAGTGATTGCCGACGACGAATCAGAGCCGTGCGTGCGTGTTTTAAGTTGTCTGTCCATATGATGATTTGTCTGTGTAAAAAGAAACCCAAATTGGCTGTATTTTTCCATGTGACTTTTGCTACATTAAGTCATTATTTTTATATATTAAGTACAAAATATCAGTTTTCATGCAAATGTTTCGTCACTGTTGCTTTATTGCATAACATAATTTGTGCATTTCAAGTTCAGGGAGCGTCCTTTTTCAAAAGCTGACTAATCACAGCTTTGCGGTCTGTGTCACCAACAATGCAGACCTAGACTTTTTCAAGTCTGCGACTGCAGACACTTTTAAATCGCACCCACTTTAAGTAAGTCGCGTCTACTTAAAGGGGAACTGCACTTTTTTTAAATTTATTTTGCCTATCGTTGACAATCATAAAAGACATGACGGTGGATGTTTTGGGGTTTTTTGCATTCTAAATGTTAAATAAATGCGATCAAAGGTCGGCTTACAATGTAGCCTAGGGGAGCCCTTCAATTCTGCCCATAGAGCCCCTAAAAAAACATCCAAACACCTCCATTGAGGTTTTATATACATGATAGTATACATATAATGTAATAACGGGCACATTTATAATGACATTTAATATTTACGTATTTTGATCATTTTAAGCATATGCGGAGCATTAATTTCAAAAACACATTGCGACGTCTACTTGTTGTTTTCTTCATCACTGATTACTACACATAGCAGACTTCATGAGAGACAAAAAACATAATAAAACATCACTTACTGTACAATGCCGAATGCTGGGATGTTCATATATTCCAATTTAGAGGAAAAATGTCCTATAATCGTCGCGTAAAACGGGTTGGGGGCAGGGGGAACAAGTGCTTTTCATGTCTTTCTCACCAGTTTCAAGTCCTAAATGGCTGTCAAAGGGTCCCAACGTGTTGGATTGTATCCTCAGCCATCTATTTTTCACGTGAGAGGCATGATTTATGATCTACAATACATTTAGAGGGAGCAAGGAAGCGAAGAAACAGCAGATCACTCGATGATGTAAACATAGGTACACACGCTAGTGATCACGTCGCCGCTATAAATAGTTTGTCCTCGTTAGCGCTTATAATAATATTACTAATACTTGGTTATTATTCAAATCACAAAATGTAAATGTGATATTGTTGGTGCTTTATGAATGGTTATTTTACAGAGTTTATGGGCGGAATAGGGGACTTCTCATTGGCTCTGCTGTGAGCAGACTTTTATTTACGTTTAGGTAATATTTAGAATGCGTAAAAAAAAATCCATCCGTCGTCAGGTAGGGAGGGTAGAGCTGCGGCCGCAGACACTCTAAAGTCGTGCCCAGTTTAAGTTGTGCCCACAGGGCTGATGACTACGGAAGTGAATTGTGTCTTAGAGACATGGCCACAGTTGCGCTGACAACACGCGGTTTGACACTTGATTTGTAACGTGATTAAAGATGGAGAATGCAACGCACCATGGTTGTTACTATTTCGGTTGTTGAATGTATTGCTTTTTCAGCTGATTATATTGTAGCATCCAGAAGAAGTGCACACTAAATCTGACGCTCTGTTTTTACTTTTATTGACCAACTTAAGAATTCTAAACATCACCCACACATGAATACAACATCAACCCCGGCAGATCCCCACCCTTTAAAGTCCCTTGTCCCTGAGGGGGACAACAAAATCTCTCAAGTGGGCTGGTTGCCACCTCAGCCTGCAGGGTCTTGTCAGACTAGCAGTGCTTCCCCTGCCCTGGGAAGAAATCAAAGGAAGTGTCACATCTTGTGAAGGCCAGGAGGAGGTCCCAGGTATGGAAGGACAAAACTCTCCCCGGTAACTCCACTCCATCCCCTGGTACGGTGCTCGCCGGTCGCGTTGCAAGACAACGTTTCTGCCACAGGGTGGGAGTCTGACCCGGTACTCAACTTCTCTGAGTCTTTCCACCACTCTGCAAGGTCCCATCCAGTCACTGTCTAGCTTCGGGGCTCTTCCCTTTTTTCCATTGGGGGTTGTATACCAACAAAAACTCTTCAGCTGTGAAATGTTACCCTTTTTCGTGGACGTCGTAATTCATCTTTTTTTCTACCGCCAGCATTCCGTAGCTGGCTCCTGGCAAATTCATGGGCTGTCTTGTAGTCTCTTGGCGTACTCAGCTCCTGGTGGACCAGCCGGCGCATCCGGGGGTCTATCCATCATCTTTTCAGCGAGCATACAGATCTCTCGGCCCAGCATTAAAAGGGCAGGAGAACAGGAAGTGGAGTCTTGTACAACTGACCTGTGTGCCATAAGCATGAGGGGGAACATGGCAATCCCAGTCCCACTGATGTTTAGCCGTGACAATTGCCAACTGTTGTCCCAAGGTGCTGACCTGGAGGCCCAACTTTTTTTTTATTACAGAAGAGCCCATTCAATATTAACTATGAATTAGTAATCTTGCTCTTGATTTTAATCATATTCAATAATTATATCTAACCTACTTAGTTTAACAGGGTAAACCTTGTCAAATGATATGAAACCATTTGTTCACCCCAAAGATTATTATCAAGGCTTATTAGGTCAGGTTGATTACAAAAATAAACAACCAAATATACTGCAAGAGAAGGACTCATAAAATTTGAGAAAAAATATACAATTACTAAGTGCCAAAATAAAAAATTTCTAAATAAATGAGTTATATTAATATATAATAATGTTTCTTAAACTGTCAAAATGAAAATACAGCTTCAGCACTTTAGTCATAAGTTGTGCGCTTAAGAAACCACTCTAGGACTTAAGGTCCAGACTTCTGTTGTTTTATATTGTCATTACTGCCATAAGTGGTGTAAAAGTGTATTACAACTGAGTACCACTGCGGCCCATACGACCTCAGCTGAAAGATTATTTTTGGCGGCCCATTTGGGGTGTTCGCGGCCCAACAAGTTAAGAAACACTGATCTCTGCTATTTAGTCATGGAAGGAAAGGGACATATTAGAGGAGTTGCAATTAACAGTTAAGAGAGAGAAACAATATTACGATCATCTTTTTTAAGTGTGCAATCACGGTAATCGATTTGGCCCAGCACAAATAAAACATAGCCTTCAAGTGTGAAAAAAATGTCTTTTACCTCATAATGGTGGTCTTATTACATTCGCGTGTTTTGTTGACCACCAAAATTGACATTTAACAAAAAGACAATTAAATAAACTATCCATAACAGTGAAAAAAGTAACATAAATTAACGCATCCTTGTTATGGTTAACACTCATTTTATTCCATATAAATGCAGTAAAATACATATTCCTTGACGCATGGATGACGCACGCATCTCTGACTTACATAGCTAAAAACAAAAAAATATTCTTGTACAGTTGTAACTTGAGAACGTCAACGTTCAGTTGGGGTAGAAGAACGAGCTGCCATGTGACATGTTCTTGGGCATGTTCCCGCACTCATCACACTTCTTATTGGCCACATTGGGAATCCAGGATGGGGTTCAGATCTAACATGAAACAAGAAGAAATGGTTACAATTTAACATTATGTATTGGATTTATACAATATATCATTTGGAATATCTGTTTTAATGTATCCCCTGGTTTAATTTAGGTCCATCCATCCATCCATTTTCTACCGCTTGTCCCTTTCGGGGTCGCGGGGGGTGCTGGAGCCTATCTCAGCTGTCCACTAAAGACTATTATAGTGACATGGTAGTACAAATTGAAAATAGACATATTAGTAGAGTCATTTCTAATAATACCGCTCATCAAAAAGGAATTTGATTTAATAAGGAATGTATTTTATTTTTACAATATGCCAAGGGCCCATAGTAAAAACAAGCTACAAGCCAAAAATGACCCCTGTGCCGACTTTGTTGTTAACACTACAGATGTGACATTTGCAAACAAATCGAATATTTTGAATGACTCTCTTATGTAAACGATGAGAACCATTTTGTATGCACACGCAGATGCAGCATCAGCAATTGTATTCTAGTTTTATTTATACTTTGTATTTACATATACACAGTCGTCCCTCATATATTGGCTCCGGTTGTGACCACGATAAATAAGATTAGATTAGATAGATTTATTGGTCCCCGTGGGGAAATTCATTTTCACTGCCGTACATTTAAACAATAGACATGACACATCACAAAACAAAAATAACAAAAATAAGTAAGAATCATTAATCATAGATCGAATATTTTAATGGTTTCAGAAATGTTCAAGACCTTCTAAATAATTTTTTTCATATTATGAGTGCTCTCTCGACATGAAATAACACCCTTTGGCCACCTTTACACTCCTTTTAATCCAATTTAGTAATGCTGCCTGAGGCTGAGCCAATCCGTGGCCACAATACTTGGTTTGGTCTCCTCTAATTGCCAATACTATAGTATTAATATGTTACATTCATTTAGCCACTTTTAAGCTTGCAAATGTGTGGGACAATTAAGTAATCAAGTAATGATGTCACGGTCAAAGCACGACGTTATTGATTGATTGATTGATTGAAACTTTTATTAGTAGATTGCACAGTACAGTACATATTCCGCACAATTGACCACTAAATGGTAACACCCGAATACGTTTTTCAACTTGTTTAAGTCGGGGTCCACGTTAATCAATTCATGGTTATGGCACACCCTAATGGAATGTTTACATAAAAACACAGCAAAAATAAAAATATTGTCAATATTTCAGAAGAAATCCCAGCAATTTAGTAATATGGTGGTCATTTTAATTATTCTAATCCACATATTGTTATTTAACTGCCACCAGTGATTCTTTTCTTGATAAAAAAAAAATCTATACGGCTATGATACTTGGTTTGGTGTCCTCTAATTACCAATACTATAGTATCAATATTTTAAGTTCATTTAGCCACTTTTAAGCTTGCAAATGCCTAATTTAGGCCAAAAATGTTGTAGAATAGGCTTTACGAAAAAAATCTGCGATGTGGTGACGCAGCAATATTTAATGGGTGATGTGGCTCGGGACGAATTATTGTGATTTGTGTGTTTTTTCTGAAGTGTTAAAAGTTAATTTAAGTGTGGGACAATAAAGTAATCAAGTAATGATGTCACGGTCAAACATCGGCGTTATGGCACCCCCTAATGGAATGTTTGTATAAAAACACAACAAAAATAAAAAAATATTGTCAACATTTCAGAAGAAATCCCAACAATTTAGTAATATGGTGGTCATTTTAATTATTCTGATCCACGTATTGTTTAACTGCCACCAATGATTATTTCCTTGATTTAAAAACAAATATGTAATAACGAATCAGTCTTTTGAAAGGAACGGCTCCTCAAGATCAGACTGCCTTCCATTTGTTTTGATCAGATTATATAACTGAGTTGACAATAGAACTATTGAAAATGTTACCTTTCATAACAGGCGAGGAGACGAGTAAACAACATCAAGATGTCAGACTTTTGGTTCGCCTACGTTTGAGCTC